>NC_091097.1:26024232-26727565 GCF_024713975.1 Paralichthys olivaceus | reverse complement strand
TTTCCAATCAAAGAATTTGTCTGTGGAAAATGAAGACATATCTGATAATGTTTCAAGTGCTGCTGGGCCAAGTTTAGCTATTGCTAGCAGCAGCAGACACACAGCCACTTCAGCACCAACTAGCCCTGCCTGCCTTGCTTCTAAAAACGATGAGACATCATCGTGTACCACAGCTGCCCATATCCCTGACACTGACACCTGCACTGAAGACGCGCAGGATACTGCCATGGTCATCATCCCTGCTCAAGCTGGATGATAGGGAGAGCAGTGATGTCAGCAATGTGAGTAACCCCAATGAGACAGTGATCAGTGAAGACCCAGCGTTATGGCCTGAAATAATTACAGATAGGGAGAGAATTGAAATTGTTAGAACAGGACCAGTACAAACTCGAAACTTTAATTACCCCCAAAACACAGATAA
Organism: Paralichthys olivaceus; assembly: GCF_024713975.1. Lineage (NCBI taxonomy): Eukaryota > Metazoa > Chordata > Actinopteri > Pleuronectiformes > Paralichthyidae > Paralichthys > Paralichthys olivaceus. The sequence goes on along the minus strand of NC_091097.1, from coordinate 26,727,144 downwards.
CCCGCCAAGGAGATTCATGATTGAAAACTTTGGAATGAAAATGAAAAACGGGGAACAAATTACAAGGAAGTGGCTCGTCTACTCGACCAGTGCTGATGCAGTTTATTGTTTTGCATGTCGCATCTTCAGGAAAAACAAAATCTCACTCAGTCTCAGCACCAATGGATTTCGTGCATGGAAACATATCGGAGAACATCTCAGAACTCATGAGCGCAGCAGGGAGCAGATAGATAATATGGAAAATTGGTGCCAACTTCCCCAGTGTGTGTTCCACCCCGAGGCAGCTCTGCTGCTGCCTTTTCAAGCATGAGGATCAATCAGCTAACAGCTCTCACCTGTGCTGACTGATCCTCTGTGGTGCAGGTGAAGGTGCTCTCCCAGCCCCTTCACCTCCACAGGGAACTTCCTGGGTCAGGTTGAATTAATGGCCCAATTCGACCCAGTGATGAATGAACACTTGAGGAGAATCCAAAACCAAGAATGCAGAGATCATTACCTCAGCAAACAGATGATGAGAATGTCTGTAATAGCACAAAAGACCACAGATGCTGTTGTATCTCTGATAAAGAGAGCCAAGTACTTTGCTGTCATAATGGACTGTACACCAGACAACAGCCATACTGAACAGCTAACCCTTGTAATGCGCATTGTTAACTGTGCAGAAAATGTGGGTATTTCCATTGAGGAGCATTTTCTTGGTTTTGTTGATGTCCATGACACAACTGGGAAAGGACTGTATGAAACTTTCACGGACCAACTGATCAAATTTGATCTTGACATCTGTGACTGTCGTGGGCAGGCATACGACAATGGGAGCAACATGCAGGGTAAGCACCAGGGTGTACAGAGGAGAGTGCTAGACACAAACAAGAAGGCCCTGTATGTGCCATGTGGGAGTCACAGTTTAAATTTGGTTATTTGTGATGTGGCACAGTCATCTAGACAGTCTGTGAACTTCTTTGGTGTCCTCCAGAGATTGTACAACTTGTTCAGCTCCTCTGTGCAACGGTGGGAGATTATGCAGAAACATGTACTGATGATGACTGTCAAAAAGTCTGTCTTCAACCAGATGGGAGTGCAGAGTGGACAGTGTAAAAGCTCTCCAGTACCAAATGCCTCAGTTTGTGAAAGCCTTGGAGGCACTCATTGACCATGCCATGACCAAAAGACCTACAGATTCTGAGACTGTGTCCAAGTGTGAAGCACTTTTGAAAGACATACAGACCTGGAGTTTCCTTGTGAGTGTTATTGTTTGGTATAACATTCTGTACCAAATAAATCACATCAGCAAACTCTTTCAGAGTCCAAAAATCTCAATAGAGACCCTGAAAAGAGAGATGGATGGACTTGGAGAAAGTCTGCAAGAGTACAGAGAAAGTGGGCTTAAATCAGCGCAGACAGATGCCAGGGAGATGGCAGAGGAATTAAAAATTGAGATGACACTCCCTGAACAGAGACAGCGAACAACTACTCGAAGATGCCTGTATGAAGGAAGAGAGGAGACAAAGTTCACCCCTGAAGAGCGTTTCAACAGGGACTTCTTTTTACCTCTCATTGATACAGCCCTTTGTAGCATCAGAAATCGAGACAGAGACATATTTCGGTCTTTATGGATTTCTTTATTCATTGGAGAACATGAAAAAAAGCAGTGCATGAAAGAACACTCTGCATTAGCTGCCAGAAGATGGAGGTGGAAACAGAGGATGTTGGTGCTGATTTGGAACTGGAGATAAGGGCTGCAGTTAAAGCCTTTCCAGACTGCATCTCCTCCCCTTCAGAAATGCTTGATTACATACACAAGGAGAACTTACTGGATTGTTACCCCAACCTAAGCATTGCACTCCGATTACTTCTCACACTGCCTGTCACTGTTGCTTCTGGGGAAAGGAGTTTTTCTGCCTTGAAACTAATCAAGACATATCTGAGGTCCACCATGGCTCAGGAGCGACTGTCAGATCTGGCAGTAATATCCATTGAGCAAGATGTGAGGAGAAAGCTAGAAATGGACGATGTCATCACTGCATTTGCCAATGCCAAAGCACGAAGAATCAGGATTTAATCCTGCACTCAACACTCACACACAGTAAGTGGCAGTTATAACTCCTTTCAATTCATGCCATTTTCATTAAAATGCTATACTGAATGCTAACTTATATGCTCCTTCTCTCTTTTAGTCTGCTTTTTCAGGTATTTGCTCACCTCCTGTGCAGATTGAAGAATGGGGAGCTGCACCTCCTTTGCCCTCCGACTCCATCCCCACCTTGGCCCACTCTTTTCACCAAACCCCACATACAAAGACGAAAACACATGTGTACAGACACTCACACACACACGCACTCACTCAGTCACATCCACTTGTCTCCCTTTCACTAACTCACTCACTCACTCATTCGTCTCCGTTTTTCTCACACACACAAAAACACACACGTCTCCCTTTCACTCACACACACACACTCACTCTCACACATACAGACACACACACACACAAACTCACTCACTCACATGTCTCCCTTTCTCTCACTCACTCACAGAAACACTCCCTCACTCACTCTCTCTCTCTCTCACACACACACACACACGCACATAGATGTTAAAGTCAGCCGTTTTGCTGTAAAGTTAATCATTATGAAGTAAATAATTGTTTAGTTGTTTCTATTCACAATAAATGTCAGTTTCACATAACATGGCTCATTAAGTGTGTGTGTGTCAGGGTGGGTGTGGGGTTAGAGGGGATTGGTGCTTTGGTGGGGGGGGGGGGGGGGCCTCAAAATTGTTCTTTGCCCAGGGCCTCCAATTAGCCAGAACCGCCCCTGCCCAACCCCCCCCATAGTAACTGGATATTACCAGGGACATGTAATGAGCCTTTATTTTGAAAAAAAAAAACCTCAATAGTAATAGGATGCTACCAGGAAGTCTATACAGAGCCTTTATTTTGGAAATAAGCCCCCCCCCATTGTATTAGAATGTTACCAGGAAGTCTGTACAGAGCCTGGTTTTTCAAAATAAAACCCCCAGATGGTTACAGGTTCCCAGGGAGCCGGAAAAAGAATGGATTTTCAAAATAAAACTCCCAAATTGTGACAGAATGTTCCCAGGAAGCCTGAAAGATGCTGGATTTTCAAAATAAAACCCCTAAATAGTCACAAAATATTCCCAGGAAGCCTGAAAGACACTGGATTTTCAAAATAAAACCCCTAAGTAGTTACAGAATATTCCCAGGAAGCCTAAAAGATGCTCGACTTTCAAAATAAAAAACCCAGATAGCTGCGGGATGTTGTCAGGACGCCTGAAGGAGGCTGGATTTTCAAAATAAAAAACCCAAATAGTCACAGGATGTTCCCAGGAAGCCTGAAGGAGGCTGAATTTTTAAAATTAAATCCCATGGATGGTGATCAGACCTTACAACCTTGTAACATGGTTTCTCTCTCTCTATCTGAAATTGGAAAAGTTCCTCTGTTGCCAACCTGGAACGTGTTATCAAAATGCAGCTTTTATACATGTCTTTCTCTCTCACTGTCTCACTCTCTCTCTCAGGGTCTCTCTCCTTCCTCTTGAACTGGTACAGTTTCTCACTCTCTCTCTGTCACCAAGCTGGATGTCATGTGTCTCTGTCCTTCCTTCTTAAAGGAAATGTCTCTCTGCGCGGAGCGCCAGCAACAAGCACAAGGCACCCATTCAAAATGTCTCGGCAGGAGAGATTTTCTAGTTAAGTAATAACATGATGAATTAAAAGAGTAGAGAAAGTTAAACCATTGAAATAGACAGATGGGACTATGTTTATGAGGCAGGGGCGGAAGAAAGTGATGATCAGGACCTATGGAAAAAAAACAGAAAATAGTGGCATACCCCCTGACATGAGGAAGGTGGAGTCAGCAAATACATCTATAGGAAGTACAACGAGGGATTTTAACATTAACTACTGTACACTGGCTCAATGGCATTTCGGTTTGTCATTAACTGAGGTGAAAAAGCCAGCAGTTAGCTGAGGCACAGAAGTTCTATTCTTTTCACACTGGTTTTCACACTTCCTAAACTGGCTCATACAGAAAGCCAGTGGCAGCAAGCTTTTAACAAGGTTTTCTTTGGCAATCCGGAGAGGGGTTTACGTCAACATTCACCGGGACCAGGGAACATCTGGAATATGGATGAAACTGGTGTTTTGACTGTGCAGAAATCAAACAGAGTGGTGACCAGACAGGAGTTTAAACAGGCAGGGTGTAAGGGGTTTGAGTAACAGGGAACAATACTCCACCCAACGTCATATTCCCTTGGAACTGCTCAGCTGCTATTCTTACTGACAAACCAGTGAAGGAGGAACTTTTGGCTTTAACAGACAATGTAAAACAGGTCCAGTGCATGATAATGCAAACAGTGGGCCCCGGGTGAGGCAATTAATGTGCTACAACTGCAATTTGATGAGTTTTGACGAGTGTATTTAAATGATTTTCCAGTTGTGAGCTTTGAATGTATTACATGTTCTATTTTAAGGTTGGTTTTCTAGTTGTTATTATTATTTTTGTTATTATAAGAGACTGAATCTGGAAGAGTTTCCAGTGATGACACGTTTAGCCGCACGTCATCCTTTCACCGCTGGCTGTCGAGGTGGTGTCCAAATAACAATGTGGGCTTCGTTAACAATTGGAGAACTTTTTGGGGGAAACCTGGTCTGATTAGGAGAGACTGTATTCATCCCACTTGAGATGGCGCAGCTCTCATATCTAGAAATATGACAACGTTTGTTACACAGTCCACACCGTGACAATCCAGAGTTGAGACCAGGAGGCAGAGTCGCAGTCTTACATGCTTCTCTGCACCTCTATTCAAATAGTCACCCTCACTACATCCCATAGAAACTGTGTCTGCCACCCGACCACCTAATTTCTTTAAATCAAAAGTACACAGGAGAGGGGTGATACATTCAAACCTAGTCAAAATTAACACAGCCAAAACATCAGCTAAAAACATAACTATAAAATGCACTTTATTAAATATCAGGTCACTAAATTCAAAATATTTACTTATAAATGATCTCATTACTGATCATCAAATAGATTTATTATGCTAAACCGAAACTTGGCTACAAGACGGAGAATATGTAGGTTTAAATGAAACGACGCCCCCAACCCACTCTAATACTCACACTCCTCGGAACACAGGCAGAGGTGGAGGGGTTGCAGCAATCTTTAAATCTGATCTATCTATCAACCCCCGACCAAAAGAGAGTTATAACTCTTTCGAAAATCTTAGAACCAGCCTCATCCACCCAAGCCTGACGTCACATAAACCAATTAATATAGTCATCATATATCATCCACCTGCCCCTTACTCTGAATTCCTATCTGAACTCTCTGAATTTTTTATCAGAACTAGTTCTTAAAACAGATCGGATCATTATAGCCGGTGATTTCAATATTCATGTAGATGTTGCCAATGACAGCCTTAGTTCAGCATTTAAATCAATAATAGACTCGATTGGTTTCACTCAAAATGTGAATCAACCGACCCACTGCCTGAATCACACTCTTAATCTTGTCCTGACATATGGCATTGACATAGAAAATATAACAATATTCCAACAGAACCCTCTTCTGTCTGACCATTTTTTACTTACATTTGAATTCAGAATTGTTAATTACGTCAATTCTGGACGGAAATTCTATTATAGTCAATTTTTATCCGACAAAACTGTTCACAAATTTAAAGAACTGCTCCCATCTTCACTTCCCTCTCAGCCATGTGTCAGTACAATACAAGAAAATTATCAAAACCTTACTCCCACACTAGTTGATAACTTTGTAAATAGTACTGCAGCCTCACTAAAAACAGCACTTGAAGCTGTCGCCCCATTAAAAAAGAAGAAAGTAAGTCAGAGGAGATTAGCTCCATGGTATAATTCCCAAACGCGCGTTCTAAAACAGACATTGCGGAAGCTAGAAAGGAAGTGGCGCTCCACCAATCACCAAGACTTCCACCTAGCCTGGAAGAATAGCCTTATAAATTACAAAAAAGCACTTAGAAATGCCAGAACCTCTTATTATTCATTACTAATAGAAGAAAATAGGAACAACCCCAGGTTCCTCTTCAGCACTGTAGCCAGGCTGACAGAAAGTCACACCTCTACTGACCCATCTATTCCTCTAGATCTGAGAAGCAATGACTTCATGAGCTTCTTCACTAATAAAATTACAACCATCAGGGATAAAATCCACCACCTCCTCCCAGTGAATAACACTGATACATTGTCTGGTCCTGAAACCATAGCACCAGATTTATGTCTAAACAAATTTTACTCTATTGATCTTCCTGAACTGACCTCGTTAGTTTCATCATCTAAACCAACTACTTGTCAGCTGGACTCTGTTCCAACTAGACTTTTTAAAGAAGTCCTCCCCCTAATTGACAGTTCCATTTTAAATCAGATTAATATGTCTTTGCTAACCGGCTACGTACCACAGGCTTTTAAGGTAGCCGTTATTAAACCTCTGCTTAAAAAGCCTACACTTGATCCAGAGGTTTTAGCTAACTATAGACCCATATCCAACCTGCTCTTCATTTCCAAAATCCTAGAAAAAGCCCTTGCTAACCAGCTGTGTGGTTACTTAGATAGTAACGGTTTATTGGAAAAACTTCTGTCAGGATTCAGAACCCATCACAGCACAAAAACAGCACTATTGAAAGTCACTAATGACCTTCTTATGGCATCAGATGATGGACTTGTCTCTGTCCTCGTCTTGTTGGACCTTAGTGCAGCCTTCGACACAATAGATCATAAGATTCTGCTACAGAGATTAGAACAACATATAGGAATTAAAGGAACAGCACTACACTGGTTTAAATCATATTTATCAGATAGATTCCAATTTGTTAATGTTAACAATGACTCCTCCATGCACATGCAAGTTAATCATGGAGTTCCACAAGGTTCTGTCCTTAGACCAATACTCTTCACCTTATATATGCTCCCCTTAGGCAACATTATTAGACAGAACCACATACAATTCCACTGCTATGCAGACGACACCCAATTGTATATTTCCATGAAGCATGATGAATCTAATCGCCTAGTTCAACTTCAGGAATGTCTCAAAGATATCAAGGCGTGGATGACCCAAAATTTTCTACTTTTAAACTCAGACAAAACTGAGGTTGTTGTAATTGGCCCTAAACATCTCAGAGAAACACTGTCTGACCAGATAGTCACTTTGGATGGTGTCAGTCTGGCTTCCAGCTCCACTGTGAGGAACCTTGGAGTGTTGTTCGACCAAGACATGTCATTTGACCCCCATATTAAACTAGTGTCTAGGACGGCTTTCTTCCATCTGCGCAATATTAACAAAATTAGAAACATCCTGTCTAAGCAGGATGCTGAAAAACTAGTCCACGTGTTTGTAACCTCTAGATTAGATTACTGTAACTCTCTATTAGCAGGATGCTCCATGAAGACTGTTAAAAGTCTCCAGTGCTGACAGGAACTAGAAGGAGAGATCATATCACTCCTGTCTTAGCTTCCTTACATTGGCTCCCTGTAAAATTTAGAATAGAATTCAAGATCCTGCTCCTCACTTTTAAAGCCCTCAACAATCACGCCCCCTCATATATCAAAGAGCTGATAACACCTTATTATCCAAGTAGATCACTTCGTTCCCAAAACACAGGCTCTCTAGTGGTTCCAAGAGTCTGTAAGAGTAGAGCAGGAGGTAGAACATTTAGCTACCAGGCTCCTCTCCTATGGAACCAGCTCCCACTCTGGGTTCGGGAGGCAGACACTGTCCCAGAATTTAAAGGAAAACTAAAAACCTTCCTCTTTGACAAAGCCTATAGTTAGGGCTGGATCAGGTGAGTCCTGAACCATCCCTTAGTTGTGCTGCTATAGGTTTAGACTGCTGGGGGAACTCCCATCATGCACTGAGCACTTCTTTACTTCCCTCTGTCTCTCTGTCTCTCTGCCCCCCCACACCTGTTTATTTATTAATTTATTCATTTTAACATGTCATCATGTCAAAGTGTCACTTTGTCCTCCCATAGTCCCTCTGGCTCTTCTCTCTCTCTCGTTTCAGATAACTCTGGCACCGGGACTGCAGGACAACAACGACTACCATCACCATTGTTAGCATTAATTACAATAACTCAGTAATTCATTAATATATATAATCCTGTTGTAGATCACTACATTGTTATTATTATAGTCAGCCCTGATAGTGATGGTGCCCAATTGTTCCCGGTCTCTCTCTCTCCACCTCATCTCTCTCTTCTCTCCCCCGCTTTCCACCCATCTCTCCTTTCCTCCCCCCTTACTTTTTTTCCTCGTCCCAACCGGTCGAGGCAGATGACCGCCCACATTGAGCCTGGTTCTGCCAGAGGTTTCTCCCTGTTAATGAGGGAGTTTTTCCTCTCCACAGTCGCCTGTGCTTGCTCATTGTGGGAACTGTTGGGTTTCTCTATGTTAATATTGTTTTAAGGTCTTGACCTTTAAATGTAAACTGCCTTGAGTAGAAGGGAGAATTGGCTCTATATAAATAAAATTGAATTGAATTGAATATTGCTCTCTAAACACAACATTATTGATCCACAAAAAACAGTGAAATTAAAAACAAGATAAAAATATTGTCATGATAAATATATCCACCCTCGCCAATTGCAGTAATAACAATAAGAACAACAGCAGAACAATTTAGGCACATTGAAAGCCTAATGAATAAAAATTGGTTTTCAGATGATTTTTGAAATTTTCTTTTCACAGGGAAAATTGGATGATGGAAGGGAGAGAGTTCCAGAGTTTTAGGGCACTGGTGGAAAAGGCCATGTCCCCAAATCCCTTTTTCCTTGATCTGAGGACAGACAGCAGTATTCAACTAAAGAACAGTTAGGATATATCTGTCCCTGTAGAATCAAACAAAATTATGTTTGATTGTTGTGATGGAAATCTGAAACCACAAGAGGCTGGCAAGGAGAAGAACCTGGTTCATCAGTGAAGACAGCACTTCCATGTCCAGTGAAGAATCAGCTTTACACACAAGGCTTGAGGTGACACCTTAAACTTTATGAAGACTACTGTTTCATTACCGTTGATCAGATGTACTACCTGCCAAAGATATTTCATAAGCAACTTGTCTTTTTCCCACTAGAAACCAGAAAAGGAGGGAGAATCCAGACTGACATGTCATAGGACAGCAGCAGTTTCAGTAAGGGAAAGCAGAAACAACAATAAATACCCAAGTGATGCCAACAGCAGCTCTTTTGAAGTTTCTGATTATGCTTTTTCTTTTAGAAAATTAAAAAACCAAATGAGACAGAGGCCGAATCAATGATCAGCAAAATGGGTACAGTCATAGCTTTAGTGAAGGACAAGAGGATCATCAGTGAGAACCCAAGTAACAACTGCAACTTTTGAGAGAACTCGAGGGAAGAAGCGACATCCCAAGGTAAACATTACGAATGACAACTGGCATTTAATCTTTTGCCAAACTGGTGTTTTCTTTGAGTTCCTTACTGAATTCAAATACAGTTGAGATACACTACAATGTAAGATGCCATTACTGATGTTTGCTTTTGTGTGCTTTCAGGGATAGAGGAAGATGGCTGGATTCTTACAAGATGTAAGAATTTCGTCCAATAGTTTGCTCAAAAATCGCGAAAACGTGGCCAAAATCGACGAATGGGAGTCAATGCCGATCACCCAAAAGAGCGAGAGGCCAAAAATGGCCATTTTTCAGCCACTTTTTTGGTGTTTAAACACTTCTCCTAGCCACAAACGGAGTCCGACAGACATGATTTTTCAGGTTTTCAGGTGAAAGTAGAGTTTGTTTCCTACGCACACATGCCACTCTGACATCTCTCGGTCCAGTAGTTTAGGCTGAGTCCATTTACCGAGAAAAGTTTTCCGGTCTCATTTCTCCATTGACTCCCATGTTAATTTTTGGAAAAAAAGTCAGAAAAGGAGAAAAACAGAAAACTATTTCTAACTCGCTCCCACGGTCTCATTTCTGAACTCTCTCCCGCCAAAACATATCTGTACGTTCGTGGAAGTCTTGGGATTCTCACAATGTTTTCATTTTTCAGATAGGACCTATAGTTTTTGAGTTACAACCATTTGTTTGAAGAGTGGCGCTAGAGCACAGCCCTCTGGCTTTTCCATTGACTTCAATGGAAAGCTCCAAAAATAATTCCTGATGAGAAAACTAAATTTCTAAATCGCTCTTACGGTCTCATTTCTTAACTCTAACCAATAAAAACATATGTGGAAGTCGGCCAAAGTCTTGTGATTCTCACAATGTGTTTAATTTCCAGATACGACTTATAGATTTTGAGTTAGAAGCTTTTGTTTGAGCGGTGGTCTGAAGCCTGTTCGGCTCTCGAAAGTGAGGGGACAACAGGTGTTCCTCATCAAATCAGTGAGTAACCATAGCAACCCCATAGACTGTCAGAGAGAAAGTCTCCTCTTTAAATTTACTAAACTCAACCCAGTGGTTAAGGCACTTGCATCATGTGATGTGAGTCTGGGTTCAAGACCGAGTGAGGGTGGTGGTTTTTGCTTCATTTTTGAAAATTTAAATTAAAGTAGAATTAAGCCCCCCCCCCCCCCCCCCCCCCCCCCCCATAGTAACTGGATATTACCAGGAACATGTAATGAGCCTTTATTTTGAAAATAAGCCCCCTCCCATTATAATAGAATGTTACCAGCAAACATGTACAGAGCCTATATTTTGAAAATAAAAATAAACAACCCTCCCCCATAGTAACATGATATTACCAGGAAAACATGTAATGAGCCTATATGAGGATTCAGCACTGAGTAAGAAAAATTAAATGGATGTTTTGTCCTAGTAACAAACTATATGCGACCACCAAAAAATCGCTCTGCTGCAGCTCAGCAAGATAACACTTTCTATGGAATCACACCCAAGCTTTCCTGGGATTAGTGTCACAGTAGGAAATGATTACTGAGCAGGTATAGACTGAACGACACATTACAGCCACCATTAACCCTCAACATGCATGTTGTTTGTATTTTGAAGCAAGAAGAACAGAAGATGAGGGGAATTTCTGACTCCCCGTACTGTGGTCAGTGACAACACTGCTGCTGCGGTCCACTGCAGTGTTTGATTTAAGACAATTGTATTTTTTGAGTTAATGGAGTTAATGGAATATAATTTTAATAAGAATCATTATAACAATGGAGTTTTCCTTCATGTTGTCTTCCTGTTTCTCCAAAACACTATCTGCTTTATTATTTCGGAGGATCAGACCATGGGTCTCTTTCACAGTATAACTTGCTGCCATAATCTGTCACTGAGATGGCAGCTCACTTACCTTTATAATCTTATGACACCCCCAACCAGAATGTTTGTGTATTTGGGGTGACTTTAGGAGAAATCAACAGATTTCAGGCTAAAAGATGGCATTTGCAGCATTTATACTGCTGTCAAATGTCAAACAGGGTCAAATACCACCATGTATAAAACATGAGTTTTAAACATTCAATTGTATCAAATAACATTATTCTTAGCATTATTATTATAATTTCAAATGAATATCAAATGTAGTCCTCATAATAACTTAATGAGTCAGAGTAAAAAAAAGTATTTACTGAAATAAATGACTAGAAAAACTTCCCTCATATCAGTATGTTTCAATCACCATAGCAACCAGCTGCTTAGATTTTAACAGGTGAATCTGATTGGACTTCTTCGATAGGAGAGCTCTGATTGGCTCTTGTCTTTTGGACCTTTCCTTAAAACCTTTGGTTCAACGTTCTCCGACCTCTCTGATCTTCATCTGAGGTAAGTGATGTATCTCACTCTATTGAAGTATCTACTTAGCCAGCATGCTAACTTATTAAATTCGGGCTCATAATTTAAGCTTGAAGTCAAACTACTGTAAAATACGCAGTTGCTGCTGTTACCTGCTGCTGTTAAATGTTTCTAATGTGCTGGTTATTGTGCTGGTTGCTTTCATGACAAATGTGGAAATATTGTTGCTGGCTTGTCTTGTATTTTCTGCTGCTTATCATTGATTCCTGTGGTCATTTTATGTTGCTAATTACATGAATGAGTGAAATCAGGGAGCTAACGTAATGCTAAGTAGCGTTAGCTTGCCTCGGTAAGGTAGGGCGTGGCAGGTTGCGGTTGTAGTTTAATGTAATAATAGTTGACTTGATAAAGCAAGTAGCCTAGCGGGGGGATTGGTTGTGTTGTTCATTGGTAAGCTGACGGTGTCCGGTTGGAAATGTTTAACGTGTAGCCCAAACTATCCCGAAGTACAGTTCAATGTAATGTTGTGGTTTTACTCTGTGAATTGATACACCAGGCACCGACAGTGTGATTAAGCCCCAAGTAACATTAACTTGTAGTTGCGTGTGTGTTTTTGTGTGTGCGTGTGCGTGCATGCACACGTCTGTGCGAAGTATGTACATCTTCGTCTCAATATTGAGACGAAGTGTAGTTACATGTTGATCTATGTGATTTTAGTTTGTGGGCTATTAATGCACTGTAACTGTATCTGACTAATTTCCCAAGTAACATTAAATTATAGTTCTTTGTGTGTGTGTGCGCGCGTGCATGTCTTTGCGAAGTGTGTACATTTTTGCTTATTATTTCATTGTGTGTTACTGAGAGCATGGGTATTTTGTGTTTCTGCAGCATGTTTGGATTCAGGTTGTAAAAATGTGTGTGCATGGAAAGTGGGACCTGCTGGCTTGTTGCTAAAACTGATGTGAAATAATGGAGACAAAGTGTAGTTACATGTTGATCTATGTGATTTTAGTCTGTGAGCTATTAATGCACTGTGAGTAACTGTGAGTTGATAAAGTAGGCACAGACAGTATGTGATTAAAGGTCCAGTGTGTAACATTTATGTGAGAGGGGTCTATTGGCAGAAATTAGAATAAGCCCTATATTGATATAGAGAAAACCAAAAGTACCCACAATGAGTAGCACTTTGGCGACTGTGAAGAGGAGAAACTCCCTCATTAACAGGGAGAAACCTGTAGCAGGACCAGGCTCAATGTGGGCGTTCATCTGCCTCGACCGGTTGAGGTGAGCAGAGAAAAATAGGGAGGATAGGAGAGATGGGTGGAAATTGATTATAAAATAATCCCAGTGATATTTCCATGTGTGTTTCATCTAAATTGTATTAATTGTTGTCTTCTTAATCCTAGAATGGTGACCTTTATATTTATTTATGCTGGGTCCTCTATACTTAGGCTGCCATGTTTTTAGGTGTCACTAAATTCTACACACTAAACCTTTGAGTGGGGACATTGTTGCCAACACTGGTTTTTACTGAAAATACTAAATTTATATGCTGACTGCTATTTAAATAGATTTTTTTTTGTGTGAATGATTTTAGGATTTCACTGCTCTCAATGGTGTTTGCCTAAAATGTGCAGTACTTGCTGTTACTGTAGGTGTGATGGAGCCTACCAGAAATGTATAAGCTAGAAAACTATGTGATTGTATTATATATTAAGTGACTTGGTATGCAGCAGAACTGTTTTGGAGATGTCTGAGAGTACTCAATGTGTACATATATGTGATTTTACACTGCCATTAAAGGTTTAATTTATTTCACTCACAGATTCACGGCTCTTGAGCAGTGCTTTACCGGTGAGTGTTGGTCGAATACTGTCACTAGCATAAAATACTAATGAAAATGCACATTGAATATTTTTTTGTGTGTATATGTATTAAATCAATACAATTGGCAATGCTTATACAGACATGTTTGACTGTTTGTATTTAATTAAATTAGTCATCCAATCATGACAGGTGATTTGATGATACAGAGCTCAGTCTGAATGCAGATTATTTCTTCAAAGCAAAATATATTTTGTCCTGCCTACATTTGTTTACATATAAAAAAATCTATTTTAGTTACAAGTCTGTTATGCTCACTTTTGTTTATAGACACAATTCATTGACCTCATCGTGAGTGTGGCGGATCATGTCGTTCTTTGTCATATGTGGTCCTCATTAATATCTGCTCTGGAGTAATTGACAATGTATTGTCTTTCGCAGGTTTTGTGCCCGAGATCTTCAAGACAGGCTCATCGAAATTTTCACAGTGTTGCATATTTTTGTTGAAATCATTTGTATTGTTATTAACGTATTTTGTGAGTTTCTCTGTCTAGGTATCCTTCACAGCTTCACCAGATTTTCACGGTAAGTTAGAGTAGATGAGAATATACACTATACAAACTAAATTGGAAAAGCACACCTGTCGGTCAAGTAACACAAACTCTTAACTTGTACCCCAAATTGTAGGCCAACGTGTGACGACCAAGGCAGAACCACCTGTGACGAGGACGACCAGGGTCCAGTCAAATCTTTTTCTATCTTGGTGAGTATGTTGGATTCATAGATTTATAACTATCCACCTTACTGTACTGTTTTGCTTCTTTTCCACTTACATTCCTTTTCTGTTCATCCTATGATCATCATCTACTGGCCACAGACGGGAGAAACTTGGTTGAAGGTATTGTATTTAGTATTTAAATTACGATTTATATTTAACTTAAATTTTGTTACAAGACAATTTTTTTGATCCCCAAATTGTTTCAGAGATGCCGAGGAAGGGCAAGAGATCACAGGCACAAAAAGTGCGCTGGTCAAAGCTCGACCTGGCAGATCCAGCCACAGTCAGCTCACCCGGTCTTGGCCGAGAGGTACCTAAACAATAAATACATAGCTGAATTTGACAGCATTATCCTAGTGTAATGTAAAGATAATGTATTAATTAATAAGTTATATGTATTATCAGGTTCCCAAAGTACAGACCTCTCCACAGCCAAGAAATGTTTGGAGGACGGATGGACCCACTGGCTCCCATTCTCCAGCTAAAAAGGTGGGCTTTTATATGTCCCACACTTTCCATACAACATGACGTCTTGAACTTGGTATTTAGTTATCAGATGACTGCAACCCAGACCCTTCCACCGTCCACACACACTCACTCATTCATTCACGCTGTCTCTGTCACTCCGGTATATGTATACAATACACAATGTCTTGTGTTTCACATACTTGGTATAATTTTTTTCTTCAGACGGCAGAGACGCCTCCACCAGCCCGACATTTCTGGTCAAAGCACAATTCGCACACCCCTGTGAATTCTCCACCTACAAAGGTATGGATTTGTTTTTGACACATTGGAGATATGGGCTGAACCCAGACTCTGTTATAATTTTACAGAGTTATGTAGTCATAAATACTTGATTTCCAGATCCAATTATTTATGTTTCATAATTATCAACTGACTGCTATGTTTGACAAAAAGTCATTAATAAATCAAATTCAATTTGATGTCTTCAGGTTTCCAAAATACAGACTACTCCCCAACCAAGACATTTTTGGAGGACAGATGCACCGACTGGCTGCTGTTCTCCAGCTAAACAGGTAGGCTTTTTATTCCCCACACTGTGGAGCATCTATACAATACACTGTCATGAACTTGGTATTGGGTTATTAGATGGCACTTAGATGGCCAAAGTGGACACACAGATATGACCTGAACCCAGAATCTGTTCAATCTGATTTTGCTGAGTCAACTAGTCATAAATACCTGATTTGCAGAAACAAATGTTTTTTTTATAATTATCAAGTGATTATTTTGTTTGACATGAAGCCAAACTTCAAATTTAATTTACATCATCAGCTTCCCAAAGAACAAAACCCTCCACAGCCAGGAAATGTGTGGAAGACAGCTACACCCAGTGGCTCCTGTCCTCCAGCTATGAAGGTAGGGTTTGTTTTTTTCTCCACGATTAATAGACACAGGATACACTTCAAACATTGCATGTGTTCAACTTAAAATTAAAAAAAAACCTAACAAAAAAAAAACAAATAGTAATTATTAATGAAAAAAAAAAATCACACTAAAGTTACCCAAACAAATCTCTAAACTATATAATACCTTTAACTGTACTCTGAGTATGGTTACTTATGAATTGATTGACAGTAGTGTCTTTTTTAAAAACATACATATCTGAAACAAAAGGAGGACAACCCTTAAAGTGTACTCTTAACAGTGCTCTGTCTCAAATTTGCACTTGCCAATGTAGTAGTATAGAGATGGGCCTTTTTTAAATGCGTAGGAGGTCCAGCTAAACAGGTTGTAGAACACTTTCATTTTGTGTGCGCGTGTATCAAGACAAACCCCATAAATTGAATATTAATAATAATCCTTTATACCATACTTTGTTTAGCTTCAGCCCTGGGCAGATGAAGACCCACTGTTTGAGAGTCCAAACAAAGAGAGAGGGACCATGTGGACGGTGAGGGCAACTCATAGTCAGAATGATGGTCGGTACAACACCTTCTCCAGGAATCATCAGTGCACCTGTATGTCACTGACATTTTTGGCATACCACAACGAAGGATTGCGATTCAACAGAGACAACCTCGACAGAGTGCTTCAGCAGGGAGATGCTCTCTATGTTGGCATCAAAAACCAGCTCATTTTAGATAAAAGCTTTGTAAGTGACCATCTGACAGTCGAGGAAATGCCGAAGCAGGTACTAACAGACACTGATATCTACAATGTCCACATGTCTTCAGTGAGATGTGGCTGCGTGAAGGCCCCAGAACACACCCCTGTTGGTTGGTTGACTCTTGCCAAACAACTTGAGGCTCTGACAACAGAAGTCAGTCATGCCATACTCATGGTATCTCCTGAGTGCTTTGCAGTTTTCCGGGACAGATCAGGGCGTTACGGACTCTTTGACTCTCACACAAGAAGTGGAAGAGGTCTTCCCCACCCAGAAGGAACTGCAGTTATGCTGACTTTCAATCATCTCTGCGACTTGATCGACCACCTGCACAAGCTGTTTAAAGACCGTGGTTGTTATGCCGGCTATGAGTTTGTGCCTGTTTGTTTCCAGTCTGTCAATTCCAGTGGCAGTCCTGGACAGGCAGCTGATGTGGAGGTAACAGTAAGTGCTACATCTGTACCTCAACCAGACATGGAATGCTCGCCTGTTTGTACAGTTCCACAAGAAATGCAGCAGGAGTGGATTTGCCACACTTGTAACAGCCACCTGAGACGAGGAAGCATGCCATCCATTGCAGTGGCTAATGAATTAGAGCTGGCACCTATCCCACCAGAGTTGGGTGAATTAAATGTGCTTGAGAGACAGCTAATTGCCAAAGTCTTGCCTTTTGCGAAAATGATTGCATTGCCAAAAGGACAGCAAAGAGCAGTACACGGCGCTGTTGTGTGCGTGCCATCAGAAGTAAGTGCAACAGTGAACTGTCTCCCAAGACCCAGTGGTGAAGCCCAGCTGTTACAGGTTAAACTGAAAAGGAACATCAAGTACAAAGGGCGTCAGTACTTAGTGCTCGACTGGAATGCAAAATGTGACATTCCAGAAGCAACCCTGTCACTGTGATGCGGATGTTTGAAAAAAGGGTTGATGCGCTAATGAATCTGATCCTGTCAGACGCACAGCCCATTGGTCAAGTAGAGGATTACTTCTATCGAGTGGAGTTTCAAGCCAGAGGAAGCCCACACATCCATTTGGTGGTTTAGATTAAGGATGCACCTGAGTTTGGAGAGGATAAGGACGATGAAGTGTGCAAGTTCATCGACCAGCACGTAACATGCCAGATGCCTGACCTAAATGCAGACCCCGAGCTCCACAAAATCGTCTCCGAGGTTCAGATGCACAGCAGAAATCATTCCAAATCTTACAGAAAAGGCAGCAGCGAGTGCAGATTTGGTTATCCTAAAGCACCTATGGACAAAACCGTCATCACCAGACGACCGTGAAGATGATGCTGACAAGAAACCAGCAACTAGTAAAAGTGGGGGAAAAGGGAAAAAGTCCAAACCAAAACAGAGACGTCTTCGACAGATCCAAAAGGACGCCATGGCTAAACTCAAACCAATATGGACTTTCCTTCGCGAATCAAAGAACCCACCCATGACTTTTTCAGAACTGCTGGAGAAATTCCAGATGACCTACCAATAATTCAGGGTCAATGTCGAGAATCTAACCACTGGCAATGTCATTGTGATGAAGCGTCGTCCAATCGACTGTTGGGTGAATGGATTCAATGTCCATATGCTGAGGGTATGGAACGCTAACATGGACATTCAGTTTGTTCTCGATGAGTACTGCTGCATCGCTTACATGTTGTCGTACATGTCCAAGCCGGAACATGAGATGACTCAGACGCTCAATCAAGTCATCGGTGAAGTGCGTAAAAAAGACGTCAATGAGAAAGACGAAATGAAGCAGATCATGCAGGCGTACTCCAAGCACAGAGAGGTAAGTGCTCAAGAGTCTGTGGCGCGGACATGCAGCTTACCACTAAAAAAGTGTTCGCGCAGTGTGGTGTTTGTACAGACTGATGAAAACGCACTGAAGATGAGTCTTCCCATGAGCAAGTTGAAGGAAATGGCTCCTGATACAGAGCAAGTGTGGATGTCGGGATTACCAGAGAAATACGCAGACAGACCCGAGGAACTCGAAACCATGTCTTTGGCTCAGTTTGCTTCAGAGTACAGGATACTCTATGGACGACAAACAGAAGGTCCAAATGCCATTCGCCTTTTGAATGAAAGAGGATTCATTCAAAAAAGAACTAGAGGAAAACCTGCCATCATCAGATTTCCCCGCTTCTCAGAACAGAAAGACCCAGAGAAGTTTCACTGCAGGTTACTTAAACTGTACTTGCCACACAGATCCAATGATGACCTCAAAAGCAAACAATACCCGACATATGAGCAGTACTACAAGTGTGCTACCAAATGGGAGTATGCAGTAAAAGACCTGGTGGATGCCATGAAGAACCGATATGAAGGACATGGCAAAAAACTGCAGAAGGCCCTGGAAAAGGTCAGTGAAGAAGGTTCCCTTTTTAATGCATGGAACCGTTTTGCATCAGAGGCTGAGGTGGATCATTTGGAGTGCCTGGACCAGCGACCAGTATCGGACCCCAATGAGGAAAATGAGAGAGACGACGTGCCTGAGTATGAAGTCACACGTGATGGAACTGTACCAGCAGTAGAGGCACCAAAGCTGAGTGCAGAGTATGTAAGACAGCTGTACCGAAGCCTCAACGAAACTCAGGCGTCCATTTTCTACGCTGTGCGCGAGTGGTGCCTCAAGCGTGTCTGGGGCAACAATCCAGACCAATTCTTTTACTTTGTCTCCGGGGGAGCTGGCTGTGGAAAATCCCATGTAATCAAATGCATATATGAGGAGGCCACCAAGATTCTGTGCCAACTCCCCAGATTCCGCGACCAGGCAGACATGTCCATGCCTGCAGTGCTACTGACTGCATTTACTGGCACTGCAGCATTCAACATATCTGGAAAAACCTTACACTCCATCCTCAAACTGCCAAAATCTTTGAAACCACCATATCAAGGACTTGGCAACGCATTGGATGAAATGAGAGCAACGCTATCCAATGCAGACATTCTCATATTCAATGACATAACCATGGTTTACAAAGAGTTGTTTTCCTATGTCCACTGGAGATTTCAACAGATCAGAGGCAACAAGAAAGCTTTCGGAGGGATGTCTGTCCTGGCAGTAGGAGACTTCTACCAACTGCCACCCCTAGGTAGAGCCAAACCACTCTGTGTCTATGAGGGGTCTGTGCTTGACCTATGGAAGGACAATTTTAAAATGGTCACCCTGACACAGATCATGCGTCAAAAAGATGATCTTGCTTTTGCAGAGCTGCTGAATAGGATGCCCGTCAAGCCAAAGACAGAAGCACTATGTGACAATGACAGAGCTTTGCTCAACACACGTGTCACTGACATCAACAACTGCCCACCCAGTGCCCTGCATATATTTGCAACAAACAAAGAGGTTGATGCGCACAATTCTGCAACCGTAAGTGCTCTCCATTCTGACTTTGTCAACATCAAGGCAGAAGACCATCTGAAGGACATCCCCAGTGGGCAAATGGTCCAGATTGGAGGTGTCAAGGAAAACAAAAGAGATTTACCTGACAACATACAAGCTGCGCACGGCGTACGCGTTATGCTCATCAGGAATCTGGATGTAGAGGATGGACTTGTTAATGGCACATTTGGAACGATTGCCAACATTGTGACAAGAGAGGAAAGTGGGTGAACGACAGTGAGACTGGTTGGACTTAAGTTAGACAATCCAACCGCCGGACAAAAACTCTGCAAAAAGGTAAAAGGACCGTCAGATGACTTGGTGTATATTGAAAAGAGCGAAGAATACACCAGCAAAAAAGGAGTGGTCCGAAGGCAGTTCCAGATGAAGCTGGCCTTTGCCTGCACAGCTCACAAAGTGCAAGGCATGACAATGCAGTCTGCAGTAGTGTGCTTGAAGCGTGTGTTTGAGTCTGGAATGTCGTATGTTGCCCTCAGCCGGACAACCTCACTTCAAGGACTTTACATCACAGATTTGGACGAAAATAAAATCTATGCTGACCCTCAAATTGCAGCTGCAATGGAAAATATGGAACGAGCATCTTTCCAGAGCACAAGGCCACTGTTGCAAAACATCACAGCAGCAGATAAAACGGCTCAAACTTTGACACTAGTACACCACAATGCTCAGGCACTTCCTTCTCACATTGAGGACATGAAGTGCCACCATGAACTGCGACTTGCCGATATTCTGTGCATAACAGAAACACATTTGTCTGGATCAGTTGATTCCCCACAGCGAACCCCCCAGCTGGCAAGGTACCCATAATAAGTCGAAAGATTCGAGCAATAATAATATAAGTGCCAATGTATTGCATGGGGCAGAGCCCCCAGCTGGCAAGGCACCCATAATAATAAACCCGGAATGTTTGAGGAATAATAATATAAGTGCCAATGCATTGTTCTGGTGCTCCTAAAATTTACAGTTGGGAGCACCAGTGCTCCAAGTGGAAAAAGTTAATCTGCAGCCCTGTATTTTGTATGTTCTCTTAATAATTAAGACTACAGTAAAGAATAATCTTAATGTCAAAGAGTCCAACTTAAAAAGTCATCTTTTCAATTTTCAAATTGAACCTCAGTAAAAGACAGTTGGAATAAATGGTCAATCTTGTCAATCAACAGGAGGCAAGTTTGGATCCTGCAGAGTGGCTGAATGCTGGGACCCCAGAGGTAAGTATCTGCATGAGTATGGTTTGGTATTTTTGCATATGTGGTATTAAGCATGTTTTTGAAATATTGATGTATTTAGACATTAGTATTTCATGCAGCATTTGTAATTTCAAGGTCTTTCACAGAAGGGCACGTGTGTAACCACAAAACAAGTACAGTATTTTAAAAGTTTATTAAAACTGGAACCACGTGTGACACTTTTTAAAAACCTATAAACAGTGCCAATACTCATCTATTACAAAGATTTTACAGAGAAGTTTGAAATGATTTATTTGAAAAGCCTGAAAATTGAATGCTCACAATTCTTTAGGATTCCCATCAGTGACTTCCTCATTGATGATTCTGAGGATGGGGATGAGGACCACAGTCTTTCAATTCCTTTTGAAAGTGACGTTCCTCCATTGGTAGGTTTTATTTAATTTTTTTCATTAAGAAATACTGGCAGGATTTTCTTTTCAAGAATTGTTCATCTATGCCTTCCACATACTCAAAATGAAAATGATTGGTTATTGCCCCTTTTTCAATGATGTACACCATACATTTGATGTAATTTAGGAAGAAGTGGATCTTGCCACGATTTTGAAAACATTCCAAGAGGATCACCTTTTTGATGGCATGGAATCCACCATTTGCATCAGGAGGAAAAGGCTTCTGCCATTAAGGCTATCTCCAGAGTCACTTTCTGTTGGAAGCATTCACCACACATTGAGTTTGTAGGAGAAGATGCAGATGATATGGGGGGGCCACAGCGAGAGTTTTTCAGGCCTGAATACCTCAAGTAATTTATTAAATGTATGATAACAAATGTGTTATTGTTTTCAGTTTAACTGTGCAGTAAAACAAATTATTATATGTCTCTTTTCTGTTGATTTCTTCTAGACTCTTGAGGTACAGACCTCTCTTGGTATTTTCAAGGGAAAGGCTGGCCAGGTCTTTCTTAGTTATGATCAAGCAGCATTAGACCTGTCTGTATATGTGTTTTTTCTGTCTGTATATGTTGTTTCCATTGTTTGTTTGCACTGTTTGTTGTAGGTTATATATTGTGTGTTATATATTACTTGCACATTTAGAGTATGGGGAAACGCAATTTCAATCCTCTGTGTAACTACCTGTTGCATTATTTGGTTGACAATAAAGTTCACTAAGACTAAGACCAGCGTGAATATTTCAAAGGTGGCAACCTGATTGCTTGGTCAATTGCACACAGAGGTCCTTGTATCAAAGCCCTGGATTCCAGCCTATTCCAGTTGATGTGTGGCCAGGAGCCACCACTGGAGCAGTTTGACTGGCATGTGCTGCCTGACCCAGATGTGCAAAGCAAAGTCGAAAGGGTGCTTATTATCATGTTAATATTTATTGGGATTTTAAACAAAGATTTTTTGTACTTATTTTTTTACTTCTGGTCAAAGTTGACAAAAGCATTACACAGCATTTCATTTATACTGAATCTGAGCATGACAAATATTGGCTCAATCTGGGACTCTCAGCTACATTGTTCTCACTCAGAACTCGTCCCAGGCATATTTAGTGCCACAGCTTAAGACATTCCAAAAATCAATGCCTATGTGGTGAGGCACTACATCTTTCTCAGGTAAACACATATTCAAAAATTCCATAAGCTGTACAGTGTTATGGAATTTTCATAGACACTGTCTCTTGTCCTCTCTGGGGCACAGTGCAACAGGCTGTTGTGTTTGGGAAGTGCGAGAGCTTGGCGAAGGTCAAGGCCTTCACTCCCCAGACATCACAGATATGAGACTGCGTAAGCAGCACTACTGTCTCCAGAACTAGAAAATACATTTGATTGTTTAGGAACTAGCAGTGTGGTGATTCTGGTGTTGGTGTGTTGTTTCTGTCTCCCCCTTCTGTTCTGTTCTGATCCTGCAGGTGGTGTGTGTGGCAGGGGGTGTGGCTGGCTTCCTCACTGCAGCTAACAAGGCACACCTGCAATCATTCACCCATCATCCCCTCCATAAAAGCCTGGTCCTGACTCCACTACTCTGCCAGTTAATTCCGTCTAGTCCGGTAGCGTACAGTGATGACAACCTCGGATTCTTGCTTCTCGTTTTTTGTATGTTTCATATTTAACCCGTTTTATTTTCTTTTTCTACACAGACTCCTCGGTGTGCCTTGTTGCTGCTCTTCGGTTTTTGTTTTCCCTCGTGCTTGTTGTCCTGTGAATAGTTTGGCCAGCCAGCACCCTGCCTCCACAGCCTGCCTGTTTTTTTGGTTTTGGTGATATTAAACTTTTCATTAACATTGAAACTATTCTCAGTGTCTGCTTTGGGGTCCAACAAAGAACCAACCCATAACAAGCAGACCCATAGATTAAATGATCTGTTGGGGTTTAAAGTGTGACTGCAGGAAAGCAGACTTCAGAATATGAGAGAGCATCATGCACAGATGTTGTGTGGATGAATTCTGATTTTCTCCTTGGCCAAGCTTCAATAAATATTTCAGCATAAGACGTCAAAGGGCTCCTGAACGCTTTCTTCATTGATGAGTTGACCATTGATCAGCAGATTTTCCACAACAATTGGCGTCACGAACAGGATCTCAATAGAACTAAGACGTGGTATATTCTAATTATATTTTGTTCTTGCCATGTCTACGTTTGACGAGATTGTTAAAAAACTGTGTTACTTTTCAATTGGCTTGAAAAGAATATGTTAAATTTACCCAATCAGGCGGGTCAGGAATTTGGGTGTCTATCAATGGTCAAAACAACTCAATTCATGTAATGAAAATACAGATGTGATTGATCAACTAAAGCTGGTAACAGTTGGTTACAGAGCAAAGTGTGTGGTGGTGAAGAAAAACAATAAAAGATGCGGGTCGTGTGTTTCTGACCCCCCCGCAGAGCCATAAATAAAGGGCTGTTTTTTTTACGGGGAGGCTTCTGGCTGCACTCGACACAGAGGGACCCACCTGAGGTTTAAACTATAGAAAAGACGTTTCTGAAGTAGTGTGAAGAGGCCTATTTCTTTAAAGTCAATATCGGGGATTATCTACTCTGTGTCCTTTGGGAAAAGTGGAGGCTCCGTTCGGATTTCTGATCTCGGAGTCTAGGCGCCGATAGTTTTAAGATTGTGTACACAAGGCGAAATACTTTCTGAGTTTTCGTTCATTTTTTTGACTTCAGACTACCACCACAAAGTGTGAACTCTTTGATGCTGCTGCAGTGTTTTATTGATATCTGTTGATGTATAATGTCTTAAATGTGCATGTGAAAATGGGTAACAAATCATCCAAAGCAGTGCGTGGAGGTGATTCTTAAAAAAAAATAATTCACCAAATTATGAAAAGATTTAACTACTTATCTGAAACAAAAAATGATTGTAATATGGAACAGAAAGGTCAACCTGTCATTGATGAGCCACAGGCTGAAGCAGTTGCACACACACCCACATTAGATCCCACATCACATTTTAAAGCAATGTTTTCTCCACAAATGCCGGCTGGAATTTTTGGTCGACAGGAGGGATGGGAACATGTTTTCCCTTTTTCTTCGTTAATGTGTGAATGGACGGACGGTGCATGGCCGTATGAAGGGTCATTTGAAAAAGAGATGAATGTTAATCCTAATGTTGGTAACCCTTCTTGGAATTTTGGATACATGAAGGAGTGCATGCAAAGATGGTTAACAGTAGCTCATCAGCAACGTGGAATCAGAGTGAGCAAAGGCAACAAATGGGGTTCTGATGAATTGAGAGAAATGGTGGAACAAAGTGCTAAAAATGTCATATGCCTAGGCTTCAGGCAGAGTTACAGACGCAAGCAATTGAGCTTATGAAAATAAAGCAACGACATGCTGATGATTTGGAAGCATGTGCCAAAGCCATGATGTATGGCTGGGCAAAGCGTCAAGCTAAAACTCCCTCTCCCCACACTCTGCAGACCTTTCTAAATGCTGTAGGATTGCCAATGTCAGAACACCAAAAAAGTGAGAAAGTGGTTTCAATTTATCCCAAACTGTCAAATACAAATACAACAAATCCCTTTTTAACTGATAATGTAACTGGTTCAACCAGCTTAGCACAGGCAAAGAAGGATGATGATTTTTTGCTACAGGCGGTGGCAGTTCTGGAAGAACAAAGAATACGAACTGCACAGAATAGGGAAAGACTGGAGGCAGAGAATAACGAAAGGCAGTTGAGACAGGCAGAAGATAATAGGGAGAGACAGGAGAGAGAAAAGAGGAGAGTTGGACAAGAAAAGAAAGACATTGCTGACAGGGAAAGCGACAGAAAAGCTTCAGAACTAAAAAAAAGGATAATACGTGGCAGAGCACAAGACAGCAGCGAGACTTCTGATTCAGAATCAGAGGAACAGAGAGCCACACAGAAGAAGGAGGAGCTTAACACAGAACACAGTGCTGAAGCAGAGCATGAAGTGACACCAAGAACTACACAGACAAAGACCTATCCTGAAACTGTCACGGTTATGGTATTATTTGGTCATGGTTATGGTGTTTTCTGTCACTGGTATTGTATTCTGTCAAGTTATGGTGTTTTTTGTCATGGTTATGTATTCTCCTGTTTTCATCTCTGTGTTCCCCTCTATGTTCCACCCTGTGCTTCCCCTGTGTTCCCCTCTTTGTCCCTCGCTATGTTCACCCTGTGTTCCTCTCATGTTCCCTTCTGCCTTCCTCCGTGTTCCCCCCGTGCTTCTCCTGCATTCATCCCTGTCATTATTATTGTATTTTTTGTTCTCGTTTATGAAGAGTGTTTTCAGTTCGGTTTCAACAGTGTTTTTGTTACGTTTTGAATTCATGTTTTAAGTTTGTTCATTGTTCCTCTGTTTCCTGTTTTATTTTGTAGTCCCTGCTCCCGGTGTGTTTTCCCCATTTGACTTCCTGCCCTCATCATGTTCACCTGTTTGTCCTGTGCCACCTGTTCCGAGTTCCCGTTGTTTCTCCCTTTGCCAGAGTGCACCTTTTCAAACACAAACAATAACACAGTTGGGGGAGGAACTTTACACGCTATCTTTAAGTGAGCACACTCACTTCCCACCAAGCACTTTTGTTGTACACAAGCCACCCCCTCCCACACAGTATGGTCGCCATCTGAGCTTTCAGAGATTCCATCCATTTTGTGGGCCAGACATAAAAATCATGTGGGTTTTGTAAATTCAGCTACACCACATAAAGTCACACTCAAGCATGATGCTAAGCTACCAATGGTAAGACAGTACCATTTGCCTCACAAAGCAATTTCAGGAATTGCAGGTGTCATTCAATCTCTATTGGATCAAGGTGTGCTGGTTCAAACCACCAGCCTATGTAACACACCTATTCTACCCATCCCAAAAGCAAATCGTCCAGATGAATGGAGGTTTGTGCAAGATTTGCAAGCTATTAATAACATAGTAGTGCCCACAGCTCCGATTGTGCCAGACACAAATTCAATTTTAGCTTCATTACCATCGAGCTCCAAGTACTACACAGTCACTGATTTAAGTTCAGCTTTTTTCTCAATACCATTGCATCCAGATAGCCAGTATCATTCGCATTCACATATAAGGCCAAGCAGTAAACATGGCGACGGTTAGTGCAGGGTTTTGTCGAGAGCCCTACAGTGTATGCAGCAGCAGTAAAGAGAGACTTGGATGATCTCCACCTGACAGGGGGATCCACTCTCCTGCAATATGCTGATGATCTCCTAGTAGCTTCTCCGACAAAAAGAAGCTTGTCGAACTGACTCTATTTTGCTCTTGCAGAGACTGGCTGAGTGTGGCCATAGAGCATCACTGGCTAAGCTACAATTTTGCCAGCCTGAGGTCACGTACTTGGGTCATGAAGGTGCTGTCCAAGGATGGACAGCGCCTTCTGTCACCAGAGAGGGTGAAACTGCTGGTTAGCATGCTGCCCCCCACTACCAAGAAAGAATTGCTCTCATTTCTAGGGATGGCTAACTATTGCAGGCATTGGATTTTTGAGTATGCAGCTATGGGTTCTGTTTTGCAAACTGCCACACTGCATTCAGCCCATCCCATGGTGCAGTGGACGGATGAGATGCACAAAGCCTTTCAAGATCTGAAGCGAGTGTAAGGACAACTCAACGATTTGGACACAGCAGAAACGTGAGTGCAAACTAAATTGAGAGACAAATTGACAATGTTTTGAGGACAGAGCCTAAAGGAGAAGAATCAAAAAAGACTTATGAACATGTGTTTCCAGCTCTCTTCCGGAAAAAAAGAACTATGAAACCTTTTGTGTTTCAGTGTGGCACCATGCTAGGGTTATGGCCCCCTGATTGCTGGGTGGCGCCAGTCTGCTGTTTATAACCAGGTGAGCGGCCACACCACGCCCTTTCCTTCCACTCTTTGATCCCTCGGGTGGTGGCTGCGGCGTGGCTGCAGTGTAGCGTGTTATACTTCGGGGCGCATTCCCCAAACATACAGGTAAGGTAGCGCACTTTCTCTTCCATCCATGGCTAGCGCAATGTGCACATTGGTGACACCAACTTCCAACTCTTGCAGCACGGCAAGTGGCTGGCGGATGGGCTGTCCCGCTGGGAGCAGTTCGTGTCCGCAGGTAGGCTGGCATTATCTGCCTGTTTGTTTTGTCTGTCGCTGGATTCTCTGCTGATTATTATTGGTTCTGAGTGTGTGCATTTCATTTTGTATTGGACAGGTGCTGTGGGCCCCTGGCCGGCAGCCCAACTCCCTGGTGGTGGTGTTCCTCACGATTCCCTTTTTAGTTGGTGTGCACTGTCACGGGTGGCTAGTTTGTGATTCCTCTCCCCTTTTTGCTCCCCTGCCGCTGTGGTAAGCCAGTGCCCTGTCCTTCCTCCATTTTACCCTGGTAGCCAGCATATTGTTTATTTTTGTATTGTTAAGTGTTAATTTCATTTATAATAAAATATATTTTTTATATGGAACGCTCTCTGCCCCCTGTGGATAATTGAACATGTGTGACCTTTACACCTTAATTCTTTAATTTCCTAGGGATGAAATTCCCCTAGGTGGTGTGGTTGCAAACAACCACAACCCAGTCCGCCACACATGTCCTATTGACAGATGTAAAGTGAATGACTGTTATGTTGTGTATCCCATCGCTTTCTATAGAGGCAGATGGTGGTGGTCCACTAATGACAAAACATGGGTAGAAGCAGAACAAATTGTTCCAAGGTCCATGAAGGTAAAGTTCACACCTGCAGTTTCATTGACTAGACCTCTAGAACTGTGGTGTTTCACTGAACAGCAACTGAACGATCATCCTGACTGTAATGCATGGACAGTTAATTAACAAGAGGTTCCTGATGAGCTAAGAAGCTGCAAAGCCAGAAAAAAAAGATGAAACTGATGACGGTGTTGGCAGTTACTTTGTATCCATTAACACAATCAATGCAGCCGAATCTGAACCAAAGGTGCAAGATATGGACACACACAGTGTTCATCCACCTGTAGTGCAAAAAGCAAATTCAGCTCTCAACCTGATGGTTGCTTATCCGCGTGATCGTAATCTCAGTAATTGCTGGATATGTCAACGCATGCCAGCATCAATACACTCTTCAATGTTTAATCCAATCACATTCACTAAAGCCGACTACGAAATGTTCAATTGGAATGACCTTGCTTTAAGATTCAAAGATGAGGCAAATGATTGCTATACTCCAACCTACCCCGTAGACTTTGCAAAGTCCACCCAAAATGCAGACATCACTCTATACGTCGCTGTTAATGACCAATATCTGCCGAGCGGATTTAATTACACCACACTGCTCTGGGTTGCTCATATGCAAATGTACGTTGAGCAAGGCTTCAATTATAGAGTCCAAATAATACTGGCTCAGACAAATTGTTCAAAACCTTCTGAACACCTGGGGCCTCATTTATCAACCGTGCGTAGAAAAGGTTCTAAATTCTGTCCTACGAATGAAACTTAGAATGTGTGTAAGTACAAACAAATCCGCAATTATCAAACGTGCGGACAGTGGTCGTACGCACACTTGTAAGTAATCAGTGATGATAAATCCCACCCGTTCTTAACTACCATGCTCGTGCATGGTTAGGGTCATTTGCATTCAGAAACGCCTCCAATTGACCATATATGGCAGCAACACTCCCTTTAATAACGCGTGAATGGATTTTTTTCCCCTCACCAAAATCATGGCAACGAGGGCGAAGAAGAGGAATCTTTCAGACACCGAGATTGATGTACTTGTGCGAGAAGTGGAAACTAACTAAAAAATATTATTTGGAACACTTTATGCAGGTGTGACCAACAAAAGAAAAATTGTTACATGGGAGAAAGTTACGACTGCTGTGAATTCCGTTGGGTCAGAGGGAAGATCACTCTCGGAAATAAAAAAAAATGGTTTGATATTAATTAGCGCCAAAAAACGCGTCACAGCCCACAGACAAGCAATATCTGCAACTGGAGGAGGACAAGCAATAACCCAGCTATCACCCATGGACACCCGTATTGCCAGCATCATCGGCGACACAGCACTTTGTGGCGTTATTCCTGATGGAGATACAGATACTCTCCCATCACAACAAGCTGTACCATCAACCAGTCATACTGCAGGTAAAATAAAATGCTGAGCTGAGGTGTTTCATAAATATTTATTTAGACAGTTTAATTTGTGAATTTGAATTAAACTAAACGTGACAATAATGTGATGTTTCTTCAATAACTCAGAAACTCAAGCCAGTCCCGCCTGTCCTCAGGAGCCGGAGGCGGTAGAGGAGCTGGGGGAGTCGGAAGAACAGGACCAGCCGGGGCCATCCAGAACCCATTCGGTGCGTCCTGGGGGGGCGAGGGTGCTGACGGAGGCAGTGCTACAAAATCAACAAGACACCACCAATTCCATAAATGAAATAAAGGATCAGCTGACAAACATCGCAAATACGTTACTGGAAATAAATGACTCATTGAAACAAATTGCTGCATGTGCATTGCAAATGTTAAATAAATAAACTTTAAAATGTTGAATGATGTTGAGATTATTTTCCCACGCACGCTTTCGATTTTTAATTTCTCACTTTTCAAAGATCGGCTAACAGGCAGGCTTACCTCAAATCTCTGTATGATCCTCTCTCTTGTTTGAATGGCAGCAGCATTGGGGGGTGGGAAAGGCTCTGCGTTGGGCATGGGCTCGTCTGCTCTGGGGGTTCCTGCAGAGGGACGCCTTGTCTGATGGCTAAATTATGCAGCACACAGCAAGCCAAGATGATGTGGCAGACTTTTTCAGGTTTATATTGAAGTGTCCCCCCCGCGCTGGACAAGCACAGCCATCGGCCTTTTAGCAGGCTTATTGCGCGTTCAACTACTGTTCTTGAGCGTGCATGGGCCCGGTTGTAGTGCTGCTCCTGCTGGGTCCTCGGGTTGGTTACGGGGGTCATCAGCCACGGCTTTAGTGGATATCCCCGATCACCTATAGAGATGTTTTAATAAACCATACGAAGCCCAGAAAATAATTTTTTAAATGTTGTAACACTCACCAATAAGCCAGCCATCCTCAACAGCTCCTGCTTGGAGGTGCACACCCACAGAGCTGTTCTGCAGAATGAATGAGTCGTGCGTTCCTCCAGGACACCGGGCAACAACGTTTAACAGAGACATAGTTGCATCGCAGATTATTTGTGCATTGATTGAATGAAACCCTTTCCTGTTTACGTAACTGAATTCATTGTGTGATGGTGCTTTTATTGCTATGTGGGTGCAATCTATGGCTCCAATTATGTTTGGGAATCCGGCGATGGCGTGAAATCCTCGTTTAATTTCGGCTTGTTGGTTATGTCTGTATGGGAACTGGATGTAAGTTGGGGCCAGAGAAATTATTGCATCCAACACTGCCGGCATGATTCTGCTTAGTGTCGGCTGCGAAATGCCGCATATGTCTCCAATCTCTCATTGAAATGTTCCAGTGGCCAAAAATCCCAGGGTGGACAGGAGCTGGATGTGCACTGGGATGGCTTTGGTGCGTTTTGTCTCTCGCTCCAACATGGGTTGTAAATCACGGCATAAATCAATTAATATATTTTTGGGGAAGCGGTACCTGCTGAGAAGCCACTCTGTGCTCTCACTGAACAGATCAGCACGCTCTTTGAAAACACGCTCCCTGCGGAGTGCACGGTTCTCCAAATCCTCCAACAGAGCAAGATAAGCCATGCTTGTATTTCAAGTTTTCTGTTCAGGTTGTCCTGTCACAGCTGTCTTTTATAGCTTGTCACACCAATCATTCAAAATATCTGCTAAATTACTTATTGAGATTTTTTATTAATTAGAGAAAACAGGGAACATGTGGGAAGTTTGAGATTGCTGAACACCGTGACTCCTTTAATGGTATCTATTTGTAGTTTTACTGTTCTACCACTAGATTTTGTGTGTACGCATGGTCAGAGCTGTGCTTAAATTTACGCACGTTCCTAAGCACAAGTACAAGTTGATAAATTCCATACTTTGCGTGGGAATGTTCTTACGCACTCATTACGCACACATCTGCACGTACGCACGGTTGATAAATGAGGCCTCAGGTCACTCGGTACGCAACTTGCCATCTCCCCCCCCCCCCCCCCCCCCCCCTCTCTCTCTCTCCTACATGCTGTCACGTGATGACGTCACGTTCATAAACTTTATCAAAAGTCTCTAAAAGTAAACTACTGTGGAAGTAAAACTGAAAATTCAACCACATATAAGTGCTGCTGTACATAGAATCATTTTTAGGCATTGAATTAATTATATCTTATATTTAATCCTTATCTCCTATATAAGTGCGTTGCAATTTTTTTTAATGACGGTATTGAAACTGATACCGTTGCTTTTGAAAGACACCGCTGGTATACCTTATTACCTTATCACCACCCAACCCTACTTTGGATCATGGGGGTCTGGGCTGGTCAAATTCTTAACTACCCTTATTGTCACACTTCTCCTGCTCATCCTCCTCTGTTCATGTTTGGTTTCAATAATCAAGATGATAGTTAAGGTCTGTAATTCAAGCAGCCCAGACGTGTAAAAGCAGACATTGCTGCAGCTAATGGTTTGTTTACAAAGCACTATGATTATCAAGGTCTTGATGAGTGGGTACAGAGTCCCTGTATAGATGACATTGCTTTAGAGGATGACAGTGAAAAAGAGACTTCTAATTTGTAAAAAAAAATAAATAAATGTTATGTTATTTCCTAAAAATAAAGTTTAGGAGGAACATATTATTTTAAACTCCAGTGTTTGTTCTAGTCGTATGCATATAGTGATGATTACAGCTTTGCATTATATGTTGAAAAAAAAAATATATATGTTGTGGTTGAAAATTTGTGAAAGTTGAAATGATAATCCTGCGAGGATAAGAAGCCACATCGCCATGCATCGTATGCTCTTGCAACCTCTCCATGGTGGTGACCCTCTACGTACGCAATGTACATGGGTTGAAGACTCTTCAATGTGTTAATTATGATGATGGTCAAGGTGCTTAAGTTTTGATTTTGATTGAAGTTGTTGAATCAAGTATGTTTATTTAATTGTTTTATTGTGCAGATGAAATCAAGTATGTTCATGTTACCCTCTCAGTTGCTTGAGTTTCATCTAATATCAGACAGGGCAAAAATCGGTCTTTTTCCTCCCCATCATTGAGGTTTGGCCTTTGCACCTGTCTAGAGTAGAGTAGTTAGTGCAGGGTCTTTTTCACTTTTAGTTGAATAAGTGAACATTTTTGGCCTCTGTCAGCAGGTGCATGTGATCTGTGACCTCTGTCGTGAGCTCCTTTAATACCTCGGTGTTTCAGGGGATCGTCATAAAATGAAGGTTTGCTTCATAAATGCCCTTGTTGGCCAGAAGATGGTACTCATGGGACACGTGTGTAAGAAATGGTAAGGGTGGTACAAAAGAGGGGTTTTCATTTACCTCACTGATTGTATGAATTGATCTTAACTGAATGACAAGTTCAAAGAATAATGTTTGTTGATTTTGTGTTTCGTATATTCTCTTGATTTGTTGTTTAATTGAGAAGGATTTCGTAATGCATGATGTTGGATCTGTTCTGAAGGGGCTGAAGGCAGTCTGAAAATTAAAAAAAAAAATAAGGGTAATGGTAATCAGGATTGATGTTATGATCAATAAGAGGGGATTGTTATGGAATAGACACTGTCTCTTGTCCTCTCTGGGGCAGAGTGCAACAGGCTATTGTGTTTGGGAAGTGCGAGAGCTTGACAAAGGTCAAAGGCTTCACTCTCTAGACATCACAGATATGAGACTGAGTAACAGTGGAAGTTCTACATTGAGTTACTCCACGGGCGAGACCCCCTCCCAAAAAAAGTTAGCTAGTTTTTTATTATAACTATATACGTGAGGCAATTCTGCACAAAACAGTAGAAGTTATCAGACCTTAAATAAATAGACACTATATACAAAAAGTGGCAAATATATACAATTGGATATATAAAAAAAAGTAACAAGAGCAGAGAACAACAATAATGTAAAATATTAAGATGAACAATATACAAATAAAATATAGAATAAATATTCTAAATAGCACAAATCCTTCATCACACAAATTTGAAAACATACTAAAGAAAATCTAATTATTAGACTGTTGCACTAAGAACAGGAAACACAAACTAAAACCTGACCTTTGCAATAAAACCAGTGTATTGCACTATATGTACCCCCCTTGTCCATTTCTATTTGGGAGACCCAGAGGTGAACTGTCCCCCACCCGCCCCTCCCCCTCTCACACAGCTTCTGTGCACCGTGCGGCACCTTCTCAGCAAGCAGTGGCGCCTGCAGCAGCTGCAGTGGCGCCTGCAGCAGCTGCAGGGGCCGTCAATTTGCCAATTTCCCACACACTGTGACATGATAGATAATAGAAAACCGCTTTGCTGCGCAGATGATTTTTTTTTTCTAAGTGCTCGTGCCGCCCCGTGACATGAAAAAATGCTGCCCTGGGCGGCTGCCCGGTTCGCCCGTGCCTAAAACCGCCACTGCTATGTAAGCAGCAATACTGTCTCCATAACTAGAAAATACATTTGACTGTTTAGGAACTAGCAGACCCTTAGATTAAATGATCTGTTGGGGTTTAAAGTGTGACTGCTGGAAAGCAGACTTCAGAATATGAGAGAGCATCATGCACAGATGTTGTATGGATGAATTCTGATTTTCTCCTTGGCCAAGCTTCAATAAATATTTCAGCATAAGACGTCAAAGGTCTACTGAACGCTTTCTTCACTGATGAGTTGACCATTGATCAGCAGATTTTCCACACCAACCACATTATCCAAAGAGTTTAGTTTACTATTAAATTATTCAGGTGTGCTAAGTGTAGTAGTAATGTGCTTTTCTTGCATTTTCACAAATAAAGGAAATGTTTCACATATCAGAATTTTTATTAATGAATGTCGCATAATCTAGTCCAGATTTGAGAGGTCTAGGTGTAGTGGTTTTTGAAAGTTCAATAGTGGGTGTCAGGCAAAGTGAATGTCTTACCTAAAATTTCTAAAATGTTTTTACATCAATAACATGCACCAAAAACAGACAATCAATGGACAAACAGTCGCTCATCAAGTTAATATTCCCTTCGCTTTCCCTGCCAAATCAAAAGTTCGTGACTCTTTATTGGTAAATTTTTGACAAGAAAACTTACAGGTTGTGTTTACACATGTCAAGTTTATTAAAATCTTATAATATATAATCTTGTATAAAGCACAAGAAAATAATAATCAAGATAAGACAAGTACTTTCACATTATGTGAGTGGGAAAAACTTCATGTTTTTATTTAGATGTCTTCCATTTCTCAAATTATTTGCAGCAGTTCTGTCACGAAGTGAACTTGAGATAGGACTCGGACGCAGAGTTAGGAGAATGCTGACAAAGATCCGATTTTTATTTAACCCAGAAAAATACAATAACTGGCTAACAGAGGGCGCCTCGAAAAGAGGGAATGATTACAAAACATAAAAATGAAAAATCCTACCTTCCGTGAAGTGATAAGAAATAAACAACACTTAACAGAAAACTGCTCGGAAGAGGGAAAAGCTATGAAAAGGGTTTACAAAATAAATCTCGTCCTGAGAGGGAAATGCTATGAACATTAACTAAAAAAATAACACTCCTATAATGAGGGACAACAATGCTAACCCACAAAACAAAAATCTCCTCCGAAGAGGGACAAGATCTAAAGATAAACTAACTATACTAACTAAAAGAGAGCTATGAAAACTATAAGGCAAAAGCCAACAAAAAACACTTTTAGCGAGGCAAAAGGCTGGTGGCACTTGACGAACGTACAAGACACACTGGCACAGGACAAAGGGGAGAGGCAGACTATAAGCACACATGGAGGTAATGGGAAACAGGTGAGTATAATCAGGATCATGGAAGACAATCAGACCGAGGCACATGAGGAAGGGCAAGTGACCTGAAACGAGAGGAGAGTTAATTTCCAAAATAAAACAGGAAGTCACAATACAAACATGGAGACAAAAACTTAACTTGATTTTACTGTGGTGTGACAAGTTCGTCTCTTAACATGATGTACAGGTCACCCGCAGCAAGTGGATCTGCAGGAGCATCCCACCCATTCTCCTCCATCAGGAGACAACACAGTTCAAAAACGGTCTCATCACAAGGAAACTCACCTTTGGGAGTGCACTCTTCCATACACACAGTGACCTCCTCCATGGAAACAGGTGTGAGTCTATCCTCAGCACTGTGCAGCTCTGGGAATGAATACATCACATCAGGCCGACCCGATGCTTGATTGATCTTGGTCTGATTTTGTGTGAATTCCAGGTGGTGAAAACTTTGTCAAGTTCATCCTGCATAGAAAGAAGCACAGTACATACAGAAATGTGAAATAGGTTTTGCAACACTTAACTGTTGCCTGTCTATACTGAGGCCTAGGTTGCTGTGTTGTATTGTTTATGGAGGGGTAGAAAATGCAAAAATGAATAATTTAATGAATAATTACAAACAACAACAACTGCTACAATTCCAATACAACCTACAGCAACTTCATTTCAGAGGTTGAGGAAAGATTTTTACCTGAACAAGATTTATGAAACAGAACTGGATTAGACTTTTGTCCAAAAATTCTCCTGTGAAATGACCATCATCCTGGAAAGTTTGAAATAAGTTCATCCAGGACTGTGCACTCTGTTTGCGAAGGGTACCCCACCATCCTTCAATGCGCTGGTTTGCTGTGCTTCTTCCATTAAGGAAACTCTTCTCTCCTGCAAAACTGTCTGGATGGTCGTTATCTGCTTTTCTTCAACACAAACATTTTCTGTTCCCCCTGCCTGGTCCACCTATGCTTGACACCGTTTTGGTAAAGTAACTTGCTAATTTGGGATCACTGTTTGTGGTAAAGGCCTCCATCCATAACACATAGCGGCTGAAACCATCTTTGCAGCCATTGATGGCAATGCCATAGGGTTTTAGCTTGTCATAGCCGTCCATGTGCCAAAGTGCATTTGGCACCATGCTCTTCTCAATTCTACACCTTGTGGATCAACCAATTTGATTGATGAGCGTCTTATGGTGTCTTGTAACACAACAAATCCTCGCTGAACTGCTCAAAGATGTAGCCAGCGATAACCTTGCATCTGTCCATTGGTCATAACCTCATGTTGGACAAAAGCCAGCACTTCTTCCATGTCAGACTGGTTCTTCCTCCTGAACAGCCCAAGTATTCTACAAACTCTCTTTAAAGTTCTGACACTGTCTGGTTGTAATGCGCTAAAATTGCAAGTATTTCCTTGTTACTGAAAAGAAAGTTTGAAGTATAATTTGATTAGGTCCTCCAAATCAGGCACTGCAGGCATTGTGGTGAAAAAGGAAATTGAAGGGATCTATCATTCTGCATCATCCATGAGTACAATGACATTGTGGTCGATCTGCACAGAGGAAGACATAAAATAAAAGACAATGATTTTTTTCAATGTGCACATGCAAAAATGTTCAAGTGATATTACATGCTCTCACTGTGAGACAGATTCCAGAGGTGTTGCCTGCAATCATCTAGTTTACTGTATTCTGGACCCTTTCCGTGCACGTAGGAAAAGCCTTTGCGTTGACTTAAGTGAAACTAGTGCTACTAATCATCTGTCAGACTTGAGAGAATGGGATGAATAGAGCTGGCTAAATCGTTTTAACTAACCCTTGTAAGCACTGTGCTGTTTATGGTTCAAACAATAAATCAACAGGCTAATTGATCCTAGGGAGTGCAATGCCTGCACATGAATTTACATAGTCATGTAATGTCTTCTGTTTTAGTCTTGTCTGTCTATTTCTCCCATTTGCATTTGTGTAAACTGGGAATCCAAAATCAAATCAAATCAAATCAAATTTGTATAGCCCAAATTCACAAAACACATTTTGCCTCAGAGGGCTTTACAATCTGTACAGGTAGTGACACCCTCTGTCCTTAGACCCTCAGTTCGAGTGAGGAAAAACTTGCCCACAAAAAACCCTTTTAACAGGGAAAAGAAGGTGGAAGAAACCTCAGGGAGAGCCACAGAGGAGGGATCCCTCTCCCAGGACGGACAGACGTGCAATGGATGTCACGTGTACAGAACAACGAAACAGAAACATATTATACAATTACAATGAAAGACAATGATTACAGTAGCAGTGGTTAGCAGTGGTGGTAATATGTAACAATGCTACAGTCTTATCCTATAGCAGCATAACTAAGGGCTGACCTGAGCCAGCCCTAACTATAAGCTCTATCAAAGAGGAAAGTCTTAAGTCTACTCTTAAAAGTGTTGACCGTGTCTGCCTCCCGAACCCAAAATGGTAGTTTGTTCGACCATTTGTACAGGCTTCCTCATCTTGATACTGAAGGTTGAGTATGTAGTAGATTGCAAACACAGCAGCAAGTCCAACTGTGACTTGCCCTGTTGCACCTGAAACTTTAAGTCATAGCAACATGAGAATGCATCTCACCTTATGTAAACATTTGTTAACTCAAGATGAATGACCAATATGCTTTATTATATGTCTAACACAGGATCTAAATGAAATGTATACCATGAAGTATCAGACGAGGACTTGCAGGAAGACTAAGAGTTGTCTCAATGTCAGCTGCAGTGGCAGACACCTGTAGGGAACAAATACATACATGCAACATTTTTAAGATGAAAAATTATAAAAAGGTAAATAGTTTTTAAACAGAGAAAGAAAAAAGAAAACTTACACCTGCAAGAAGGATCAGCCCAGTTAGGTCCTCCCCAAAGTGTGCCATGAGCAGCTGAACAACACGAAGTGCCACCTCATTATCTTCACCTTTAGAGATGACATCCTTGACATCTTTGTTAGTAGGTTTTTCCCTGAAGTATTGTGTGATGGCTCTTCCACATTCCTCCATACTGAGTTCCAAGCTACGAAGCACATTGATGTCTGTGAGCAACTCAAAATGTGTGAAGATCTTTCCTGGCTGCTTTTTAGTGCAACCATATCAGTCTTAATGCTGAAATGTTAAACCTTAACTGAGTTGCAATGTTAAGATTATGAAAGAAAAAACACAGTTGATGCACAGTAAAATCAGCATACCCAAATTAACACTGTAAGAGTTGATCTTAACACTTTTAAAGTGTCTATATGGGTCCACATCTCAGAGTGTAAATTTCACACTTTTTCGAGTGTTGGAACCTAAGTTAGTGTAAATTTGACTCTTTTTGGAGTTAAAATTTAACACTGCTTAACACCAACCAGTGTTAGTTTTTTTTAACACTTCTATGTAGTGTTAGCAATTAACTCTCTCAGATGACTATTTCTTAACTACACAAGTGTTACCCCCATAACACTTAAAAGGTGTCACTATAATTCTTATATATATTCCTAAAAAAAATACTTGGAAAATAGACTTTCCGGAAAAAAAAAGGTAGTCATGTTTGGCAGTTTAAAACATTTATTTTCAAACTAGCACCACAAATATTTAAACGTGCAACAGTAAGGCACAATGTATGTCCTCTCACTCTCATTAGAGTATTGCTTATCAAATGTCTAAAATATGTCAGCTGGTCAATGAAAATCACAACATGTTCATTATTTTGCTCTTCTATACAGTATGCATGAAAATGTTCATCGAAGTACAGTGTGTCAACAGCACAGCCTATTATGAAAGCACGTTGTTCATGTATTATGATATTACAGATTTTCTTAAATACAGGTAGGTCATCATGGGATGTTCCACTGCATACCAACAAGTCAATCTGGTATTCTGTGCCATAATTTCTGACCCAACATGTAGTGGAAACATCTGAACATGGATCTAATTGTAATGTATGACAGAGTAATTCTCCACCTTCCAAGCTATCAATGCTTTTTATTTTTAAAGGACCAATCTCAAACCGCTTAAAATAATAATTTTCATAGTAAAATGCCAGTTGACGCTGGTGTTGCTTTACTAGAGATTTAGTAAGGTTTTTAAAATTTTTTACAGACTTCTTAAAAAAATTGTGTTTTGCTTCAAATCGCATACACCACATATGTATAAGAGGGCCAATTTTTTTTATAATCCTTGGATAATGTATCATTAAGTGGTGTTTGGGAATCAATTTCTTATCATGGAACAAAATTTTGAACATGTTATGGTGATCACAGATCAAATGTTTTAGGTAACATATCATACCATCAGTAAGGATAGGGGAGAAGACTATATCAACAATCTGTATCAAGAGGAGCAATAAGTTCCAGTGATTATTGTCCCTTTCAACCACATCACCAAAAATAAGTGGGGTATTGCGTAGAATACACCATGACTGAACTGCATTTAAACCTAAGTGCTTGCTGTTGTCCTCAATTTTTAAGTGACTCGGTTTGTTTTTACGTTCCAAGTGTCCATAATTAAAAGTCTGTATCCTATCTGACAACGTGTTGATAGAGATGTAACCATTTTTAAGCAGGTACTGAAAAAACAGCTTAAGCTCATACTGTACGACACCCTCCAACAAATCATGCATAATATCAACCGCAAAATTATCAGTACACCGAAAATACTGTAATGAATCAAGCACACAACGTTTTTTAACACCATAAACAGTAGGTAGAGCAGGATCTTCACTTAGTGCATTACAATGTTCAATATGAAGCTCTCTGGAGCGCAGAGTAAGTCCTGGATTATCCTCAGAAAAAACAGACTGAATTTCTTCCTTATTTGTCAGACAGAACCTACAAAAGTATGTTGCACTGAAAGATTCAACAAAGCCGAGCAAAGAATTTAAAGCAAGATTATCTCCTGTGACTTGAATTACAGAGCCAAATACTGGTTCATCAATAAATGGAAATTGGATACCTTCAGTTTCTAAAATTTTCAAATCGTCAATTAGAGGCTTTAATATTTCTTCAAAACCGTACGTCTTTAAATCTTGGGTGTAGAAAAGAGCTGCAAGATGTATGTTCATAAGTACAGAGTTCACCTTGGGTGGGAGGTTTTTTAAAGTAAAATAAACACAACCAAGTTTGTGGATCCCCTTCTTAGAACCCAACGGATTAGCCGTTTCAAAATCGTCATAATAAAGTAAAATTTGTAGAGCATGTCTCTGTTGTGAAAAAAGAGGATGGTTTTGGAAATAAAACCCATCATTAATGTCTTTGTATGTCCCCTTTTTACAGTGTTTCTCTTGCAAGAAGCACTCTCTTATCTCACTATTTTTGAAAATGGATTTCAGTGTACCTAAACTGGGTACATACATGTACTTGTCTGTTACAGGAATCTGACTATATACACCTGTAGTTCTATTTCTACGTGTATCCATTCTCACACCAAGGACAAATTCTTTAGGCTCAACTATTTCCCATTTTTCATCATAATATTTTTGTCTCTTCATATGTGTGTTAAATTTTGAAAAGGGATTGTCTAATTGATTTAAACAGTGCTCTACTTTCTTATAAATTTCCGACTCCTTAGTTTCAGAGGAAAATGTTTGGAGAACTGCTTCTTGTGCTCGACCTTGAACATGACTAATAACTTCCTCCATCGAACAAACTATCGTTTGGATAGTGCTTTGAGAACAACCAGAGGTTTGTAAGTGTGAAACAACTGAACCGCACATTCTTTCAAGTGATTTCTGTGTGATTACAGGACGAACCTGTAACATGAATGCAGCAGAAGTTGTTGGCTGTTCACTTAAAGATTCAAACTCAAAATGTCTTTGTGTGGCCACTTCCTGGTTAGTATCGACCAGCTCATCATGGTTCTTATGAACAGTCTTTAGGTGCTTTCTGAAGCCATTGTATGTACAAAAAGATGAAGGACATCCTTGCTCTCCACATTTCAAACGTAAGTTTTTAGCTGGATATAGTCCATGCTGAAATTTAAATGTTGACAAAGAACTGAACAATTTTTGTGGTGCTTTTTACAAACAAAACATGTGAACATAATCAGACAGTTTTTTCAACTGTGCTCTGACCTTTGTGAATTGGTGACATTTTAATGGTCTTGAAGTAGTTTGGCCCTCAGTTCCTTGACTCGTGGGGTTTCCCTTGTGGTTCCAACATCGATGTTGTATATCGTTGTTTGGATGAAAGTGTAGAATGCAGAAAGTGCTTCATCATAGGAGAGGCTGAAGACATAGTGAGTCTTGAACAGCACATCAAAAGCAGCCACAGATGTCTGAGCGTTGCATGGGATAGCTTTCTGGTCCACAACAATGAAGAACCTTGCGATTTTCTTTTTTTGCTCTCCGATGCAAAGGAGGAAAGGCTGCCTTGCATCAACTTTATCCAGGAATGTAGTGAGGCTGGCTCCTTCCTGTAGTTTGAATGACACATTATGCATATACTTAGCATAACATACTAGGTACATAGCAAGAATTATTCTTACAGTCCAATCTGCACCTCAAACTTCTTACACAGTAGTACAAAGAGCTGATGGTACCTTAATGAATCTGACAACATGATTGGCTGCCTGTGCTGAGCTCATCTTGGGAGTTTTTTCTGGCCTTTTGATGTAGGGGGCAGGAGATGCAACAGCAACAGGAGAGCAGACATATCACTATCCCAGCCTTGAAGACAAGTATTTGAGAAAGACAACAAAAGCATTGTAAAACATTATTTCTTGCTTACTACAGATACCATTTCATTTACCATTTAACTAAAATGTCATTGAGGGAATCGACATTGAAATGTCTCCCAAGATAAACCATATGACACTTAGCAATATAACTCCCTCTCAAAATAATAGAGATATTTCGGTGTGACCCAGTACAAAGACATCCTGCTGTTTTGGCAGGTAAACATGAGCAGTCTGTCGAAAACCGCAATTTCACGGTGTGTGTTTGTTACTGACAAAAAGTTATATTATACTTCACCAAGAGCTATGTTATTTTGCAACAAAAATAATGTAGAAATTACTTTGGACAAAGGGCTAGCTAGCGTTAGCACCACTTTAGCACGCTAGCTAGCAACTCCAAACCATTAGCATCATCTTATCACGTATTATATCTATGGTTACAAAGTGTATTACTAGTATCACTCAACCAAAACGTCAAGCCAAACTTACCATTTACTGCCTCACTTTTTATGTTACAGTGAGACCAGGCATGCATGCTAACCTCTAAGCAGGTGTTCGGGTTTTGGTAACAGCGTGACGAGTAAAGTTACTACTTCATGTACTTACCGCACAGTGTAACCGTTAAAAGTTGAGATGTAGCTGTATCTTCAGCAGACCGATTGACACGCAGTCGAAACTGAGTCGAGACAGTTCTTGCTTCAGCATAGCGGTGTTCGTACGGTGTAGGGGGGAGGGGCAAGGGGACGTGAACACTTGAGGTGTGAAATACAGGATTAGAGTTTAGAGTAAGAAATTCAGAGTTAATATTTAAACATTTACACTTAGAGGTTTGAATTAGTGACACTTTCTTTTTACACTCGGTTTTGACAACAACTATTTATCAACTGAGAGTTAATTATAATGAATTAACTATATCCAGAGTATAATTAACTCTACTAGTGTATGTCTATTTTAACACCAAGAATTCAACTCTTCTCAATTTGCTGTGTGCAAAACGGTTTAACAAAGCCTTGAGGATTCAAGTGTCTCTTTTACCGAACTAGCTTAATTCTGTTAACTCATTGTAAAACAAATTTCATTAAAAGTCAACACAAACTAAATAAAAATAAAGAAAGAAAGAAAATAAGATATTAATTAACGTACCGTTCAGATGCAAGACCAGAATGTTGGTGATTAAGACAGATTGTGCGTCGTGTCTCTTCTGGAAAATTTCCAAAAAATACTGTAGTGTCCCGTAATTTAAAACAGTAGCATACCGTTTATGGCCTTTGTCCTGTTGGTCCAAGTTAAGAAGCCCACAATGCATTGCTAACTACAGTACCAAACTGTTAGAAATTGGCTGTAAATTTACAGCAACTGTTTACAGTGTACGAGTGTGACATGTGACACAATACCCCATCAGTGGACATGTTGTCACACTACGTAGGGTAAGATGTCACCATGGACTCTGGATCAAACAAAACAAGAACCAGCACTGATTCAAATTCTTAATTAGATCCAGCTACAGACGAAAAGATTGATTCATCACTGAACTGAATCAATCCTAAAGGGAGCAGTTAATTCAGTCTCTTATAATAACAAAAATAATAATAACAACTAGAAAACCAACCTTAAAATAGAACATGTAATACATTCAAAGCTCACAACTGGAAAATCATTCAAATACACTTGTCAAAACTCATCAAATTGCAGTTGTTGCACATTAATTGCCTCACCCGGGGCCCACTGTTTGCATTATCATGCACTGGACCTGTTTTACATTGTCTGTTAAAGCCAAAAGTTCCTCCTTCACTGGTGTGTCAGTAAGAATAGCAGCTGAGCAGTTCCAAGGGAATATGACGTTGGGTGGAGTATTGTTCCCTGTTACTCAAACCCCTTACACCCTGCCTGTTTAAACTCCTGTCTGGTCACCACTCTGTTTGATTTCTACACAGTCAAAACACCAGTTTCATCCATATTCCAGATGTTCCCTGGTCCCGGTGAATGTTGACGTAAACCCCTCTCCGGATTGCCAAAGAAAACCTTGTTAAAAGCTTGCTGCCACTGGCTTTCTGTATGAGCCAGTTTAGGAAGTGTGAAAACCAGTGTGAAAAGAATAGAACTTCTGTGCCTCAGCTAACTGCTGGCTTTTTCACCTCAGTTAGTGAGAAACCGAAATGCCATTGAGCCAGTGTACAGTAGTTAATGTTAAAATCCCTCGCTGTACTTCCTACTGATGTATTTGCTGACTCCACCTTCCTCATGTCAGGGGGTATGCCACTATTTTCAGTTTTTTTTCCATAGGTCCTGATCATCACTTTCTTCCATCCCTTCCTCATAAACATAGTCACATCTGTCTATTTCAATGGTTTAACTTTCTCTACTCTTTTAATTCATCAT
Source organism: Paralichthys olivaceus (assembly GCF_024713975.1). Taxonomy (NCBI): domain Eukaryota; kingdom Metazoa; phylum Chordata; class Actinopteri; order Pleuronectiformes; family Paralichthyidae; genus Paralichthys; species Paralichthys olivaceus. The sequence continues at coordinate 26,682,720 of NC_091097.1, read as the reverse complement.
GTTATTACTTAACTTAACTAACTTACTTATTACAAACTTCATTTTTGGAAAAAAGTCAGAAAAGGAGAAAAACAGAAACATATTTCTAACCCGCTCCCACAGTCTCATTTCTGAACTCTCACCAATAAAAAACATATCTGTACGTTCGGGGAAGTCTTGGGATTCTCACAATGTTTTCATTTCTTAGATAGGACCTATAGTTTTTGAGTTACAAGCATTTGTTTGAAGAGTGGCGCTAGAGCAGCACACTCTGCCTTTTCCATTGACTTCAATGGAGATCACCAAAAAAGATTCCTGATGAGAAAACGAAATATCTAAATCGCTCTTTCGGTCTCATTTCTTAACTCGTATTAAATATAAACATATGTGGACGTCGGCCAAAGTCTTGTGATTCTCACAATGTGTTCATTTCTCAGATACGACTTATAGATTTTGAGTTAGAAGCTTTTGTTTGAGGGGTGGTCTGAAACCAGTTTTTGTCTCCAAAGTGTGCGCGCAGCAGGTGTTCCTCATCTAATCAGTGAGTAACCATAGCAACCCCATAGACTGTCAGAGGTCAAGTCTCCTCTATAAATTTACTAGATTCAAAGTTTTTGCCACCATCCGCTTTGGCCCAGTGGTTAAGGCACTCGGATCATGTGACGTAAGTCTGGGTTCGAATCCGGGTGTGGCTGGTGGTTTTTGCTAAATTTTGGAGCATATAAATAAAAGTAAAAATAAGCCCCCCCACCCCCCCCCCCATAGTAACTGGGTATTACCAGGAACATGTAATGAGCCTTTATTTTGAATATAAAAATAAACAACCCTCCCCATTGTAATAAAATGTCACAAGGAAGTCTATACAGAGCCTTTATTTTGAAAATAAGCCCCCCCAATAGTAACTGGATGTTACCAGGAAGTCTGTACAGAGCCTTTATTTTGAAAATAAGCCCCCCCAAAAGTAACTGGATGTTACCAGGAAGTCTGTACAGATTCTTTATTTTGAAAATAATCCCCCCCAATAGTAACTGGATGTTACCAGGAAGTCTGTACAGAGCCTTTATTTTGAAAATAAGCCCCCCCCAATAGTAACTGGATGTTACCAGGAAGTCTGTACAGAGCCTTTATTTTGAAAATAAGCCCCCCCAAAAGTAACTGGATGTTACCAGGAAGTCTGTACAGATTCTTTATTTTGAAAATAAGCCCCCCCAAAAGTAACTGGATGTTACCAGGAAGTCTGTACAGATTCTTTATTTTGAAAATAAGCCCCCCCAATAGTAACTGGATATTACCAGGAAGTCTGTACAGAGTCTTTATTTTGAAAATAAGCCCCCCCAATAGTAACTGGATGTTACCAGGAGGTCTGTACAAAGCCTTTATTTTGAAAATAAGCCCCCCCCGTAGTAATAGGATGTTACCAGGAAAGCTGTACAGTCTGGTTTTTCAAAATAAAACCCCCAGATGGTTACAGGATGTTCCCAGGGAGCCGGAAAAAGAGTGGATTTTCAAAATAAAACTCGCAAATAGTTACAGGATGTTACTAGGAAGAGTAAAAAAAGCTAGATTTTCAAAATAAAATCCCCAGATAGTTAAGGGATGTTCCTAAGAAGCCTAAAAAAGGCTGGACTTTCAAAATAAAATGCCCAAATAGTTACAGAATGTTCCCAGGGAGCCGGGAAAAGAGTGGATTTTCAAAATAAACCCCCCAAAGAGTAACAGAATGTTCCCAGGATGCCTGAAAGATGCTTGATTTTCAAAATAAAATCCCCAAATAGTTACAAAATATTCCCAGGAAGCCTAAAAGATGCTGGATTTTCAAAATAAAATGCCCAAATAGTTACAGAATGTTCCCAGGAAGCCTGAAAGATGCTGGATTTTCAAAATAAAACTCCCAGATAGTTACGGGATGGTCCCAGGAAGCCTGAAGGAGGTTGAATTTTTAAAATGAAATCCCATGGATGGTGATTAGACCTTGTAACATGGTTTCTCTCTGTCTCTGAAATTGGTAAAGTCTCTCAGTCACCACTCTGGATCATGTGATCAAAATACAGCTTTTATACATGTCTTTCTCTCTCACTGTCTCACTCTCCCAGGGTCTCTCTCCTTCCTCTCGAACTGTTACATTCTCTCTCTCTCTCTCTGAAATTTGTCCACTCTCAGGGTCTCTGTCCTTCCTCTTAAAGGAAATGTCTCTCTGTGCGGAGGAGCGTCGGCGACGAGCACAAGTCACCCATTCAAAATGTCTCGGCAAGAGAGATTTTCTATTTTTTCTTTATTCTTCTTACGTAAATTTCCCGCTACTCCTCCCACAGATTTCATCGCACATACTCAAGACCTATAAAAAAACATGCGTAAATACGTTGAATCCTGTACTATGACTTTTCTAAGAATTTCGTCCAATAATTTGCTCAAACATCGCGAAAACGTGGCCAAAACCGATGAATGGGACTCAAGGTCTCTCGCCCTAAAGAGCGAGAGGGCAAAAATGGGCGATTTTCAGCCACTTTTTTTGTCTTTAAACACTTCTCCTAGCCACAAACGGAGTCCGACAGACATGATTTTTACATCTGGTGTCACTAGAGTTTGTTTCCTAGGCGCACATGTCACTGTGACATCTCTCGATGCAGTATTTTAGGCCGAGTCAATTTACAGAGAAAAGTTTTCTGGTCTCATTTCTCCATTGACTCCTATGTTAATTTTTGGAAAAAAGTCAGAAAAGGATAGATAAAAAATAGATCTGTACATTCGGGGAAGTCTTGGGATTCTCGCGGTGTTTTCATTTCACAGATAGGACTTATAGTTTTTGAGTTACAAGCATTTGTTTGAAAACTGTCGCTAGAGCACAGCGCTCTGACCTCCCCATTGAATTTAATGGAGATCTCAAAAAAAGATTCCTGATGAGAAAACTAAATTTCTAAATCGCTCTCACAGTCTCATTTCTTAACTCTAAGCAAATAAAAACATATGTGGACGTCGGCCAAAGTCTTGGGATTCTCACAATGTGTTTATTTAACTATGGGCCAGCCATGTTTATTATTTTAGTCATGTTCAAATAGTTTAAATGTGAAACAGTTTAACTGCAAGGGAGGTTTTCTGTTATATTAAGTGAGCACTTAATGTATTTAACGTACTTTATGTACAAGTATATAAAGATAATACTCTTTAAAGGAGAGAAGAAAGATAATGTGTGTAAGGGTAAAGTGCACACATGATTGATGTTAGAGAGATGACATGATTACAAGGGAAGATGTTTATCTCTGGTTTAATGCAAATTTTGATGTTTATTTCTGGAAAATATTAAAAAATAGACATTTAACGTGAATGTTAACTACAAATGGTAACTCCCAGTGCTGTTATGCAGACAGAATAACAAATGATTCATGATTGCAGTGAAAAAGTTAAAATGAATTTGAGAATAAATATAATCCTGATGAATGGAGAAGGAGCAACAGTGTCCTGCCTCGCTGATGTTTATATTACTTTTCCAGAGGGTTATCTATACATCTGTCAGCGGGGACCAAGCCGGGACCCGCTACATGTTTTAAAACAATGCCTCAGGCTGAAATGTATAGGAACACACACGCCCAAACATGCACACTCTTTACCTCAAACATTTTTCCAGCGCTGTTCTATCCAGAGGGTAGGCAACATTGATCAGCAGCCCTGCATCAACCAGGTGGAATCTTTCATTGGTGCCAAGGCAAGGTGGAACATCTGACCGGCAAAATCATTTGCAATCACTATTTATATATATATATTTATTAATTTATATACTTAGCATTTTGTCTTTATCATATTGGACCATTATAAGACAATGTCACTGTTCACTTACTGTATTTGTTTCTTTACTTTTTTATTCCTAACTATGTCACCAGCATCCACTGTATGTAAAGACTAACGACAGGACTGCTCCCCAAAAGTGAAGCCAAAGCATTTCAATTGCCACCTGGTGGCTAGTTGTAATATAGGTCAGAAACTCTGCTGCCTCCTCGTTAGAGGATAGGATATGGACCAAACTAAAAAGTCAAAGTACGTGTCAAATACGTTTTTTTCTCAATCATGATTTCTGTCATTTTAGGTAGTTGTTATGAAGCTACGCTAATATTTGTTGATGTGTTCATTTTTCTGCTACGTGTGGTTATAATTACCCATTGGATGCTATTCAAACAGGGTGAAACTTCATATTCATATATGACAGCTAAGACTGACTTGCGATTGGTTGAGGGAGTGTATCAGCTGGACCCTACTACTGTGACCATCCCCCGATCACTACTGTGCAAACTCATCAATCAAATTTTACTTGTACAGCCCATATTCACAAAAACATTTGTCTCATGGGGCTTAACAAGGTGCGACATCCTCTGTCCTTAACAATCAGCAAGAGTACGGAAAAACGACCAAAATAAAACAATGCAATAGAGGCAGCATGAAACTGAACACATCAACAAAATTACAATAGTTAAAATTGAAAGTTTGTGACATAATAGAAAGGTGTGTCGTTTGAAGTATTTATACATAATACACTGTCTGATAGAAATGAACCGAGCAGCGATGATAATGGAAATGGAGTTATTGCCAGTAATGAAAAATAGGTGTGCAAGAGTATTGTATATCAAGCAGTCTTGTTGTAATTATAGTCCATGATCAGCTGCCACCACGATCACGATCCAACACCACGATGGCAGGGTTCAAATACAGGACATTTTGGCTTCATTTCTGAATAGTGGGTGGAAGTGGAGATGTGTCTTCCATCTTTATTTACAGTGTATGGTCACCAGTAAACGTTACCTCCATCGGAGGGATCATGATGGAAGCTAACAGTTTTTTCCACTTCCAGTAGACACATAGCAACATTAGCATTTAGCTGGAGTCCTGTTTCCAGGCACTTCATCAATGTAAATTTAATATATTTTAATATTTACTCTGTCTAGGTGTCTGCTAACTTCTGCTCTTAAGTGCTGTGCTAGGTTTGAGCAGTGTTTTGTATCTTTTTCACTGAAAACAGCTGATGGAAACCATGGTGATGACAGTGACTGAACTAGAGCATTACTCAACTTCTTTCTTAGAGTTGCTGAGGAGGTCTGTCTTCTCACCTTTGTGTTGGTAGAGGTGGTTTCTGGTTGTTCCCCACTCCCACTTCTTAATCAGTTGAATGACTTTCATAATGAGTTCAGAGACTGGGGGAAACACATTGAGAACAAATAGATGCATTTCCTTCTCATTTCAATCACTTAAATAAACAGTACTTTCACACTGACCACAAGTTTTGAAAGCTCTATCCTCCAGACTCTGGCTCCAGGTGTCTACTTCCTCCAGCAGCTCCACTCTCCACTGCTGAAAAAGACTTTTTCTTTCCTCCATATTCTTTGACCCCAGCAGCGTAGAACGATTAACATTAACCTTGTCTGGAAAAATGAGGATCTAATAAGCACCATGCATTCTTTATTGTATCACACATGATCACAGACAAGAGGAATCATTGACAACATTTCTCTCTGGGTGTCAATGCAGTTTGACGAATGAGCTTACAGCTGCCAAAATAACAGCATTTAATGGGTAAAACTATGTCATCTGAGCAGGACCATCACCTTCTAGTATTTAAAGAAAAGTAAAAATAACCCCCCCCCACCCCTCCATAGTAACTGGATATTACCAGGAACATGTAATGAGCCTTTATTTTGAAAATAAGCCCCCCCAATAGTAACTGGATGTTACCAGGAAGTCTGTACAGAGCCTTTATTTTGAAAATAAGCCCCCCCCATTATAATAGAATGTTACTAGGAAACATGTAATGAGCCTGGTTTTTCAAAATAAAACCCCCAGATGGTTACAGGATGTTCCCAGGGAGCCGGAAAAAGAGTAGATTTTCAAAATAAAACTCCCAAATAGTTACAGAATGTTCCAGGAAGCCTGAAAGACGGTGGATTTTCAAAATAAAACGCCCAAATAGTTACTGAATGTTTCCAGGAAGCCTAAAAGACGCTGGTATTTCAAAATAAAGCCCCCAGATGGTTACAGGATGTTCCCAGGGAGCCGGAAAAAGAGTGGATTTTCAAAATAAAACCGGCAAATAGTTACAGAATATTCCCAGGAAGCCTAGTTACAGAATGTTTCCATGTTTCCAGGAAGCCTTAAAGATGCTGATTTTTCAAAATAAAACTCCTGGATGATGACAATACCTTACCAGGAAGCACAAAGGAGTCTGGGGGCTCCGGCGAAGCCCCATGCAATGCATTGGCACTTATATTATTATTCCTCGAACATTCCACGTTTATTATGGGTGCCTTGCCAGCTGGGGGCTCCGCAATGAAGGTGTGAAAGGAAACATTCAAGGAAACCTTTTTAAAATCATCACTCAGTCCGACACTCATTACTTCATCCAGGCTCTGACCCATCAGGAGAAGATGGCCTGGATAGACGCCATCAGAGAGCAGACATAGATGTCCACATTTCATTTTGACGTTTCATCTGTTATGAAGAAAACTGAAATTACACATTCCATGAATGTACTGTAGCAACAAACTGGGCCGACAATTTTAAATTACATAACATAGCTGTTGATCTGATCTTCCCAAATAAAAAACTAATAATTCTGTATTTGAAAATCTTGACTTGAAAATCAAATTCCATTTGATCCTACTTATAGCTGTAAGAAAATGATGATGTAAAGTAAGTAATGAGCTTATAATATATTGTTTAATGTATGGTTCTCAATTTCTCACTTGTGAATGCTTACAAAAAAAATCACTTTGTTAGGAGGGTTCTTTCCTAATTTCAAATTTCCATTTCTATTTCTAAATAAAAGTTTAGAAATTTAGAAATTTTTTTATTGAAATTATCCAGTTATCCAATATTTCTAAAAACAAACACTTCAAACTGAGCTGTGTCGCAGAACTTATTCAATATACTTATTATAGCTTAATATACATCAGACCTGAGCTAACACTCTCAATAATGTAACGTGTTGACTTTATGAATGGATTCGTTATTTCAAATTTTAAGCACTGGAAAAAGTGATATTATAATTGCCTGTTCCACTATTACATCATAGTTTCATACTTTGGCTGGAATATATATGTTTGATTACATTTTATGTGGTATCAAATGGGTCCTAAAAGTCTGAGATGTTGCTTGGTGAAACTCCTAGGTGGTTTTTACTCAACTGCAGGATCTGACGACAAGAGAAAGTACATGTCAAGACAAGAAAATCCTCAGGAGATTTTCATATTGTGCACAACTGGAAGGCTCGCTGGTTTGTGCTGATGCCAGACAAGCTGCTGTATTATAAATATGAGGGAGGCAGAAGAGACTCGTGTCAGCGAGGGAAGATCCCACTGAAGGACTGTGTGCTGCCTTGTCCTTTTCTAGAATGCGAAAATCGTCAGGTGAGTTTTTGTCAGACTCAAGAACAAAACGAGATTAGAAAAAGATTCCAGACAACTTTGTTTTTTCAAGTCTTTTTATTTGATCAATGTAGACACTGTGAAAATGTATCTTTTAAGTAATTCCCCAACCAGAGAGGCCTCACTCGATGAGACAGGAAATGTACTCAGGTTAATGTTCTGTCAGGACCTGAGTTCAAACATCTTCCAGCTTTCGAGACAACAATTTGTTCCCCAAAGAAGAAATAATTACATTTCCAACAGCAGTAAATAAACACTGAAATAAGTATATATCAGTTACAGCACATTCAATATAGAATCTACTCTCATGGCTCATGGGGTGGAGTCAGGATGAGGGGATGGTTGAGGTAGAGGAAAGATGAGAGGAGATTATGATGAGCGCCAGCATGGAAAGAGAAAACTGAATATATTCCTTCTCTCTGTCCCTTTTCTCTCCTCCTTCTCCTTCTTCTTCGGTTCTTTGCTCTCCTCCTTTGCCTTCTTCTTCTTGTCCTTCTCCTGGAAGCTGGCCTCCTGTTCCAGGACTCTGCACCTCAGCCGCTTGTCACAGTTCTTCTGCAGAGCTTGGAATTTGACCTTCCATTGCTTTTGCACTTTCTGCTTCTCCACGTGCTGGAGCTGAAGATCTTTGACCTCCTTCTCCAACTCTTCCATCATGTTGGCCAAGTCGTCTTTGACCTGACACAGCTGTGAGACGGAAGAGTCTAGGCTTTAATCCAGAGCAGCCTTCTCAACAGTCAGCTGGCTCTTCAGAGCAGACTGTATTGCAGCTGCAGCAGTGTTTTGTGCTGCCTCCTTCCTCAGAGCAGTTATCTCTGCTGCCTGCTCCTCCATAGCTGCCAGCCTCTCTGCAGTCAGCTTCTGCAATGCAGCGTTTTCTGCAGTCAGAGCAGTGTTCTTTGCTGCCTTCTTCCTCAGAGCAGTTATCTCTGCCACCTGCTCCTTCATAGCTGCCTTCTTCTTTGCAGCCAGCTTCTTTAATTCAGCATTTTCTGCAACCAGAGCAGTGTTCTCTGCTGCCTGCTTCTTTAATGCAGAAATTTTTTCAGTGTTTTGTGCAGCCTGCTTTTTCAGAGCAGTTATCTCTGCTGCCTGCTCCTTCATAGCTGCCTGCTTCTCCGCAGCCAGCTTCTTTAATGTTGCATTTTCTGCAGCCAGAGCAGTGTTCTCTGCTGCCTCCTTCCTCAGAGCAGTTATCTCTGCCGCCTGCTCCTTCATAGCTGCATTCTCAGCAGCGAGCGCCTTGTTCTCCCTCTTTGAGTCCAGCAGGGCTTGGCGGAGGGCCTTCAGCATTTTGGTGACGCTGCACCCATTATTTTGGGCAGTATCATGAGACTGCATTTGTTCAAATGACTGAAAGACAAAAATATACATATAACAGGTAAAAACACAAAACACACTAACTTCAGAAATATTCAAAGATACAGAGCTGGATGATTTTTTGTCATTTACACACGTCTGCTTTTAAAGTCTGTAAAACTACAGTAAAGTAAGATGAAGAAAGAAATGACAATTGTGTTTTGTGGATAAAACTAAAAACAGTTTAACCTGAAGTCTCTCCTGCTAAGAACAAAACTTACTTTGTCTCCTGAGCCGTTGATCTTCTCCATGTTGGATGAACGCAGGTGATCCAGTGGAACAAAGTTCTTTAAAAGTATTTTTGCTGTCAAGCGCTGGTCTACTGACTGTCAATCTGTGACAGTTTAACAAAGTTGTTAGAGAAAAGATTCTCGTGCAGCCGTCCTCTACTAATGGTGGTAGAGTCTGATTCTGCTGAGAATTGTTTCTCCTTAATACAAAGGAATCTTAATAAAAAGGATCTTAATCTTTATATGAGAGGCAATTGGCTTTGACCTAGAATCCAGAGGTCTAAATGTGACATCAAAGGATTAGAGGACTGCCTGTTTTGTCATGTGACATGGGCTGAAACATCAATACCAAACACACACACACACACACACACACACACACACACAAACACACACACACACATACAGACACGCACACACTTCAGTCTGATCTTCTTGCTGTCTTATGTCACATGTCAGGGTGAGCTCAGCCCTGCCGGCGGGTTCTCTCTGCGCAGCTGTCTGGTGTCGTCTCTGGATGATAACGCAGTTCCCTCTGGTGGGTTTACCAGAACATGTTACAGTTTTTTTTGATTGCTAAACGACAGTGGGCACAACTGGAGTCACATGTGCAAAACTCTAACTACAGTCTGCACAGCAGCAGTTCATGTGGACCAAACTCTAGTTCGTTTTTCATTGCTTGAACACAGTTTTCAAAACTCTACACACTTATCCCATGACTTTAACCACAACCTGCACAACACTGTGGATTTACAGCACTTTGTTCAAATGCTAACACACTGCTGTCAAAACTGTGAACCACATTCAAAACGGAATAGATTTCAGCCTTGTGCCTTTCAAACACTGCTGATTGCAATTTCAGCTGAAAGGCTAAGCAGGTGTCTTGTTTTAGACTTGTTAGTGAACACACACACATATATATATATATATATTACAGTATATATAGGTAGAGCTCAGAAAGACTCATTTTGGAAATGGAACAAGGAAGATGGGTTCGTGGAGGGAGAAGGGTGGCAGGGAGAGGGCGGATGCATGGAGGAAGACAAAGAAGACAAAGAGCTGTTATTTCAGATGAAATAAGGGCTACACTTATAGACCATGTCGTGAACCATGGTCTCTCATTGAGAGAGGCAGGGTTGAGGGTGCAACCCAATCTGCAAAGATCCACAGTGGCATCTCTAATGCGAATTTTCCATCATACAAACAGGTGAAAGTTACATCCTTACAGTAAATGAAAACATTACAGCAATCTATTTTGTATTGCAATTATAGAATATTTACACAGATATATATTACAGTAAGTTTGACTGTAAAATATATTTTTACAACAGGACCCAAAGGCTGCCCCCAACAGGGGGAAGAGGAAAAATATTTTCAGATGCGCAGGAAAATGCTATTGTTGACATGGTTGTTGTCAACAATGCAATAAACTGCGGGAGATTCAAGATAGAGTGCTGGCTGATAATGATATATTTGAAAATGTTATTTCTGTCAGCACAACAACTATTGCTCGAGTCCTAAAGAAACACCAAGTTACAATGAAACAGTTATACACTGTACCGTTCAAGAGAAACAGTGAACCGCCCACATGACCAAATGTTTCTTTTGGAAGCCATGCATGCCGGATGTGAGGACACGAGTCCAGAGGACTGCCAGGGATGGATAAGGCACTCCAGAAGGTTCTTCCCCAGGTGCATGGCAAGAGAGAACATTAGATGTGATGTTGATGAAAACCTGTGGCCTGATGCTAGAGAGAGGCAGGATTAGCCCCTCAATTATTTGTTCGAATTACAGTATGTACTTTTAGTTTCTACCTTTTTTTTCTCATTACTGTAATTCTGTAAATTACTACAGACTATTGAAGCAAACTGCTAATTTTCATTTACCTTAAAGAATTATGTTCTAAATCATGTGAAAGAATGTCACTCTTTTCTTTGAAGAAAATATGACATTTTATGAAGTCACTGAAATTGTTCAAGCTGTAAAGATGAAAAGTTTGTATTTTCTGTATTGGTGTTTGATGCTAGTGTTTTTACTCTCAGTGTGTTCTGAGTGACAGTGTGTGTTATCTCAGTGAGGGTTGTGCATAGTGTTTGGCTGCACTGAGCGTGTTTTGAGCCATGTGTTAAGAGTTGTGTTGCTTGGAATGAGTTTTGCAGGTGATGTGAACTGTTTAGCTCAGGTGACAGTCGGTAGTGCAGACTGTAGTTAGAGTTTTGCACATGTGACTCCAGTTGTGCCCACTGTCATTTGGCAATCGAAAAAAACTGTAAAACAAGACATCTGTGTTTTTGAGAATAATGACATTTTTATCTGTCAGCAAATCTGAACTTTATCCTGCTGATGAAATTTGCCTCATGTTGTGAAACACAGGAGTGATGATGAGGAGATGAATACAAATAATTATTAGATATATAAAAATAAAAAGTTAGATCTGTTGCATAACTTTCACTTATAATCACGATACTTGCCATTTTAATTTGCTTCATCTCCCCCCTCACCTTCTAATTTCCATTGATTAATCTAATTCTGATTTATTTTATAACTTAATCCATTGAAACTTTATTGATTTTATCTCCATCCTGTTTTTTCCTTCTGTGCAGGTGTGAAAGGAAACATTCAAGGAAACCTGTTTAAAATCATCACTCAGTCCGACACTCATTACTTCATCCAGGCTCCGACCCATCAGGAGAAGATGGCCTGGATAGACGCCATCAGAGAGCAGACATAGATGTCCACATTTCATTTTGACGTTTCATCTGTTATGAAGAAAACTGAAATTACACATTTCATGAATGTACTGTAGCAACAAACTGGGGCGACGATTTTAAATTACATAACATAGCTGTTGATCTGATCTTCCCAAATAAAAAACTACTAATTCTGTATTTAAAAGTTTGAACATGGAGGATTTAAATGTATTTAAAAGATACAAATGTAGCAATTCTTTTGTGATTTAAGTTTTCTTCAGTATTAAACATTAACATTTTTAAATCTCTCTATATGTTGACTTTTTCATAAATCTACACACCAGTGGTGCAAAGTACATATACAGGTCAAGTTTAGCACGTGTGTATAATTTAGTAAACATGAGCTTAACTTGATTAATTCCATTTGATCCTACTTATAGCTGTAAGAAAATAATGATGTAAAGTAAGTAATGAGCTTATAAATATATTGTTTAATACTCAATGTATGGTTCTCAATTATTCTCACTTGTGAACGCTTACAAAAAAAAGCACTTTGTTAGGAGGGCTCTTTCCTAATTTTAAATTTCCATTTCTATTTCTAAATAAAAGTTTAGAAATTTAGAAAATGTTTTATTATTATCTAAAAACAAACACTTCAACAGAGCTGTGTCGCAGAACTTATTCAATATACTTATTATAGCTTAATATACATCAGATCTGAGCTAACACTCTCAATAATGTAACGTGTTGACTTTATGAATGGATTCGTTATTTCAAATTTCAAGCACTGGAAAAAGTGATATTATAATTGCCTGCTCCACTATTACATCATAGTTTCATACTTTGGCTGGAATATATATGTTTGATTACATTTTATGTGGTATCACATGGGTCCTAAAAGTCTGAGATGTTGCTTGGTGAAACTCCTAGGTGGTTTTTACTCAACTGCAGGATCTGAAGACAAGAGAAAGTACATGTCAAGACAAGAAAATCCTCAGGAGATTTTCATATTGTGCACAACTGGAAGGCTCGCTGGTTTGTGCTGATGCCAGACAAGCTGCTGTATTATAAATACGAAGGAGGCAGAAGAGACTTGTGTCAGCGAGGGAAGATCCCACTGAAGGACTGTGTGCTGACTTGTCCTTTTCTAGAATGCGAAAATCGTCCGGTGAGTTTTTGTCAGACTCAAGAACAAAACGAGATTAGAAAAAGATTCCAGACCACTTTGTTTTTTCAAGTCTTTTTATTTGATCAATGTAGACACTGTGAAAATGTATCTTTTAAGTAATTCCCCAATCAGAGAGGCCTCACTCGATGAGACAGGAAATGTCCTCAGGTTAATGTTCTGTCAGGACCTGAGTTCAAACATCTTCCAGCTTTCGAGACAACAATTTGTTCCCCAAAGAAGAAATAATTACATTTCCAACAGCAGTACATAAACACTGAAATAAGTATATATCAGTTACAGCACATTCAATATAGAATCTACTCTCATGTCTCATGGGGTGGAGTCAGGATGAGGGGATGGTTGAGGTAGAGGAAAGATGAGAGGAGATTATGATGAGCGCCAGCATGGAAAGAGAAAACTGAATATATTCCTTCTCTCTGTCCCTTTTCTCTCCTCCTTCTCCTTCTTCTTCGGTTCTTTGCTCTCCTCCTTTGCCTTCTTCTTCTTGTCCTTCTCCTGGAAGCTGGCCTCCTGTTCCAGGACTCTGCACCTCAGCCGCTTGTCACAGTTCTTCTGCAGAGCTTGGAATTTGACCTTCCATTGCTTTTGCACTTTCTGCTTCTCCACGTGCTGGAGCTGAAGATCTTTGACCTCCTTCTCCAACTCTTCCATCATGTTGGCCAAGTCGTCTTTGACCTGACACAGCTGTGAGACGGAAGAGTCTAGGCTTTTATCCAGAGCAGCCTTCTCAACAGTCAGCTGGCTCTTCAGAGCAGACTGTATTGCAGCTGCAGCAGCGTTTTGTGCTGCCTCCTTCCTCAGAGCAGTTATCTCTGCCGCCTGCTCCTCCATAGCTGCCAGCCTCTCTGCAGTCAGCTTCTGCAATGCAGAGTTTTCTGCAGCCAGAGCAGTGTTCTCTGCTGCCTGCTCCTCCATAGCTGCCAGCCTCTCCGCAGTCAGCTTCTGCAATGCAGAGTTTTCTGCAGTCAGAGCAGTGTTCTTTGCTGCCTTCTTCCTCAGAGCAGTTATCTCTGCCACCTGCTCCTTCATAGCTGCCTTCTTCTTTGCAGCCAGCTTCTTTAATTCAGTGTTTTCTGCAACCAGAGCAGTGTTCTCTGCTGCCTGCTTCTCCGCAGCCAGCTTCTTTAATGTTGCATTTTCTGCAGCCAGAGCAGTGTTCTCTGCTGCCTCCTTCCTCAGAGCAGTTATCTCTGCCGCCTGCTCCTTCATAGCTGCATTCTCAGCAGCGAGCGCCTTGTTCTCCCTCTTTGAGTCCAGCAGGGCTTGGCGGAGGGCCTTCAGCATTTTTGTGACGCTGCACCCATTATTTTGGGCAGTATCATGAGACTGCATTTGTTCAAATGACTGAAAGACAAAAATATACATATAACAGGTAAAAACACAAAACACACTAACTTCAGAAATATTCAAAGATACAGAGCTGGATGATTTTTTGTCATTTACACACGTCTGCTTTTAAAGTCTGTAAAACTACAGTAAAGTAAGATGAAGAAAGAAATGACAATTGTGTTTTGTGGATAAAACTAAAAACAGTTTAACCTGAAGTCTTTCCTGCTAAGAACAAAACTTACTTTGTCTCCTGAGCCGTTGATCTTCTCCATGTTGGATGAACGCAGGTGATCCAGTGGAACAAAGTTCTTTAAAAGTATTTTTGCTGTCAAGCGCTGGTCTACTGACTGTCAATCTGTGACAGTTTAACAAAGTTGTTAGAGAAAAGATTCTCATGCAGCCGTCCTCTACTAATGGTGGTAGAGTCTGATTCTGCTGAGAATTGTTTCTCCTTAATACAAAGGAATCTTAATAAAAAGATCTTAATCTTTATATGAGAGGCAATTGGCTTTGACCTAGAATCCAGAGGTCTAAATGTGACATCAAAGGATTAGAGGACTGCCTGTTTTGTCATGTGACATGGGCTGAAACATCAATACCAACTGGCACTTATATTATTATTCCTCGAACATTCCAGGGATATTATTCTTCGTTCTTCTTCCGTCATTTTTTCATCCCGCTACTCCTCCCACAGATTTCATCGCACATACTCGAGACCTATAAAAATACATGCGGAAATACGTCGAATGGTGTGCTATGACTTTTCTGAACTCTCCCCAATAAAAAATAGATCTGTATGTTCAGGGAAGTCTTGGGATTCTCACAGTGTTTTCATTTCACAGATAGGACTTATAGTTTTTGAGTAAGAGACATTTGTTTGAAGACTGGCACTAGAGCACAGCCCTCTGACTTCCCCATTGACTCCAATGTAGATCTCAAAAAATGATTCCTGATGAGAAAACTAAATTTCTAAATTGCTCTCACGGTGTCATTTCTTAACTCTTATTAAATAAAAACATATGTGGACGTCGGCCAAAGTCTTGGGATTCTCACAATGTGTTTATTTCTCAGACAGGAGTTATAGATTTTGAGTTGGAAGCATTTGTTTGAGGGGTGGTCTGAAGCTTGTTCGGCTCTCTAAAGTGAGGGGACAACAGGTGTTTCTCATCAAATCAGTGAGTAACCATAGCAACCCCATAGACTGACAGAGGCCTAGTGGTTAAGGACCTTGCATCATGTGACGTGAGTCTGGGTTCAAGACCGGGTGAGGGCGGGACATGTTGCTTCACTTTTGAACATTTAAATAAAAATAAAAATAAGCCCCCAACCCCCCCATAGTAACTGGATATTACCAGGGACATGTAATGAGCCTTTATTTTGAAAATAAGCCCCCAACCCCAGGGGCGGCGCGTCCCATTGGGCAAGTCGGGCAGTTGCCCAGGGCCTCGGCCGCCAGGGGGCCTCGTCGTATTATTATTATTTTTTTTTTAATAATTCAAATAAATCACTTGTCATTGCACATGCATGTGACTGGAATGTAATGTTTCTAAGTGTCTTCTTAATTTGTTGGGTCTCATACTGTCAACTGCCAGAGTTGCCACAGGAACGAGCTCTGATCTCACTGTGTGTCTCTCAGCGAATGAGAGAGGGCGGAGCCCCGGCTCCTGTGTGTGTGTGTGCTGTCTGGACACACACACACAGACAGACACACAGACACACAGGAGCCCGCACAAAACTGTACAGGGAGCCGCTGCAGAGCCGCAGGTTGCCGAGTCCTGTCTACGGCGAAATAACAATTTGTTTACAATTCCACCGTTAATTAAAGAGATGCGGACGTCAAAACATTAGTTCCGCCTCACATTTCCCCTCCCGGTGGGCGCGCCCCACAGTTTGAGAATCACTGCAGATTTGGGAGATCGAGAGCCGGTGAACTGTCCCCCGCGGCCCTCCCCTTCCCCCTTCTCACACAGCATCAAGCCGGGGCGCCTAGTGTGGTGGAGTGTATGTGATCGCGGAAACATGAAACGATTTCAAAGTGGCAGTGAGAAAAGAAAGAAGAAAAGGGAGGAGGAGAAGTTAAGGGAGAAATTACCTAAGCTTACAAAGTTTTTCCAATCAAAGAATTTGTCTGTGGAAAATGAAGACATATCTGATAATGTTTCAAGTGCTGCTGGGCCAAGTTTAGCTATTGCTAGGAGCAGCAGACACACAGCCACTTCAGCACCAACTAGCCCTGCCTGCCTTGCTTCTAAAAACGATAAGACATCATCGTGTACCACAGCTGTCCATATCCCTGACACTGACACCTGCACTGAAGACGCGCAGGATACTGCCATGGTCATCATCCCTGCTCAAGCTGGATGATAGGGAGAGCAGTGATGTCAGCAATGTGAGTAACCCCAATGAGACAGTGATCAGTGAAGACCCAGCATTATGGCCTGAAATAATTACAGATAGGGAGAGAATTGAAATTGTTAGAACAGGACCAGTACAAACTCGAAACTTTAATTACCCCCAAAACACAGATAACCCGCCAAGGAGATGCACGATTGAAAACTTTGGAATGAAAATGAAAAACGGGGAACAAATTACAAGGAAGTGGCTCGTCTACTCGACCAGTGCTGATGCAGTTTATTGTTTTGCATGTCGCATCTTCGGGAAAAACAAAATCTCACTCAGTCTCAGCACCAATGGATTTCGTGCATGGAAACATATCGGAGAACATCTCAGAACTCATGAGCGCAGCAGGGAGCACATAGATAATATGGAAAATTGGCGCCAACCTCCCCAGTGTGTGTTCCACCCCGAGGCAGCTCTGCTGCTGCCTTTTCAAGCATGAGGATCAATCAGCTAACAGCTCTCACCTGTGCTGACTGATCCTCTGTGGTGCAGGTGAAGGTGCTCTACCAGCCCCTTCACCTCCACAGGGAACTTCCTGGGTCAGGTTGAATTAATGGCCCAATTCGACCCAGTGATGAATGAACACTTGAAGAGAATCCAAAACCAAGAATGCAGAGATCATTACCTCAGCAAACAGATGATGAGAATGTCTGTAATAGCACAAAAGACCACAGATGCTGTTGTATCTCTGATAAAGAGAGCCAAGTACTTTGCTGTCATAATGGACTGTACACCAGACAACAGCCATACTGAACAGCTAACCCTTGTAATGCGCATTGTTAACTGTGCAGAAAATGTGGGTATTTCCATTGAGGAGCATTTTCTTGGTTTTGTTGATGTCCATGACACAACTGGGAAAGGACTGTATGAAACCAACTGACCAAATTTGATCTTGACATCTGTGACTGTCGTGGGCAGGCATACGACAATGGGAGCAACATGCAGGGTAAGCACCAGGGTGTACAGAGGAGAGTGCTAGACACAAACAAGAAGGCCCTGTATGTGCCATGTGGGAGTCACAGTTTAAATTTGGTTATTTGTGATGTGGCACAGTCATCTAGACAGTCTGTGAACTTCTTTGGTGTCCTCCAGAGATTGTACAACTTGTTCAGCTCCTCTGTGCAACGGTGGGAGATGATGCAGAAACATGTACTGATGATGACTGTCAAAAAGTCTGTCTTCAACCAGATGGGAGTGCAGAGTGGACAGTGTAAAAGCTCTCCGGTACCAAATGCCTCAGTTTGTGAAAGCCTTGGAGGCACTCATTGACCATGCCATGACCAAAAGACCTACAGATTCTGAGACTGTGTCGAAGTGTGAAGCACTTTTGAAAGACATACAGACCTGGAGTTTCCTTGTGAGTCTTATTGTTTGGTATAACATTCTGTACCAAATAAATCACATCAGCAAACTCTTTCAGAGTCCAAAAATCTCAATAGAGACCCTGAAAAGAGAGATGGATGGACTTGGAGAAAGTCTGCAAGAGTACAGAGAAAGTGGGCTTAAATCAGCGCAGACAGATGCCAGGGAGATGGCAGAGGAATTAAAAATTGAGATGACACTCCCTGAACAGAGACAGCGAACAACTACTCGAAGATGCCTGTATGAAGGAAGAGAGGAGACAAAGTTCACCCCTGAAGAGCGTTTCAACAGGGACTTCTTTTTACCTCTCATTGATACAGCCCTTTGTAGCATCAGAAATCGATTTGCTCAGACAGAGACATATTTCGGTCTTTATGGATTTCTTTATTCATTGGAGAACATGAAAAAAGCAGTGCATGAAAGAACACTCGGCATTAGCTGCCAGAAGATGGAGGTGGAAACAGAGGATGTTGGTGCTGATTTGGAACTGGAGATAAGGGCTGCAGTTAAAGCCTTTCCAGACTGCATCTCCTCCCCTTCAGAAATGCTTGATTACATACACAAGGAGAACTTACTGGATTGTTACCCCAACCTAAGCATTGCACTCCGATTACTTCTCACACTGCCTGTCACTGTTGCTTCTGTGGAAAGGAGTTTTTCTGCCTTGAAACTAATCAAGACATATCTGAGGTCCACCATGGCTCAGGAGCGACTGTCAGATCTGGCAGTAATATCCATTGAGCAAGATGTGAGGAGAAAGCTAGAAATGGACGATGTCATCACTGCATTTGCCAATGCTAAAGCACGAAGAATCAGGATTTAATCCTGCACTCAACACTCACACACAGTAAGTGGCAGTTATAACTCCTTTCAATTCATGCCATTTTCATTAAAATGCTATACTGAATGCTAACTTATATGCTCCTTCTCTCTTTTAGTCTGCTTTTTCAGGTATTTGCTCACCTCCTGTGCAGATTGAAGAATGGGGAGCTGCACCTCCTTTACCCTCCGACTCCATCCCCACCTTGGCCCACTCTTTTCACCAAACCCCACATACAAAGACGGAAACACATGTGTACAGACACTCACACACACACGCACTCACTCAGTCACATCCACTTGTCTCCCTTTCACTAACTCACTCACTCACTCATTCGTCTCCTTTTTTCTCACACACACAAAAACACACATGTCTCCCTTTCACTCACACACACACACTCACTCTCACACATACAGACACACACACACACAAACTCACTCACTCACTCACATGTCTCCCTTTCTCTCACTCACTCACAGAAACACTCACTCACTCACTCTCTCTCTCTCTCACACACACACACACGCACATAGATGTTAAAGTCAGCCGTTTTGCTGTAAAGTTAATCATTATGAAGTAAATAATTGTTTAGTTGTTTCTATTCACAATAAATGTCAGTTTCACATAACATGGCTCATTAAGTGTGTGTGTGTCAGGGTGGGTGTGGGGTTGGAGGGGATTGGTGCTTTGGTGGGTGGGAGGGGGGGGGGGGGCTCAAAATTGTTCTTTGCCCATGGCCTCCAATTAGCCAGAACCGCCCCTGCCCAACCCCCCCCCATAGTAACTAGATATTACCAGGGACATGTAATGAGCCTTTATTTTGAAAAAAAAAAAGCCCAATAGTAATAGAATGTTACCAGGAAGTCTGTACAGAGCCTGGTTTTTCAAAATAAAACCCCCAGATGGTTACAGGTTCCCAGGGAGCCGGAAAAAGAATGGATTTTCAAAATAAAACTCCCAAATTGTGACAGAATGTTCCCAGGAAGCCTGAAAGATGCTGGATTTTCAAAATAAAACCCCTAAATAGTCACAAAATATTCCCAGGAAGCCTGAAAGACACTGGATTTTCAAAATAAAACCCCCAAGTAGTTACAGAATATTCCCAGGAAGCCTAAAAGATGCTGGACTTTCAAAATAAAAAACCCAGATAGCTGCGGGATGTTGTCAGGACGCCTGAAGGAGGCTGGATTTTCAAAATAAAAAACCCAAATAGTCACAGGATGTTTCCAGGAAGCCTGAAGGAGGCTGAATTTTTAAAATTAAATCCCATGGATGGTGATCAGACCTTACAACCTTGTAACATGGTTTCTCTCTCTCTCTGAAATTGGTAAAGTTCCTCTGTTGCCAACCTGGAACGTGTTATCAAAATGCAGCTTTTATACATGTCTTTCTCTCTCACTGTCTCACTCTCTCTCTCAGGGTCTCTCTCCTTCCTCTTGAATTGGTACAGTTTCTCACTCTCTCTCTGTCACCATGCTGGATGTCATGTGTCTCTGTCCTTCCTTCTTAAAGGAAATGTTTCTCTGCGCGGAGCGCCAGCAACAAGCACAAGGCACCCATTCAAAATGTCTCGGCAGGAGAGATTTTCTAGTTAAGTAATAACATGATGAATTAAAAGAGTAGAGAAAGTTAAACCATTGAAATAGACAGATGGGACTATGTTTATGAGGAAGGGGCAGAAGAAAGTGATGATCAGGACCTATGGAAAAAAAACAGAAAATAGTGGCATACCCCCTGACATGAGGAAGGTGGAGTCAGCAAAAACATCAATAGGAAGTACAGCGAGGGATTTTAACATTAACTACTGTACACTGGCTCAATGGCATTTCGGTTTCTCACTAACTGAGGTGATAAAGCCAGCAGTTAGCTGAGGCACAGAAGTTCAATTCTTTTCACACTGGTTTTCACACTTCCTAAACTGGCTCATACAGAAAGCCAGTGGCAGCAAGCTTTTAACAAGGTTTTCTTTGGCAATCCGGAGAGGGGTTTACGTCAACATTCACCGGGACCAGGGAACATCTGGAATATGGATGAAACTGGTGTTTTGACTGTGACAGAGTCTCAACTCAAACAGAGTGGTGACCAGACAGGAGTTTAAACAGGCAGGGTGTAAGGGGTTTGAGTAACAGGGAACAATACTCCACCCAACGTCATATTCCCTTGGAACTGCTCAGCTGCTATTCTTACTGACACACCAGTGAAGGAGGAACTTTTGGCTTTAACAGACAATGTAAAACAGGTCCAGTGCATGATAATGCAAACAGTGGGCGCCGGGTGAGGCAATTCATGTGCTACATCTGCAATTTGATGAGTTTTGACGAGTGTATTTAAATGATTTTCCAGTTGTGAGCTTTGAATGTATTACATGTTCTATTTTAAGGTTGGTTTTCTAGTTGTTATTATTATTTTTGTTATTATAAGAGACTGAATCTGGAAGAGTTTCCAGTGATGACACGTTTAGCCGCACGTCATCCTTTCACCGCTGGCTGTCGAGGTGGTGTCCAAATAACAATGTGGGCTTCGTTAACAATTGGAGAACTTTTTGGGGGAAACCTGGTCTGATTAGGAGAGACTGTATTCATCCCACTTGAGATGGCGCAGCTCTCATATCTAGAAATATGACAACGTTTCTTCTCTGCGCCTCTATTCAAACAGCCACCCTCACTACATCCCATAGAAACTGTCTGCCACCCGACCACCTAATTTCTTTAAATCAAAAGTACACAGGAGAGGGGTGATACATTCAAACCTAGTCAAAATTAACACAGCCAAAACATCAGCTAAAACATAACTATAAAATGCGCTTTATTAAATATCAGGTCACTAAATTCAAAATATTTACTTATAAATGATCTCATTACTGATCATCAAATAGATGTATTATGCCTAACCGAAACTTGGCTACAAGACGGAGAATATGTAGGTTTAAATGAAGCGACGCCCCCAACCCACTCTAATACTCACACTCCTCGGAACACAGGCAGAGATGGAGGGGTTGCAGCAATCTTTAAATCTGATCTATCTATCAACCCCCGACCAAAAGAGAGTTATAACTCTTTCGAAAATCTTAGAACCAGCCTCATCCACCCAAGCCTGACGTCACATAAACCAATTAATATAGTCATCATATATCGTCCACCCGCCCCTTACTCTGAATTCCTATCTGAACTCTCTGAATTTTTATCAGAACTAGTTCTTAAAACAGATCGGATCATTATAGCCGGTGATTTCAATATTCATGTAGATGTTGCCAATGACAGCCTCAGTTCAGCATTTAAATCAATAATAGACTCGATTGGTTTCACTCAACATGTGAATCAACCGACCCACTGCCTGAATCACACTCTTAATCTTGTCCTGACATATGGCATTGACATAGAAAATATAACAATATTCCAACAGAACCCGCTTCTGTCTGACCATTTTTTACTTACATTTGAATTCAGAATTGTTAATTACGTCAATTCTGGACGGAAATTCTATTATAGTCGATGTTTATCCGACAAAACTGTTCACAAATTTAAAGAACTGCTCCCCTCTTCACTTCCCTCTCCGCCATGTGTCAGTACAATACAAGAAGATTATCAAAACCTTACTCCCACACTAGTTGATAACTTTGTAAATAGTACTGCAGCCTCACTAAAAACAGCACTTGAAGCTGTCGCCCCATTAAAAAAGAAGAAAGTAAGTCAGAGGAGATTAGCTCCGTGGTATAATTCCCAAACGCGCGTTCTAAAACAGACATCGCGGAAGCTAGAAAGGAAGTGGTGTTCCACCAATCACCAAGACTTCCACCTAGCCTGGAAGAATAGCCTTATAAATTACAAAAAAGCACTTAGAAATGCCAGAACCTCTTATTATTCATTACTAATAGAAGAAAATAGGAACAACCCCAGGTTCCTCTTCAGCACTGTAGCCAGGCTGACAGAAAGTCACACCTCTACTGACCCATCTATTCCTCTAGATCTGAGAAGCAATGATTTCATGAGCTTCTTCACTAATAAAATTACAACCATCAGGGATAAAATCCACCACCTCCTCCCAGTGAATAACACTGATACATTGTCTGGTCCTGAAACCATAGCACCAGATTTATTTCTAAACAGATTTTACTCTATTGATCTTCCTGAACTGACCTTGTTAGTTTCATCATCTAAACCAACTACTTGTCAGCTGGACTCTGTTCCAACTAGACTTTTTAATGAAGTCCTCCCCCTAATTGACAGTTCCATTTTAAATCAGATTAATATGTCTTTGCTTACCGGCTATGTACCACAGGCTTTTAAGGTAGCCGTTATTAAACCTCTGCTTAAAAAGCCTACACTTGATCCAGAGGTTTTAGCTAACTATAGACCCATATCCAACCTGCCCTTCATTTCCAAAATCCTAGAAAAAGCCGTTGCTAACCAGCTGTGTGGTTACTTAGATAGTAACGGTTTATTGGAAAAATTTCTGTCAGGATTCAGAACCCATCACAGCACAGAAACAGCACTATTGAAAGTCACCAATGACCTTCTTATGGCATCAGATGATGGACTTGTCTCTGTCCTCGTCTTGTTGGACCTTAGTGCAGCCTTTGACACAATAGAACATAAGATTCTGCTACAGAGATTAGAACAACATATAGGAATTAAAGGAACAGCACTACACTGGTTTAAATCATATTTATCAGATAGATTCCAATTTGTTAATGTTAACAATGACTCCTCCATGCACATGCAAGTTAATCATGGAGTTCCACAAGGTTCTGTCCTTAGACCAATACTCTTCACCTTATATATGCTCCCCTTAGGCAACATTATCAGACAGCACCACATACAATTCCACTGCTATGCAGACAACACCCAACTGTATATTTCCATGAAGCATGATGAATCTAATCGCCTAGTTCAACTTCAGGAATGTCTCAAAGATATCAAGGCCTGGATGACCCAAAATTTTCTACTTTTAAACTCAGACAAAACTGAGGTTGTTGTAATTGGCCCTAAACATCTCAGAGAATCACTGTCTGAACAGATAGTCACCTTGGATGGTGTCAGTCTGGCTTCCAGCTCCACTGTGAGGAACCTTGGAGTGTTGTTCGACCAAGACATGTCATTTCACCCCCATATTAAACTAGTGTCTAGGACGGCTTTCTGCCATCTGCGCAATATTAACAAAATTAGAAACATCCTGTCTAAGCAGGATGCTGAAAAACTAGTCCACGCGTTTGTAACCTCTAGATTAGATTACTGTAACTCCCTATTAGCAGGATGCTCCATGAAGACTGTTAAAAGTCTCCAGTTGGTCCAAAATGCTGCAGCACGAGTGCTGACAGGAACTAGAAGGAGAGATCATATCACTCCTGTCTTAGCTTCCTTACATTGGCTCCCTGTAAAATTTAGAATAGAATTCAAGATCCTGCTCCTGACATTTAAAGCCCTCAACAATCACGCCCCCTCATATATCAAAGAGCTGATAACACCTTATTATCCAAGTAGATCACTTTGTTCCCAAAACACAGGCTCTCTAGTGGTTCCAAGAGTCTGTAAGAGTAGAGCAGGAGGTAGAACATTTAGCTATCAG
The DNA here is from genome assembly GCF_024713975.1 of Paralichthys olivaceus. Taxonomy (NCBI): domain Eukaryota; kingdom Metazoa; phylum Chordata; class Actinopteri; order Pleuronectiformes; family Paralichthyidae; genus Paralichthys; species Paralichthys olivaceus. The sequence continues at coordinate 26,658,394 of NC_091097.1, read as the reverse complement.
GCTCCTCTCCTGTGGAACCAGCTCCCACTCTGGGTTCAGGAGGCAGACACTGTCTCAGCATTTAAAGTAAAACTAAAAACCTTCCTCTTTGACAAAGCCTATAGTTAGGGCTGGATCAGGTGAGTCCTGAACAATCCCTTAGTTGTGTTGCTATAGGTTTAGACTTCTGGGGGAACTCCCATCATGCACTGAGCACTTCTTCACTTCCCTCTGTCTCTCTGTCTCTCTGCCCCCCCACACCTGTTTATTTATTTATTTATTCATTTTAACATGTCATCATGTCAAAGTGTCACTTTGTCCTCCCATAGTCCCTCTGGCTCTTCTCTCTCTCTCGTTTCAGATAACTCTGGCACCGGGACTGCAGGACAACAACGACTACCATCACCATTGTTAGCATTAATTAAAATAACTCAGTAATTCATTAATATATATAATCCTGTTGTAGATCACTACATTGTTATTGTTTTAGTCAGCCCTGATAGTGATTGGTGCCCAATTGTTCCTGGTCTCTCTCTCTCCACCTCATCTCTCTCTTCTCTCCCCCGCTTTCCACCCATCTCTCCTTTCCTCCCCCCTTACTTTTTTTCCTCACCCCAACCGGTCGAGGCAGATGACCGCCCATATTGAGCCTGGTTCTGCCAGAGGTTTCTCCCTGTTAATGAGGGAGTTTTTCCTCTCCACAGTCGCCTGTGCTTGCTCATTGTGGGAACTGTTGGGTTTCTCTATGTTAATATTGTTTTAAGGTCTTGACCTTTAAATGTAAAGTGCCTTGAGTAGAAGAGAGAATTGGCTCTATATAAATAAAATTGAATTGAATTGAATATTGCTCTCTAAACACAACATTATTGATCCACAAAAAACAGTGAAATTAAAAACAAGATAAAAATATTGTCATGATAAATATATCCACCCTCGCCAATTGTAGTAATAACAATAAGAACAACAGCAGAACAATTTAGGCACATTGAAAGCCTAATGAATAAAAATTGGTTTTCAGATGATTTTTGAAATTTTCTTTTCACAGGGAAAATTGGATGATGGAAGGCAGAGAGTTCCAGAGTTTTAGGGCACTGGTGGAAAAGGCCATGTCCCCAAATCCCTTTTTCCTTGATCTGAGGAAAGACAGCAGTATTCAACTAAAGAACAGTTAGGATATATCTGTCCCTGTAGAATCAAACAAAATTATGTTTGATTGTTGTGATGGCAATCTGAAACCACAAGAGGCTGGCAAGGAGAAGAACCTGGTCCATCAGTGAAGACAGCACTTCCATGTCCAGTGAAGAATCAGCTTTACACACAAGGCTTGAGGTGACACCTTAAACTTTATGAAGACTACTGTTTCATTACCGTTGATCAGATGTACTACCTGCCAAAGATATTTCATAAGCAACTTGTCTTTTTCCCACTAGAAACCAGAAAATGAGGGAGAATCCAGACTGACATGTCATAGGACAGCAGCAGTTTCAGTAAGGGAAAGCAGAAACAACAATAAACACCCAAGTGATGCCAACAGCAGCTCTTTTGAAGTTTTTGATTATGCTTTTTCTTTTAGAAAATTAAAAAACCAAATGAGACAGAGGCCGAATCAATGATCAGCAAAATGGGTACAGTCATAGCTTTAGTGAGGGACAAGAGGATCATCAGTGAGAACCCAAGTAACAACTGCAACTTTTGAGAGAACTTGAGGGAAGAAGCGACATCCCAAGGTAAACAATACGAATGACAACTGGCATTTAATCTTTTTCTAAACTGATGTTTTCTTTGAGTTCCTTACTGAATTCAAATACAGTTGAGATACACTACAATGTAAGATTAGCCATTACTGATGTTTGCTTTTGTGTGCTTTCAGGGATAGAGGAAGATGGCTGGATTCTTACAAGATGTAAGAATTTCGTCTAATAGTTTGCTCAAAAATTGCGAAAACGTGGCCAAAATCGACGAATGGGAGTCAATGCCGATCACCCAAAAGAGCGAGAGGCCAAAAATGTTTTTCAGACACTTTTTTGGTGTTTAAACACTTCTCCTAGCCACAAACGTAGTCCGACAGACATGATTTTTCAGGTTTTCAGGTGAAAGTAGAGTTTGTTTCCTACGCACACATGCCACTCTGACATCTCTCGGTCCAGTAGTTTAGGCTGAGTCAATTTACCGAGAAAAGTTTTCCGGTCTCATTTCTCCATTGACTCCCATGTTAATTTTTTGGAAAAAAGTCAGAAAAGGAGAAAAACAGAAAACTATTTCTAACTCGCTCCCATGGCCTCATTTCTGAACTCTCCTCAATAGATCTGTACGTTCGGGGAAGTCTTGGGATTCACACAATGTTTTCATTTCTTAGATAGGACCTATAGTTTTTGAGTTACAAGCATTTGTTTGAAGAGTGGCGCTAGAGCAGCGCCCTCTGGCTTTTCCATTGACTTCAATGGAAAGCTCCAAAAATAATTCCTGATGAGAAAACTAAATTTCTAAATCGCTCTTACGGTCTCATTTCTTAACTCTTATTAAATATAAACATATGTCGGCCAAAGTCTTGTGATTCTCACAATGTGTTTAATTTCCAGATACGACTTATAGATTTTGAGTTAGAAGCTTTTGTTTGAGCGGTGGTCTGAAACCTGTTCGGCTCTCGAAAGTGAGGGGACAACAGGTGTTCCTCATCAAATCAGTGAGTAACCATAGCAACCCCATAGACTGACAGAGAGAAAGTCTCCTCTTTAAATTTACTAAACTCAACCCAGTGGTTAAGGCACTTGCATCATGTGATGTGAGTCTGGGTTCAAGACCGAGTGAGGGTGGTGGTTTTTGCTTCATTTTTGAAAATTTAAATTAAAGTAAAATTAAGCCCCCCCCCCCATAGTAACTGGATATTACCAGCAAACATGTACAGAGCCTATATTTTGAAAATAAAAATAAACAACCCTCCCCCATAGTAACATGATATTACCAGGAAAACATGTAATGAGCCTATATGAGGATTCAGCACTGAGTAAGAAAAATTAAATGGATGTTTTGTCCTAGTAACAAACTATATGCGACCACCAAAAAATCGCTCTGCTGCAGCTCAGCAAGATAACACTTTCTATGGAATCACACCCAAGCTTTCCTGGGATTAGTGTCACAGTAGGAAATGATTACTGAGCTGCACTGAACGACACATTACAGCCACCATTAACCCTCAACATGCATGTTGTTTGTATTTTGAAGCAAGAAGAACAGAAGATGAGGGGCATTTCTGACTCCCCGTACTGTGGTCAGTGACAACACTGCTGCTGCGGTCCACTGCAGTGTTTGATTTAAGACAATTGTATTTTTTGAGTTAATGGAGTTAATGGAATATAATTTTAATAAGAATCATTATAACAATGGAGTTTTCCTTCATGTTGTCTTCCTGTTTCTCCAAAACACTATCTGCTTTATTATTTCGGAGGATCAGACCATGGGTCTCTTTCACAGTATAACTTGCTGCCATAATCTGTCACTGAGATGGCAGCTCACTTACCTTTATAATCTTATGACACCCCCAACCAGAATGTTTGTGTATTTGGGGTGACTTTAGGAGAAATCAACAGATTTCAGGCTAAAAGATGGCATTTGCAGCATTTATACTGCTGTCAAATGTCAAACAGGGTCAAATACCACCATGTATAAAACATGAGTTTTAAACATTCAATTGTATCAAATAACATTATTCTTAGCATTATTATTATAATTTCAAATGAATATCAAATGTAGTCCTCATAATAACTTAATGAGTCAGAGTAAAAAAAAGTATTTACTGAAATAAATGACTAGAAAAACTTCCCTCATATCAGTATGTTTCAATCACCATAGCAACCAGCTGCTTAGATTTTAACAGGTGAATCTGATTGGACTTCTTCGATAGGAGAGCTCTGATTGGCTCTTGTCTTTTGGACCTTTCCTTAAAACCTTTGGTTCAACGTTCTCCGACCTCTCTGATCTTCATCTGAGGTAAGTGATGTATCTCACTCTATTGAAGTATCTACTTAGCCAGCATGCTAACTTATTAAATTCGGGCTCATAATTTAAGCTTGAAGTCAAACTACTGTAAAATACGCAGTTGCTGCTGTTACCTGCTGCTGTTAAATGTTTCTAATGTGCTGGTTATTGTGCTGGTTGCTTTCATGACAAATGTGGAAATATTGTTGCTGGCTTGTCTTGTATTTTCTGCTGCTTATCATTGATTCCTGTGGTCATTCTATGTTGCTAATTACATGAACGAGTGAAATCAGGGAGCTAACGTAATGCTAAGTAGCGTTAGCTTGCCTCGGTAAGGTAGGGCGTGGCAGGTTGCGGTTGTAGTTTAATGTAATAATAGTTGACTTGATAAAGCAAGTAGCCTAGCGGGGGGATTGGTTGTGTTGTTCATTGGTAAGCTGACGGTGTCCGGTTGGAAATGTTTAACGTGTAGCCCAAACTATCCCGAAGTACAGTTCAATGTAATGTTGTGGTTTTACTCTGTGAATTGATACACCAGGCACCGACAGTGTGATTAAGCCCCAAGTAACATTAACTTGTAGTTGCGTGTGTGTTTTTGTGTGTGCGTGTGCGTGCATGCACACGTCTGTGCGAAGTATGTACATCTTCGTCTCAATATTGAGACGAAGTGTAGTTACATGTTGATCTATGTGATTTTAGTTTGTGGGCTATTAATGCACTGTAACTGTATCTGACTAATTTCCCAAGTAACATTAAATTATAGTTCTTTGTGTGTGTGTGCGCGCGTGCATGTCTTTGCGAAGTGTGTACATTTTTGCTTATTATTTCATTGTGTGTTACTGAGAGCATGGGTATTTTGTGTTTCTGCAGCATGTTTGGATTCAGGTTGTAAAAATGTGTGTGCATGGAAAGTGGGACCTGCTGGCTTGTTGCTAAAACTGATGTGAAATAATGGAGACAAAGTGTAGTTACATGTTGATCTATGTGATTTTAGTCTGTGAGCTATTAATGCACTGTGAGTAACTGTGAGTTGATAAAGTAGGCACAGACAGTATGTGATTAAAGGTCCAGTGTGTAACATTTATGTGAGAGGGGTCTATTGGCAGAAATTAGAATAAGCCCTATATTGATATAGAGAAAACCAAAAGTACCCACAATGAGTAGCACTTTGGCGACTGTGAAGAGGAGAAACTCCCTCATTAACAGGGAGAAACCTGTAGCAGGACCAGGCTCAATGTGGGCGTTCATCTGCCTCGACCGGTTGAGGTGAGCAGAGAAAAATAGGGAGGATAGGAGAGATGGGTGGAAATTGATTATAAAATAATCCCAGTGATATTTCCATGTGTGTTTCATCTAAATTGTATTAATTGTTGTCTTCTTAATCCTAGAATGGTGACCTTTATATTTATTTATGCTGGGTCCTCTATACTTAGGCTGCCATGTTTTTAGGTGTCACTAAATTCTACACACTAAACCTTTGAGTGGGGACATTGTTGCCAACACTGGTTTTTACTGAAAATACTAAATTTATATGCTGACTGCTATTTAAATAGATTTTTTTTTGTGTGAATGATTTTAGGATTTCACTGCTCTCAATGGTGTTTGCCTAAAATGTGCAGTACTTGCTGTTACTGTAGGTGTGATGGAGCCTACCAGAAATGTATAAGCTAGAAAACTATGTGATTGTATTATATATTAAGTGACTTGGTATGCAGCAGAACTGTTTTGGAGATGTCTGAGAGTACTCAATGTGTACATATATGTGATTTTACACTGCCATTAAAGGTTTAATTTATTTCACTCACAGATTCACGGCTCTTGAGCAGTGCTTTACCGGTGAGGGTTGGTCGAATACTGTCACTAGCATAAAATACTAATGAAAATGCACATTGAATATTTTTTTGTGTGTATATGTATTAAATCAATACAATTGGCAATGCTTATACAGACATGTTTGACTGTTTGTATTTAATTAAATTAGTCATCCAATCATGACAGGTGATTTGATGATACAGAGCTCAGTCTGAATGCAGATTATTTCTTCAAAGCAAAATATATTTTGTCCTGCCTACATTTGTTTACATATAAAAAAATCTATTTTAGTTACAAGTCTGTTATGCTCACTTTTGTTTATAGACACAATTCATTGACCTCATCGTGAGTGTGGCGGATCATGTCGTTCTTTGTCATATGTGGTCCTCATTAATATCTGCTCTGGAGTAATTGACAATGTATTGTCTTTCGCAGGTTTTGTGCCCGAGATCTTCAAGACAGGCTCATCGAAATTTTCACAGTGTTGCATATTTTTGTTGAAATCATTTGTATTGTTATTAACGTATTTTGTGAGTTTCTCTGTCTAGGTATCCTTCACAGCTTCACCAGATTTTCACGGTAAGTTAGAGTAGATGAGAATATACACTATACAAACTAAATTGGAAAAGCACACCTGTCGGTCAAGTAACACAAACTCTTAACTTGTACCCCAAATTGTAGGCCAACGTGTGACGACCAAGGCAGAACCACCTGTGACGAGGACGACCAGGGTCCAGTCAAATCTTTTTCTATCTTGGTGAGTATGTTGGATTCATAGATTTATAACTATCCACCTTACTGTACTGTTTTGCTTCTTTTCCACTTACATTCCTTTTCTGTTCATCCTATGATCATCATCTACTGGCCACAGACGGGAGAAACTTGGTTGAAGGTATTGTATTTAGTATTTAAATTACGATTTATATTTAACTTAAATTTTGTTACAAGACAATTTTTTTGATCCCCAAATTGTTTCAGAGATGCCGAGGAAGGGCAAGAGATCACAGGCACAAAAAGTGCGCTGGTCAAAGCTCGACCTGGCAGATCCAGCCACAGTCAGCTCACCCGGTCTTGGCCGAGAGGTACCTAAACAATAAATACATAGCTGAATTTGACAGCATTATCCTAGTGTAATGTAAAGATAATGTATTAATTAATAAGTTATATGTATTATCAGGTTCCCAAAGTACAGACCTCTCCACAGCCAAGAAATGTTTGGAGGACGGATGGACCCACTGGCTCCCATTCTCCAGCTAAAAAGGTGGGCTTTTATATGTCCCACACTTTCCGTACAACATGACGTCTTGAACTTGGTATTTAGTTATCAGATGACTGCAACCCAGACCCTTCCACCGTCCACACACACTCACTCATTCATTCACGCTGTCTCTGTCACTCCGGTATATGTATACAATACACAATGTCTTGTGTTTCACATACTTGGTATAATTTTTTTCTTCAGACGGCAGAGACGCCTCCACCAGCCCGACATTTCTGGTCAAAGCACAATTCGCACACCCCTGTGAATTCTCCACCTACAAAGGTATGGATTTGTTTTTGACACATTGGAGATATGGGCTGAACCCAGACTCTGTTATAATTTTACAGAGTTAAGTAGTCATAAATACTTGATTTCCAGATCCAATTATTTATGTTTCATAATTATCAACTGACTGCTATGTTTGACAAAAAGTCATTAATAAATCAAATTCAATTTGATGTCTTCAGGTTTCCAAAATACAGACTACTCCCCAACCAAGACATTTTTGGAGGACAGATGCACCGACTGGCTGCTGTTCTCCAGCTAAACAGGTAGGCTTTGTATTCCCCACACTGTGGAGCATCTATACAATACACTGTCATGAACTTGGTATTGGGTTATTAGATGGCACTTAGATGGCCAAAGTGGACACACAGATATGACCTGAACCCAGAATCTGTTCAATCTGATTTTGCTGAGTCAACTAGTCATAAATACCTGATTTGCAGAAACAAATGTTTTTTTTATAATTATCAAGTGATTATTTTGTTTGACATGAAGCCAAACTTCAAATTTAATTTACATCATCAGCTTCCCAAAGAACAAAACCCTCCACAGCCAGGAAATGTGTGGAAGACAGCTACACCCAGTGGCTCCTGTCCTCCAGCTATGAAGGTAGGGTTTGTTTTTTTCTCCACGATTAATAGACACAGGATACACTTCAAACATTGCATGTGTTCAACTTAAAATTAAAAAAAAACCTAACAAAAAAAAAACAAATAGTAATTATTAATGAAAAAAAAAAATCACACTAAAGTTACCCAAACAAATCTCTAAACTATATAATACCTTTAACTGTACTCTGAGTATGGTTACTTATGAATTGATTGACAGTAGTGTCTTTTTTAAAAACATACATATCTGAAACAAAAGGAGGACAACCCTTAAAGTGTACTCTTAACAGTGCTCTGTCTCAAATTTGCACTTGCCAATGTAGTAGTATAGAGATGGGCCTTTTTTAAATGCGTAGGAGGTCCAGCTAAACAGGTTGTAGAACACTTTCATTTTGTGTGCGCGTGTATCAAGACAAACCCCATAAATTGAATATTAATAATAATCCTTTATACCATACTTTGTTTAGCTTCAGCCCTGGGCAGATGAAGACCCACTGTTTGAGAGTCCAAACAAAGAGAGAGGGACCATGTGGACGGTGAGGGCAACTCATAGTCAGAATGATGGTCGGTACAACACCTTCTCCAGGAATCATCAGTGCACCTGTATGTCACTGACATTTTTGGCATACCACAACGAAGGATTGCGATTCAACAGAGACAACCTCGACAGAGTGCTTCAGCAGGGAGATGCTCTCTATGTTGGCATCAAAAACCAGCTCATTTTAGATAAAAGCTTTGTAAGTGACCATCTGACAGTCGAGGAAATGCCGAAGCAGGTACTAACAGACACTGATATCTACAATGTCCACATGTCTTCAGTGAGATGTGGCTGCGTGAAGGCCCCAGAACACACCCCTGTTGGTTGGTTGACTCTTGCCAAACAACTTGAGGCTCTGACAACAGAAGTCAGTCATGCCATACTCATGGTATCTCCTGAGTGCTTTGCAGTTTTCCGGGACAGATCAGGGCGTTACGGACTCTTTGACTCTCACACAAGAAGTGGAAGAGGTCTTCCCCACCCAGAAGGAACTGCAGTTATGCTGACTTTCAATCATCTCTGCGACTTGATCGACCACCTGCACAAGCTGTTTAAAGACCGTGGTTGTTATGCCGGCTATGAGTTTGTGCCTGTTTGTTTCCAGTCTGTCAATTCCAGTGGCAGTCCTGGACAGGCAGCTGATGTGGAGGTAACAGTAAGTGCTACATCTGTACCTCAACCAGACATGGAATGCTCGCCTGTTTGTACAGTTCCACAAGAAATGCAGCAGGAGTGGATTTGCCACACTTGTAACAGCCACCTGAGACGAGGAAGCATGCCATCCATTGCAGTGGCTAATGAATTAGAGCTGGCACCTATCCCACCAGAGTTGGGTGAATTAAATGTGCTTGAGAGACAGCTAATTGCCAAAGTCTTGCCTTTTGCGAAAATGATTGCATTGCCAAAAGGACAGCAAAGAGCAGTACACGGCGCTGTTGTGTGCGTGCCATCAGAAGTAAGTGCAACAGTGAACTGTCTCCCAAGACCCAGTGGTGAAGCCCAGCTGTTACAGGTTAAACTGAAAAGGAACATCAAGTACAAAGGGCGTCAGTACTTAGTGCTCGACTGGAATGCAAAATGTGACATTCCAGAAGCAACCCTGTCACTGTGATGCGGATGTTTGAAAAAAGGGTTGATGCGCTAATGAATCTGATCCTGTCAGACGCACAGCCCATTGGTCAAGTAGAGGATTACTTCTATCGAGTGGAGTTTCAAGCCAGAGGAAGCCCACACATCCATTTGGTGGTTTAGATTAAGGATGCACCTGAGTTTGGAGAGGATAAGGACGATGAAGTGTGCAAGTTCATCGACCAGCACGTAACATGCCAGATGCCTGACCTAAATGCAGACCCCGAGCTCCACAAAATCGTCTCCGAGGTTCAGATGCACAGCAGAAATCATTCCAAATCTTACAGAAAAGGCAGCAGCGAGTGCAGATTTGGTTATCCTAAAGCACCTATGGACAAAACCGTCATCACCAGACGACCGTGAAGATGATGCTGACAAGAAACCAGCAACTAGTAAAAGTGGGGGAAAAGGGAAAAAGTCCAAACCAAAACAGAGACGTCTTCGACAGATCCAAAAGGACGCCATGGCTAAACTCAAACCAATATGGACTTTCCTTCGCGAATCAAAGAACCCACCCATGACTTTTTCAGAACTGCTGGAGAAATTCCAGATGACCTACCAATAATTCAGGGTCAATGTCGAGAATCTAACCACTGGCAATGTCATTGTGATGAAGCGTCGTCCAATCGACTGTTGGGTGAATGGATTCAATGTCCATATGCTGAGGGTATGGAACGCTAACATGGACATTCAGTTTGTTCTCGATGAGTACTGCTGCATCGCTTACATGTTGTCGTACATGTCCAAGCCGGAACATGAGATGACTCAGACGCTCAATCAAGTCATCGGTGAAGTGCGTAAAAAAGACGTCAATGAGAAAGACGAAATGAAGCAGATCATGCAGGCGTACTCCAAGCACAGAGAGGTAAGTGCTCAAGAGTCTGTGGCGCGGACATGCAGCTTACCACTAAAAAAGTGTTCGCGCAGTGTGGTGTTTGTACAGACTGATGAAAACGCACTGAAGATGAGTCTTCCCATGAGCAAGTTGAAGGAAATGGCTCCTGATACAGAGCAAGTGTGGATGTCGGGATTACCAGAGAAATACGCAGACAGACCCGAGGAACTCGAAACCATGTCTTTGGCTCAGTTTGCTTCAGAGTACAGGATACTCTATGGACGACAAACAGAAGGTCCAAATGCCATTCGCCTTTTGAATGAAAGAGGATTCATTCAAAAAAGAACTAGAGGAAAACCTGCCATCATCAGATTTCCCCGCTTCTCAGAACAGAAAGACCCAGAGAAGTTTCACTGCAGGTTACTTAAACTGTACTTGCCACACAGATCCAATGATGACCTCAAAAGCAAACAATACCCGACATATGAGCAGTACTACAAGTGTGCTACCAAATGGGAGTATGCAGTAAAAGACCTGGTGGATGCCATGAAGAACCGATATGAAGGACATGGCAAAAAACTGCAGAAGGCCCTGGAAAAGGTCAGTGAAGAAGGTTCCCTTTTTAATGCATGGAACCGTTTTGCATCAGAGGCTGAGGTGGATCATTTGGAGTGCCTGGACCAGCGACCAGTATCGGACCCCAATGAGGAAAATGAGAGAGACGACGTGCCTGAGTATGAAGTCACACGTGATGGAACTGTACCAGCAGTAGAGGCACCAAAGCTGAGTGCAGAGTATGTAAGACAGCTGTACCGAAGCCTCAACGAAACTCAGGCGTCCATTTTCTACGCTGTGCGCGAGTGGTGCCTCAAGCGTGTCTGGGGCAACAATCCAGACCAATTCTTTTACTTTGTCTCCGGGGGAGCTGGCTGTGGAAAATCCCATGTAATCAAATGCATATATGAGGAGGCCACCAAGATTCTGTGCCAACTCCCCAGATTCCGCGACCAGGCAGACATGTCCATGCCTGCAGTGCTACTGACTGCATTTACTGGCACTGCAGCATTCAACATATCTGGAAAAACCTTACACTCCATCCTCAAACTGCCAAAATCTTTGAAACCACCATATCAAGGACTTGGCAACGCATTGGATGAAATGAGAGCAACGCTATCCAATGCAGACATTCTCATATTCAATGACATAACCATGGTTTACAAAGAGTTGTTTTCCTATGTCCACTGGAGATTTCAACAGATCAGAGGCAACAAGAAAGCTTTCGGAGGGATGTCTGTCCTGGCAGTAGGAGACTTCTACCAACTGCCACCCCTAGGTAGAGCCAAACCACTCTGTGTCTATGAGGGGTCTGTGCTTGACCTATGGAAGGACAATTTTAAAATGGTCACCCTGACACAGATCATGCGTCAAAAAGATGATCTTGCTTTTGCAGAGCTGCTGAATAGGATGCCCGTCAAGCCAAAGACAGAAGCACTATGTGACAATGACAGAGCTTTGCTCAACACACGTGTCACTGACATCAACAACTGCCCACCCAGTGCCCTGCATATATTTGCAACAAACAAAGAGGTTGATGCGCACAATTCTGCAACCGTAAGTGCTCTCCATTCTGACTTTGTCAACATCAAGGCAGAAGACCATCTGAAGGACATCCCCAGTGGGCAAATGGTCCAGATTGGAGGTGTCAAGGAAAACAAAAGAGATTTACCTGACAACATACAAGCTGCGCACGGCGTACGCGTTATGCTCATCAGGAATCTGGATGTAGAGGATGGACTTGTTAATGGCACATTTGGAACGATTGCCAACATTGTGACAAGAGAGGAAAGTGGGTGAACGACAGTGAGACTGGTTGGACTTAAGTTAGACAATCCAACCGCCGGACAAAAACTCTGCAAAAAGGTAAAAGGACCGTCAGATGACTTGGTGTATATTGAAAAGAGCGAAGAATACACCAGCAAAAAAGGAGTGGTCCGAAGGCAGTTCCAGATGAAGCTGGCCTTTGCCTGCACAGCTCACAAAGTGCAAGGCATGACAATGCAGTCTGCAGTAGTGTGCTTGAAGCGTGTGTTTGAGTCTGGAATGTCGTATGTTGCCCTCAGCCGGACAACCTCACTTCAAGGACTTTACATCACAGATTTGGACGAAAATAAAATCTATGCTGACCCTCAAATTGCAGCTGCAATGGAAAATATGGAACGAGCATCTTTCCAGAGCACAAGGCCACTGTTGCAAAACATCACAGCAGCAGATAAAACGGCTCAAACTTTGACACTAGTACACCACAATGCTCAGGCACTTCCTTCTCACATTGAGGACATGAAGTGCCACCATGAACTGCGACTTGCCGATATTCTGTGCATAACAGAAACACATTTGTCTGGATCAGTTGATTCCCCACAGCGAACCCCCCAGCTGGCAAGGTACCCATAATAAGTCGAAAGATTCGAGCAATAATAATATAAGTGCCAATGTATTGCATGGGGCAGAGCCCCCAGCTGGCAAGGCACCCATAATAATAAACCCGGAATGTTTGAGGAATAATAATATAAGTGCCAATGCATTGTTCTGGTGCTCCTAAAATTTACAGTTGGGAGCACCAGTGCTCCAAGTGGAAAAAGTTAATCTGCAGCCCTGTATTTTGTATGTTCTCTTAATAATTAAGACTACAGTAAAGAATAATCTTAATGTCAAAGAGTCCAACTTAAAAAGTCATCTTTTCAATTTTCAAATTGAACCTCAGTAAAAGACAGTTGGAATAAATGGTCAATCTTGTCAATCAACAGGAGGCAAGTTTGGATCCTGCAGAGTGGCTGAATGCTGGGACCCCAGAGGTAAGTATCTGCATGAGTATGGTTTGGTATTTTTGCATATGTGGTATTAAGCATGTTTTTGAAATATTGATGTATTTAGACATTAGTATTTCATGCAGCATTTGTAATTTCAAGGTCTTTCACAGAAGGGCACGTGTGTAACCACAAAACAAGTACAGTATTTTAAAAGTTTATTAAAACTGGAACCACGTGTGACACTTTTTAAAAACCTATAAACAGTGCCAATACTCATCTATTACAAAGATTTTACAGAGAAGTTTGAAATGATTTATTTGAAAAGCCTGAAAATTGAATGCTCACAATTCTTTAGGATTCCCATCAGTGACTTCCTCATTGATGATTCTGAGGATGGGGATGAGGACCACAGTCTTTCAATTCCTTTTGAAAGTGACGTTCCTCCATTGGTAGGTTTTATTTAATTTTTTTCATTAAGAAATACTGGCAGGATTTTCTTTTCAAGAATTGTTCATCTATGCCTTCCACATACTCAAAATGAAAATGATTGGTTATTGCCCCTTTTTCAATGATGTACACCATACATTTGATGTAATTTAGGAAGAAGTGGATCTTGCCACGATTTTGAAAACATTCCAAGAGGATCACCTTTTTGATGGCATGGAATCCACCATTTGCATCAGGAGGAAAAGGCTTCTGCCATTAAGGCTATCTCCAGAGTCACTTTCTGTTGGAAGCATTCACCACACATTGAGTTTGTAGGAGAAGATGCAGATGATATGGGGGGGCCACAGCGAGAGTTTTTCAGGCCTGAATACCTCAAGTAATTTATTAAATGTATGATAACAAATGTGTTATTGTTTTCAGTTTAACTGTGCAGTAAAACAAATTATTATATGTCTCTTTTCTGTTGATTTCTTCTAGACTCTTGAGGTACAGACCTCTCTTGGTATTTTCAAGGGAAAGGCTGGCCAGGTCTTTCTTAGTTATGATCAAGCAGCATTAGACCTGTCTGTATATGTGTTTTTTCTGTCTGTATATGTTGTTTCCATTGTTTGTTTGCACTGTTTGTTGTAGGTTATATATTGTGTGTTATATATTACTTGCACATTTAGAGTATGGGGAAACGCAATTTCAATCCTCTGTGTAACTACCTGTTGCATTATTTGGTTGACAATAAAGTTCACTAAGACTAAGACCAGCGTGAATATTTCAAAGGTGGCAACCTGATTGCTTGGTCAATTGCACACAGAGGTCCTTGTATCAAAGCCCTGGATTCCAGCCTATTCCAGTTGATGTGTGGCCAGGAGCCACCACTGGAGCAGTTTGACTGGCATGTGCTGCCTGACCCAGATGTGCAAAGCAAAGTCGAAAGGGTGCTTATTATCATGTTAATATTTATTGGGATTTTAAACAAAGATTTTTTGTACTTATTTTTTTACTTCTGGTCAAAGTTGACAAAAGCATTACACAGCATTTCATTTATACTGAATCTGAGCATGACAAATATTGGCTCAATCTGGGACTCTCAGCTACATTGTTCTCACTCAGAACTCGTCCCAGGCATATTTAGTGCCACAGCTTAAGACATTCCAAAAATCAATGCCTATGTGGTGAGGCACTACATCTTTCTCAGGTAAACACATATTCAAAAATTCCATAAGCTGTACAGTGTTATGGAATTTTCATAGACACTGTCTCTTGTCCTCTCTGGGGCACAGTGCAACAGGCTGTTGTGTTTGGGAAGTGCGAGAGCTTGGCGAAGGTCAAGGCCTTCACTCCCCAGACATCACAGATATGAGACTGCGTAAGCAGCACTACTGTCTCCAGAACTAGAAAATACATTTGATTGTTTAGGAACTAGCAGTGTGGTGATTCTGGTGTTGGTGTGTTGTTTCTGTCTCCCCCTTCTGTTCTGTTCTGATCCTGCAGGTGGTGTGTGTGGCAGGGGGTGTGGCTGGCTTCCTCACTGCAGCTAACAAGGCACACCTGCAATCATTCACCCATCATCCCCTCCATAAAAGCCTGGTCCTGACTCCACTACTCTGCCAGTTAATTCCGTCTAGTCCGGTAGCGTACAGTGATGACAACCTCGGATTCTTGCTTCTCGTTTTTTGTATGTTTCATATTTAACCCGTTTTATTTTCTTTTTCTACACAGACTCCTCGGTGTGCCTTGTTGCTGCTCTTCGGTTTTTGTTTTCCCTCGTGCTTGTTGTCCTGTGGATAGTTTGGCCAGCCAGCACCCTGCCTCCACAGCCTGCCTGTTTTTTTGGTTTTGGTGATATTAAACTTTTCATTAACATTGAAACTATTCTCAGTGTCTGCTTTGGGGTCCAACAAAGAACCAACCCATAACAAGCAGACCCATAGATTAAATGATCTGTTGGGGTTTAAAGTGTGACTGCAGGAAAGCAGACTTCAGAATATGAGAGAGCATCATGCACAGATGTTGTGTGGATGAATTCTGATTTTCTCCTTGGCCAAGCTTCAATAAATATTTCAGCATAAGACGTCAAAGGGCTCCTGAACGCTTTCTTCATTGATGAGTTGACCATTGATCAGCAGATTTTCCACAACAATTGGCGTCACGAACAGGATCTCAATAGAACTAAGACGTGGTATATTCTAATTATATTTTGTTCTTGCCATGTCTACGTTTGACGAGATTGTTAAAAAACTGTGTTACTTTTCAATTGGCTTGAAAAGAATATGTTAAATTTACCCAATCAGGCGGGTCAGGAATTTGGGTGTCTATCAATGGTCAAAACAACTCAATTCATGTAATGAAAATACAGATGTGATTGATCAACTAAAGCTGGTAACAGTTGGTTACAGAGCAAAGTGTGTGGTGGTGAAGAAAAACAATAAAAGATGCGGGTCGTGTGTTTCTGACCCCCCCGCAGAGCCATAAATAAAGGGCTGTTTTTTTTACGGGGAGGCTTCTGGCTGCACTCGACACAGAGGGACCCACCTGAGGTTTAAACTATAGAAAAGACGTTTCTGAAGTAGTGTGAAGAGGCCTATTTCTTTAAAGTCAATATCGGGGATTATCTACTCTGTGTCCTTTGGGAAAAGTGGAGGCTCCGTTCGGATTTCTGATCTCGGAGTCTAGGCGCCGATAGTTTTAAGATTGTGTACACAAGGCGAAATACTTTCTGAGTTTTCGTTCATTTTTTTGACTTCAGACTACCACCACAAAGTGTGAACTCTTTGATGCTGCTGCAGTGTTTTATTGATATCTGTTGATGTATAATGTCTTAAATGTGCATGTGAAAATGGGTAACAAATCATCCAAAGCAGTGCGTGGAGGTGATTCTTAAAAAAAAATAATTCACCAAATTATGAAAAGATTTAACTACTTATCTGAAACAAAAAATGATTGTAATATGGAACAGAAAGGTCAACCTGTCATTGATGAGCCACAGGCTGAAGCAGTTGCACACACACCCACATTAGATCCCACATCACATTTTAAAGCAATGTTTTCTCCACAAATGCCGGCTGGAATTTTTGGTCGACAGGAGGGATGGGAACATGTTTTCCCTTTTTCTTCGTTAATGTGTGAATGGACGGACGGTGCATGGCCGTATGAAGGGTCATTTGAAAAAGAGATGAATGTTAATCCTAATGTTGGTAACCCTTCTTGGAATTTTGGATACATGAAGGAGTGCATGCAAAGATGGTTAACAGTAGCTCATCAGCAACGTGGAATCAGAGTGAGCAAAGGCAACAAATGGGGTTCTGATGAATTGAGAGAAATGGTGGAACAAAGTGCTAAAAATGTCATATGCCTAGGCTTCAGGCAGAGTTACAGACGCAAGCAATTGAGCTTATGAAAATAAAGCAACGACATGCTGATGATTTGGAAGCATGTGCCAAAGCCATGATGTATGGCTGGGCAAAGCGTCAAGCTAAAACTCCCTCTCCCCACACTCTGCAGACCTTTCTAAATGCTGTAGGATTGCCAATGTCAGAACACCAAAAAAGTGAGAAAGTGGTTTCAATTTATCCCAAACTGTCAAATACAAATACAACAAATCCCTTTTTAACTGATAATGTAACTGGTTCAACCAGCTTAGCACAGGCAAAGAAGGATGATGATTTTTTGCTACAGGCGGTGGCAGTTCTGGAAGAACAAAGAATACGAACTGCACAGAATAGGGAAAGACTGGAGGCAGAGAATAACGAAAGGCAGTTGAGACAGGCAGAAGATAATAGGGAGAGACAGGAGAGAGAAAAGAGGAGAGTTGGACAAGAAAAGAAAGACATTGCTGACAGGGAAAGCGACAGAAAAGCTTCAGAACTAAAAAAAAGGATAATACGTGGCAGAGCACAAGACAGCAGCGAGACTTCTGATTCAGAATCAGAGGAACAGAGAGCCACACAGAAGAAGGAGGAGCTTAACACAGAACACAGTGCTGAAGCAGAGCATGAAGTGACACCAAGAACTACACAGACAAAGACCTATCCTGAAACTGTCACGGTTATGGTATTATTTGGTCATGGTTATGGTGTTTTCTGTCACTGGTATTGTATTCTGTCAAGTTATGGTGTTTTTTGTCATGGTTATGTATTCTCCTGTTTTCATCTCTGTGTTCCCCTCTATGTTCCACCCTGTGCTTCCCCTGTGTTCCCCTCTTTGTCCCTCGCTATGTTCACCCTGTGTTCCTCTCATGTTCCCTTCTGCCTTCCTCCGTGTTCCCCCCGTGCTTCTCCTGCGTTCATCCCTGTCATTATTATTGTATTTTTTGTTCTCGTTTATGAAGAGTGTTTTCAGTTCGGTTTCAACAGTGTTTTTGTTACGTTTTGAATTCATGTTTTAAGTTTGTTCATTGTTCCTCTGTTTCCTGTTTTATTTTGTAGTCCCTGCTCCCGGTGTGTTTTCCCCATTTGACTTCCTGCCCTCATCATGTTCACCTGTTTGTCCTGTGCCACCTGTTCCGAGTTCCCGTTGTTTCTCCCTTTGCCAGAGTGCACCTTTTCAAACACAAACAATAACACAGTTGGGGGAGGAACTTTACACGCTATCTTTAAGTGAGCACACTCACTTCCCACCAAGCACTTTTGTTGTACACAAGCCACCCCCTCCCACACAGTATGGTCGCCATCTGAGCTTTCAGAGATTCCATCCATTTTGTGGGCCAGACATAAAAATCATGTGGGTTTTGTAAATTCAGCTACGCCACATAAAGTCACACTCAAGCATGATGCTAAGCTACCAATGGTAAGACAGTACCATTTGCCTCACAAAGCAATTTCAGGAATTGCAGGTGTCATTCAATCTCTATTGGATCAAGGTGTGCTGGTTCAAACCACCAGCCTATGTAACACACCTATTCTACCCATCCCAAAAGCAAATCGTCCAGATGAATGGAGGTTTGTGCAAGATTTGCAAGCTATTAATAACATAGTAGTGCCCACAGCTCCGATTGTGCCAGACACAAATTCAATTTTAGCTTCATTACCATCGAGCTCCAAGTACTACACAGTCACTGATTTAAGTTCAGCTTTTTTCTCAATACCATTGCATCCAGATAGCCAGTATCATTCGCATTCACATATAAGGCCAAGCAGTAAACATGGCGACGGTTAGTGCAGGGTTTTGTCGAGAGCCCTACAGTGTATGCAGCAGCAGTAAAGAGAGACTTGGATGATCTCCACCTGACAGGGGGATCCACTCTCCTGCAATATGCTGATGATCTCCTAGTAGCTTCTCCGACAAAAAGAAGCTTGTCGAACTGACTCTATTTTGCTCTTGCAGAGACTGGCTGAGTGTGGCCATAGAGCATCACTGGCTAAGCTACAATTTTGCCAGCCTGAGGTCACGTACTTGGGTCATGAAGGTGCTGTCCAAGGATGGACAGCGCCTTCTGTCACCAGAGAGGGTGAAACTGCTGGTTAGCATGCTGCCCCCCACTACCAAGAAAGAATTGCTCTCATTTCTAGGGATGGCTAACTATTGCAGGCATTGGATTTTTGAGTATGCAGCTATGGGTTCTGTTTTGCAAACTGCCACACTGCATTCAGCCCATCCCATGGTGCAGTGGACGGATGAGATGCACAAAGCCTTTCAAGATCTGAAGCGAGTGTAAGGACAACTCAACGATTTGGACACAGCAGAAACGTGAGTGCAAACTAAATTGAGAGACAAATTGACAATGTTTTGAGGACAGAGCCTAAAGGAGAAGAATCAAAAAAGACTTATGAACATGTGTTTCCAGCTCTCTTCCGGAAAAAAAGAACTATGAAACCTTTTGTGTTTCAGTGTGGCACCATGCTAGGGTTATGGCCCCCTGATTGCTGGGTGGCGCCAGTCTGCTGTTTATAACCAGGTGAGCGGCCACACCACGCCCTTTCCTTCCACTCTTTGATCCCTCGGGTGGTGGCTGCGGCGTGGCTGCAGTGTAGCGTGTTATACTTCGGGGCGCATTCCCCAAACATACAGGTAAGGTAGCGCACTTTCTCTTCCATCCATGGCTAGCGCAATGTGCACATTGGTGACACCAACTTCCAACTCTTGCAGCACGGCAAGTGGCTGGCGGATGGGCTGTCCCGCTGGGAGCAGTTCGTGTCCGCAGGTAGGCTGGCATTATCTGCCTGTTTGTTTTGTCTGTCGCTGGATTCTCTGCTGATTATTATTGGTTCTGAGTGTGTGCATTTCATTTTGTATTGGACAGGTGCTGTGGGCCCCTGGCCGGCAGCCCAACTCCCTGGTGGTGGTGTTCCTCACGATTCCCTTTTTAGTTGGTGTGCACTGTCACGGGTGGCTAGTTTGTGATTCCTCTCCCCTTTTTGCTCCCCTGCCGCTGTGGTAAGCCAGTGCCCTGTCCTTCCTCCATTTTACCCTGGTAGCCAGCATATTGTTTATTTTTGTATTGTTAAGTGTTAATTTCATTTATAATAAAATATATTTTTTATATGGAACGCTCTCTGCCCCCTGTGGATAATTGAACATGTGTGACCTTTACACCTTAATTCTTTAATTTCCTAGGGATGAAATTCCCCTAGGTGGTGTGGTTGCAAACAACCACAACCCAGTCCGCCACACATGTCCTATTGACAGATGTAAAGTGAATGACTGTTATGTTGTGTATCCCATCGCTTTCTATAGAGGCAGATGGTGGTGGTCCACTAATGACAAAACATGGGTAGAAGCAGAACAAATTGTTCCAAGGTCCATGAAGGTAAAGTTCACACCTGCAGTTTCATTGACTAGACCTCTAGAACTGTGGTGTTTCACTGAACAGCAACTGAACGATCATCCTGACTGTAATGCATGGACAGTTAATTAACAAGAGGTTCCTGATGAGCTAAGAAGCTGCAAAGCCAGAAAAAAAAGATGAAACTGATGACGGTGTTGGCAGTTACTTTGTATCCATTAACACAATCAATGCAGCCGAATCTGAACCAAAGGTGCAAGATATGGACACACACAGTGTTCATCCACCTGTAGTGCAAAAAGCAAATTCAGCTCTCAACCTGATGGTTGCTTATCCGCGTGATCGTAATCTCAGTAATTGCTGGATATGTCAACGCATGCCAGCATCAATACACTCTTCAATGTTTAATCCAATCACATTCACTAAAGCCGACTACGAAATGTTCAATTGGAATGACCTTGCTTTAAGATTCAAAGATGAGGCAAATGATTGCTATACTCCAACCTACCCCGTAGACTTTGCAAAGTCCACCCAAAATGCAGACATCACTCTATACGTCGCTGTTAATGACCAATATCTGCCGAGCGGATTTAATTACACCACACTGCTCTGGGTTGCTCATATGCAAATGTACGTTGAGCAAGGCTTCAATTATAGAGTCCAAATAATACTGGCTCAGACAAATTGTTCAAAACCTTCTGAACACCTGGGGCCTCATTTATCAACCGTGCGTAGAAAAGGTTCTAAATTCTGTCCTACGAATGAAACTTAGAATGTGTGTAAGTACAAACAAATCCGCAATTATCAAACGTGCGGACAGTGGTCGTACGCACACTTGTAAGTAATCAGTGATGATAAATCCCACCCGTTCTTAACTACCATGCTCGTGCATGGTTAGGGTCATTTGCATTCAGAAACGCCTCCAATTGACCATATATGGCAGCAACACTCCCTTTAATAATGCGTGAATGGATTTTTTTCCCCTCACCAAAATCATGGCAACGAGGGCGAAGAAGAGGAATCTTTCAGACACCGAGATTGATGTACTTGTGCGAGAAGTGGAAACTAACTAAAAAATATTATTTGGAACACTTTATGCAGGTGTGACCAACAAAAGAAAAATTGCTACATGGGAGAAAGTTACGACTGCTGTGAATTCCGTTGGGTCAGAGGGAAGATCACTCTCGGAAATAAAAAAAAATGGTTTGATATTAATTAGCGCCAAAAAACGCGTCACAGCCCACAGACAAGCAATATCTGCAACTGGAGGAGGACAAGCAATAACCCAGCTATCACCCATGGACACCCGTATTGCCAGCATCATCGGCGACACAGCACTTTGTGGCGTTATTCCTGATGGAGATACAGATACTCTCCCATCACAACAAGCTGTACCATCAACCAGTCATACTGCAGGTAAAATAAAATGCTGAGCTGAGGTGTTTCATAAATATTTATTTAGACAGTTTAATTTGTGAATTTGAATTAAACTAAACGTGACAATAATGTGATGTTTCTTCAATAACTCAGAAACTCAAGCCAGTCCCGCCTGTCCTCAGGAGCCGGAGGCGGTAGAGGAGCTGGGGGAGTCGGAAGAACAGGACCAGCCGGGGCCATCCAGAACCCATTCGGTGCGTCCTGGGGGGGCGAGGGTGCTGACGGAGGCAGTGCTACAAAATCAACAAGACACCACCAATTCCATAAATGAAATAAAGGATCAGCTGACAAACATCGCAAATACGTTACTGGAAATAAATGACTCATTGAAACAAATTGCTGCATGTGCATTGCAAATGTTAAATAAATAAACTTTAAAATGTTGAATGATGTTGAGATTATTTTCCCACGCACGCTTTCGATTTTTAATTTCTCACTTTTCAAAGATCGGCTAACAGGCAGGCTTACCTCAAATCTCTGTATGATCCTCTCTCTTGTTTGAATGGCAGCAGCATTGGGGGGTGGGAAAGGCTCTGCGTTGGGCATGGGCTCGTCTGCTCTGGGGGGTTCCTGCAGAGGGACGCCTTGTCTGATGGCTAAATTATGCAGCACACAGCAAGCCAAGATGATGTGGCAGACTTTTTCAGGTTTATATTGAAGTGTCCCCCCCGCGCTGGACAAGCACAGCCATCGGCCTTTTAGCAGGCTTATTGCGCGTTCAACTACTGTTCTTGAGCGTGCATGGGCCCGGTTGTAGTGCTGCTCCTGCTGGGTCCTCGGGTTGGTTACGGGGGTCATCAGCCACGGCTTTAGTGGATATCCCCGATCACCTATAGAGATGTTTTAATAAACCATACGAAGCCCAGAAAATAATTTTTTAAATGTTGTAACACTCACCAATAAGCCAGCCATCCTCAACAGCTCCTGCTTGGAGGTGCACACCCACAGAGCTGTTCTGCAGAATGAATGAGTCGTGCGTTCCTCCAGGACACCGGGCAACAACGTTTAACAGAGACATAGTTGCATCGCAGATTATTTGTGCATTGATTGAATGAAACCCTTTCCTGTTTACGTAACTGAATTCATTGTGTGATGGTGCTTTTATTGCTATGTGGGTGCAATCTATGGCTCCAATTATGTTTGGGAATCCGGCGATGGCGTGAAATCCTCGTTTAATTTCGGCTTGTTGGTTATGTCTGTATGGGAACTGGATGTAAGTTGGGGCCAGAGAAATTATTGCATCCAACACTGCCGGCATGATTCTGCTTAGTGTCGGCTGCGAAATGCCGCATATGTCTCCAATCTCTCATTGAAATGTTCCAGTGACCAAAAATCCCAGGGTGGACAGGAGCTGGATGTGCACTGGGATGGCTTTGGTGCGTTTTGTCTCTCGCTCCAACATGGGTTGTAAATCACGGCATAAATCAATTAATATATTTTTGGGGAAGCGGTACCTGCTGAGAAGCCACTCTGTGCTCTCACTGAACAGATCAGCACACTCTTTGAAAACACGCTCCCTGCGGAGTGCACGGTTCTCCAAATCCTCCAATAGAGCAAGATAAGCCATGCTTGTATTTCAAGTTTTCTGTTCAGGTTGTCCTGTCACAGCTGTCTTTTATAGCTTGTCACACCAATCATTCAAAATATCTGCTAAATTACTTATTGAGATTTTTTATTAATTAGAGAAAACAGGGAACATGTGGGAAGTTTGAGATTGCTGAACACCGTGACTCCTTTAATGGTATCTATTTGTAGTTTTACTGTTCTACCACTAGATTTTGTGTGTACGCATGGTCAGAGCTGTGCTTAAATTTACGCACGTTCCTAAGCACAAGTACAAGTTGATAAATTCCATACTTTGCGTGGGAATGTTCTTACGCACTCATTACGCACACATCTGCACGTACGCACGGTTGATAAATGAGGCCTCAGGTCACTCGGTACGCAACTTGCCATCTCCCCCCCCCCCCCCCCCCCCCCCTCTCTCTCTCTCCTACATGCTGTCACGTGATGACGTCACGTTCATAAACTTTATCAAAAGTCTCTAAAAGTAAACTACTGTGGAAGTAAAACTGAAAATTCAACCACATATAAGTGCTGCTGTACATAGAATCATTTTTAGGCATTGAATTAATTATATCTTATATTTAATCCTTATCTCCTATATAAGTGCGTTGCAATTTTTTTTAATGACGGTATTGAAACTGATACCGTTGCTTTTGAAAGACGCCGCTGGTATACCTTATTACCTTATCACCACCCAACCCTACTTTGGATCATGGGGGTCTGGGCTGGTCAAATTCTTAACTACCCTTATTGTCACACTTCTCCTGCTCATCCTCCTCTGTTCATGTTTGGTTTCAATAATCAAGATGATAGTTAAGGTCTGTAATTCAAGCAGCCCAGACATGTGTAAAAGCAGACATTGCTGCAGCTAATGGTTTGTTTACAAAGCACTATGATTATCAAGGTCTTGATGAGTGGGTACAGAGTCCCTGTATAGATGACATTGCTTTAGAGGATGACAGTGAAAAAGAGACTTCTAATTTGTAAAAAAAAATAAATAAATGTTATGTTATTTCCTAAAAATAAAGTTTAGGAGGAACATATTATTTTAAACTCCAGTGTTTGTTCTAGTCGTATGCATATAGTGATGATTACAGCTTTGCATTATATGTTGAAAAAAAAAATATATATGTTGTGGTTGAAAATTTGTGAAAGTTGAAATGATAATCCTGCGAGGATAAGAAGCCACATCGCCATGCATCGTATGCTCTTGCAACCTCTCCATGGTGGTGACCCTCTACGTACGCAATGTACATGGGTTGAAGACTCTTCAATGTGTTAATTATGATGATGGTCAAGGTGCTTAAGTTTTGATTTTGATTGAAGTTGTTGAATCAAGTATGTTTATTTAATTGTTTTATTGTGCTGATGAAATCAAGTATGTTCATGTTACCCTCTCAGTTGCTTGAGTTTCATCTAATATCAGACAGGGCAAAAATCGGTCTTTTTCCTCCCCATCATTGAGGTTTGGCCTTTGCACCTGTCTAGAGTAGAGTAGTTAGTGCAGGGTCTTTTTCACTTTTAGTTGAATAAGTGAACATTTTTGGCCTCTGTCAGCAGGTGCATGTGATCTGTGACCTCTGTCGTGAGCTCCTTTAATGCCTTGGTGTTTCAGGGGATCGTCATAAAATGAAGGTTTGCTTCATAAATGCCCTTGTTGGCCAGAAGATGGTACTCATGGGACACGTGTGTAAGAAATGGTAAGGGTGGTACAAAAGAGGGGTTTTCATTTACCTCACTGATTGTATGAATTGATCTTAACTGAATGACAAGTTCAAAGAATAATGTTTGTTGATTTTGTGTTTCGTATATTCTCTTGATTTGTTGTTTAATTGAGAAGGATTTCGTAATGCATGATGTTGGATCTGTTCTGAAGGGGCTGAAGGCAGTCTGAAAATTAAAAAAAAAAATAAGGGTAATGGTAATCAGGATTGATCTTATGATCAATAAGAGGGGATTGTTATGGAATAGACACTGTCTCTTGTCCTCTCTGGGGCAGAGTGCAACAGGCTGTTGTGTTTGGGAAGTGCGAGAGCTTGACAAAGGTCAAAGGCTTCACTCTCTAGACATCACAGATATGAGACTGAGTAACAGTGGAAGTTCTACATTGAGTTACTCCACGGGCGAGACCCCCTCCCAAAAAAAGTTAGCTAGTTTTTTATTATAACTATATACGTGAGGCAATTCTGCACAAAACAGTAGAAGTTATCAGACCTTAAATAAATAGACACTATATACAAAAAGTGGCAAATATATACAATTGGATATATAAAAAAAAGTAACAAGAGCAGAGAACAACAATAATGTAAAATATTAAGATGAACAATATACAAATAAAATATAGAATAAATATTCTAAATAGCACAAATCCTTCATCACACAAATTTGAAAACATACTAAAGAAAATCTAATTATTAGACTGTTGCACTAAGAACAGGAAACACAAACTAAAACCTGACCTTTGCAATAAAACCAGTGTATTGCACTATATGTACCCCCCTTGTCCATTTCTATTTGGGAGACCCAGAGGTGAACTGTCCCCCACCCGCCCCTCCCCCTCTCACACAGCTTCTGTGCACCGTGCGGCACCTTCTCAGCAAGCAGTGGCGCCTGCAGCAGCTGCAGTGGCGCCTGCAGCAGCTGCAGGGGCCGTCAATTTGCCAATTTCCCACACACTGTGACATGATAGATAATAGAAAACCGCTTTGCTGCGCAGATGATTTTTTTTTTCTAAGTGCTCGTGCCGCCCCGTGACATGAAAAAATGCTGCCCTGGGCGGCTGCCCGGTTCGCCCGTGCCTAAAACTGCCACTGCTATGTAAGCAGCACTACTGTCTCCATAACTAGAAAATACATTTGACTGTTTAGGAACTAGCAGACCCATAGATTAAATGATCTGTTGGGGTTTAAAGTGTGACTGCTGGAAAGCAGACTTCAGAATATGAGAGAGCATCATGCACAGATGTTGTATGGATGAATTCTGATTTTCTCCTTGGCCAAGCTTCAATAAATATTTCAGCATAAGACGTCAAAGGTCTACTGAACGCTTTCTTCACTGATGAGTTGACCATTGATCAGCAGATTTTCCACACCAACCACATTATCCAAAGAGTTTAGTTTACTATTAAATTATTCAGGTGTGCTAAGTGTAGTAGTAATGTGCTTTTCTTGCATTTTCACAAATAAAGGAAATGTTTCACATATCAGAATTTTTATTAATGAATGTCGCATAATCTAGTCCAGATTTGAGAGGTCTAGGTGTAGTGGTTTTTGAAAGTTCAATAGTGGGTGTCAGGCAAAGTGAATGTCTTACCTAAAATTTCTAAAATGTTTTTACATCAATAACATGCACCAAAAACAGACAATCAATGGACAAACAGTCGCTCATCAAGTTAATATTCCCTTCGCTTTCCCTGCCAAATCAAAAGTTCGTGACTCTTTATTGGTACATTTTTGACAAGAAAACTTACAGGTTGTGTTTACACATGTCAAGTTTATTAAAATCTTATAATATATAATCTTGTATAAAGCACAAGAAAATAATAATCAAGATAAGACAAGTACTTTCACATTATGTGAGTGGGAAAAACTTCATGTTTTTATTTAGATGTCTTCCATTTCTCAAATTATTTGCAGCAGTTCTGTCACGAAGTGAACTTGAGATAGGACTCGGACGCAGAGTTAGGAGAATGCTGACAAAGATCCGATTTTTATTTAACCCAGAAAAATACAATAACTGGCTAACAGAGGGCGCCTCGAAAAGAGGGAATGATTACAAAACATAAAAATGAAAAATCCTACCTTCCGTGAAGTGATAAGAAATAAACAACACTTAACAGAAAACTGCTCGGAAGAGGGAAAAGCTATGAAAAGGGTTTACAAAATAAATCTCGTCCTGAGAGGGAAATGCTATGAACATTAACTAAAAAAATAACACTCCTATAATGAGGGACAACAATGCTAACCCACAAAACAAAAATCTCCTCCGAAGAGGGACAAAATCTAAAGATAAACTAACTATACTAACTAAAAGAGAGCTATGAAAACTATAAGGCAAAAGCCAACAAAAAACACTTTTAGCGAGGCAAAAGGCTGGTGGCACTTGACGAACGTACAAGACACACTGGCACAGGACAAAGGGGAGAGGCAGACTATAAGCACACATGGAGGTAATGGGAAACAGGTGAGTATAATCAGGATCATGGAAGACAATCAGACCGAGGCACATGAGGAAGGGCAAGTGACCTGAAACGAGAGGAGAGTTAATTTCCAAAATAAAACAGGAAGTCACAATACAAACATGGAGACAAAAACTTAACTTGATTTTACTGTGGTGTGACAAGTTCGTCTCTTAACATGATGTACAGGTCACCCGCAGCAAGTGGATCTGCAGGAGCATCCCACCCATTCTCCTCCATCAGGAGACAACACAGTTCAAAAACGGTCTCATCACAAGGAAACTCACCTTTGGGAGTGCACTCTTCCATACACACAGTGACCTCCTCCATGGAAACAGGTGTGAGTCTATCCTCAGCACTGTGCAGCTCTGGGAATGAATACATCACATCAGGCCGACCCGATGCTTGATTGATCTTGGTCTGATTTTGTGTGAATTCCAGGTGGTGAAAACTTTGTCAAGTTCATCCTGCATAGAAAGAAGCACAGTACATACAGAAATGTGAAATAGGTTTTGCAACACTTAACTGTTGCCTGTCTATACTGAGGCCTAGGTTGCTGTGTTGTATTGTTTATGGAGGGGTAGAAAATGCAAAAATGAATAATTTAATGAATAATTACAAACAACAACAACTGCTACAATTCCAATACAACCTACAGCAACTTCATTTCAGAGGTTGAGGAAAGATTTTTACCTGAACAAGATTTATGAAACAGAACTGGATTAGACTTTTGTCCAAAAATTCTCCTGTGAAATGACCATCATCCTGGAAAGTTTGAAATAAGTTCATCCAGGACTGTGCACTCTGTTTGCGAAGGGTACCCCACCATCCTTCAATGCGCTGGTTTGCTGTGCTTCTTCCATTAAGGAAACTCTTCTCTCCTGCAAAACTGTCTGGATGGTCGTTATCTGCTTTTCTTCAACACAAACATTTTCTGTTCCCCCTGCCTGGTCCACCTATGCTTGACACCGTTTTGGTAAAGTAACTTGCTAATTTGGGATCACTGTTTGTGGTAAAGGCCTCCATCCATAACACATAGCGGCTGAAACCATCTTTGCAGCCATTGATGGCAATGCCATAGGGTTTTAGCTTGTCATAGCCGTCCATGTGCCAAAGTGCATTTGGCACCATGCTCTTCTCAATTCTACACCTTGTGGATCAACCAATTTGATTGATGAGCGTCTTATGGTGTCTTGTAACACAACAAATCCTCGCTGAACTGCTCAAAGATGTAGCCAGCGATAACCTTGCATCTGTCCATTGGTCATAACCTCATGTTGGACAAAAGCCAGCACTTCTTCCATGTCAGACTGGTTCTTCCTCCTGAACAGCCCAAGTATTCTACAAACTCTCTTTAAAGTTCTGACACTGTCTGGTTGTAATGCGCTAAAATTGCAAGTATTTCCTTGTTACTGAAAAGAAAGTTTGAAGTATAATTTGATTAGGTCCTCCAAATCAGGCACTGCAGGCATTGTGGTGAAAAAGGAAATTGAAGGGATCTATCATTCTGCATCATCCATGAGTACAATGACATTGTGGTCGATCTGCACAGAGGAAGACATAAAATAAAAGACAATGATTTTTTTCAATGTGCACATGCAAAAATGTTCAAGTGATATTACATGCTCTCACTGTGAGACAGATTCCAGAGGTGTTGCCTGCAATCATCTAGTTTACTGTATTCTGGACCCTTTCCGTGCACGTAGGAAAAGCCTTTGCGTTGACTTAAGTGAAACTAGTGCTACTAATCATCTGTCAGACTTGAGAGAATGGGATGAATAGAGCTGGCTAAATCGTTTTAACTAACCCTTGTAAGCACTGTGCTGTTTATGGTTCAAACAATAAATCAACAGGCTAATTGATCCTAGGGAGTGCAATGCCTGCACATGAATTTACATAGTCATGTAATGTCTTCTGTTTTAGTCTTGTCTGTCTATTTCTCCCATTTGCATTTGTGTAAACTGGGAATCCAAAATCAAATCAAATCAAATCAAATTTGTATAGCCCAAATTCACAAAACACATTTTGCCTCAGAGGGCTTTACAATCTGTACAGGTAGTGACACCCTCTGTCCTTAGACCCTCAGTTCGAGTGAGGAAAAACTTGCCCACAAAAAACCCTTTTAACAGGGAAAAGAAGGTGGAAGAAACCTCAGGGAGAGCCACAGAGGAGGGATCCCTCTCCCAGGACGGACAGACGTGCAATGGATGTCACGTGTACAGAACAACGAAACAGAAACATATTATACAATTACAATGAAAGACAATGATTACAGTAGCAGTGGTTAGCAGTGGTGGTAATATGTAACAATGCTACAGTCTTATCCTATAGCAGCATAACTAAGGGCTGACCTGAGCCAGCCCTAACTATAAGCTCTATCAAAGAGGAAAGTCTTAAGTCTACTCTTAAAAGTGTTGACCGTGTCTGCCTCCCGAACCCAAAATGGTAGTTTGTTCGACCATTTGTACAGGCTTCCTCATCTTGATACTGAAGGTTGAGTATGTAGTAGATTGCAAACACAGCAGCAAGTCCAACTGTGACTTGCCCTGTTGCACCTGAAACTTTAAGTCATAGCAACATGAGAATGCATCTCACCTTATGTAAACATTTGTTAACTCAAGATGAATGACCAATATGCTTTATTATATGTCTAACACAGGATCTAAATGAAATGTATACCATGAAGTATCAGGCGAGGACTTGCAGGAAGACTAAGAGTTGTCTCAATGTCAGCTGCAGTGGCAGACACCTGTAGGGAACAAATACATACATGCAACATTTTTAAGATGAAAAATTATAAAAAGGTAAATAGTTTTTAAACAGAGAAAGAAAAAAGAAAACTTACACCTGCAAGAAGGATCAGCCCAGTTAGGTCCTCCCCAAAGTGTGCCATGAGCAGCTGAACAACACGAAGTGCCACCTCATTATCTTCACCTTTAGAGATGACATCCTTGACATCTTTGTTAGTAGGTTTTTCCCTGAAGTATTGTGTGATGGCTCTTCCACATTCCTCCATACTGAGTTCCAAGCTACGAAGCACATTGATGTCTGTGAGCAACTCAAAATGTGTGAAGATCTTTCCTGGCTGCTTTTTAGTGCAACCATATCAGTCTTAATGCTGAAATGTTAAACCTTAACTGAGTTGCAATGTTAAGATTATGAAAGAAAAAACACAGTTGATGCACAGTAAAATCAGCATACCCAAATTAACACTGTAAGAGTTGATCTTAACACTTTTAAAGTGTCTATATGGGTCCACATCTCAGAGTGTAAATTTCACACTTTTTCGAGTGTTGGAACCTAAGTTAGTGTAAATTTGACTCTTTTTGGAGTTAAAATTTAACACTGCTTAACACCAACCAGTGTTAGTTTTTTTTAACACTTCTATGTAGTGTTAGCAATTAACTCTCTCAGATGACTATTTCTTAACTACACAAGTGTTACCCCCATAACACTTAAAAGGTGTCACTATAATTCTTATATATATTCCTAAAAAAAATACTTGGAAAATAGACTTTCCGGAAAAAAAAAGGTAGTCATGTTTGGCAGTTTAAAACATTTATTTTCAAACTAGCACCACAAATATTTAAACGTGCAACAGTAAGGCACAATGTATGTCCTCTCACTCTCATTAGAGTATTGCTTATCAAATGTCTAAAATATGTCAGCTGGTCAATGAAAATCACAACATGTTCATTATTTTGCTCTTCTATACAGTATGCATGAAAATGTTCATCGAAGTACAGTGTGTCAACAGCACAGCCTATTATGAAAGCACGTTGTTCATGTATTATGATATTACAGATTTTCTTAAATACAGGTAGGTCATCATGGGATGTTCCACTGCATACCAACAAGTCAATCTGGTATTCTGTGCCATAATTTCTGACCCAACATGTAGTGGAAACATCTGAACATGGATCTAATTGTAATGTATGACAGAGTAATTCTCCACCTTCCAAGCTATCAATGCTTTTTATTTTTAAAGGACCAATCTCAAACCGCTTAAAATAATAATTTTCATAGTAAAATGCCAGTTGACGCTGGTGTTGCTTTACTAGAGATTTAGTAAGGTTTTTAAAATTTTTTACAGACTTCTTAAAAAAATTGTGTTTTGCTTCAAATCGCATACACCACATATGTATAAGAGGGCCAATTTTTTTTATAATCCTTGGATAATGTATCATTAAGTGGTGTTTGGGAATCAATTTCTTATCATGGAACAAAATTTTGAACATGTTATGGTGATCACAGATCAAATGTTTTAGGTAACATATCATACCATCAGTAAGGATAGGGGAGAAGACTATATCAACAATCTGTATCAAGAGGAGCAATAAGTTCCAGTGATTATTGTCCCTTTCAACCACATCACCAAAAATAAGTGGGGTATTGCGTAGAATACACCATGACTGAACTGCATTTAAACCTAAGTGCTTGCTGTTGTCCTCAATTTTTAAGTGACTCGGTTTGTTTTTACGTTCCAAGTGTCCATAATTAAAAGTCTGTATCCTATCTGACAACGTGTTGATAGAGATGTAACCATTTTTAAGCAGGTACTGAAAAAACAGCTTAAGCTCATACTGTACGACACCCTCCAACAAATCATGCATAATATCAACCGCAAAATTATCAGTACACCGAAAATACTGTAATGAATCAAGCACACAACGTTTTTTAACACCATAAACAGTAGGTAGAGCAGGATCTTCACTTAGTGCATTACAATGTTCAATATGAAGCTCTCTGGAGCGCAGAGTAAGTCCTGGATTATCCTCAGAAAAAACAGACTGAATTTCTTCCTTATTTGTCAGACAGAACCTACAAAAGTATGTTGCACTGAAAGATTCAACAAAGCCGAGCAAAGAATTTAAAGCAAGATTATCTCCTGTGACTTGAATTACAGAGCCAAATACTGGTTCATCAATAAATGGAAATTGGATACCTTCAGTTTCTAAAATTTTCAAATCGTCAATTAGAGGCTTTAATATTTCTTCAAAACCGTACGTCTTTAAATCTTGGGTGTAGAAAAGAGCTGCAAGATGTATGTTCATAAGTACAGAGTTCACCTTGGGTGGGAGGTTTTTTAAAGTAAAATAAACACAACCAAGTTTGTGGATCCCCTTCTTAGAACCCAACGGATTAGCCGTTTCAAAATCGTCATAATAAAGTAAAATTTGTAGAGCATGTCTCTGTTGTGAAAAAAGAGGATGGTTTTGGAAATAAAACCCATCATTAATGTCTTTGTATGTCCCCTTTTTACAGTGTTTCTCTTGCAAGAAGCACTCTCTTATCTCACTATTTTTGAAAATGGATTTCAGTGTACCTAAACTGGGTACATACATGTACTTGTCTGTTACAGGAATCTGACTATATACACCTGTAGTTCTATTTCTACGTGTATCCATTCTCACACCAAGGACAAATTCTTTAGGCTCAACTATTTCCCATTTTTCATCATAATATTTTTGTCTCTTCATATGTGTGTTAAATTTTGAAAAGGGATTGTCTAATTGATTTAAACAGTGCTCTACTTTCTTATAAATTTCCGACTCCTTAGTTTCAGAGGAAAATGTTTGGAGAACTGCTTCTTGTGCTCGACCTTGAACATCACTAATAACTTCCTCCATCGAACAAACTATCGTTTGGATAGTGCTTTGAGAACAACCAGAGGTTTGTAAGTGTGAAACAACTGAACCGCACATTCTTTCAAGTGAGTTCTGTGTGATTACAGGACGAACCTGTAACATGAATGCAGCAGAAGTTGTTGGCTGTTCACTTAAAGATTCAAACTCAAAATGTCTTTGTGTGGCCACTTCCTGGTTAGTATCGACCAGCTCATCATGGTTCTTATGAACAGTCTTTAGGTGCTTTCTGAAGCCATTGTATGTACAAAAAGATGAAGGACATCCTTGCTCTCCACATTTCAAACGTAAGTTTTTAGCTGGATATAGTCCATGCTGAAATTTAAATGTTGACAAAGAACTGAACAATTTTTGTGGTGCTTTTTACAAACAAAACATGTGAACATAATCAGACAGTTTTTTCAACTGTGCTCTGACCTTTGTGAATTGGTGACATTTTAATGGTCTTGAAGTAGTTTGGCCCTCAGTTCCTTGACTCGTGGGGTTTCCCTTGTGGTTCCAACATCGATGTTGTATATCGTTGTTTGGATGAAAGTGTAGAATGCAGAAAGTGCTTCATCATAGGAGAGGCTGAAGACATAGTGAGTCTTGAACAGCACATCAAAAGCAGCCACAGATGTCTGAGCGTTGCATGGGATAGCTTTCTGGTCCACAACAATGAAGAACCTTGCGATTTTCTTTTTTTGCTCTCCGATGCAAAGGAGGAAAGGCTGCCTTGCATCAACTTTATCCAGGAATGTAGTGAGGCTGGCTCCTTCCTGTAGTTTGAATGACACATTATGCATATACTTAGCATAACATACTAGGTACATAGCAAGAATTATTCTTACAGTCCAATCTGCACCTCAAACTTCTTACACAGTAGTACAAAGAGCTGATGGTACCTTAATGAATCTGACAACATGATTGGCTGCCTGTGCTGAGCTCATCTTGGGAGTTTTTTTCTGGCCTTTTGATGTAGGGGGCAGGAGATGCAACAGCAACAGGAGAGCAGACATATCACTATCCCAGCCTTGAAGACAAGTATTTGAGAAAGACAACAAAAGCATTGTAAAACATTATTTCTTGCTTACTACAGATACCATTTCATTTACCATTTAACTAAAATGTCATTGAGGGAACCGACATTGAAATGTCTCCCAAGATAAACCATATGACACTTAGCAATATAACTCCCTCTCAAAATAATAGAGATATTTCGGTGTGACCCAGTACAAAGACATCCTGCTGTTTTGGCAGGTAAACATGAGCAGTCTGTCGAAAACCGCAATTTCACGGTGTGTGTTTGTTACTGACAAAAAGTTATATTATACTTCACCAAGAGCTATGTTATTTTGCAACAAAAATAATGTAGAAATTACTTTGGACAAAGGGCTAGCTAGCGTTAGCACCACTTTAGCACGCTAGCTAGCAACTCCGAACCATTAGCATCATCTTATCACGTTTTATATCTATGGTTACAAAGTGTATTACTAGTATCACTCAACCAAAACGTCAAGCCAAACTTACCGTTTACTGCCTCACGTTTTATGTTACAGTGAGACCAGGCATGCATGCTAACCTCTAAGCAGGGGTTCGGGTTTTGGTAACAGCGTGACGAGTAAAGTTACTACTTCATGTACTTACCGCACAGTGTAACCGTTAAAAGTTGAGATGTAGCTGTATCTTCAGCAGACCGATTGACACGCAGTCGAAACTGAGTCGAGACAGTTCTTGCTTCAGCATAGCGGTGTTCGTACGGTGTAGGGGGGAGGGGCAAGGGGACGTGAACACTTGAGGTGTGAAATACAGGATTAGAGTTTAGAGTAAGAAATTCAGAGTTAATATTTAAACATTTACACTTAGAGGTTTGAATTAGTGACACTTTCTTTTTACACTCGGTTTTGACAACAACTATTTATCAACTGAGAGTTAATTATAATGAATTAACTATATCCAGAGTATAATTAACTCTACTAGTGTATGTCTATTTTAACACCAAGAATTCAACTCTTCTCAATTTGCTGTGTGCAAAACGGTTTAACAAAGCCTTGAGGATTTAAGTGTCTCTTTTACCGAACTAGCTTAATTCTGTTAACTCATTGTAAAACAAATTTCATTAAAAGTCGACACAAACTAAATAAAAATAAAGAAAGAAAGAAAATAAGATATTAATTAACGTACCGTTCAGATGCAAGACCAGAATGTTGGTGATTAAGACAGATTGTGCGTCGTGTCTCTTCTGGAAAATTTCCAAAAAATACTGTAGTGTCCCGTAATTTAAAACAGTAGCATACCGTTTATGGCCTTTGTCCTGTTGCTCCAAGTTAAGAAGCCCACAATGCATTGCTAACTACAGTACCAAACTGTTAGAAATTGGCTGTAAATTTACAGCAACTGTTTACAGTGTACGAGTGTGACATGTGACACAATACCCCATCAGTGGACATGTTGTCACACTACGTAGGGTAAGATGTCACCATGGACTCTGGATCAAACAAAACAAGAACCAGCACTGATTCAAATTCTTAATTAGATCCAGCTACAGACGAAAAGATTGATTCATCACTGAACTGAATCGATCCTAAAGGGAGCAGTTAATTCAGTCTCTTATAATAACAAAAATAATAATAACAACTAGAAAACCAACCTTAAAATAGAACATGTAATACATTCAAAGCTCACAACTGGAAAATCATTCAAATACACTTGTCAAAACTCATCAAATTGCAGTTGTTGCACATTAATTGCCTCACCCGGGGCCCACTGTTTGCATTATCATGCACTGGACCTGTTTTACATTGTCTGTTAAAGCCAAAAGTTCCTCCTTCACTGGTGTGTCAGTAAGAATAGCAGCTGAGCTGTTACGGACTGGTCAGGGAAGTCAGGACCCAGTTGCAGAGTTCAACAAAAGAGAGTTTATTCAACAAAAGGAGGGAGGATAGTTCCTCAGGAAAAATACTCAAAAAATAAAGTAGCAACTGAAAATCTCCATAGAAATGGGAAAAAGGCTCAGGAACAAAAAGTACAACTGAAATAGTGTCGAGGCACAAAACTCACAAAACCAAGGGACATAGAAGAATAGCTCGAGGCGAGGCGATCAGCTGGAGTCACACGAAGCACTGGCGTGGCACTGCAATGCAAATGAATCATCCGGCACAGGAGACAAAGGGAGAGTGGCTTAAGAAGCCAACTAATGAGGGCATGATGAGCTGCAGGTGTGCCTGGTGCTCTGTGCTCCAGGAGATTGCCCCGCCCCTTGGAGCACACTCTGTATGAGAGAGAGAGAGAGAGAGATTATAACACAATTCAAAACATAACCTCAAAAACCAAACCATAACAGTACCCTCCCCTCAAGGGGCGCCACCTGGCGTCCTACCTGGTTTACCTGGAAACCTGATGTAAAAATCCCGCAGCAGTTGCGGGTCGAGGATGAGGGAGCGGCTGACCCAGGAGCGCTCCTCGGGGCCGTATCCCTCCCAGTCGACCAGATACTGGTAGCCCCTACCCCGTCTGCGCACGTTCAGAATCTGGTTGACCGTGTAGGCTGGGTGGCCGTCGACGAGAAGTGGGGGAGGCGGTGGAGGTGCAGGAGGCTGGAGAGGACTTTCGGTGACTGGCTTTAGGAGGGAGACGTGGAACACAGGGTGGATGTTTAAGGAGGCTGGGAGGCGGAGGCGGACAGCGCTGGGGTTTATTATCCTCTCCACAGGATAAGGGCCAATATACCTGGGGGAGAGTTTTCGGGAGTCGGTCTGGAGGGGGAGGTCTCGGGAGGAGAGCCACACTTGCTGACCCACCTGGTAGTTGGGTGAGGGAACCCGAAGTCGATCCGCCAGACGTCGGTTGCGCTCAGCCGTTCTGCCTAATGCTGCGCGGGTCTCTCGCCACACGCGTCTGACCCGGCGGAACTGAGCATGGACAGAGGGGACTGCTGCGTCGGACTCTTGGTTAGGGAATAAGGGGGGCTGGTAACCGGTGTTGATCATAAATGGCGAGAGCCCGGTGGCTGAGCTGATGAGGGAGTTGTGGGCATATTCCACCCAGGGCAGGTGTGTAGCCCAGGATGATGGGAGGCGGGAGGCGACGCAGCGTAGAGAGGACTCTAGGTTTTGGTTGGCCCGTTCCGTTTGCCCATTAGACTGGGGATGAAAGCCGGAGGTGAGGCTGGAGGTGGTTCCCAGGGCCCGGCAGAAAGCCTTCCATACCCGCGAGGTGAACTGAGGTCCGCGGTCCGACACAATGTCCTGTGGAATCCCGTGTAACCTGAAGACATGTGTCACTAGTAGATTAGCGGTCTCCAAGGCGGTGGGGAGTTTAGGGAGGGGGACAAAATGAACCGCCTTGGAGAAACGGTCAACCACTGTGAGAATGGTGTCGTTACCTTCGGAGGGGGGCAGTCCAGTAACAAAATCCACTGCAATGTGTGACCAGGGACGTGGAGGAATGGGCAGAGGTTGTAGGAGCCCTGCCGGGGGTCGGTGGGAAGACTTGTTGCGGGCGCACTCTGTGCATGCAGCGATGAAGACCCGAATGTCAGAAGTCATGGATGGCCACCAGAAACGCTGCTGGATGAGAGCCAGCGTGCGGTGGACCCCTGGGTGGCAGGCTATCCTGGACGTATGCCCCCAGGTGAGCACTGATGACCTGGCAGACGGTGGCACGAACAACCGACCCGGCGGGCAACCGTCTGGGACTGTCTGGCCCTGCAGAGCTTCCTGAACCTCCTGTTCAACCTGCCAGCGAACCGCCCCCAGCACACACTCGGGATCCAGGATGGTCTCCTTAATGGGCCCCCCTCCCTCCAGGGTGAACTGACGGGAGAGTGCGTCCGGCTTGATGTTCCGAGACCCGGGGCGGTAGGTGAGGGTGAACTGGAAGCGACCCAGGAACAGGGCCCAGCGGGCCTGGCGGGTGTTCAGGCGGCGAGCTGTGCGGAGGTAGGCGAGGTTCTTGTGATCTGTCCACACGATGAAGGGCTGAGCTGCCCCCTCCAGCCAGTGTCTCCACTCCTGCAAGGCCAGGACCACCGCCAAGAGCTCTCGGTTCCCCACATCGTAATTTCTTTCGGCGGGGGTGAGTCGACGTGAGAAGAAGGCGCAGGGGTGGAGCTTATTGTCTGTGAGTTGGCGCTGGGAGAGGACGGCCCCGACCCCGGAATCCGAGGCGTCAACCTCGACCACGAACTGCCGCTCAGGATCTGGGTGCACAAGAACAGGGGCGTTAACAAACATGTCTTTTAGTTTCACAAAGGCAGATTGTTCTACAGGAGACCAGGTAAAACTGAGTTTCGTGGAAGTGAGACGAGTAAGAGGGGCCGCCAGGCGGCTGTAGTTCTTTATGAACCTACGATAGAAGTTGGCAAACCCCAGGAAGCGCTGCAGCTGCTTGCGGGTGGTGGGAGTGGGCCATTCTTTCACTGCTTCCACCTTGGAGGGATCCGCCCGCAGCCGCCCCTTCTCCACCACATAACCCAGGAAGCTCACAGTAGACACATGAAATTCACATTTTTCAGCTTTAACATACAACTTGTTCTCCATAAGCCTTTTCAACACATCTCTAACATGAGTAACGTGTTCTTCCATGGAGCTAGAGAAAATCAAAATATCATCGAGGTATACAAACACAGTTTTGTTAAGCAGATCCCTTAACACATCGTTCACTAGGCTTTGGAATACAGCGGGGGCATTAGTGAGTCCAAAAGGCATAACCAGATACTCAAAGTGACCTAAGTGGGTGTTGAATGCTGTCTTCCACTCATCCCCCTCCTTAATCCTGATGAGGTGGTAGGCGTCCCTAAGGTCTAGCTTGGAGAAGACGCGGGCCGAATGTAAGGGGCTGAAGGCGGAGTCAATCAGGGGGAGTGGGTACTTGTTTTTTATGGTTATGTCATTCAACCCGGTGTAGTCAATGCAAGGCCGCAGGGTTTTATCTTTTTTCTCCACGAAGAAAAAACCCGCCCCCACCGGAGAAGAGGAGGGGCGGATGAGGCCGGCTGCCACGGACTCTGTGATATATTTTTCCATGGCCTCTCGCTCGGGTTTGGACAACTTGTACAGCCTCTTAGTGGGAAGAGGGGCCCCTGGCAACAAGTTAATAGCACAGTCGTAGGGTCTATGTGGGGGCAGTGAGGTGGCAGAAGTTTTGCTAAAAACTTGGCTGAGGTCATGGTAGTCAGGGGGTACATTTGTTAACTCGATTACCTCGACTGCTGGAGCTGGATCTGCAGGCCTGGCGGGCAGAGCGGAACGGAGGCAGTGGGCGTGGCAGTGGAGACTCCAGTTACGAATTGTGGCGGTGGACCAATCAACGTGGGGATTGTGAAGCTTTAACCAAGGGATTCCCAGAATGACAGAATTCAGAGGTGAGGAGATTACAAACAGTTCTAAATGCTCATGATGGTTACTGGAGAGGACCAATTTCAATGGTTCAGTTTTATGAGTCACCAGTTCTATGAGCTTGCCGTCTACGGCGTGTACCTTTATGGGAGAGGACAGTTCATAAAAAGGAATGTTGTTACTCTTCATAAAATTTCTGTCAATGAAGTTGTCATCGGCACCGGAGTCTACCAGCACTTGGACTGGAAACGAGTGTTCAGGTCCGTGAATCATACCTGAAACCTGAATTCTCGACGCGTGAGAGGAAGAGATGTGGCTCACCAGAGTCCTCTCTATTACTGGTGAGCCCGGTCTTTTAGCAACTCCGGGCAGCAGGAAACGAAGTGGCCACCTTGTCCACAGTAGAGGCACAGCTTGTCACGCATCCTGCGTTGTCTCTCGGCTGGGGTGAGGCGCGCCCGACCCAATTGCATGGGCTCGTCGACTGGTGGCGGTCGTAGCTCTCGAGCGTAGTGGGTGGTGTCGGGCAATCCCGGAGCGGAGCCTGGTGAGCTGGGTTGCGTGCCGGAGATGAGCCGCCTGCTCCCCGTCCTCTGCCGTTCCCTAGCTCTTTCCCTCATCCTATTGTCGAGGCGGATAGCTAAATCAACAAGGGAGTTGAACGAGTTACATTCCTCCCGAACCGCCAACTCATCCTTTAACTCCCCTGCCAACCCCTTAAAAAATATGGCTTGAAGAGCCGAATCATTCCACCCACTCTCTGCCGCTAAAATGCGAAAACTCACGGCGTATTCTGACACCGAAGAGCTACCCTGTTTGAGATCGAGTAACTGGCTTGTCGCCTGTCTGCCCTTTACCGGGTGGTCAAAAACTCGTCTCATTTCCTCAGTGAAGCGGTGAAAATCATTAACCAACTCGTGTTGTTGTGACGATATCGCTAAGGACCAGGCAGCCGCCTGTCCAGTGAGCAAACTCATTATGAAGGCTATCTTAGCTTGAGGCGTAGCATAGGTGTGGGGTTGTTGGCTAAATACTAGCTGACACTGATGTAAAAATAGCGAACAAGTACCTAAGTCTCCTGAATACCTGATTGGTATGGGGATGTACGGCTCGCGTGCTTGCGGGGCAGGGCTGGGAGGAGGATCGTCGGCTGGGGGGTGAGCGGCGGCTCCGGGAGAGGAGACGAGCTGGTCCTGCAGGGCGGCCAACTGACCGCCCAGTTGTGAGACGCTGGCACCGAGCTGCTGCAGGTGTTCCATCACCCGCCGCAGGGAGGACTCGTTCTGGTTGATTTTGGTGGCTTGCGACGAGAGTGCTCGTTCATAGTTGTCCAACTCTGCTGGGTCCATGCTTGGCCGGATGATTCTGTTACGGACTGGTCAGGGAAGTCAGGACCCAGTTGCAGAGTTCAACAAAAGAGAGTTTATTCAACAAAAGGAGGGAGGATAGTTCCTCAGGAAAAATACTCAAAAAATAAAGTAGCAACTGAAAATCTCCATAGAAATGGGAAAAAGGCTCAGGAACAAAAAGTACAACTGAAATAGTGTCGAGGCACAAAACTCACAAAACCAAGGGACATAGAAGAATAGCTCGAGGCGAGGCGATCAGCTGGAGTCACACGAAGCACTGGCGTGGCACTGCAATGCAAATGAATCATCCGGCACAGGAGACAAAGGGAGAGTGGCTTAAGAAGCCAACTAATGAGGGCATGATGAGCTGCAGGTGTGCCCGGTGCTCTGTGCTCCAGGAGATTGCCCCGCCCCTTGGAGCACACTCTGTATGAGAGAGAGAGAGAGAGAGATTATAACACAATTCAAAACATAACCTCAAAAACCAAACCATAACATGAGCAGTTCCAAGGGAATATGACGTTGGGTGGAGTATTGTTCCCTGTTACTCAAACCCCTTACACCCTGCCTGTTTAAACTCCTGTCTGGTCACCACTCTGTTTGATTTCTACACAGTCAAAACACCGGTTTCATCCATATTCCAGATGTTCCCTGGTCCCGGTGAATGTTGACGTAAACCCCTCTCCTGATTGCCAAAGAAAACCTTGTTAAAAGCTTGCTGCCACTGGCTTTCTGTATGAGCCAGTTTAGGAAGTGTGAAACCAGTGTGAAAAGAATAGAACTTCTGTGCCTCAGCTAACTGCTGGCTTTTTCACCTCAGTTAGTGACAAACCGAAATGCCATTGAGCCAGTGTACAGTAGTTAATGTTAAAATCCCTCGCTGTACTTCCTACTGATGTATTTGCTGACTCCACCTTCCTCATGTCAGGGGGCATGCCACTATTTTCAGTTTTTTTTCCATAGGTCCTGATCATCACTTTCTTCCGTCCCTTCCTCATAAACATAGTCCCATCTGTCTATTTCAATGGTTTAACTTTCTCTACTCTTTTAATTCATCATGTTATTACTTAACTTAACTAACTTACTTATTACAAACTTCATTTTTGGAAAAAAGTCAGAAAAGGAGAAAAACAGAAACATATTTCTAACCCGCTCCCACAGTCTCATTTCTGAACTCTCACCAATAAAAAACATATCTGTACGTTCGGGGAAGTCTTGGGATTCTCACAATGTTTTCATT
Source organism: Paralichthys olivaceus (assembly GCF_024713975.1). Taxonomy (NCBI): domain Eukaryota; kingdom Metazoa; phylum Chordata; class Actinopteri; order Pleuronectiformes; family Paralichthyidae; genus Paralichthys; species Paralichthys olivaceus. Next base: position 26,616,273 of record NC_091097.1, on the reverse strand, counting down.
TCTTAGATAGGACCTATAGTTTTTGAGTTACAAGCATTTGTTTGAAGAGTGGCGCTAGAGCAGCACACTCTGCCTTTTCCATTGACTTCAATGGAGATCACCAAAAAAGATTCCTGATGAGAAAACTAAATTTCTAAATCGCTCTTACGGTCTCATTTCTTAACTCTTATGAAATATAAACATATGTGGACGTCGGCCAAAGTCTTGTGATTCTCACAATGTGTTCGTTTCTCAGATACGACTTATAGATTTTGAGTTAGAAGCTTTTGTTTGAGGGTTGGTCTGAAACCAGTTTTTGTCTCCAAAGTGTGCGCGCAGCAGGTGTTCCTCATCTAATCAGTGAGTAACCATAGCAACCCCATAGACTGTCAGAGGTCAAGTCTCCTCTATAAATTTACTAGATTCAAAGTTTTTGCCACCATCCGCTTTGGCCCAGTGGTTAAGGCACTCGGATCATGTGACGTAAGTCTGGGTTCGAATCCGGGTGAGGGTGGTGGTTTTTGCTAAATTTTGGAGCATATAAATAAAAGTAAAAATAAGCCCCCCCACCCCCCCATAGTAACTGGGTGTTACCAGGAACATGTAATGAGCCTTTATTTTGAATATAAAAATAAACAACCCTCCCCATTGTAATAAAACGTCACAAGGAAGTCTATACAGAGCCTTTATTTTGAAAATAAGCCCCCCCAATAGTAACTGGATGTTACCAGGAAGTCTGTACAGAGCCTTTATTTTGAAAATAAGCCCCCCCAAAAGTAACTGGATGTTACCAGGAAGTCTGTACAGATTCTTTATTTTGAAAATAAGCCCCCCCAATAGTAACTGGATGTTACCAGGAAGTCTGTACAGATTCTTTATTTTGAAAATAAGCCCCCCCAATAGTAACTGGATGTTACCAGGAGGTCTGTACAGAGCCTTTATTTTGAAAATAAGCCCCCCCAATAGTAACTGGATATTACCAGGAAGTCTGTACAGAGTCTTTATTTTGAAAATAAGCCCCCCCAATAGTAACTGGATGTTACCAGGAGGTCTGTACAAAGCCTTTATTTTGAAAATAAGCCCCCCCGTAGTAATAGGATGTTACCAGGAAAGCTGTACAGTCTGGTTTTTCAAAATAAAACCCCCAGATGGTTACAGGATGTTCCCAGGGAGCCGGAAAAAGAGTGGATTTTCAAAATAAAACTCGCAAATAGTTACAGGATGTTACTAGGAAGAGTAAAAAAAGCTAGATTTTCAAAATAAAATCCCCAGATAGTTAAGGGATGTTCCTAAGAAGCCTAAAAAAGGCTGGACTTTCAAAATAAAACGCCCAAATAGTTACAGAATGTTCCCAGGGAGCCGGGAAAAGAGTGGATTTTCAAAATAAACCCCCCAAAGAGTAACAGAATGTTCCCAGGATGCCTGAAAGATGCTTGATTTTCAAAATAAAATCCCCAAATAGTTACAAAATATTCCCAGGAAGCCTAAAAGATGCTGGATTTTCAAAATAAAATGCCCAAATAGTTACAGAATGTTCCCAGGAAGCCTGAAAGATGCTGGATTTTCAAAATAAAACTCCCAGATAGTTACGGGATGGTCCCAGGAAGCCTGAAGGAGGTTGAATTTTTAAAATGAAATCCCATGGATGGTGATTAGACCTTGTAACATGGTTTCTCTCTGTCTCTGAAATTGGTAAAGTCTCTCAGTCACCACTCTGGATCATGTGATCAAAATACAGCTTTTATACTTGTCTTTCTCTCTCACTGTCTCACTCTCCCAGGGTCTCTCTCCTTCCTCTCGAACTGTTACAGTCTCTCTCTCTCTCTCTGAAATTTGTCCACTCTCAGGGTCTCTGTCCTTCCTCTTAAAGGAAATGTCTCTCTGTGCGGAGGAGCGATGGCGACGAGCACAAGTCACCCATTCAAAATGTCTCGGCAAGAGAGATTTTCTATTTTTTCTTTATTCTTCTTACGTAAATTTCCCGCTACTCCTCCCACAGATTTCATCGCACATACTCAAGACCTATAAAAAAACATGCGTAAATACGTTGAATCCTGTACTATGACTTTTCTAAGAATTTCGTCCAATAATTTGCTCAAACATCGCGAAAACGTGGCCAAAACCGATGAATGGGACTCAAGGTCTCTCGCCCTAAAGAGCGAGAGGGCAAAAATGGGCGATTTTCAGCCACTTTTTTTGTCTTTAAACACTTCTCCTAGCCACAAACGGAGTCCGACAGACATGATTTTTACATCTGGTGTCACTAGAGTTTGTTTCCTAGGCGCACATGTCACTGTGACATCTCTCAATGCAGTATTTTAGGCCGAGTCAATTTACAGAGAAAAGTTTTCTGGTCTCATTTCTCCATTGACTCCTATGTTAATTTTTGGAAAAAAGTCAGAAAAGGATAGATAAAAAATAGATCTGTACATTCGGGGAAGTCTTGGGATTCTCGCGGTGTTTTCATTTCACAGATAGGACTTATAGTTTTTGAGTTACAAGCATTTGTTTGAAAACTGTCGCTAGAGCACAGCGCTCTGACCTCCCCATTGAATTTAATGGAGATCTCAAAAAAAGATTCCTGATGAGAAAACTAAATTTCTAAATCGCTCTCACAGTCTCATTTCTTAACTCTAAGCAAATAAAAACATATGTGGACGTCGGCCAAAGTCTTGGGATTCTCACAATGTGTTTATTTAACTATGGGCCAGCCATGTTTATTATTTTAGTCATGTTCAAATAGTTTAAATGTGAAACAGTTTAACTGCAAGGGAGGTTTTCTGTTATATTAAGTGAGCACTTAATGTATTTAACGTACTTTATGTACAAGTATATAAAGATAATACTCTTTAAAGGAGAGAAGAAAGATAATGTGTGTAAGGGTAAAGTGCACACATGATTGATGTTAGAGAGATGACATGATTACAAGGGAAGATGTTTATCTCTGGTTTAATGCAAATTTTGATGTTTATTTCTGGAAAATATTAAAAAATAGACATTTAACGTGAATGTTAACTACAAATGGTAACTCCCAGTGCTGTAATGCAGACAGAATAACAAATGATTCATGATTGCAGTGAAAAAGTTAAAATGAATTTGAGAATAAATATAATCCTGATGAATGGAGAAGGAGCAACAGTGTCCTGCCTCGCTGATGTTTATATTACTTTTCCAGAGGGTTATCTATACATCTGTCAGCGGGGACCAAGCCGGGACCCGCTACATGTTTTAATACAATGCCTCAGGCTGAAATGTATAGGAACACACACGCCCAAACATGCACACTCTTTACCTCAAACATTTTTCCAGCGCTGTTCTCCAGTACAATAATGAGGTCAATGTCTCTCTTCTCTCCCAGAAAAGGAGGGTAGGCAACATTGATCAGCAGCCCTGCATCAACCAGGTGGAATCTTTCATTGGTGCCAAGGCAAGGTGGAACATCTGACCGGCAAAATCATTTGCAATCACTATTTATATATATATATTTATTAATTTATATACTTAGCATTTTGTCTTTATCATATTGGACCATTATAAGATAATGTCACTGTTCACTTACTGTATTTGTTTCTTTACTTTTTTATTCCTAACTATGTCACCAGCATCCACTGTATGTAAAGACTAACAACAGGACTGCTCCCCAAAAGTGAAGCCAAAGCATTTCAATTGCCACCTGGTGGCTAGTTGTAATATAGGTCAGAAACTCTGCTGCCTCCTCGTTAGAGGATAGGATATGGACCAAACTAAAAAGTCAAAGTACGTGTCAAATACGTTTTTTTCTCACTCATGATTTCTGTCATTTTAGGTAGTTGTTATGAAGCTACGCTAATATTTGTTGATGTGTTCATTTTTCTGCTACGTGTGGTTATAATTACCCATTGGATGCTATTCAAACAGGGTGAAACTTCATATTCATATATGACAGCTAAGACTGACTTGCGATTGGTTGAGGGAGTGTATCAGCTGGACCCTACTACTGTGACCATCCCCCGATCACTACTGTGCAAACTCATCAATCAAATTTTACTTGTACAGCCCATATTCACAAAAACATTTGTCTCATGGGGCTTAACAAGGTGCGACATCCTCTGTCCTTAACAATCAGCAAGAGTACGGAAAAACTACCAAAATAAAACAATGCAATAGAGGCAGCGTGAAACTGAACACATCAACAAAATTACAATAGTTAAAATTGAAAGTTTGTGACATAATAGAAAGGTGTGTCGTTTGAAGTATTTATACATAATACACTGTCTGATAGAGATGAACCGAGCAGCGATGATAATGGAAATGGAGTTATTGCCAGTAATGAAAAATAGGTGTGCAAGACTATTGTATATCAAGCAGTCTTGTTGTAATTATAGTCCATGATCAGCTGCCACCACGATCACGATCCAACACCACGATGGCAGGGTTCAAATACAGGATATTTTGGCTTCATTTCTGAATAGTGGGTGGAAGTGGAGATGTGTCTTCCATCTTTATTTACAGTGTATGGTCACCAGTAAACGTTACCTCCATCGGAGGGATCATGATGGAAGCTAACAGTTTTTTCCACTTCCAGTAGACACATAGCAACATTAGCATTTAGCTGGAGTCCTGTTTCCAGGCACTTCATCAATGTAAATTTAATATATTTTAATATTTACTCTGTCTAGGTGTCTGCTAACTTCTGCTCTTAAGTGCTGTGCTAGGTTTGAGCAGTGTTTTGTATCTTTTTCACTGAAAGCAGCTGATGGAAACCATGGTGATGACAGTGACTGAACTAGAGCATTACTCAACTTCTTTCTTAGAGTTGCTGAGGAGGTCTGTCTTCTCACCTTTGTGTTGGTAGAGGTGGTTTCTGGTTGTTCCCCACTCCCACTTCTTAATCAGTTGAATGACTTTCATAATGAGTTCAGAGACTGGGGGAAACACATTGAGAACAAATAGATGCATTTCCTTCTCATTTCAATCACTTAAATAAACAGTACTTTCACACTGACCACAAGTTTTGAAAGCTCTATCCTCCAGACTCTGGCTCCAGGTGTCTACTTCCTCCAGCAGCTCCACTCTCCACTGCTGAAAAAGACTTTTTCTTTCCTCCATATTCTTTGACCCCAGCAGCGTAGAACGATTAACATTAACCTTGTCTGGAAAAATGAGGATCTAATAGGCACCATGCATTCTTTATTGTATCACACATGATCACAGACAAGAGGAATCATTGACAACATTTCTCTCTGGGTGTCAATGCAGTTTGACGAATGAGCTTACAGCTGCCAAAATAACAGCATTTAATGGGTAAAACTATGTCATCTGAGCAGGACCATCACCTTCTAGTATTTAAAGAAAAGTAAAAATAAGCCCCCCCACCCCTCCATAGTAACTGGATATTACCAGGAACATGTAATGAGCCTTTATTTTGAAAATAAGCCCCCCTAATAGTAACTGGATGTTACCAGGAAGTCTGTACAGAGCCTTTATTTTGAAAATAAGCCCCCCCCATTATAATAGAATGTTACTAGGAAACATGTAATGAGCCTGGTTTTTCAAAATAAAACCCCCAGATGGTTACAGGATGTTACCAGGGAGCCGGAAAAAGAGTAGATTTTCAAAATAAAACTCCCAAATAGTTACAGAATGTTCCAGGAAGCCTGAAAGACGGTGGATTTTCAAAATAAAATGCCCAAATAGTTACTGAATGTTTCCAGGAAGCCTAAAAGACGCTGGTATTTCAAAATAAAGCCCCCAGATGGTTACAGGATGTTCCCAGGGAGCCGGAAAAAGAGTGGATTTTCAAAATAAAACCGGCAAATAGTTACAGAATATTCCCAGGAAGCCTAGTTACAGAATGTTTCCATGTTTCCAGGAAGCCTTAAAGATGCTGATTTTTCAAAATAAAACTCCTGGATGATGACAATACCTTACCAGGAAGCACAAAGGAGTCTGGGGGCTCCGGCGAAGCCCCATGCAATGCATTGGCACTTATATTATTATTCCTCGAACATTCCACGTTTATTATGGGTGCCTTGCCAGCTGGGGGCTCCGCAATGAAGGTGTGAAAGGAAACATTCAAGGAAACCTTTTTAAAATCATCACTCAGTCCGACACTCATTACTTCATCCAGGCTCCGACCCATCAGGAGAAGATGGCCTGGATAGACGCCATCAGAGAGCAGACATAGATGTCCACATTTCATTTTGACGTTTCATCTGTTATGAAGAAAACTGAAATTACACATTCCATGAATGTACTGTAGCAACAAACTGGGCCCACGATTTTAAATTACATAACATAGCTGTTGATCTGATCTTCCCAAATAAAAAAATAATAATTCTGTATTTGAAAATCTTGACTTGAAAATCAAATTCCATTTGATCCTACTTATAGCTGTAAGAAAATGATGATGTAAAGTAAGTAATGAGCTTATAATATATTGTTTAATGTATGGTTCTCAATTTCTCACTTGTGAATGCTTACAAAAAAAAGCACTTTGTTAGGAGGGTTCTTTCCTAATTTCAAATTTCCATTTCTATTTCTAAATAAAAGTTTAGAAATTTAGAAAATTTTTTATTGAAATTATCCAGTTATCCAATATTTCTAAAAACAAACACTTCAAACTGAGCTGTGTCGCAGAACTTATTCAATATACTTATTATAGCTTAATATACATCAGACCTGAGCTAACACTCTCAATAATGTAACGTGTTGACTTTATGAATGGATTCGTTATTTCAAATTTTAAGCACTGGAAAAAGTGATATTATAATTGCCTGTTCCACTATTACATCATAGTTTCATACTTTGGCTGGAATATATATGTTTGATTACATTTTATGTGGTATCACATGGGTCCTAAAAGTCTGAGATGTTGCTTGGTGAAACTCCTAGGTGGTTTTTACTCAACTGCAGGATCTGACGACAAGAGAAAGTACATGTCAAGACAAGAAAATCCTCAGGAGATTTTCATATTGTGCACAACTGGAAGGCTTGCTGGTTTGTGCTGATGCCAGACAAGCTGCTGTATTATAAATACGAAGGAGGCAGAAGAGACTCGTGTCAGCGAGGGAAGATCCCACTGAAGGACTGTGTGCTGACTTGTCCTTTTCTAGAATGCGAAAATCGTCAGGTGAGTTTTTGTCAGACTCAAGAACAAACGAGATTAGAAAAAGATTCCAGAAAACTTTGTTTTTTCAAGTCTTTTTATTTGATCAATGTAGACACTGTGAAAATGTATCTTTTAAGTAATTCCCCAATCAGAGAGGCCTCACTCGATGAGACAGGAAATGTCCTCAGGTTAATGTTCTGTCAGGACCTGAGTTCAAACATCTTCCAGCTTTCGAGACAACAATTTGTTCCCCAAAGAAGAAATAATTACATTTCCAACAGCAGTACATAAACACTGAAATAAGTATATATCAGTTACAGCACATTCAATATAGAATCTACTCTCATGTCTCATGGGGTGGAGTCAGGATGAGGGGATGGTTGAGGTAGAGGACAGATGAGAGGAGATTATGATGAGCGCCAGCATGGAAAGAGAAAACTGAATATATTCCTTCTCTCTGTCCCTTTTCTCTCCTCCTTCTCCTTCTTCTTCAGTTCTTTGCTCTCCTCCTTTGCCTTCTTCTTCTTGTCCTTCTCCTGGAAGCTGGCCTCCTGTTCCAGGACTCTGCACCTCAGCCGCTTGTCACAGTTCTTCTGCAGAGCTTGGAATTTGACCTTCCATTGCTTTTGCACTTTCTGCTTCTCCACGTGCTGGAGCTGAAGATCTTTGACCTCCTTCTCCAACTCTTCCATCATGTTGGCCAAGTCGTCTTTGACCTGACACAGCTGTGAGACGGAAGAGTCTAGGCTTTTATCCAGAGCAGCCTTCTCAACAGTCAGCTGGCTCTTCAGAGCAGACTGTATTGCAGCTGCAGCAGTGTTTTGTGCTGCCTCCTTCCTCAGAGCAGTTTTCTCTGCCGCCTGCTCCTCCATAGCTGCCAGCCTCTCCGCAGTCAGCTTCTGCAATGCAGCGTTTTCTGCAGTCAGAGCAGTGTTCTTTGCTGCCTTCTTCCTCAGAGCAGTTATCTCTGCCATCTGCTCCTTCATAGCTGCCTTCTTCTTTGCAGCCAGCTTCTTTAATTCAGTGTTTTGTGCAACCAGAGCAGTGTTCTCTGCTGCCTGCTCCTTCACAGCTGCCTGCTTCTCCGCAGCCAGCTTCTTTAATGTTGCATTTTCTGCAGCCAGAGCAGTGTTCTCTGCTGCCTCCTTCCTCAGAGCAGTTATCTCTGCCGCCTGCTCCTTCATAGCTGCATTCTCAGCAGCGAGCGCCTTTTTCTCCCTCTTTGAGTCCAGCAGGGCTTGGCGGAGGGCCTTCAGCATTTTGGTGACGCTGCACCCATTATTTTGGGCAGTATCATGAGACTGCATTTGTTCAAATGACTGAAAGACAAAAATATACATATAACAGGTAAAAACACAAAACACACTAACTTCAGAAATATTCAAAGATATAGAGCTGGATGATTTTTTGTCATTTACACACGTCTGCTTTTAAAGTCTGTAAAACTACAGTAAAGTAAGATGAAGAAAGAAATGACAATTGTGTTTTGTGGATAACCTGAAGTCTTTCCTGCTAAGAACAAAACTTACTTTGTCTCCTGAGCCGTTGATCTTCTCCATGTTGGATGAACGCAGGTGATCCAGTGGAACAAAGTTCTTTAAAAGTATTTTTGCTGTCAAGCGCTGGTCTACTGACTGTCAATCTGTGACAGTTTAACAAAGTTGTTAGAGAAAAGATTCTCGTGCAGCCGTCCTCTACTAATGGTGGTAGAGTCTGATTCTGCTGAGAATTGTTTCTCCTTAATACAAAGGAATCTTAATAAAAAGGGATCTTAATCTTTATATGAGAGGCAATTGGCTTTGACCTAGAATCCAGAGGTCTAAATGTGACATCAAAGGATTAGAGGACTGATTGTTTTGTAATGTGACATGGGCTGAAACATCAATACCAACTGGCAATGCATTGCAGGGGCGAAGCCTTCTTCTTTGCAGCCAGCTTCTTTAAGCTGGCTGGGGCGAAGCCCCATGCAATGCATTGGCACTTATATTATTATTCCTCGAACATTCCAGGGATATTATTCTTCGTTCTTCTTCCGTCATTTTTTCATCCCGCTACTCCTCCCACAGGTTTCATCGCACATACTCGAGACCTATAAAAATACATGCGGAAATACGTCGAATGGTGTGCTATGACTTTTCTGAACTCTCCCCAATAAAAAATAGATCTGTATGTTCAGGGAAGTCTTGGGATTCTCACAGTGTTTTCATTTCACAGATAGGACTTATAGTTTTTGAGTAAGAGACATTTGTTTGAAGACTGGCGCTAGAGCACAGCCCTCTGACTTCCCCATTGACTCCAATGTAGATCTCAAAAAATGATTCCTGATGAGAAAACTAAATTTCTAAATTGCTCTCACGGTGTCATTTCTTAACTCTTATTAAATAAAAACATATGTGGACGTCGGCCAAAGTCTTGGGATTCTCACAATGTCAGACAGGAGTTATAGATTTTGAGTTGGAAGCATTTGTTTGAGGGGTGGTCTGAAGCTTGTTCGGCTCTCTAAAGTGAGGGGACAACAGGTGTTTCTCATCAAATCAGTGAGTAACCATAGCAACCCCATAGACTGACAGAGGCCTAGTGGTTAAGGACCTTGCATCATGTGACGTGAGTCTGGGTTCAAGACCGGGTGAGGGCGGGACATGTTGCTTCACTTTTGAACATTTAAATAAAAATAAAAATAAGCCCCCAACCCCCCCATAGTAACGGGATATTACCAGGGACATGTAATGAGCCTTTATTTTGAAAATAAGCCCCCAACCCCAGGGGCGGCGCGTCCCATTGGGCAAGTCGGGCAGTTGCCCAGGGCCTCGGCCGCCAGGGGGCCTCGTCGTATTATTATTATTATTATTTTTTTTTAATAATTCAAATAAATCACTTGTCATTGCACATGCATGTGACTGGAATGTAATGTTTCTAAGTGTCTTCTTAATTTGTTGGGTCTCATACTGTCAGCTGCCAGAGTTGCCACAGGAACGAGCTCTGATCTCACTGTGTGTCTCTCAGCGAATGAGAGAGGGCGGAGCCCCGGCTCCTGTGTGTGTGTGTGTGCTGTCTGGACACACACACACACAGGAGCCCGCACAAAACTGTACAGGGAGCCGCAGCAGAGCCGTGGGTTGCCGAGTCCTGTCTACGGCGAAATAACGATTTGTTTACAATTCCACCGTTAATTAAAGAGATGCAGACGTCAAAACATTAGTTCCGCCTCACATTTCCCCTCCCGGTGGGCGCGCCCCACAGTTTGAGAATCACTGCAGATTTGGGAGATCGAGAGCCGGTGAACTGTCCCCCGCGCCCCTCCCCTTCCCCCTTCTCACACAGCATCAAGCCGGGGCGCCTAGTGTGGTGGAGTGTATGTGATCGCGGAAACATGAAACGATTTCAAAGTGGCAGTGAGAAAAGAAAGAAGAAAAGGGAGGAGAAGTTAAGGGAGAAATTACCTAAGCTTACAAAGTTCCAATCAAAGAATTTGTCTGTGGAAAATGAAGACATATCTGATAATGTTTCAAGTGCTGCTGGGCCAAGTTTAGCTATTGCTAGCAGCAGCAGACACACAGCCACTTCAGCACCAACTAGCCCTGCCTGCCTTGCTTCTAAAAATGATGAGACATCATCGTGTACCACAGCTGCCCATATCCCTGACACTGACACCTGCACTGAAGACGCGCAGGATACTGCCATGGTCATCATCCCTGCTCAAGCTGGATGATAGGGAGAGCAGTGATGTCAGCAATGTGAGTAACCCCAATGAGACAGTGATCAGTGAAGACCCAGCATTATGGCCTGAAATAATTACAGATAGGGAGAGAATTGAAATTGTTAGAACAGGACCAGTACAAACTCGAAACTTTAATTACCCCCTAAACACAGATAACCCGCCAAGGAGATTCACGATTGAAAACTTTGGAATGAAAATGAAAAACGGGGAACAAATTACAAGGAAGTGGCTCGTCTACTCGACCAGTGCTGATGCAGTTTATTGTTTTGCATGTCGCATCTTCGGGAAAAACAAAATCTCACTCAGTCTCAGCACCAATGGATTTCGTGCATGGAAACATATCGGAGAACATCTCAGAACTCATGAGCGCAGCAGGGAGCACATAGATAATATGGAAAATTGGCGCCAACTTCCCCAGTGTGTGTTCCACCCCGAGGCAGCTCTGCTGCTGCCTTTTCAAGCATGAGGATCAATCAGCTAACAGCTCTCACCTGTGCTGACTGATCCTCTCTGGTGCAGGTGAAGGTGCTCTACCAGCCCCTTCACCTCCACAGGGAACTTCCTGGGTCAGGTTGAATTAATGGCCCAATTCGACCCAGTGATGAATGAACACTTGAGGAGAATCCAAAACCAAGAATGCAGAGATCATTACCTCAGCAAACAGATGATGAGAATGTCTGTAATAGCACAAAAGACCACAGATGCTGTTGTATCTCTGATAAAGAGAGCCAAGTACTTTGCTGTCATAATGGACTGTACACCAGACAACAGCCATACTGAACAGCTAACCCTTGTAATGCGCATTGTTAACTGTGCAGAAAATGTGGGTATTTCCATTGAGGAGCATTTTCTTGGTTTTGTTGATGTCCATGACACAACTGGGAAAGGACTGTATGAAACTTTCACGGACCAACTGACCAAATTTGATCTTGACATCTGTGACTGTCGTGGGCAGGCATACAACAATGGGAGCAACATGCAGGGTAAGCACCAGGGTGTACAGAGGAGAGTGCTAGACACAAACAAGAAGGCCCTGTATGTGCCATGTGGGAGTCACAGTTTAAATTTGGTTATTTGTAATGTGGCACAGTCATCTAGACAGTCTGTGAACTTCTTTGGTGTCCTCCAGAGATTGTACAACTTGTTCAGCTCCTCTGTGCAACGGTGGGAGATTATGCAGAAACATGTACTGACGATGACTGTCAAAAAGTCTGTCTTCAACCAGATGGGAGTGCAGAGTGGACAGTGTAAAAGCTCTCTGGTACCAAATGCCTCAGTTTGTGAAAGCCTTGGAGGCACTCATTGACCATGCCATGACCAAAAGACCTACAGATTCTGAGACTCTGTCGAAGTGTGAAGCACTTTTGAAAGACATACAGACCTGGAGTTTCCTTGTGAGTGTTATTGTTTGGTATAACATTCTGTACCAAATAAATCACATCAGCAAACTCTTTCAGAGTCCAAAAATCTCAATAGAGACCCTGAAAAGAGAGATGGATGGACTTGGAGAAAGTATGCAAAAGTACAGAGAAGTGGGCTTAAATCAGCGCAGACAGATGCCAGGGAGATGGCAGAGGAATTAAAAATTGAGATGACACTCCCTGAACAGAGACAGCGAACAACTACTCGAAGATGCCTGTATGAAGGAAGAGAGGAGACAAAGTTCACCCCTGAAGAGCGTTTCAACAGGGACTTCTTTTTACCTCTCATTGATACAGCCCTTTGTAGCATCAGAAATCGATTTGCTCAGACAGAGACATATTTCGGTCTTTATGGATTTCTTTATTAATTGGAGAACATGAAAAAAGCAGTGCATGAAAGAACACTCGGCATTAGCTGCCAGAAGATGGAGGTGGAAACAGAGGATGTTGGTGCTGATTTGGAACTGGAGATAAGGGCTGCAGTTAAAGCCTTTCCAGACTGCATCTCCTCCCCTTCAGAAATGCTTGATTACATACACAAGGAGAACTTACTGGATTGTTACCCCAACCTAAGCATTGCACTCCGATTACTTCTCACACTGCCTGTCACTGTTGCTTCTGGGTAGAGGAGTTTTTCTGCCTTGAAACTAATCAAGACATATCTGAGGTCCACCATGGCTCAGGAGCGACTGTCAGATCTGGCAGTAATATGCATTGAGCAAGATGTGAGGAGAAAGCTAGAAATGGACGATGTCATCACTGCATTTGCCAATGCTAAAGCACGAAGAATCAGGATTTAATCCTGCACTCAACACTCACACACAGTAAGTGGCAGTTATAACTCCTTTCAATTCATGCCATTTTCATTAAAATGCTATACTGAATGCTAACTTATATGCTCCTTCTCTCTTTTAGTCTGCTTTTTCAGGTATTTGCTCACCTCAGTCACATCCACTTGTCTCCCTTTCACTCACACACACACACTCACTCTCACACATACATACACACACACACTCACTGAAACACTCACTCACTCACTCACTCTCTCTCTCACACACACACACACACGCACATAGTCAAAATAGATGTTAAAGTCAGCCGTTTTGCTGTAAAGTTAATCATTATGAAGTAAATAATTGTTTAGTTGTTTCTATTCACAATAAATGTCAGTTTCACATAACATGGCTCATTAAGTGTGTGTGTGTCTGGGTGGGTGTGGGGTTAGAGGGGATTGGAGGGGATTGGTTCTTTGCCCAGGGCCTGCAATTAGCCAGAACCGCCCCTGCCCAACCCCCCCCCATAGTAACTGGATATTACCAGGGACATGTAATGAGCCTTTATTTTGAAAAAAAGCCCCCCCAATAGTAATAGGATGCTACCAGGAAGTCTATACAGAGCCTTTATTTTGGAAATAAGCCCCCCCCATTGTAATAGAATGTTACCAGGAAGTCTGTACAGAGCCTGGTTTTTCAAAATAAAACCCCCAGATGGTTACAGGTTCCCAGGGAGCCGGAACAAGAATGGATTTTCAAAATAAAACTCCCAAATTGTGACAGAATGTTCCCAGGAAGCCTGAAAGATGCTGGATTTTCAAAATAAAACCCCTAAATAGTCACAAAATATTCCCAGGAAGCCTGAAAGACACTGGATTTTCAAAATAAAACCCCCAAGTAGTTACAGAATATTCCCAGGAAGCCTAAAAGATGCTGGACTTTCAAAATAAAAAACCCAGATAGTTGCGGGATGTTGTCAGGATGCCTGAAGGAGGCTGGATTTTCAAAATAAAAACCCCAAATAGTCACGGGATGTTCCCAGGAAGCCTGAAGGAGGCTGAATTTTTAAAATTAAATCCCATGGATGATGATCAGACCTTACAACCTTATAACATGGTTTCTCTCTCTATCTGAAATTGGTAAAGTTCCTCTGTTGCCAACCTGGAACGTGTTATCAAAATGCAGCTTTTATACATGTCTTTCTCTCTCACTGTCTCACTCTCTCTCTCAGGGTCTCTCTCCTTCCTCTTGAAGTGGTACAGTTTCTCACTCTCTCTCTGTCACCAAGCTGGATGTCATGTGTCTCTGTCCTTCCTTCTTAAAGGAAATGTCTCTCTGTGCGGAGCGCCGGCAACAAGCACAAGGCACCCATTCAAAATGTCTCGGCAGGAGAGATTTTCTAGTTAAGTAATAACATGATGAATTAAAAGAGTAGAGAAAGTTAAACCATTGAAATAGACAGATGTGACTATGTTTATGAGGAAGGGACGGAAGAAAGTGATGATCAGGACCTATGGAAAAAAAACTGAAAATAGTGGCATACCCCCTGACATGAGGAAGGTGGAGTCAGCAAATACATCTATAGGAAGTACAGCGAGGGATTTTAACATTAACTACTGTACACTGGCTCAATGGCATTTCGGTTTGTCACTGAGGTGAAAAAGCCAGCAGTTAGCTGAGGCACAGAAGTTCAATTCTTTTCACACTGGTTTTCACACTTCCTAAACTGGCTCATACAGAAAGCCAGTGGCAGCAAGCTTTTAACAAGGTTTTCTTTGGCAATCCGGAGAGGGTTTTACGTCAACATTCACCGGGACCAGGGAACATCTGGAATATGGATGAAACCAGTGTTTTGACTGTGTAGAAATCAAACAGAGTGGTGACCAGACAGGAGTTTAAACAGGCAGGGTGTAAGGGGTTTGAGTAACAGGGAACAATACTCCACCCAACGTCATATTCCCTTGGAACTGCACAGCTGCTATTCTTACTGACACACCAGTGAAGGAGGAACTTTTGGCTTTAACAGACAATGTAAAACAGGTCCAGTGCATGATAATGCAAACAGTGGGCCCCGGGTGATGCAATTAATGTGCTACAACTGCAATTTGATGAGTTTTGACGAGTGTATTTAAATGATTTTCCAGTTGTGAGCTTTGAATGTATTACATGTTCTATTTTGAGGTTGGTTTTCTAGTTGTTATTATTATTTTTGTTATTATAAGAGACTGAATCTGGAAGAGTTTCCAGTGATGACACGTTTAGCCGCACGTCATCCTTTCACCGCTGGCTGTCGAGGTGGTGTCCAAATAACAATGTGGGCTTCGTTAACAATTGGAGAACTTTTTGGGGGAAACCTGGTCTGATTAGGAGAGACTGTATTCATCCCACTTGAGATGGCGCAGCTCTCATATCTAGAAATATGACAACGTTTGTTACACAGTCCACACCGTGACAATCCAGAGTTGAGACCAGGAGGCAGAGTCGCAGTCTTACATGCTTCTCTGCGCCTCTATTCAAATAGTCACCCTCACTACATCCCATAGAAACTGTGTCTGCCACCCGACCACCTAATTTATTTAAATCAAAAGTACACAGGAGAGGGGTGATACATTCAAACCTAGTCAAAATTAACACAGCCAAAACATCAGCTAAAAACATAACTATAAAATGCACTTTATTAAATATCAGGTCACTAAATTCAAAATATTTACTTATAAATGATCTCATTACTGATCATCAAATAGATTTATTATGCTTAACCGAAACTTGGCTACAAGACGGAGAATATGTAGGTTTAAATGAAGCGACGCCACCAACCCACTCTAATACTCACACTCCTCGGAACACAGGCAGAGGTGGAGGGGTTGCAGCAATCTTTAAATCTGATCTATCTATCAACCCCCGACCAAAAGAGAGTTATAACTCTTTCGAAAATCTTAGAACCAGCCTCATCCACCCAAGCCTGACGTCACATAAACCAATTAATATAGTCATCATATATCATCCACCCGCCCCTTACTCTGAATTCCTATCTGAATTCTCTGAATTTTTATCAGAACTAGTTCTTAAAACAGATCAGATCATTATAGCCGGTGATTTCAATATTCATGTAGATGTTGCCAATGACAGCCTTAGTTCAGCATTTAAATCAATAATAGACTCGATTGGTTTCACTCAAAATGTGAATCAACCGACCCACTGCCTGAATCACACTCTTGATCTTGTCCTGACATATGGCATTGACATCGAAAATATAACAATATTCCAACAGAACCCGCTTCTGTCTGACCATTTTTTACTTACATTTGAATTCAGAATTGTTAATTACGTCAATTCTGGACGGAAATTCTATTATAGTCGATGTTTATCCGACAAAACTGTTCACAAATTTAAAGAACTGCTCCCCTCCTCACTTCCCTCTCAGCCATGTGTCAGTACAATACAAGAAGATTATCAAAACCTTACTCCCACACTAGTTGATAACTTTGTAAATAGTACTGCAGCCTCACTAAAAACAGCACTTGAAGCTGTCGCCCCATTAAAAAAGAAGAAAGTAAGTCAGAGGAGATTAGCTCTGTGGTATAATTCCCAAACGCGCGTTCTAAAACAGACATTGCGGAAGCTAGAAAGGAAGTGGTGTTCCACCAATCACCAAGACTTCCACCTAGCCTGGAAGAATAGCCTTATAAATTACAAAAAAGCACTTAGAAATGCCCGAACCTCTTATTATTCATTACTCATAGAAGAAAATAGGAACAACCCCAGGTTCCTCTTCAGCACTGTAGCCAGGCTGACAGAAAGTCACACCTCTACTGACCCATCTATTCCTCTAGATCTGAGAAGCAATGACTTCATGAGCTTCTTCACTAATAAAATTACAACCATCAGGGATAAAATCCACCACCTCCTCCCAGTGAATAACACTGATACATTGTCTGGTCCTGAAACCATAGCACCAGATTTATGTCTAAACAAATTTTACTCTATTGATCTTCCTGAACTGACCTCGTTAGTTTCATCATCTAAACCAACTACTTGTCAGCTGGACTCTGTTCCAACTAGACTTTTTAAAGAAGTCCTCCCCCTAATTGACAGTTCCATTTTAAATCAGATTAATATGTCTTTGCTAACCGGCTATGTACCACAGGCTTTTAAGGTAGCCGTTATTAAACCTCTGCTTAAAAAGCCTACACTTGATCCAGAGGTTTTAGCTAACTATAGACCCATATCCAACCTGCCCTTCATTTCCAAAATCCTAGAAAAAGCCGTTGCTAACCAGCTGTGTGGTTACTTAGATAGTAACGGTTTATTGGAAAAATTTCTGTCAGGATTCAGAACCCATCACAGCATTGAAACAGCACTATTGAAAGTCACTAATGACCTTCTTATGGCATCAGATGATGGACTTGTCTCTGTCCTCGTCTTGTTGGACCTTAGTGCAGCCTTTGACACAATAGATCATAAGATTCTGCTACAGAGATTAGAACAACATATAGGAATTAAAGGAACAGCACTACACTGCTTTAAATCATATTTATCAGATAGATTCCAATTTGTTAACGTTAACAATGACTCCTCCATGCACATGCAAGTTAATCATGGAGTTCCACAAGGTTCTGTCCTTGGACCAATACTCTTCACCTTATATATGCTCCCCTTAGGCAACATTATTAGACAGAACCACATACAATTCCACTGCTATGCAGACGACACCCAATTGTATATTTCCATGAAGCATGATGAATCTAATCGCCTAGTTCAACTTCAGGAATGTCTCAAAGATATCAAGGCCTGGATGACCCAAAATTTTCTACTTTTAAACTCAGACAAAACTGAGGTTGTTGTAATTGGCCCTAAACATCTCAGAGAAACACTGTCTGACCAGATAGTCACCTTGGATGGTGTCAGCTTGGCCTCCAGCTCCACTGTGAGGAACCTTGGAGAGTTGTTCGACCAAGACATGTCATTTGACCCCCATATTAAACTAGTGTCTAGGACGGCTTTCTTCCATCTGCGCAAAATAACAAAATTAGAAACATCCTGTCTAAGCAGGATGCTGAATAACTAGTCCACGTGTTTGTAACCTCTAGATTAGATTACTGTAACTCCCTATTAGCAGGATGCTCCATGAAGACTGTTAAAAGTCTCCAGTGCTGACAGGAACTAGAAGGAGAGATCATATCACTCCTGTCTTAGCTTCCTTACATTGGCTCCCTGTAAAATTTAGAATAGAATTCAAGATCCTGCTCCTGACATTTAAAGCCCTCAACAATCACGCCCCCTCATATATCAAAGAGCTGATAACACCTTATTATCCAAGTAGATCACTTCGTTCCCAAAACACAGGCTCTCTAGTGGTTCCAAGAGTCTGTAAGAGTAGAGCAGGAGGTAGAACATTTAGCTATCAGGCTCCTCTCCTATGGAACCAGCTCCCACTCTGGGTTCAGGAGGCAGACACTGTCCCAGCATTTAAAGTAAAACTAAAAACCTTCCTCTTTGACAAAGCCTATAGTTAGGGCTGGATCAGGTGAGACCTGAACCATCCCTTAGTTGTGCTGCTATAGGTTTAGACTGCTGGGGGAACTCCCATCATGCACTGAGCACTTCTTTACTTCCCTCTGTCTCTCTGTCTCTCTGCCCCCCCACACCTGTTTATTTATTTATTTATTCATTTTAACATGTCATCATGTCAAAGTGTCACTTTGTCCTCCCATAGTCCCTCTGGCTCTTCTCTCTCTCTCGTTTCAGATAACTGGCACCGGGACTGCAGGACAACAACGACTACCATCACCATTGTTAGCATTAATTACAATAACTCAGTAATTCATTAATATATATAATCCTGATGTAGATCACTACATTGTTATTGTTATAGTCAGCCCTGATAGTGATTGGTGCCCAATTGTTCCCGGTCTCTCTCTCTCCACCTCATCTCTCTCTTCTCTCCCCCGCTTTCCACCCATCTCTCCTTTCCTCCCCCCTTACTTTTTTTCCTCACCACAACCGGTCGAGGCAGATGACCGCCCACATTGAGCCTGGTTCTGCCAGAGGTTTCTCCCTGTTAATGAGGGAGTTTTTCCTCTCCACAGTCGCCTGTGCTTGCTCATTGTGGGAACTGTTGGGTTTCTCTATGTTAATATTGTTTTAAGGTCTTGACCTTTAAATGTAAAGTGCCTTGAGTAGAAGAGAGAATTGGCTCTATATAAATAAAATTGAATTGAATTGAATATTGCTCTCTAAACACAACATTATTGATCCACAAAAAACAGTGAAATTAAAAACAAGATAAAAATATTGTCATGATAAATATATCCACCCTCGCCAATTGCAGTAATAACAATAAGAACAACAGCAGAACAATTTAGGCACATTGAAAGCCTAATGAATAAAAATTGGTTTTCAGATGATTTTTGAAATTTTCTTTTCACAGGGAAAATTGGATGATGGAAGGGAGAGAGTTCCAGAGTTTTAGGGCACTGGTGGAAAAGGCCATGTCCCCAAATCCCTTTTTCCTTGATCTGAGGACAGACAGCAGTATTCAACTAAAGAACAGTTAGGATATATCTGTCCCTGTAGAATCAAACAAAATTATGTTTGATTGTTGTGATGGAAATCTGAAACCACAAGAGGCTGGCAAGGAGAAGAACCTGGTTCATCAGTGAAGACAGCACTTCCATGTCCAGTGAAGAATCAGCTTTACACACAAGGCTTGAGGTGACACCTTAAACTTTATGAAGACTACTGTTTCATTACCGTTGATCAGATGTACTACCTGCCAAAGATATTTCATAAGCAACTTGTCTTTTTCCCACTAGAAACCAGAAAAGGAGGGATAATCCAGACTGACATGTCATAGGACAGCAGCAGTTTCAGTAAGGGAAAGCAGAAACAACAATAAATACCCAAGTGATGCCAACAGCAGCTCTTTTGAAGTTTTTGATTATGCTTTTTCTTTTAGAAAATTAAAAAACCAAATGAGACAGAGGACGAATCAATGATCAGCAAAATGGGTACAGTCATAGCTTTAGTGAAGGACAAGTGGATCATCAGTGAGAACCCAAGTAACAACTGCAACTTTTGAGAGAACTCGAGGGAAGAAGCGACATCCCAAGGTAAACAATACGAATGACAACTGGCATTTAATCTTTTTCTAAACTGGTGTTTTCTTTGAGTTCCTTACTGAATTCAAATACAGTTGAGTCACACTACAATGTAAGATGCCATTACTGATGTTTGCTTTTGTGTGCTTTCAGGGATAGAGGAAGATGGCTGGATTCTTACAAGATGTAAGAATTTCGTCCAATAGTTTGCTCAAAAATCGCGAAAACGTGGCCAAAATCGACGAATGGGAGTCAATGCCGATCACCCAAAAGAGCGAGAGGCCAAAAATGGCCATTTTTCAGCCACTTTTTTGGTGTTTAAACACTTCTCCTAGCCACAAACGGAGTCCGACAGACATGATTTTTCAGGTTTTCAGGTGAAAGTAGAGTTTGTTTCCTACGCACACATGCCACTCTGACATCTCTCGGTCCAGTAGTTTAGGCTGAGTCAATTTACCGAGAAAAGTTTTCCGGTCTCATTTCTCCATTGACTCCCATGTTAATTTTTGGAAAAAAGTCAGAAAAGGAGAAAAACAGAAAACTATTTCTAACTCGCTCCCATGGCCTCATTTCTGAACTCTCCTCAATAGATCTGTACGTTCGTGGGAGTCTTGGGATTCACACAATGTTTTCATTTCTTAGATAGGACCTATAGTTTTTGAGTTACAAGCATTTGTTTGAAGAGTGGCGCTAGAGCAGCGCCCTCTGGCTTTTCCATTGACTTCAATGGAAAGCTCCAAAAATATTCCTGATGAGAAAACTAAATTTCTAAATCGCTCTTACGGTCTCATTTCTTAACTCTAACCAATAAAAACATATGTGGAAGTCGGCCAAAGTCTTGTGATTCTCACAATGTGTTTAATTTCCAGATACGACTTATAGATTTTGAGTTAGAAGCTTTTGTTTGAGGGTTGGTCTGAAGCCTGTTCGGCTCTCGAAAGTGAGGGGACAACAGGTGTTCCTCATCTAATCAGTGAGTAACCATAGCAACCCCATAGACTGACAGAGAGAAAGTCTCCTCTTTAAATTTACTAAACTCAACCCAGTGGTTAAGGCACTTGCATCATGTGATGTGAGTCTGGGTTCAAGACCGAGTGAGGGTGGTGGTTTTTGCTTCATTTTTGAAAATTTAAATTAAAGTAAAATTAAGCCCCCCCCCCCATAGTAACTGGATATTACCAGGAACATGTAATGAGCCTTTATTTTGAAAATAAGCCCCCTCCCATTATAATAGAATGTTACCAGCAAACATGTACAGAGCCTATATTTTGAAAATAAAAATAAACAACCCTCCCCCATAGTAACATGATATTACCAGGAAAACATGTAATGAGCCTATATGAGGATTCAGCACTGAGTAAGAAAAATTAAATGAATGTTTTGTCCTAGTAACAAACTATATGCGACCACCAAAAAATCGCTCTGCTGCAGCTCAGCAAGATAACACTTTCTATGGAATCACACCCAAGCTTTCCTGGGATTAGTGTCACAGTAGGAAATTATTACTGAGCTGGACTGAACGACACATTACAGCCACCATTAACCCTCAACATGCATGTTGTTTGTATTTTGAAGCAAGAAGATCAGAAGATGAGGGGCATTTCTGACTCCCCGTACTGTGGTCAGTGACAACACTGCTGCTGCGGTCCACTGCAGTGTTTGATTTAAGACAATTGTATTTTTTGAGTAAATGGAGTTATTGGAATATAATTTTAATAAGCATCATTATAACAATGGAGTTTTCCTTCATGTTGTCTTCCTGTTTCTCCAAAACACTATCTGCTTTATTATTTCGGAGGATCAGACCATGGGTCTCTTTCACAGTATAACTTGCTGCCATAATCTGTCACTGAGATGGCAGCTCACTTACCTTTATAATCTTATGACACCCCCAACCAGAATGATTGTGTATTTGGGGTGACTTTAGGAGAAATCAACAGATTTCAGGCTAAAAGATGGCATTTGCAGCATTTATATTGCTGTCAAATGTCAAACAGGGTCAAATACCACCATGTATAAAACATGAGTTTTAAACATTCAATTGTATCAAATAACATTATTCTTAGCATTATTATTATAATTTCAAATGAATATCAAATGTAGTCCTCATAATAACTTAATGAGTCAGAGTAAAAAAAAGTATTTACTGAAATAAATGACTAGAAAAACTTCCCTCATATCAGTATGTTTTAATCACCATAGCAACCAGCTGCTTAGATTTTAACAGGTGAATCTGATTGGACTTCTTCGATAGGAGAGCTCTGATTGGCTCTTGTCTTTTTGACCTTTCCTTAAAACCTTTGGTTCTCCGACCTCTCTGATCTTCATCTGAGGTAAGTGATGTATCTCACTCTATTGAAGTATGTACCTAGCCAGCATGCTAACTTATAAAATTCGGGCTCATAATTTAAGATTGAAATTATACTACTGTAAAATATGCAGTTGCTGCTGTTAGCTGCTGCTGTTAAATGTTTCTAATGTGCTGGTTATTGTGCTGGTTGCTTTCATGACAAATGTGGAAATATTGTTGCTGGCTTGTCTTGTATTTTCTGCTGCTTATCTTTGATTCCTGTGGTCATTCTATGTTGCTAATTACATGAATGAGTGAAAACAGGGAGCTAACGTAATGCTAAGTAGCGTTAGCTTGCCTCGGTAAGGTAGGGCGTGGCAGGTTGCGGTTGTAGTTTAATGTAATAATAGTTGACTTGATAAAGCAAGTAGCCTAGCGGGGGGATTGGTTGTGTTGTTCATTGGTAAGCTGACGGTGTCCGGTTGGAAATGTTTAACGTGTAGCCCAAACTATCCCGAAGTACAGTTCAATGTAATGTTGTGGTTTTACTCTGTGAATTGATACACCAGGCACCGACAGTGTGATTAAGCCCCAAGTAACATTAACTTGTAGTTGCGTGTGTGTTTTTGTGTGTGCGTGTGCGTGCATGCACACGTCTGTGCGAAGTATGTACATCTTCGTCTCAATATTGAGACGAAGTGTAGTTACATGTTGATCTATGTGATTTTAGTTTGTGGGCTATTAATGCACTGTAACTGTATCTGACTAATTTCCCAAGTAACATTAAATTATAGTTCTTTGTGTGTGTGTGCGCGCGTGCATGTCTTTGCGAAGTGTGTACATTTTTGCTTATTATTTCATTGTGCGTTACTGAGAGCATGGGTATTTTGTGTTTCTGCAGCATGTTTGGATTCAGGTTGTAAAAATGTGTGTGCATGGAAAGTGGGACCTGCTGGCTTGTTGCTAAAACTTATGTGAAATAATTAAGACAAAGTGTAGTTACATGTTGATATATGTGATTTTAGTCTGTGAGCTATTAATGCACTGTGAGTAACTGTGAGTTGATAAAGTAGGCACAGACAGTATGTGATTAAAGGTCCAGTGTGTAACATTTATGTGAAAGGGGTCTATTGGCAGAAATTAGAATAAGCCCTATATTGATATAGAGAAAACCAAAAGTACCCACAATGAGTAGCACTTTGGCGACTGTAAAGAGGAGAAACTCCCTCATTAACAGGGAGAAACCTGTAGCAGGACCAGGCTCAATGTGGGCGTTCATCAGCCTCGACCGGATGAGGTGAGCAGAGAAAAATAGGGAGGAGAGGAGAGATGGGTGGAAATTGATTATAAAATAATCCCAGTGATATTTCCACGTGTGTTTCATCTAAATTGTATTAATTGTTGTTTTCTTAATCCTAGAATGGTGACCTTTATATTTATTTATGCTGGGTCCTCTATACTTAGGCTGCCATGTTTTTAGGTGTCACTAAATTCTACACACTAAACCTTTAAGTGGGGACATTGTTGCCAACACTGGTTTTTACTGATAATACTAAATTTATATGCTGACTGCTATTTAAATAGGTTTTTTTTTGTGTGAATGATTTTAGGATTTCACTGCTCTCAATGGTGTTAGCCTAAAATGTGCAGTACTTGCTGTTACTGTAGGTGTGATGGAGCCTACCAGAAATGTATAAGCTAGAAAACTATGTGATTGTATTATATATTAAGCGAGTTGGTGTGCAGCAGAACTGTTTTGGAGATGTCTGAGAGTACTCAATGTGTACATATATGTGATTTTACACTGCCATTAATGGTTTAATTTATTTCACTCACAGATTCACGGCTCTTGAGCAGTGCTTTACCGGTGAGTGTTGGTCGAATACTGTCACTAGCATAAAATACGAACGAAAATGCATATTGTATATTTTTTTATGTGTATATGTATTAAATCAACACAATTGGCAATGCTTTTACAGACATGTTTGACTGTTTGTATTTAATTAAATTAGTCATCCAATCATAACAGGTGATTTGATGATATAGAGCTCAGTTTGAATGCAGATTATTTCTTCAAAGCAAAATATATTTTAAAGTCCTGCCTACATTTGTTTACATATAAAAAAATCTATTTTAGTTACAAGTCTGTTATGCTCACTTTTGTTTATAGACACAATTCATTGACCTTTGGCGTCCGGCCCTTCATTGACCTTCGGCGTCCAGCCCCTCATTGACCTTCGGCGTCCAGCCCCTCATTGACCTCATCGTGGCAGATCATGTCGTTCTTTGTCATATGTGGTCCTCATTGATATCTGCTCTGGAGTAATTGACAATGTATTGTCTTTCTCAGGTTTTGTGCCCGAGATCTTCAAGACAGGCTCATCGAAATTTTCATAGTGTTGCATATTTTTGTTGAAATCATTTGTATTGTTATTAACGTATTTTGTGAGATTCTCTTTCTAGGTATCCTTCACAGCTTCACCAGATTTTCACGGTAAGTTAGAGTAGATGAGAATATACACTATACAAACTAAATTGGAAAAGCATACCTGTCGGTCAAGTAACACAAATTCTTAACTTGTACCTCAAATTGTAGGCCAACGTGTGACGACCAAGGCAGGACCACCTGTGACGAGGACGACCAGGGTCCAGTCAAATCTTTTTCTATCTTGGTGAGTATTTTGGATTCATAGATTTATAACTATCCACCTTACTGTACTGTTTTGCTTCTTTTCCACTTACATTCCTTTTCTGTTCATCCAATGATCATCATCTACTGGCCACAGACGGGAGAAACTCGGTTGAAGATATTGTATTTAGTATTTAAATTACGATTTATATTTAACTTAAATTTTGTTACAAGACAATTTTCTTGATCCCTAAATTGTTTCAGAGATGCCGAGGAAGGGCAAGAGATCACAGGCACAAAAAGTGCGCTGGTCAAAGCTCGACCTGGCAGATCCCACCCCAGTCAGCCCACCCGGTCTTGGCCGAGAGGTACCTAAACAATAAATACATAGCTGAATTTGACAGCATTATCCTAGTGTAATGTAAAGATAATGTATTAATTAATAAGTTATATGTATTAACAGGTTCCCAAAGTACAGACCTCTCCACAGCCAAGAAATGTTTGGAGGACGGATGGACCCACTGGCTCCCATTCTCCAGCTAAAAAGGTGGGCTTTTATATGTCCCACACTTTCCATACAACATGCAGTCTTGAACTTGGTATTTAGTTATCAGATGACTGCAATCCAGACCCTTCCACCGTCCACACACACTCACTCATTCATTCACGCTGTCTCTGTCACTCCGGTATATGTATACAATACACAATGTCTTGAGTTTCACATACTTGGTATAATTTTTTTCCTCAGACGGCAGAGACGCCTCCACCAGCCAGACATTTCTGGTCAAAGGACAATTCGCACACCCCTGTGAATTCTCCACCTACAAAGGTATGGATTTGTTTTTGACACATTGGAGATATGGGCTGAACCCAGACTCTGTTATAATTTTACAGAGTTATGTAGTCATAAATACTTGATGTCCAGATCCAATTATTTATGTTTCATAATTATCAACTGACTGCTATGTTTGACAAAAAGTCATTAATAAATCAAATTCAATTTCATGTCTTCAGGTTTCCAAAATACAGACTCCTCCCCAACCAAGACATTTTTGTAGGAGAGATGCACCGACTGGCTCCTGTTCTCCAGCTAAACAGGTAGGCTTTTTATTCCCCACACTGTGGAGCATCTATACAATACACTGTCATGAACTTGGTATTGGGTTATTAGATGGCACTTAGATGGCCAAAGTGGACACACAGATATGACCTGAACCCAGAATCTGTTCAATCTGATTTTGCTGAGTCGACTAGTCATAAATACCTGATTTGCAGAAACAAATATTTTTTTTATAATTATCAAGTGATTGTTTTGTTTGACATGAAGCCAAACTTCAAATTTAATTTCCATCATCAGCTTCCCAAAGAACAAAACCCTCCACAGCCAGGAAATGTGTGGAAGATGGCTACACCCAGTGTCTCCTGTCCTCCATCTATGAAGGTAGGGTTTGTTTTTTCTCTCCACGATTAATAGACACAGGATACACTTCAAACATTGCATGTGTTCAACTTAAAATTAAAAAAAAAACTAACAAAAAAAAAACAAATAGTAATTATTCATGAAAAAAAAAAATCACACTAAAGTTACCCAAACAAATCTCTAAACTATATAATACCTTTAACTGTACTCTGAGTATGGTTACTTATGAATTGATTGACAGTAGTGTCTTTTTTAAAAACATACATATCTGAAACAAAAGGAGGACAACCCTTAAAGTGTACTCTTAACAGTGCTCTGTCTCAAATTTGCACTTGCCAATGTAGTAGTATAGAGATGGGCCTTTTTTAAATGCGTAGGAGGTCCAGCTAAACAGGTTGTAGAAAGCTTTTATTTTGTGTGCGCGTGTATCAAGACAAACCCCATAAATTGAATATTAATAATAATCCTTTATACCATACTTTGTTTAGCTTCAGCCCTGGGCAGATGAAGACCCACTGTTTGAGAGTCCAAACAAAGAGAGAGGGACCATGTGGACGGTGAGGGCAACTCATAGTCAGAATGATGTCGATACAACACCTTCTCCAGGAATCATCAGTGCACCTGTATGTCACTGACATTTTTGGCATACCACAACGAAGGATTGCGGTTCAACAGAGACAACCTCGACAGAGTGCTTCAGCAGGGAGATGCTCTCTATGTTGGCATCAAAAACCAGCTCATTTTAGATAAAAGCTTTGTAAGTGACCATCTGACAGTCGAGGAAATGCCGAAGCAAGTTTTAACAGACACTGATATCTACAATGTCCACATGTCTTCAGTGAGATGTGGCTGCGTGAAGGCCCCAGAACACACCCCTGTTGGTTGGTTGACTCTTGCCAAACAACTTGAGGCTCTGACAACAGAAGTCAGTCATGCCATACTGTTGGTATCTCCTGAGTGCTACGCAGTTTTCCGGGACAGATCAGGGCGTTATGGACTCTTTGACTCTCACACAAGAAGTGGAAGAGGTCTTCCCCACCCAGAAGGAACTGCAGTTATGCTGACTTTCAATCATCTCATCGACTTGATCGACCACCTGCACAAGCTGTTTAAAGACCGTGGTTGTTATGCCGGCTATGAGTTTGTGCCTGTTTGTTTCCAGTCTGTCAATTCCAGTGGCATACCTGGACAGGCAGCTGATGTGGAGGTAACAGTAAGTGCTACATCTGTACCTCAACCAGACATGGAATGCTCGCCTACTTGTACAGTTCCACAAGAAAGGCAGCAGGAGCGGATTTGCCACACTTGTAACAGCCACCTGAGACGAGGAAGCATGCCATCCATTGCAGTGGCTAATGAATTAGAGCTGGCACCTATCCCACCAGAGTTGGGTGAATTAAATGTGCTTGAGAGACAGCTAATTGCCAAAGTCTTGCCTTTTGCGAAAATGATTGCATTGCCAAAAGGACAGCAAAGAGCAGTACACGGCGCTGTTGTGTGCGTGCCATCAGAAGTAAGTGCAACAGTGAACTGTCTCCCAAGACCCAGTGGTGAAGCCCAGCTGTTACAGGTTAAACTGAAAAGGAACATCAAGTACAAAGGGCGTCAGTACTTAGTGCTCGACTGGAATGCAAAATGTGACATTCTACGAAGCAACCCTGTCACTGTGATGAGGATGTTTGAAAAAAGGGTTGATGCGCTAATGAATCTGATCCTGTCAGACGCACAGCCCATTGGTCAAGTAGAGGATTACTTCTATCGAGTGGAGTTTCAAGCCAGAGGAAGCCCACACATCCATTTGGTGGTTTGGATTAAGGATGCACCTGAGTTTGGAGAGGATAAGGACGATGAAGTGTGCAAGTTCATCGACCAGCACGTAACATGCCAGATGCCTGACCCAAATGCAGACCCCGAGCTCCACAAAATCGTCTCCGAGGTTCAGATGCACAGCAGAAATCATTCCAAATCTTACAGAAAAGGTAGCAGCGAGTGCAGATTTGGTTATCCTAAAGCACCTATGGACAAAACCGTCATCACCAGACGACCGTGAAGATGATGCTGACAAGAAACCAGCAACTAGTAAAAGTGGGGGAAAAGGGAAAAAGTCCAAACCAAAACAGAGACGTCTTCGACAGATCCAGAAGGACGCCATGGCTAAACTCAAACCAATATGGACTTTCCTTCGCGAATCAAAGAACCCACCCATGACTTTTTCAGAACTGCTGGAGAAATTCCAGATGACCTACCAAGAATTCAGGGTCAATGTCGAGAATCTAACCACCGGCAATGTCATTGTGATGAAGCGTCGTCCAATCGACTGTTGGGTGAATGGATTCAATGACCATTTGCTGAGGGTATGGAACGCTAACATGGACATTCAGTTTGTTCTCGATGAGTACTGCTGCATCGCTTACATGTTGTCGTACATGTCCAAGCCGGAACATGAGATGACTCAGACGCTCAATCAAGTCATCGGTGAAGTGCGTAAAAAAGACGTCAATGAGAAGGATGAAATGAAACAGATCATGCAGGCGTACTCCAAGCACAGAGAGGTAAGTGCTCAAGAGTCTGTGGCGCGGACATGCAGCTTACCACTAAAAAAGTTTTCGCGCAGTGTGGTGTTTGTACAGACTGATGAAAACACACTGAAGATGAGTCTTCCCATGAGCAAGTTGAAGGAAATGGCTCCTGATACAGAGCAAGTGTGGATGTCGGGATTACCACAGAAATACGCAGACAGACCCGAGGAACTCGAAACCATGTCTTTGGCTCAGTTTGCTTCAGAGTACAGGATACTCTATGGACGACAAACAGAAGGCCCAAATGCCATTCGCCTTTTGAATGAAAGAGGATTCATTCAAAAAAGAACTAGAGGAAAACCTGCCATCATCAGATTTCCCCGCTTCTCAGAACAGAAAGACCCAGAGAAGTTTCACTGCAGGTTGCTTAAACTGTACTTGCCACACAGATCCAATGATGACCTCAAAAGTGAACAATACCCGACATATGAGCAGTACTACAAGTGTGCTACCAAATGGGAGTATGCAGTAAAAGACCTGGTGGATGCCATGAAGAACCGATATGAAGGACATGGCAAAAAACTGCAGAAGGCCCTGGAAAAGGTCAGTGAAGAAGGTTCCCTTTTTAATGCATGGAACCGTTTTGCATCAGAGGCTGAGGTGGATCATTTGGAGTGCCTGGACCAGCGACCAGTATCGGACCTCAATGAGGAAAATGAGAGAGACGACGTGCCTGAGTATGAAGTCACACATGATGGAACTGTACCAGCAGTAGAGGCGCCAAAGCTGAGTGCTGAGTATGTTAGACAGCTGTACCGAAGCCTCAACGAAATGCAGGCGTCCATTTTCTAAGCTGTGCGCGAGTGGTGCCTCAAGCGTGTCTGGGGCAACAATCCAGACCAATTCTTTTACTTTGTCTCCGGGGGAGCTGGCTGTGGAAAATCCCACGTAATCAAATGCATATATGAGGAGGCCACCAAGATTCTGTGCCAACTCCCAAGATTCCGCGACCAGGCAGACATGTCTATGCCTGCAGTGCTACTGACTGCATTTACTGGCACTGCAGCATTCAACATATCTGGAAAAACCTTACACTCCATCCTCAAACTGCCAAAATCTTTGAAACCACCATATCAAGGACTTGGCAATGCATTGGATGAAATGAGAGCAACACTATCCAATGCAGACATTCTCATATTCGATGACATAACCATGGTTTACAAAGAGTTGTTTTCCTATGTCCACTGGAGATTTCAACAGATCAGAGGCAACAAGAAAGCTTTCGGAGGGATGTCTGTCCTGGCAGTAGGAGACTTCTACCAACTGCCACCCCTAGGTAAAGCCAAACCACTCTGTGTCTATGAGGGGTCTGTGCTTGACCTATGGAAGGACAATTTTAAAATGGTCACCCTGACACAGATCATGCGTCAAAAAGATGATCTTGCTTTTGCAGAACTGCTGAATAGGATGCCCGTCAAGCCAAAGACAGAAGCACTATGTGACAATGACAGAGCTTTGCTCAACACACGTGTCACTGACATCAACAACTGTCCACCCAATGCCCTGCATATATTTGCAACAAACAAAGAGGTTGATGCGCACAATTCTGCAACCGTAAGTGCTCTCCATTCTGACTTTGTCAACATCAGGGCAGAAGACCATCTGAAGGACATCCCCAGTGGGCAAATGGTCCAGATTGGAGGTGTCAAGGAAAACAAAAGAGATTTACCTGACAACATACAAGCTGCGCACGGCGTACGCGTTATGCTCATCAGGAATCTGGATGTAGAGGATGGACTTGTTAATGGCACATTTGGAACGATTGCCAACATTGTGACAAGAGAGGAAAGTGGACGAACGACCGTGAGACTGCTTGGACTTAAGTTAGACAATCCAACCGCCGGACAAAAACTCTGCAAAAAGGTAAAAGGACCGTCAGATGACTTGGTGTATATTGAAAAGAGCGAAGAATACACCAGCAAAAAAGGAGTGGTCCGAAGGCAGTTCCCGATGAAGCTGGCCTTTGCCTGCACAGCTCACAAAGTGCAAGGCATGACAATGCAGTCTGCAGTAGTGTGCTTAAAGCGTGTGTTTGAGTCTGGAATGTCCTATGTTGCCCTCAGCCGGACAACCTCACTTCAAGGACTTTACATCACAGATTTGGACGAAAATAAAATCTATGCTGACCCTCAAATTGCAGCTGCAATGGAAAATATGGAACGAGCATCTTTCCAGAGCACAAGGCCACTGTTGCAAAACATCACAGCAGCAGATCAAACAGCTCAAACTTTGACACTAGTACACCACAATGCTCAGGGACTTCCTTCTCACATTGAGGACATGAAGTGCCACCATGAACTGCGACTTGCCGATATTCTGTGCATAACAGAAACACATTTGTCTGGATCAGTTGATTCCCCACAGCGAACCCCCCAGCTGGCAAGGTACCCATAATAAGTCGAAAGTTTCGAGCAATAATAATATAAGTGCCAATGTATTGCATGGGGCAGAGCCCCCAGCTGGCAAGGCACCCATAATAATAAACCCGGAATGTTTGAGGAATAATAATATAAGTGCCAATGCATTGTTCTGGTGCTCCTAAAATTTACAGTTGGGAGCACCAGTGCTCCAAGTGGAAAAAGTGAATCTGCAGCCCTGTATTTTGTATGTTCTCTTAATAATTAAGACTACAGTAAAGAATAATCTTAATGTCAAAGAGTCCAACTTAAAAAGTCATCTTTTCAATTTTCTAATTGAACCTCAGTAAAAGACAGTTGGAATAAATGGTCAATCTTGTCAATCAACAGGAGGCAAGTTTGGATCCTGCAGAGTGGCTGAATGCTGGGACCCCAGAGGTAAGTATCTGCATGATTATGGTTTGGTATTTTTGCATATGTGGTATTAAGCATGTTTTTGAAATATTGATGTATTTAGACATTAGTATTTCATCCAGCATTTGTACTTTCAAGGTCTTTCACAGAAGGGCACGTGTGTAACCACAAAACAAATACAGTATTTTAAAAGTTTATTAAAACTGGAACCACGTGTGACACTTTTTAAAAACCTATAAACAGTGCCAATACTCATCTATTACAAAGATTTTACAGAGAAGTTTGAAATGATTTATTTGAAAAGCCTGAAAATTGAATGCTCACAATTCTTTAGGATTCCCATCAGTGACTTCCTCATTGATGATTCTGAGGATGGGGATGAGGACCACAGTCTTTCAATTCCTTTTGAAAGTGACGTTCCTCCATTGGTAGGTTTTATTTAATTTTTTTCATTAAGAAATACTGGCAGGATTTTCATTACAAGAATTGTTCATCTATGCCTTCCACATACTCAAAATGAAAATGATTGGTTATTGCCCCTTTTTCAATGATATACACCATACATTTGATGTAATTTAGGAAGAAGTGGATCTTGCCACGATTTTGAAAACATTCCAAGAGGATCACCTTTTTGATGGCATGGAATCCACCATTTGCATCAGGAGGAAAAGGCTTCTGCCATTAAGGTTATCTCCAGAGTCACTTTCTGTTGGAAGCATTCACCACACATTGAGTTTGTAGGAGAAGATGCAGATGATATGGGGGGGCCACAGCGAGAGCTTTTCAGGCCTGAATACCTCAAGTAATTTATTATATGTATGATAACAAATGTGTTAATGTTTTCAGTTTAACTGTGCAGTAAAACAAATTATTATGTCTCTTTTCTGTTGATTTCTTCTAGACTCTTGAGGTACAGACCTCTCTTGGTATTTTCAAGGGAAAGGCTGGCCAGGTCTTTCTTAGTTATGATCAAGCAGCATTAGACCTGTCTGTATATGTGGTTTTTCTGTCTGTATATGTTGTTTCCATTGTTTGTTTGCACTGTTTGTTGTAGGTTATATATTGTGTGTTATATATTACTTGCATATTTAGAGTATGGGGAAACGCAATTTCAATCCTCTGTGTAACTACCTGTTGCATTATTTGGTTGACAATAAAGTTCACTAAGACTAAGACCAGCGTAAATATTTCAAAGGTGGCAACCTGATTGCTTGGTCAATTGCACACAGAGGTCCTTGTATCAAAGCCCTGGATTCCAGCCTATTCCAGTTGATGTGTGGCCAGGAGCCACCACTGGAGCAGTTTGACTGGCATGTGCTGCCTGACCCAGATGTGCAAAGCAAAGTCGAAAGGGTGCTTATTATCATGTTAATATTTATTGGGATTTTAAACAAAGATTTTTTGTTCTTATTTTTTTACTTCTGGTCAAAGTTGACAAAAGCATTACACAGCATTTCATTTATACTGAATCTGAGCATGACAAATATTGGCTCAATCTGGGACTCTCAGCTACATTGTTCTCACTCATAACTCAGTGCGGCGTCCCAGGCATATTTAGTGCCACAGCTTAAGACATTCCAAAAATCAATGCCTATGTGGTGAGGCACTTCATCTTTCTCAGGTAAACACATATTCAAAAATTCCATAAGCTGTACAGTGTTATGGAATTTTCATAGACACTGTCTCTTGTCCTCTCTGGGGCACAGTGCAACAGGCTGTTGTGTTTGGGAAGTGCGAGAGCTTGGCGAAGGTCAAGGCCTTCACTCCCCAGATATCACAGATATGAGACTGCGTAAGCAGCACTACTGTCTCCAGAACTAGAAAATACATTTGATTGTTTAGGAACTAGCAGTGTGGTGATTCTGGTGTTGGTGTGTTGTTTCTGTCTCCCCCTTCTGTTCTGTTCTGATCCTGCAGGTGGTGTGTGTGGCAGGGGGTGTGGCTGGCTTCCTCACTGCAGCTAACAAGGCACACCTGCAATCATTCACCCATCATCCCCTCCATAAAAGCCTGGTCCTGACTCCACTACTCTGCCAGTTAATTCCGTCTAGTCCGGTAGCGTACAGTGATGACAACCTCGGATTCTTGCTTCTCGTTTTTTGTATGTTTCATATTTAACCCGTTTTATTTTCTTTTTCTACACAGACTCCTCTGTGTGCCTTGTTGCTGCTCTTCGGTTTTTGTTTTCCCTCGTGCTTGTTGTCCTGTGAATAGTTTGGCCAGCCAGCACCCTGCCTCCACAGCCTGCCTGTTTTTTTGGTTTTGGTGATATTAAACTTTTCATTAACATTGAAACTATTCTCAGTGTCTGCTTTGGGGTCCAACAAAGAACCAACCCATAACAAGCAGACCCATAGATTAAATTATCTTTTGGGGTTTAAAGTGTGACTGCAGGAAAGCAGACTTCAGAATATGAGAGAGCATCATGCACAGATGTTGTGTGGATGAATTCTGATTTTCTCCTTGGCCAAGCTTCAATAAATATTTCAGCATAAGACGTCAAAGGGCTCCTGAACGCTTTCTTCATTGATGAGTTGACCATTGATCAGCAGATTTTCCACAACAATTGGCGTCATGAACAGGATCTCAATAGAACTAAGACGTGGTAAATTCTAATTATATTTTGTTCTTGCCATGTCTACGTTTGACGAGATTGTTAAAAAACTGTGTTACTTTTCAATTGGCTTGAAAAGAATATGTTAAATTTACCCAATCAGGCGGGTCAGGAATTTGGGTGTCTATCAATGGTCAAAACAACTCAATTCATGTAATGAAAATACAGATGTGATTGATCAACTAAAGCTGGTAACAGTTGGTTACAGAGCAAAGTGTGTGGTGGTGAAGAAAAACAATAAAAGATGCGGGTCGTGTGTTTCTGACCCCCCCGCAGAGCCATAAATAAAGGGCTGTTTTTTTTTACGGGGAGGCTTCTGGCTGCACTCGACACAGAGGGACCCATCTGAGGTTTAAACTATAGAAAAGACGTTTCTGAAGTAGTGTGAAGAGGCCTATTTCGTTTAAGTCAATATCGGGGATTATCTACTCTGTGTCCTTTGGGAAAAGTGGAGGCTCCGTTCGGATTTCTGATCCCGGAGTCTAGGCGCCGATAGTTTTAAGATTGTGTACACAAGGCGAAATACTTTCTGAGTTTTCGTTCATTTTTTTGACTTCAGACTACCACCACAAAGTGTGAACTCTTTGATGCTGCTGCAGTGTTTTATTGATATCTGTTGATGTATAATGTCTTAAATGTGCATGTGAAAATGGGTAACAAATCATCCAAAGCAGTGCGTGGAGGTGATTCTTAAAAAAAAATAATTCACCAAATTATGAAAAGATTTAACTACTTATCTGAAACAAAAAATGATTGTAATATGGAACAGAAAGGTCAACCTGTCATTGATGAGCCACAGGCTGAAGCAGTTGCACACACACCCACATTAGATCCCACATCACATTTTAAAGCAATGTTTTCTCCACAAATGCCAGCTGGAATTTTTGGTCGACAGGAGGGATGGGAACATGTTTTCCCTTTTTCTTCGTTAATGTGTGAATGGACGGACAGTGCATGGCCGTATGAAGGGTCATTTGAAAAAGAGATGAATGTTAATCCTAATGTTGGTAACCCTTCTTGGAATTTTGGATACATGAAGGAGTGCATGCAAAGGTGGTTAACAGTAGCTCATCAGCAATGTGGAATCAGAGTGAGCAAAGGCAGCAAATGGGGTTCTGATGAATTGAGAGAAATGGTGGAACAAAGTGCTAAAAATGTCATATGCCTAGGCTTCAGGCAGAGTTACAGACGCAAGCAATTGAGCTTATGAAAATAAAGCAACGACATGCTGATGATTTGGAAGCATGCACCAAAGCCATGATGTATGGCTGGGCAAAGCGTCAAGCTAAAACTCCCTCTCCCCGCACTCTGCGGACCATTCTAAATGCTGTAGGATTGCCAATGTCAGAACACCAAAAAAGTGAGAAAGTGGTTTCAATTTATCCCAAACTGTCAAATACAAATACAACAAATCCCTTTTTAACTGATAATGTAACTGGTTCAACCGGCTTATCACAGGCAAAGAAGGATGATGATTTTTTGCTACAGGCGGTGGCAGTTCTGGAAGAACAAAGAATATGAACTGCACAGAATAGGGAAAGACTGGAGGCAGAGAATAATGAAAGGCAGTTGAGACAGGCAGAAGATAATAGGGAGAGACAGGAGAGAGAAAAGAGGAGAGTTGGGCAAGAAAAGAAAGACATTGCTGACAGGGAAAGCGACAGAAAAGCTTCAGAACTAAAAAAAAGGATAATACGTGGCAGAGCACAAGACAGCAGCGAGACTTCTGATTCAGAATCAGAGGAACAGAGAGCCACACAGAAGAAGGAGGAGCTTAACACAGAACACAGTGCTGAAGCAGAGCATGAAGTGACACCAAGAACAACACAGACAAAGACCTATCCTGAAACTGTCACGGTTATGGTATTATTTGGTCATGGTTAAAATGTTTTCTGTCACTGGTATTGTATTCTGTCAAGTTATGGTGTTTTTTGTCATGGTTATGTATTCTCCTGTTTTCATCTCTGTGTTCCCCTCTATGTTCCACCCTGTGCTTCTCCTGTGTTCCCCTCTTTGTCCCTCGCTATGTTCACCCTGTGTTCCTCTCATGTTCCCTTCTGCCTTCCTCCGTGTTCCCCCCGTGCTTCTCCTGCGTTCATCCCTGTCATTATTAATGTATTTTTTGTTCTTGTTTATGAAGAGTGTTTTCAGTTCGGTTTCAACAGTGTTTTTGTTACGTTTTGAATTCATGTTTTAAGTTTGTTCATTGTTCCTCTGTTTCCTGTTTTATTTTGTAGTCCCTGCTCCCGGTGTGTTTTCCCCATTTGACTTCCTGCCCTCATCATGTTCACCTGTTTGTCCTGTGCCACCTGTTCCGAGTTCCCGTTGTTTCTCCCTTTGCCAGAGTGCACCTTTTCAAACACAAACAATAACACAGTTGGGGGAGGAACTTTACACGGTATCTTTAAGTGAGTACACTCACTTCCCACCAAGCACTTTTGTTGTACACAAGCCACCCCCTCCCACACAGTATGGTCGCCATCTGAGCTTTCAGAGATTCCATCCATTTTGTGGGCCAGACATAAAAATCATGTGGGTTTTGTAAATTCAGCTACGCCACATAAAGTCACACTCAAGCATGATGCTAAGCTACCAATGGTAAGACAGTACCATTTGCCTCACAAAGCAATTTCAGGAATTGCAGGTGTCATTCAATCTCTATTGGATCAAGGTGTGCTGGTTCAAACCACCAGCCTATGTAACACACCTATTCTACCCATCCCAAAAGCAAATCGTCCAGATGAATGGAGGTTTGTGCAAGATTTGCAAGCTATTAATAACATAGTAGTGCCCACAGCTCCGATTGTGCCAGACAAAAATTCAATTTTAGCTTCATTACCATCCAGCTCCAAGTACTACACAGTCACTGATTTAAGTTCAGCTTTTTTCTCAATACCATTGCATCCAGAAAGCCAGTATCATTCGCATTCACATATAAGGCCAAGCAGTAAACATGTTAGTGCAGGTCTTTGTCGAGAGCCCTACAGTGTATGCAGCGGCAGTAAAGAGAGACTTGGATGATCTCCACCTGACAGGGGGATCCACTCTCCTGCAATATGTGGATGATCTCCTAGTAGCTTCTCCGACAAAAGAAGCTTGTCGAACTGACTCTATTTTGCTCTTGCAGAGACTGGTTGAGTGTGGCCATAGAGCATCGCTGGCTAAGCTACAATTTTGCCAGCCTGAGGTCACGTACTTGGGTCATGAAGGTGCTGTCCAAGGATGGACAGCGCCTTCTGTCACCAGAGAGGGTGAAACTGCTGGTTAGCATGCCGCCCACCACTACCAAGAAAGAATTGCTCTCATTTCTAGGGATGGCTAACTATTGCAGGCATTGGATTTTTGAGTATGCAGCTATGGATTCTGTTTTGCAAACTGCCACACTGCATTCAGCCCATCCCATGGTGCAGTGGACGGATGAGATGCACAAAGCCTTTCAAGATCTGACGCGAGCGTAAGGACAACTCAACGATTCCCTTTGGACACAGCAGAAACGTGAGTGCAAACTAAATTGAGAGACAAATTGACAATGTTTTGAGGACAGAGCCTGAAGGAGAAGAATCAAAAAAGACTTATGAACATGTGTTTCCAGCTCTCTTCCGGAAAAAAAGAACTATGAAACCTTTTGTGTTTCAGTGTGGCACCATGCTAGGGTTATGGCCCCCTGATTGCTGGGTGGTGCCAGTCTGCTGTTTATAACCAGGTGAGCGGCCACACCACGCCCTTTCCTTCCACTCTTTGATCCCTCGGGTGGTGGCTGTGGCGTGGCTGCAGTGTAGCGTGTTATACTTGGGGGGGCATTCCCCAAACATACAGGTAAGGTAGCGCACTTTCTCTTCCATCCATGGCTAGCGCAATGTGCACATTGGTGACACCGACTTCCGAAGTCTTGCAGCATGGCAAGTGGCTGGCGGATGGGCTGTCCCGCTGGGAGCTCTGTTGGGGTTTAGTTCGTGTCCGCAGGTAGGCTGGCATTATCTGCCTGTTTGTTTTGTCTGTCGCTGGATTCTCTGCTGATTATTATTGGTTCTGAGTGTGTGCATTTATTTTTGTGATGGACAGGTGCTGTGGGCCCCTGGCCGGCAGCCCAACTCCCTGGTGGTGGTGTTCCTCATGATTCCCTTTTTAGTTGGTGTGCAGTGTCACGGGTGGCTAGTTTGTGATTCCTCTCCCCTTTTTGCTCCCCTGCCGCTGTGGTAAGCCCGAGCCCTGTCCTTCCTCCATTTTACCCTGGTAGCCAGCATATTGTTTATTTTTGTATTGTTAAGTGTTAATTTCATTTATAATAAAATATATTTTTATATGGAACACTCTCTGCCCCCTGTGGATAATTGAACATGTGTGACCTTTACACCTTAAGTCTTTAATTTCCTAGGGATGAAATTCCCCTAGGTGGTGTTGTTGCAAACAACCACAACCCAGTCCGCCACACATGTCCTATTGACAGATGTAAAGTGAATGACTGTTATGTTGTGTATCCCATCGCTTTCTATAGAGGCAGATGGTGGTGGTCCACTAATGACAAAACATGGGTAGAAGCAGAACAAATTGTTCCAAGGTCCATGAAGGTAAAGTTCACACCTGCAGTTTCATTGACTAGACCTCTAGAACTGTGGTGTTTCACTGAACAGCAACTGAACGATCATCCCGACTGTAATGCATGGACAGTTAATTAACAAGAGGTTCCTGATGAGCTAAGAAGCTGCAAAGCCAGAAAAAAAAGATGAAACTGATGACGGTGTTGGCAGTTACTTTGTATCCATTAACACAATCAATGCAGCCGAATCTGAACCAAAGGTGCAAGATATGGACACACACAGTGTTCATCCACCTGTAGTGCAAAAAGCAAATTCAGCTCTCAACCTGATGGTTGCTTATCCGCGTGATCATAATCTCAGTAATTGCTGGATATGTCAACGCATGCCAGCATCAATACACTCTTCAATGTTTAATCCAATCACATTCACTAAAGCCGACTACGAAATGTTCAATTGGAATGACCTTGCTTTAAGATTCAAAGATGAGGCAAACGATTGCTATACTCCAACCTACCCCGTAGACTTTGCAAAGTCCACCCAAAATGCAGACATCACTCTATACGTCACTGTTAATGACCAATATCTGCCGAGCGGATTTAATTACACCACACTGCTCTGGGTTGCTCATATGCAAATGTACGTTGAGCTAGGCTTCAATTATAGAGTCCAAATAATACTGGCTCAGACAAATTGTTCAAAACCTTCTGAACACCTGGGGCCTCATTTATCAACCGTGCGTAGAAAAGGTTCTAAATTCTGTCGTACGAATGAAACTTAGAATGTGTGTAAATACAAAAAAATCCGCAATTATCAAACGTGCGGACACTGGTTGTACGCACACTTGTAAGTAATCAGTGATGATAAATCCCACCAGTTCTTAACTACCATGCTCGTGCATGGTTAGGGTCATTTGCATTCAGAAACGCCTCCAATTGACCATATATGGCAGCAACACTCCCTTTAATAACGCGTGAATGGATTTTTTTTTCCCTCACCGAAATCATGGCAACGAGGGCGAAGAAGAGGAATTTCTCAGACACCGAGATTGATGTACTTGTGGGAGAAGTGGAAACTAACCAAAAAATATTATTTGGAACACTTAATGCAGGTGTGACCAACAAAAGAAAAATTGCTACATGGGAGAAAGTTACGACTGCTGTGAATTCCGCAGGCGCCACTGCAGCTGCAGGAGGCGTCAATTTGCCAATTTCCCACACACTGTGACATGATAGATAATAGAAAACCGCTTTGCTGCGCAGATGATTTTTTTTTTCTAAGTGCTCGTGCCACCCCCCCCCCGTGACATGAAAAAAAGCTGCCCTGGGCGGCTGCCCGGTTCGCCCGTGCCTAAAACTGCCACTGCTGTGTAAGCAGCAGTACTGTCTCCATAACTAGAAAATACATTTGACTGTTTAGGAACTAGCAGACCCTTGGGAAGATCACTCTCGGAAATAAAAAAAAAAAAAAGGTTTGATATTAAAATTAGAGCCAAAAAACGCGTCACAGCCCACAGACAAGCAATATCTGCAACTGGAGGAGGACAAGCAATAACCCAGCTATCACCCATGGACACCCGTAATGCCAGCATCATCGGCGACACAGCACTTTGTGGCGTTATTCCTGATGAGATACAGATACTCTCCCATCACAACAAGCTGTACCATCAACCAGTCATACTGCAGGTAAAATAAAACGCTGGGCTGAGGTGTTTCATTAATATTTATTTAGACAGTTTAATTTGTGAATTTGAATTAAACTAAACGTGACAATAATGTGATGTTTGTTCAATAACTCAGAAACTCATGCCAGTCCCGCCTGCCCTCAGGAGCCGGAGGCAGTAGAGGAGCTGGGGGAGTTGGAAGAACAGGACCAGCCGGGGCCATCCAGAACCCATTCGGTGCGTCCTGGGGGGGCGAGGGTGCTGACGGAGGCAGTGCTACAAA
This sequence comes from Paralichthys olivaceus, assembly GCF_024713975.1. Taxonomy (NCBI): domain Eukaryota; kingdom Metazoa; phylum Chordata; class Actinopteri; order Pleuronectiformes; family Paralichthyidae; genus Paralichthys; species Paralichthys olivaceus. The sequence goes on along the minus strand of NC_091097.1, from coordinate 26,575,408 downwards.
ATCATCGCAAATACGTTACTGGAAATAAATGACTCATTGAAACAAATTGCTGCATGTGCATTGCAAATGTTAAATAAATAAACTTTAAAATGTTGAATGATGTTGAGATTATTTTCCCACGCACGCTTTCGATTTTTAATTTCTCACTTTTCAAAGATCGGCTTACAGGCAGGCTTACCTAAAATCTCTGTATGATCCTCTCTCTTGTTTGAATGGCAGCAGCATTGGGGGGTGGGAAAGGCTCTGCGTTGGGCATGGGCTCGTCTGCTCTGGGGGGTTCCTGCAGAGGGACGCCTTGTCTGATGGCTAAATTATGCAGCACACAGCAAGCCAAGATGATGTGGCAGACTTTTTCAGGTTTATATTGAAGTGTCCCCCCCGCGCTGGACAAGCACAGCCATCGGCCTTTTAGCAGGCCTATTGCGCGTTCAACTACTGTTCTTGAGCGCGCATGGGCCTGGTTGTAGTGCTGCTCCTGCGGGGTCCTCGGGTTGGTTACGGGGGTCATCAGCCACGGCTTTAGTGGATATCCCCGATCACCTATAGAGATGTTTTAATAAACCATACGAAGCCCAGAAAATAATTTTTGAAATGTTGTAACACTCACCAATAAGCCAGCCATCCTCAACAGCTCCTGCTTGGAGGTGCACACCCACAGAGCTGTTCTGCAGAATGAATGAGTCGTGCGTTCCTCCAGGTCACCGGGCAACAACGTTTAACAGAGACATAGTTGCATCGCAGATTATTTGTGCATTGATTGAAAGGAAACCCTTTCCTGTTTACGTAACTGAATTCATTGTGTGATGGTGCTTTTATTGCTATGTGGGTGCAATCTATGGCTCCAATTATGTTTGGGAATCCGGCTATGGCGTGAAATCCTTGTTTAATTTCGGCATGATGGTTATGTCTGTATGGGAACTGGATGTAAGCTGGGGCCAGAGAAATTATTGCATCCAACACTGCCGGCATGATTCTGCTTAGTGTCGGCTGCGAAATGCCGCATATGTCTCCAATCTCTCATTGAAATGTTCCAGTGGCTAAAAATCCCAGGGTGGACAGGAGCTGGATGTGCACTGGGATGGCTTTGGTGCGTTTTGTCTCTCGCTCCAACATGGGTTGTAAATCACGGCATAAATCAATTAATATATTTTTGGGGAAGCGGTACCTGCTGAGAAGCCACTCTGTGCTCTCACTGAACAGATCAGCACGCTCTTTGAAAACACGCTCCCTGCGGAGTGCACGGTTCTCCAAATCCTCCAATAGAGCAAGATAAGCCATGCTTGTATTTCAAGTTTTCTGTTCAGGTTGTCCTGTCACAGCTGTCTTTTATAGCTTGTCACACCAATCATTCAAAATATCTGCTAAATTACTTATTGAGATTTTTTATTAATTAGAGAAAACAGAGAACATGTGGGAAGTTTGAGATTGCTGAACACCGTGACTCCTTTAATGGTATCTATTTGTAGTTTTACTGTTCTACCACTAGATTTTGTGTGTGCGCATGGTCAGAGCTGTGCTTAAATTTACGCACGTTCCTAAGCAAAAGTACAAGTTGATAAATTCCATACTTTGCGTGGGAATGTTCTTACGCACTCATTACGCACACATCTGCACGTACGCACGTTTGATAAATGAGGCCTCAGGTCACTCGGTGCGCAACTTGCCATCTCCCCCCCCCCTCTCTCTCTCTCCTCCATGCTGTCACGTGATGACGTCACGTTCATAAACTTTATCAAAAGTCTCTAAAAGTAAACTACTGTGGAAGTAAAACTGAAAATTCAACCACATATAACTGCTGCTGTACATAGAATCATTTTTAGGCATTGAATTAATTATATCTTATATTTAATCCTTATCTCCTATATAAGTGCGTTGCAATTTTTTTTAATGACGGTATTGAAACTGATACCGTTGCTTTTGAAAGACACCGCTGGTATACCTTATTACCTTATCACCGCCCAACCCTACTTTGGATCATGGGGGTCTGGGCTGGTCAAATTCTTAACTACCCTTATTGTCACACTTCTCCTGCTCATCCTCCTCTGTTCATGTTTGGTTTCAATAATCAAGATGATAGTTAAGAAAATACAAGGTCTGTAATTCAAGCACCCCAGACATGTGTAAAAGCAGACATTGCTGCAGCTAATGGTTTGTTTACAAAGCACTATGATTATCAAGGTCTTGATGAGTGGGTACAGAGTCCCTGTATAGATGACATTGCTTTAGAGGATGACAGTGAAAAAGAGACTTCTAATTTGTAAAAAAAAAAAAATAAATGTTATGTTATTTCCTAAAAATAAAGTTTAGGAGGAACATATTATTTTAAACTCCAGTGTTTGTTCTAGTCGTATGCGTATAGTGATGATTACAGCTTTGCATTATATGTTGAAAAAAAATATATATGTTGTGGTTGAAAATTTGTGAAAGTTGAAATGATAATCCTGCGAGGATAAGAAGCCACATCGCCATGCATCATATGCTCTTGCAACCTCTCCATGGTGGTGACCCTCTACATACGCAATGTACATGGGTTGAAGACTCTTCAATGTGTTAATTATGATGATGGTCAAGGTGCTTAAGTTTTGATTTTGATTGAAGTTGTTGAATCAAGTATGTTTATTTAATTGTTTTATTGTGCTGATGAAATCAAGTATGTTCATGTTACCCTCTCAGTTGTTAGGGTTTCATCTAATATCAGACAGGGCAAAAATCGGTCTTTTTCCTCCCCATCATTGAGGTTTGGCCTTTGCACCTGTCTAGAGTAGAGTAGTTAGTGCAGGGTCTTTTTCACTTTTAGTTGAATAAGTGAACATTTTTGGCCTCTGTCAGCAGGTGCATGTGATCTGTGACCTCTGTCGTGAGCTCCTTTAATGCCTTGGTGTTTCAGGGGATCATCATAAAATGAAGGTTTGCTTCATAAATGCCCTTGTTGGCCAGAAGATGGTACTCATGGGACACGTGTGTAAGAAATGGTAAGGGTGGTAGAAAAGAGGGGTTTTCATTTACCTCACTGATTGTATGAATTGATCTTAACTGAATGACAAGTTCAAAGAATAATGTTTGTTGATTTTGTGTTTCGTATATTCTCTTGATTTGTTGTTTAATTGAGAAGGATTTCGTAATGCATGATGTTGGATCTGTTCTGAAGGGGCTATAGGCAGTCTGAAAATTAAAAAAAAAAACAAGGGTAATGGTAATCAGGATTGATGTTATGATCAATAAGAGGGGATTGTTATGGAATAGACACTGTCTCTTGTCCTCTCTGGGGTAGAGTGCAACAGGCTGTTGTGTTTGGGAAGTGCGAGAGCTTGACAAAGGTCAAAAGCTTCACTCCCTAGACATCACAGATATGAGACTGGGTAACAGTGGAAGTTCTACATTGAGTTACTCCACGGGCGAGACCCCCTCCGAGCCCCCCCCCCCCAAAAAAAAAGTTAGCTAGTTTTTTATTATAACTATATACGTGAGGCAATTCTGCACAAAACAGTAGAAGTTATCAGACCTTAAATAAATAGACACTATATACAAAAAGTGGCAAATATATACAATTGGATATATAAAAAAAAGTAACAAGAGCAGAGAACAACAATAATGTATAATATTAAGATGAACAATATACAAATAAAATATAGAATAAATATTCTAAATAGCACAAATCCTTCATCACACAAATTTGAAAACATACTAAAGAAAATCTAATTATTAGACTGTTGCACTAAGAACAGAAAACACAAACTAAAACCTGACCTTTGCAATAAAACCAGTGTATTGCACTATACGTACCCCCCTTGTCCATTTATATTTGGGAGACCCAGAGGTGAACTGTCCCCCACCCGCCCCTCCCCCTCTCACACAGCTTCTGTGCACCGTGCGGCACCTTCTCAGCAAGCAGTGGCGCCTGCAGCAGCTGCAGTGGCGCCTGCAGCAGCTGCAGGGGGCGTCAATTTGCCAATTTCCCACACACTGTGACATGATAGATAATAGAAAACCGCTTTGCTGCGCAGATGATTTTTTTTTTCTAAGTGCTCGTGCCGCCCCGTGACATGAAAAAATGCTGCCCTGGGCGGCTGCCCGGTTCGCCCGTGCCTAAAACCGCCACTGCTATGTAAGCAGCAATACTGTCTCCATAACTAGAAAATACATTTGACTGTTTAGGAACTAGCAGACCCATAGATTAAATGATCTGTTGGGGTTTAAAGTGCTGGAAAGCAGACTTCAGAATATGAGAGAGCATCATGCACAGATGTTGTATGGATGAATTCTGATTTTCTCCTTGGCCAAGCTTCAAAAAATATTTCAGCATAAGACGTCAAAGGTCCACTGAACGCTTTCTTCACTGATGAGTTGACCATTGATCAGCAGATTTTCCACACCAACCACATTATCCAAAGAGTTTAGTTTACTATTAAATTATTCAGGTGTGCTAAGTGTACTAGTAATGTGCTTTTCTTGCATTTTCACAAATAAAGGAAATGTTTCACATATCAGAATTTTTATTAATGAATGTAGCATAATCTAGTCCAGATTTGAGAGGTCTAGGTGTAGTGGTTTTTGAAAGTTCAATAGTGGGTGTCAGGCAAAGTGAATGTCTTACCTAAAATTTCTAAAATGTTTTTACATCAATAACATGCACCAAAAACAGACAATCAATGGACAAACAGTCGCTCATCAAGTTAATATTCCCTTCGCTTTCCCTGCCAAATCAAAAGTTCGTGACTCTTTATTGGTAGATTTTTGACAAGAAAACTTATAGGTTGTGTTTACACATGTCAAGTTTATTAAAATCTTATAATATATAATCTTGTATAAAGCACAAGAAAATAATAATCAAGATAAGACAAGTACTTTCACATTATGTGAGGGGAAAAACTTCATGTTTTTATTTAGATGTCTTCCATTTCTCAAATTATTTGCAGCAGTTCTGTCATGAAGTGAACTTGGAGATAGGACTCGGACGCAGAGTTAGGAGAATGCTGACAAAGATCAGGTTTTTATTTAACCCAGAAAAATACAATAACTGGCTAACAGAGGGGGCCTCGAAAAGAGGGAATGATTACAAAACATAAAATTGAAAAATCCTACCTTCCGTGAAGAGATAAGAAATAAACAACACTTAACAGAAAACTGCTCGGAAGAGGGAAAAGCTATGAAAAGGGTTTACAAAATAAATCTCGTCCTGAGAGGGAAATGCTATGAACATTAACTAAAAAAATAACACTCCTATAATGAGGGACAACAATGCTAACCCACAAAACAAAAATCTCCTCCGAAGAGGGACAAAATCTAAAGATAAACTAACTATACTAACTAAAAGAGAGCTATGAAAACTATAAGGCAAAGCCAACAAAAAACACTTTTAGCGACGCAAAAGGCTGGTGGCACTTGACGAACGTACAAGACACACTGGCACAGGACAAAGGGGAGAGGCAGACTATAAGCACACATGGAGGTAATGGGAAACAGGTGAGTATAATCAGGATCATGGAAGATAATCAGACCGAGGCACATGAGGAAGGGCAAGTGACCTGAAACGAGAGGAGAGTTAATTTCCAAAATAAAACAGGAAGTCACAATACAAACATGGAGACAAAAACTTAACTTGATTTTACTGTGGTGTGACAAGTTCGTCTCTTAACATGATGTACAGGTCAGCCGCAGCAAGTGGATCTGCAGGAGCATCCCACCCATTCTCCTCCATCAGGAGACAACACAGTTCAAAAACGGTCTCATCACAAGGAAACTCACCTTTGGGAGTGCACTCTTCCACACACAGTGACCTCCTCCATGGAAACAGGTGTGAGTCTATCCTCAGCATTGTGCAGCTCTGGGAATGAATACATCACATCAGGCCGACCCGATGCTTGATTGATCTTGGTCTGATTTTGTGTGAATTCCAGGTGGTGAAAACTTTGTCAAGTTCATCCTGCATAGAAAGAAGCACAGCACATACAGAAATGTGAAATAGGTTTTGCAACACTTAACTGTTGCCTGTCTATACTGAGGCCTAGGATGCTGTGTTGTATTGTTTATGGAGGGGTAGAAAATGCCAAAATCAAAAATGAATAATTTAATGAATAATTACAAACAACAACAACTGCTACAATTCCAATACAACCTACAGCAACTTCATTTCAGAGGTTGAGGAAAGATTTTTACCTGAACAAGATTTATGAAACAGAACTGGATTAGACTTTTGTCCAAAAATTCTCCTGTGAAATGACCATCATCCTGGAAAGTTTGAAATAAGTTCATCCAGGACTGTGCACTCTGTTTGCGAAGGGTACCCCACCATCCTTCAATGCGCTGGTTTGCTGTGCTTCTTCCATTAAGGAAACTCTTCTCTCCTGCAAAACTGTCTGGATGGTCGTTATCTGCTTTTCTTCAACACAAACATTTTCTGTTCCCCCTGCCTGGTCCACCTATGCTTGACACCGTTTTGGTAAAGTAACTTGCTAATTTGGGATCACTGTTTGTGGTAAAGGCCTCCATCCATAACACATAGCGGCTGAAACCATCTTTGCAGCCATTGATGGCAATGCCATAGGGTTTTAGCTTGTCATAGCCGTCCATGTGCCAAAGTGCATTTGGCACCATGCTCTTCTCAATTCTACACCTTGTGGATCAACCAATTTGATTGATGAGCGTCTTATGGTGTCTTGTAACACAACAAATCCTCGCTGAACTGCTCAAAGATGTAGCCAGCGATAACCTTGCATCTGTCCATTGGTCATTACTTCATGTTGGACAAAAGCCAGCACTTCTTCCATGTCAGACTGGTTCTTCCTCCTGAACAGCCCAAGTATTCTACAAACTCTCTTTAAAGTTCTGACACTTATCACTGTCTGGTTGTAATGCGCTAAAATTGCAAGTATTTCCTTGTTACTGAAAAGAAAGTTTGAAGTATAATTTGATTAGGTCCTCCAAATCAGGCACTGCAGGCATTGTTGTGAAAAGGAAATTGAAGGGATCTATCATTCTGCATCATCCATGAGTACAATGACATTGTGGTCGATCTGCACAGAGGAAGACATAAAATAAAAGACAATGATTTTTTTCAATGTGCACATGCAAAAATGTTCAAGTGATATTACATGCTCTCACTGTGAGACAGATTCCAGAGGTGTTGCCTGCAATCATCTAGTTTACTGTATTCTGGACCCTTTCCGTGCACGTAGGAAAAGCCTTTGCGTTGACTTAAGTGACACTAGTGCTACTAAACATCTGTCAGACTTGAGAGAATGGGATATATAGAGCTGGCTAAATCGTTTTAACTAACCCTTGTAAGCACTGTGCTGTTTATGGTTCAAACAATAAATCAACAGGCTAATTGATCCTAGGGAGTGCAATGCCTGCACATGAATTTACATAGTCATGTAATGTCTTCTGTTTTAGTCTTGTCTGTCTATTTCTGGCGTTTGCATTTGTGTAAACTGGGAATCCAAAATCAAATCAAATCAAATTTTATTTGTATAGCCCAAATTCACAAAACACATTTTGCCTCAGAGGGCTTTACAATCTGTACAGGTAGTGACACCCTCTGTCCTTAGACCCTCAGTTCGAGTGAGGAAAAACTTGCCCACAAAAAAATCCTTTTAACAGGGAAAAGAAAATGGAAGAAACCTCAGGGAGAGCCACAGAGGAGGGATCCCTCTCCCTGGACAGACAGACGTGCAATGGATGTCACGTGTACAGAACAACGCAACAGAAACATATTGTACAATTACAATGAAAGACAATGATTACAGTAGCAGTGGTTAGCAGTGGTGGTAATATGTAATAATGCTACAATAATAAACAAGTTAATATTAATGTCATAGAATTATGACTAATAGTAATAACAAGAGTGGATGTCAGGCAGGGCCATGGCAGTAGTGGGAACCATGATCCAATACAGGGAGCAGCCATGATCCATGAGAACCTGCTGGACGAGAGAGCACAGAAACTCCAGGGAAGAAGTTTAGTTAGTAACATGCATTAATGAGACATGTTTAGAGATGGGGATGATGATAGAGAGAGAGGGTGGGGTGGAGGTGTCCCCCGGCAGTCTTATCCTATAGCAGCATGACTAAGGGCTGACCTGAGCCAGCTCTAACTATAAGCTCTATCAAAGAGGAAAGTCTTATGTCTACTCTTAAAAGTGTTGACTGTGTCTGCCTCCTGAACCCAAAATGGTAGTTTGTTCGACCATTTGTACAGGCTTCCTCATCTTGATACTGAAGGTTGAGTATGTAGTAGATTGTAAACACAGCAGCAAGTCCAACTGTGACTTGCCCTGTTGCACCTGAAACTTTAAGTCATAGCAACATGAGAATGCATCTCACCTTATGTAAACATTTGTTAACTCAAGATGAATGACCAATATCCTTTATAATATGTCTAACACAGGATCTAAATGAAATGTATACCATGAAGTATCAGGCGAGGACTTGCAGGAAGACTAAGAGTTGTCTCAATTTCAGCTGCAGTGGCAGACACCTGTAGGGAACAAATACATACATGCAACATTTTTAAGATGAAAAATTATAAAAAGGTAAATAGTTTTTAAACAGAGAAAGAAAAAAGAAAACTTACACCTGCAAGAAGGATCAGCCCGGTTAGGTCCTCCCCAAAGTGTGCCATGAGCAGCTGAACAACACGAAGTGCCACCTCATTATCTTCACATTTAGAGATGACATCCTTGACATCTTTGTTAGTAGGTTTTCCCTGAAGTATTGTGTGATGGCTCTTCCACATTCCTCCATACTGAGTTCCAAGCTACGAAGCACATTGATGTCTGTGAGCAACTCAAAATGTGTGAAGATCTTTTCTGGCTGCTTTTTAGTGCAACCATATCAGTCTTAATGCTGAAATGTTTAACCTTAACTGAGTTGCAATGTTAAGATTATGAAAGAAAAACCACAGCTGATGCAAAACGGTTTAACAAAGCCTTGAGGATTCAAGTGTCTCTTTTACCGAACTAGCTTCATTCTGTTAACTCATTGTAAAACACATTTCATTAAAAGTCGACCCAAACTAAATAAAAATAAAAGAAAGAAAGAAAATAAGATATTAATTAATGTACCGCTCAGATGCAAGACCAGAATGTTGGTGATTAAGACAGATTGTGCGTCGTGTCTCTTCTGGAAAATCTCCAAAAAATACTGTAGTGTCCCGTAATTTAAAACAGTAGCATACCGTTTATGGCCTTTGTCCTGTTGCTCCAAGTTAAGAAGCCCACAATGCATTGCTAACTACAGTACCAAACTGTTAGAAATTGGCTGTAAATGTACAGCAATTGTTTACCGTGTACGAGTGTGACATGTGACACAATACCCCATCAGTGGACATGTTGTCACACTACGTAGGGTAAGATGTCACCATGGACTCTGGATCAAACAAAACAAGAACCAGCACTGATTCAAATTCTTAATTAGATCCAGCTACAGACGAAAAGATTGATTCATCACTGAACTGAATCAATTCTAAAGGGAGCAGTTAATTCAGTCTCTTATAATAACAAAAATAATAATAACAACTAGAAAACCAACATTAAAATAGAACATGTAATACATTCAAAGCTCACAACTGGAAAATCATTTAAATACACTCATCAAAACTCATCAAATTGCAGTTGTAGCACATGAATTGCCTCACCCGGGGCCCACTGTTTGCATTATCATGCACTGGACCTGTTTTACATTGTCTGTTAAAGCCAAAAGTTCCTCCTTCACTGGTGTGTCAGTAAGAATAGCAGCTGAGCAGTTCCAAGGGAATATGACGTTGGGTGGAGTATTGTTCCCTGTTACTCAAACCCCTTACACCCTGCCTGTTCAAACTCCTGTCTGGTCACCACTCTGTTTGATTTCTACAAAGTCAAAACACCAGTTTCATCCATATTCCAGATGTTCCCTGGTCCCGGTGAATGTTGACGTAAACCCCTCTCCGGATTGCCAAAGAAAACCTTGTTAAAAGCTTGCTGCCACTGGCTTTCTGTATGAGCCAGTTTAGGAAGTGTGAAAACCAATGTGAAAAGAATAGAACTTCTGTGCCTCAGCTAACTGCTGGCTTTTTCACCTCAGTTAGTGACAAACCGAAATGCCATTGAGCCAGTGTACAGTAGTTAATGTTAAAATCCCTCGCTGTACTTCCTACTGATGTATTTGCTGACTCCACCTTCCTCATGTCAGGGGGTATGCCACTATTTTCAGTTTTTTTTCCATAGGTCCTGATCATCACTTTCTTCCGTCCCTTCCTCATAAACATAGTCACATCTGTCTATTTCAATGGTTTAACTTTCTCTACTCTTTTAATTCATCATGTTATTACTTAACTTAACTAACTTACTTATTACAAACTTCATTTTTGGAAAAAAGTCAGAAAAGGAGAAAAACAGAAAAATATTTCTAACCCGCTCCCACAGTCTCATTTCTGAACTCTCACCAATAAAAAATAGATCTGTACGTTCGTGGAAGTCTTGGGATTCTCACAATGTTTTCATTTCTTAGATAGGACTTATAGTTTTTGAGTTACAAGCATTTGTTTGAAGAGTGGCGCTAGAGCAGCACACTCTGCCTTTTCCATTGACTTCAATGGAGATCTCCAAAAAAGATTCCTGATGAGAAAACTAAATTTCTAAATCGCTCTTACAGTCTCATTTCTTAACTCTTATGAAATATAAACATATGTGGACGTCGGCCAAAGTCTTGTGATTCTCACAATGTGTTCATTTCTCAGATACGACTTATAGATTTTGAGTTAGAAGCTTTTGTTTGAGGGTTGGTGTGAAACCAGTTTTTGTCTCCAAAGTGTGCGCGCAGCAGGTGTTCCTCATCTAATCAGTGAGTAACCATAGCAACCCCATAGACTGTCAGAGGTCAAGTCTCCTCTATAAATTTACTAGATTCAAAGTTTTTGCCACCATCCGCTTTGGCCCAGTGGTTAAGGCACTCGGATCATGTGACGTAAGTCTGGGTTCGAATCCGGGTGAGGCTGGTGGTTTTTGCTAAATTTTGGAGCATATAAATAAAAGTAAAAATAAGCCCCCCCCCCATAGTAACTGGATATTACCAGTAAACATGTAATGAGGCTTTATTTTGAAAATAAAAATTAACACCCCCCCCCCCCCCATTGTAATAGAATGTTACCAGGAAGTCTGTACAGAGTCTTTATTTTGAAAATAAGCTCCCCCAATAGTAACTGGATGTTACCAGGAAACATCTAATGAGCCTTTATTTTGAAAATAAGCCCCCCCAATAGTAACTGGATATTACCAGGAAGTCTGTACAGAGTCTTTATTTTGAAAATAAGCCCCCCCAATAGTAACTGGATGTTACCAGGAAGTCTGTACAAAGCCTTTATTTTGAAAATAAGCCCCACCGTAGTAATAGGATGTTACCAGGAAAGCTGTACAGTCTGGTTTTTCAAAATAAAACCCCCAGATGGTTACAGGATGTTCCCAGGGAGCCGGAAAAAGAGTGGATTTTCAAAATAAAACTCGCAAATAGTTACAGGATGTTACTAGGAAGAGTAAAAAAAGCTAGATTTTCAAAATAAAATCCCCAGATAGTTAAGGGATGTTCCTAAGAAGCCTAAAAAAGGCTGGACTTTCAAAATAAAATGCCCAAATAGTTACAGAATGTTCCCAGGGAGCCGGGAAAAGAGTGGATTTTCAAAATAAACCCCCCAAAGAGTAACAGAATGTTCCCAGGGTGCCTGAAAGATGCTTGATTTTCAAAATAAAATCCCCAAATAGTTACAAAATATTCCCAGGAAGCCTAAAAGATGCTGGATTTTCAAAATAAAATGCCCAAATAGTTACAGAATGTTCCCAGGAAGCCTGAAAGACGCTGGATTTTCAAAATAAAACTCCCAGATAGTTACGGGATGGTCCAGGAAGCCTGAAGGAGGTTGAATTTTTAAAATGAAATCTCATGGATGGTGATTAGACCTTGTAACATGGTTTCTCTCTGTCTCTGAAATTGGTAAAGTCTCTCAGTCACCACTCTGGATCATGTGATCAAAATACAGCTTTTATACATGTCTTTCTCTCTCACTGTCTCACTCTCTCTCCCAGGGTCTCTCTCCTTCCTCTCGAACTGTTACAGTCTCTCTCTCTCTCTCTGAAATTTGTCCACTCTCAGGGTCTCTGTCCTTCCTCTTAAAGGAAATGTCTCTCTGTGCGGAGGAGTGTCGGCGACGAGCACAAGTCACCCATTCAAAATGTCTTGGCAGGAGAGATTTTCTATTTTTTCTTTATTCTTCTTACGTAAATTTCCAGCTACTCCTCCCACAGATTTCATCGCACATACTCAAGACCTATAAAAAAACATGCGTAAATACGTTGAATCCTGTGCTATGACTTTTCTAAGAATTTCGTCCAATAATTTGCTCAAACATCACGAAAACACGGCCAAAACCGACGAATGGGACTCAAGGTCTCTCGCCCTAAAGAGCGAGAGGGCAAAAATGGGCGATTTAAACATATGTGGACGTCGGCCAAAGTCTTGGGATTCTCACAATGTGTTTATTTAACTATGGGCCAGCCGTGTTTATTATTTTAGTCATGTTCAAATAGTTTAAATGTGAAACAGTTTAACTACAAGGGAGGTTTTCTGTTATATTAAGTGAGAATTTAATGTATATAACGTACTTTATGTACAAGTATATAAAGATAATACTCTTTAAAGGAGAGAAGAAAGATAATGTGTGTAAGGGTAAAGTGCACACATGATTGATGTTAGAGAGATGACATGATTACAAGGGAAGAGGTTTATCTCTGGTTTAATGCAAATTTTGATGTTTATTTCTGGAAAATATTAAAAGATAGACATTTAACGTGAATGTTAACTAAAAATGGTAACTCCCAGTGCTGTAATGCAGACAGAATAACAAGTGATTCATGATTGCAGTGAAAAAGTTAAAATGAATTTGAGAATAAATATAATCGTGATGAATGGAGAAGGAGCAACAGTGTCCTGCCTCGCTGATGTTTATATTACTTTTCCAGAGGGTTATCTATACATCTGTCAGCGGGGACCAAGCCGGGACCCGCTACATGTTTTAATACAATGCCTCAGGCTGAAATGTATAGGAACACACACGCCCAAACATGCACACTCTTTACCTCAAACATTTTTCCAGCGCTGTTCTCCAGTACAATAATGAGGTCAATGTCTCTCTTCTCTCCCAGAAAAGGAGGGTAGGCAACATTGATCAGCAGCCCTGCATCAACCAGGTGGAATCTTTCATTGGTGCCAAGGCAAGGTGGAACATCTGACCGGCAAAATCATTTGCAATCACTATTTATATATATATATTTATTAATTTATATACTTAGCATTTTGTCTTTATCATATTGGACCATTATAAGACAATGTCACTTTTCACTTACTGTATTTGTTTCTTTACTTTTTTATTCCTAACTATGTCACCAGCATCGACTGTATGTAAAGACTAACGACAGGACTGCTCCCCAAAAGTGAAGCCAAAGCATTTCAATTGCCACCTGGTGGCTGGTTGTAATATAGGTCAGAAACTCTGCTGCCTCCTCGTTAGAGGATAGGATATGGACCAAACTAAAAAGTCAAAGTACGTGTCAAATACGTTTTTTTCTCAAACATGATTTCTGTCATTTTAGGTAGTTGTTATTAAGCTACGCTAATATTTGTTGATGTGTTCATTTTTCTGCTACGTGTGGTTATAATTACCCATTGGATGCTATTCAAACAGGGTGAAACTTCATATTCATATATGACAGCTAAGACTGACTTGCGATTGGTTGAGGGAGTGTATCAGCTGGACCCTACTACTGTGACCATCCCCCGATCACTACTGTGCAAACTCATCAATCAAATTTTACTTGTACAGCCCATATTCACAAATACATTTGTCTCATGGGGCTTAACAAGGTGCGACATCCTCTGTCCTTAACAATCAGCAAGAGTACGGAAAAACGACCAAAATAAAACAATGCAATAGAGGCAGCGTGAAACTGAACACATCAACAAAATTACAATAGTTAAAATTGAAAGTTTGTGACATAATAGAAAGGTGTGTCGTTTGAAGTATTTATACATAATACACTGTCTGATAGAAATGAACCGAGCAGCGATGATAATGGAAATGGAGTTATTGCCAGTAATGAAAAATAGGTGTGCAAGAGTATTGTATATCAAGCAGTCTTGTTGTAATAGTAGTCCATGATCAGCTGCGACCACGATCACGATCCAACACCACGATGGCAGGGTTCAAATACAGGATATTTTGGCTTCATTTCTGAATAGTGGGTGGAAGTGGAGATGTGTCTTCCATCTTCATTTACAGTGTATGGTCACCAGTAAACGTTACCTCCATCGGAGGGATCATGATGGAAGAAAGCTAACAGTTTTCTCCACTTCCAGTAGACACATAGCAACATTAGCATTTAGCTGGAGTCCTGTTTCCAGGCACTTCATCAATGTAAATTTAATATATTTTAATATTTACTCTGTCTAGGTGTCTGCTAACTTCTGCTCTTAAGTGCTGTGCTAGGTTTGAGCAGTGTTTTGTATCTTTTTCACTGAAAGCAGCTGATGGAAACCATGGTGATGACAGTGACTGAACTAGAGCATTACTCAACTTCTTTCTTAGAGTTGCTGAGGAGGTCTGTCTTCTCACCTTTGTGTTGGTAGAGGTGGTTTCTGGTTGTTCCCCACTCCCACTTCTTAATCAGTTGAATGACTTTCATAATGAGTTCAGAGACTGGGGGAAACACGTTGAGAACAAATAGATGCATTTCCTTCTCATTTCAATCAAGTAAATAAACAGTACTTTCACACTGACCACAAGTTTTGAAAGCTCTATCCTCCAGACTCTGGCTCCAGGTGACTACTTCCTCCAGCAGCTCCACTCTCCACTGCTGAAAAATACTTTTTCTTTCCTCCATATTCTTTGACCCCAGCAGCGTAGAACGATTAACATTAACCTTGTCTGGAAAAATGAGGATCTAATAGGCACCATGCATTCTTTATTGTATCACACATGATCACAGACAAGAGGAATCATTGACAACATTTCTCTCTGGGTGTCAATGCAGTTTGACGAATGAGCTTACAGCTGCCAAAATAACAGCATTTAATGGGTAAAACTATGTCATCTGAGCAGGACCATCACCTTCTAGTATTTAAAGAAAAGTAAAAATAAGCCCCCCCCCACCCCTCCATAGTAACTGGATATTACCAGGAACATGTAATGAGCCTTTATTTTGAAAATAAGCCCCCCCCAATAGTAACTGGATGTTACCAGGAAGTCTGTACAGAGCCTTTATTTTGAAAATAAGCCCCCCCCATTATAATATAATGTTACTAGGAAACATGTAATGAGCCTGGTTTTTCAAATTAAAACCCCCAGATGGTTACAGGATGTTCCCAGGGAGCCGGAAAAAGAGTAGATTTTCAAAATAAAACTCCCAAATAGTTACAGAATGTTCCAGGAAGCCTGAAAGACGGTGGATTTTCAAAATAAAATGCCCAAATAGTTACTGAATGTTTCCAGGAAGCCTAAAAGATGCTGGTATTTCAAAATAAAGCCCCCAGATGGTTACAGGATGTTCCCAGGGAGCCTGAAAGACACTGGATTTTCAAAATAAAACCGGCAAATAGTTACAGAATATTCCCAGGAAGCCTAGTTACAGAATGTTTCCATGTTTCCAGGAAGCCTTAAAGATGCTGATTTTTCAAAATAAAACTCCTGGATGATGACAAGACCTTACCAGGAAGCCCAAAGGAGTCTGGGGGCTCCGGCGAAGCCCCATGCAATGCATTGGCACTTATATTATTATTCCTCGAACTTTCCACGTTTATTATGGGTGCCTTGCCAGCTGGGGGCTCCGCAATGAAGGTGTGAAAGGAAACATTCAAGGAAACCTTTTTAAAATCATCACTCAGTCCGACATTCATTACTTCATCCAGGCTCCGACCCATCAGGAGAAGATGGCCTGGTTAGACGCCATCAGAGAGCAGACATAGATGTCCACATTTCATTTTGACGTTTCATCTGTTATGAAGAAAACTGAAATTACACATTCCATGAATGTACTGTAGCAACAAACTGGGCCCACGATTTTAAATTACATAACATAGCTGTTGATCTGATCTTCCCAAATAAAAAACTAATAATTCTGTATTTGAAAATCTTGACTTGAAAATCAAATTCCATTTGATCCTACTTATAGCTGTAAGAAAATGATGATGTAAAGTAAGTAATGAGCTTATAAATATATTGTTTAATACTCAATGTATGGTTCTCAATTTCTCACTTGTGAATGCTTACAAAAAAAAGCACTTTGTTAGGAGGGCACTTTCCTAATTTCAAATTTCCATTTCTATTTCTAAATAAAAGTTTAGAAATTTAGAAAAAATGTTATTGAAATTATCCAGTTATCCAATATTTCTAAAAACAAACACTTCAAACTGAGCTGTGTCGCAGAACTTATTCAATATACTTATTATAGCTTAATATACATCAGACCTGAGCTAACACTCTCAATAATGTAACGTGTTGACTTCATGAATGGATTCGTTATTTCACATTTCAAGCACTGGAAAAAGTGATATTATAATTGCCTGTTCCACTATTACATCATAGTTTCATACTTTGGCTGGAATATATATGTTTGATTACATTTTATGTGGTATCAAATGGGTCCTAAAAGTCTGAGATGTTGCTTGGTGAAACTCCTAGGTGGTTTTTACTCAACTGCAGGATCTGAAGACAAGAGAAAGTACATGTCAAGACAAGAAAATCCTCAGGAGATTTTCATATTGTGCACAACTGGAAGGCTCGCTGGTTTGTGCTGATGCCAGACAAGCTGCTGTATTATAAATACGAAGGAGGCAGAAGAGACTCGTGTCAGCGAGGGAAGATCCCACTGAAGGACTGTGTGCTGACTTGTCCTTTTCTAGAATGCGAAAATCGTCCGGTGAGTTTTTGTCAGACTCAAGAACAAAATGAGATTAGAAAAAGATTCCAGACAACTTTGTTTTTTCAAGTCTTTTTATTTGAACAATGTAGACACTGTGAAAATGTATCTTTTAAGTAATTCCCCAATCAGAGAGGCCTCACTCGATGAGACAGGAAATGTCCTCAGGTTAATGTCCTGTCAGGACCTGAGTTCAAACATCTTCCAGCTTTCGAGACAACAATTTGTTCCCCAAAGAAGAAATAATTACATTTCCAACAGCAGTACATAAACACTGAAATAAGTATATATCAGTTACAGCACATTCAATATAGAATCTACTCTCATGGCTCATGGGGTGGAGTCAGGATGAGGGGATGGTTGAGGTAGAGGAAAGATGAGAGGAGATTATGATGAGCGCCAGCATGGAAAGAGAAAACTGAATATATTCCTTCTCTCTGTCCCTTTTCTCTCCTCCTTCTCCTTCTTCTTCAGTTCTTTGCTCTCCTCCTTTGCCTTCTTCTTCTTGTCCTTCTCCTGGAAGCTGGCCTCCTGTTCCAGGACTCTGCACCTCAGCCGCTTGTCACAGTTCTTCTGCAGAGCTTGGAATTTGACCTTCCATTGCTTTTGCACTTTCTGCTTCTCCACGTGCTGGAGCTGAAGATCTTTGACCTCCTTCTCCAACTCTTCCATCATGTTGGCCAAGTCGTCTTTGACCTGACACAGCTGTGAGACGGAAGAGTCTAGGCTTTTATCCAGAGCAGCCTTCTCAACAGTCAGCTGGCTCTTCAGAGCAGACTGTATTGCAGCTGCAGCAGCGTTTTGTGCTGCCTCCTTCCTCAGAGCAGTTATCTCTGCCGCCTGCTCCTCCATAGCTGCCAGCCTCTCTGCAGTCAGCTTCTGCAATGCAGCGTTTTCTGCAGTCAGAGCAGTGTTCTTTGCTGCCTTCTTCCTCAGAGCAGTTATCTCTGCCACCTGCTCCTTCATAGCTGCCTTCTTCTTTGCAGCCAGCTTCTTTAATTCAGTGTTTTCTGCAACCAGAGCAGTGTTCTCTGCTGCCTGCTCCTTCATAGCTGCCTGCTTCTCAGCAGCCAGCTTCTTTAATGTTGCATTTTCTGCAGCCAGAGCAGTGTTCTCTGCTGCCTCCTTCCTCAGAGCAGTTATCTCTGCCGCCTGCTCCTTCATAGCTGCATTCTCAGCAGCGAGCGCCTTGTTCTCCCTCTTTGAGTCCAGCAGGGCTTGGCGGAGGGCCTTCAGCATTTTGGTGACGCTGCACCCATTATTTTGGGCAGTATCATGAGACTGCATTTGTTCAAATGACTGAAAGACAAAAATATACATATAACAGGTAAAAACACAAAACACACTAACTTCAGAAATATTCAAAGATACAGAGCTGGATGATTTTTTGTCATTTACACACGTCTGCTTTTAAAGTCTGTAAAACTACAGTAAAGTAAGATGAAGAAAGAAATGACAATTGTGTTTTGTGGATAAAACTAAAAACAGTTTAACCTGAAGTCTCTCCTGCTAAGAACAAAACTTACTTTGTCTCCTGAGCCGTTGATCTTCTCCATGTTGGATGAACGCAGGTGATCCAGTGGAACAAAGTTCTTAAAAAGTATTTTTGCTGTGAAGCGCTGGTCTACTGACTGTCAATCTGTGACAGTTTAACAAAGTTGTTAGAGAAAAGATTCTCTTGCAGCCGTCCTCTACTAATGGTGGTAGAGTCTGATTCTGCTGAGAATTGTTTCTCCTTAATACAAAGGAATCTTAATAAAAAGGATCTTAATCTTTATATGAGAGGCAATTGGCTTTGACCTAGAATCCAGAGGTCTAAATGTGACATCAAAGGATTAGAGGACTGCCTGTTTTGTCATGTGACATGGGCTGAAACATCAATACCAACTGGCAATGCATTGCAGGGGCGAAGCCTTCTTCTTTGCAGCCAGCTTAAAGAAGCTGGCTGGGGCGAAGCCCCATGCAATGCATTGGCACTTATATTATTATTCCTCGAACATTCCAGGGATATTATTCTTCGTTCTTCTTCCGTCATTTTTTCATCCCGCTACTCCTCCCACAGATTTCATCGCACATACTCGAGACCTATAAAAATACATGCGGAAATACGTCGAATGGTGTGCTATGACTTTTCGGAACTCTCCCCAATAAAAAATAGATCTGTACGTTCAGGGAAGTCTTGGGATTCTCACAGTTTTTTCATTTCACAGATAGGACTTATAGTTTTTGAGTAAGAGACATTTGGTTGAAGACTGGCGCTAGAGCACAGCCCTCTGACTTCCCCATTGACTCCAATGTAGATCTCAAAAAATGATTCCTGATGAGAAAACTAAATTTCTAAATTGCTCTCACGGTCTCATTTCTTAACTCTTATTAAATATGTGGACGTCGGCCAAAGTCTTGGGATTCTCACAATGTGTTTATTTCTCAGATAGGAGTTATAGATTTTGAGTTGGAAGCATTTGTTTTAGGGGTGGTCTGAAGCTTGTTGGGCTCTCTAAAGTGAGGGGACAACAGGTGTTTCTCATCAAATCAGTGAGTAACCATAGCAACCCCATAGACTGACAGAGGCCTAGTGGTTAAGGACCTTGCATCATGTGACGTGAGTCTGGGTTCAAGACCGGGTGAGGGCGGGACATGTTGCTTCACTTTTGAACATATAAATAAAAATAAAAATAAGCCCCCAACCCCCCCATGGTAACTGGATATTACCAGGGACATGTAATGAGCCTTTATTTTGAAAATAAGCCCCCAACCCCAGGGGCGGCGCGTTATTATTATTTATTTTTTTTAATAATTCAAATAAATCACTTGTCATTGCACATGCATGTGACTGGAATGTAATGTTTCTAAGTGTCTTCTTAATTTGTTGGGTCTCATACTGTCAGCTGCCAGAGTTGCCACAGGAACGAGCTCTGATCTCACTGTGTGTCTCTCAGCGAATGAGAGAGGGCGGAGCCCCGGCTCCTGTGTGTGTGTGTGCTGTCTGGACACACACACACAGACAGACACACACACACAGGAGCCCGCACAAAACTGTACAGGGAGCCGCTGCAGAGCCGCGGGTTGCCGAGTCCTGTCTACGGCGAAATAACGATTTGTTTACAATTCCACCGTTAATTAAAGAGATGCGGACATCAAAACATTAGTTCCGCCTCACATTTCCCCTCCCGGTGGGCGCGCCCCACAGTTTGAGAATCACTGCAGATTTGGGAGATCGAGAGCCGGTGAACTGTCCCCTGCGCCCCTCCCCTTCCCCCTTCTCACACAGCATCAAGCCGGGGCGCCTAGTGTGGTGGAGTGTGATCGCTGAAACATGAAACGATTTCAAAGTGGCAGTGAGAAAAGAAAGAAGAAAAGGGAGGAGGAGAAGTTAAGGGAGAAATTACCTAAGCTTTTTCCAATCAAAGAATTTGTCTGTGGAAAATGAAGACATATCTGATTATGTTTCAAGTGCTGCTGGGCCAAGTTTAGCTATTGCTAGCAGCAGCAGACACACAGCCACTTCAGCACCAACTAGCCCTGCCTGCCTTGCTTCTAAAAACGATGAGACATCATCGTGTACCACAGCTGCCCATATCCCTGACACTGACACCTGCACTGAAGATGCACAGGATACTGCCATGGTCATCATCCCTGCTCAAGCTGGATGATAGGGAGAGCAGTGATGTCAGCAATGTGAGTAACCCCAATGAGACAGTGATCAGTGAAGACCCATGGCCTGAAATAATTACAGGTAGGGAGAGAATTGAAATTGTTAGAACAGGACCAGTACAAACTCGAAACTTTAATTACCCCCAAAACACAGATAACCCGCCAAGGAGATTCACGATTGAAAACTTTGGAATGAAAATGAAAAACGGGGAACAAATTACAAGGAAGTGGCTCGTCTACTCGACCAGTGCTGATGCAGTTTATTGTTTTGCATGTCGCATCTTCAGGAAAAACAAAATCTCACTCAGTCTCAGCGCCAATGGATTTCGTGCATGGAAACATATCGGAGAACATCTCAGAACTCATGAGCGCAGCAGGGAGCACATCGATAATATGGAAAATTGGTGCCAACTTCCCCAGTGTGTGTTCCACCCCGAGGCAGCTCTGCTGCTGCCTTTTCAAGCATGAGGATCAATCAGCTAACAGCTCTCACCTGTGCTGACTGATCCTCTGTGGTGCAGGTGAAGGTGCTCTCCCAGCCCCTTCACCTCCACAGGGAACTTCCTGGGTCAGGTTGAATTAATGGCCCAATTCGACCCAGTGATGAATGAACACTTGAGGAGAATCCAAAACCAAGAATGCAGAGATCATTACCTCAGCAAACAGATAATGAGAATGTCTGTAATAGCACAAAAGACCACAGATGCTGTTGTATCTCTGATAAAGAGAGCCAAGTACTTTGCTGTCATAATGGTCTGTACACCAGACAACAGCCATACTGAACAGCTAATCCTTGTAATGCGCATTGTTAACTGTGCAGAAAATGTGGGTATTTCCATTGAGGAGCATTTTCTTGGTTTTGTTGATGTCCATGACACAACTGGGAAAGGACTGTATGAAACTTTCACGGACCAACTGATCAAATTTGATCTTGACATCTGTGACTGTCGTGGGCAGGCATACGACAATGGGAGCAACATGCAGGGTAAGCACCAGGGTGTACAGAGGAGAGTGCTAGACACAAACAAGAAGGCCCTGTATGTGCCATGTGGGAGTCACAGTTTAAATTTGGTTATTTGTGATGCGGCACAGTCATCTAGACAGTCTGTGAACTTCTATGGTGTCCTCCAGAGATTGTACAACTTGTTCAGCTCCTCTGTGCAATGGTGGGAGATTATGCAGAAACATGTACTGATGATGACTGTCAAAAAGTCTGTCTTCAACCAGATGGGAGTGCAGAGTGGACAGTGTAAAAGCTCTCCGGTACCAAATGCCTCAGTTTGTGAAAGCCTTGGAGGCACTCATTGACCATGCCATGACCAAAAGACCTACAGATTCTGAGACTGTGTCCAAGTGTGAAGCACTTTTGAAAGACATACAGACCTGGAGTTTCCTTGTGAGTGTTATTGTTTGGTATAACATTCTGTACCAAATAAATCACATCAGCAAACTCTTTCAGAGTCCAAAAATCTCAATAGAGACCCTGAAAAGAGAGATGGATGGACTTGGAGAAAGTCTGCAAGAGTACAGAGAAAGTGGGCTTAAATCAGCGCAGACAGATGCCAGGGAGATGGCAGAGGAATTAAAAATTGAGATGACACTCCCTGAACAGAGACAGCGAACAACTACTCGAAGATGCCTGTATGAAGGAAGAGAGGAGACAAAGTTCACCCCTGAAGAGCGTTTCAACAGGGACTTCTTTTTACCTCTCATTGATACAGCCCTTTGTAGCATCAGAAATCGATTTGCTCAGACAGAGACATATTTCGGTCTTTATGGATTTCTTTATTCATTGGAGAACATGAAAAAAGCAGTGCATGAAAGAACACTCTGCATTAGCTGCCAGAAGATGGAGGTGGAAACAGAGGATGTTGGTGCTGATTTGGAACTGGAGATAAGGGCTGCAGTTAAAGCCTTTCCAGACTGCATCTCCTCCCCTTCAGAAATGCTTGATTACATACACAAGGAGAACTTACTGGATTGTTACCCCAACCTAAGCATTGCACTCCGATTACTTCTCACACTGCCTGTCACTGTTGCTTCTGGGGAAAGGAGTTTTTCTGCCTTGAAACTAATCAAGACATATCTGAGGTCCACCATGGCTCAGGAGCGACTGTCAGATCTGGCAGTAATATGCATTGAGCAAGATGTGAGGAGAAGCTAGAAATGGACGATGTCATCACTGCATTTGCCAATGCCATAGCACGAAGAATCAGGATTTAATCCTGCACTCAACACTCACACACAGTAAGTGGCAGTTATAACTCCTTTCAATTCATGCCATTTTCATTAAAATGCTATACTGAATGCTAACTTATATGCTCCTTCTCTCTTTTAGTCTGCTTTTTCAGGTATTTGCTCACCTCAGTCACATCCACTTGTCTCCCTTTCACTAACTCACTCACTCACTCATTCACTCAAAATTGTTCTTTGCCCAGTGCCTGCAATTAGCCAGAACCGCCCCTGCCCAACCCCCCCCATAGTAACTGGATATTACCAGGGACATGTAATGAGCCTTTATTTTGAAAAAAAGCCCCCCCAATAGTAATAGGATGCTACCAGGAAGTCTATACAGAGCCTTTATTTTGGAAATAAGCCCC
This sequence comes from Paralichthys olivaceus, assembly GCF_024713975.1. NCBI lineage: Eukaryota > Metazoa > Chordata > Actinopteri > Pleuronectiformes > Paralichthyidae > Paralichthys > Paralichthys olivaceus. The sequence continues at coordinate 26,552,218 of NC_091097.1, read as the reverse complement.
CCCCCATTGTAATAGAATGTTACCAGGAAGTCTGTACAGAGCCTGGTTTTTCAAAATAAAACCCCCAGATGGTTACAGGTTCCCAGGGAGCCGGAACAAGAATGGATTTTCAAAATAAAACTCCCAAATTGTGACAGAATGTTCCCAGGAAGCCTGAAAGATGCTGGATGAAAGTGAGAATGAGTGTGTGTCTGACAGCAGCGATGTCCCAAGTTTTAACAGTAGTCAAAAAAAAAAAAAGTTCACTGGAGAAAAATTAAAACATTTCTTACATCAAACTAAAAACCAACACGGGGTGAAGGTGGAAGAACACTTCCCAGACTTAGGTCTTTTTATTTCCTCGGCCAGACTCCACATGAGCCAGAGGGAAGAGTCTGGCCTCACAGATCAGGAGGTTTTTAGGTTAAAGAAGCTTGTGCTCAAAGCAAAAAAACAACTGAGCAGTGATGGAAAAGGCAGCAATGTGTGTTTTAATTAACTTATTGTTTTCTATTATAGTTTTTAACATCTCTACCACTATGGATGTTTTTAAAATAGGTGTTTTAAACGTAAACGGTGCAAGAGACCAAAAGAAAAGACATTTTATTTATGAATCAGCCAAAATAAAAAAAATAGATGTCTTCTTTTTACAAGAAACGCATAGTGATTTTAATAATAAGTCTGACTGGAGGAGGGAGTGGGAAGGGGAAGCCATTTTAAGTCACAACACCTCCCTCAGTGGAGGAGTGGGCTTCCTCTTCTCACGGGCTTTTAAACCCAAGGCACTGGAGGTCCAACATTTTATCGAGGGGAGGCTTCTTTTAGTCAAAGCTCAGTTCGACCATTTTGCTGCTGTTTTTATCAACATTTATGCTCCAACATCTGGTGCAGAGAGGAAGCAGTTTTTAGTCAAAGTAAATGACGTTTTAAATGGTTGCTCTACGGAGGATTTTTTATTCTTGGGGGGGGATTTTAACTGCACTGAAGATGCGATTTTAGATCGGAACCACACAGAGCCCCATGCAGCCTCTCAGCACGCCTTGAAGCAGCTGGTCCGCTCTCACGGCCTGGTGGATGTGTGGAGGAGGATGCACCCAGACTCCAGACAGTACACCTGGTCCCACTTCAGAGAGAGCAGGGTCTCCTTAGCCAGACTAGATCGTATTTATTGTTTTAAACATAATTTTAACATTTTTAAGAGTTGTGTTATTATGCCTGCTGGTTTTACTGATCATTCTCTCATTTTATCTCATGTTTTTATCAGGAACATTTTACCCAAAAGTGCTTATTGGCATTTTAATTCTGCTTTAACATTTGATAGGAGTTTTAGAGAGGTCTTTATTTATTTCTGGGGTGTTTTTAGACAGAGGAAGGGCGATTTTAACAATCTTAGGCAGTGGTGGGATCATGGTAAGACACAAATAAGACTATTGTGTCAACAGCACACACTAAACGTCACACGAGATAGCACCAGATCTATGAAGGATCTAGAGACCGAAATAGGGGAACTAGAACATTTAAGTGAGTCCACCGGAAATCGAGGTTATATTGAAAGCCTCAAAGAGAAAAAAATGGCTTTAGCCGACCTGCTGGACAGTAAAGTACAGGGCGCGTTGGTCAGGTCCCGGTTCCAGAACATCACAGAGATGGATGCTCCCTCTAGCTATTTCTTCAGCCTGGAGAAAAAGAACGGGCAGGGGAAAGTAATCCACGCACTGCTGTCTGACACGGGGCAAGAACTGACGGAACCAAGCCAGATACGAGGGCGGGCTGTGAGCTTTTATCAACTTTTATACTCCACCGAGTACAAGGAGGAGCCGGCGCTCCTGGAAGGTTTCTGCGGGGGACTACCCCAAGTCTCTGCAGAGACCAACTCACAGCTCGAGGGCCCCCTCCAGATGCAGGAGCTACTGACCGCCCTGCAGGGCATGCAGGGACGGCGAGCTCCTGGCATAGATGGCCTAACAGTGGAATTTTATAAGGCCTACTGGGGAATCCTCGCAAAGGATGTCTCAGAGGTTTTTAATGAGTGTCTGGCCTCTGGTTCCATGCCAGTGTCCTGCAGGAGGGCAGTCCTCACACTACTGCCCAAAAAGGGGAACCTGCAGGACATCAGAAACTGGCGCCCTGTGTCACTGCTCTGTGTGGATTACAAACTCCTGTCCAAAGTATTGGCCTCCAGGCTGGGAAAGGCTATGGAGCAGGTCATCCACCGGGACCAGACCTACTGCGTCCCCGGCAGGTCCATGGTGGACAATGTCCACCTGATTCGAGATGTTTTGGATGTCTCTAGCTCATTAGGTGCAAACACTGGTTTCATTTCCATAGACCAAGAAAAGGCTTTTGACCGTGTTGAACACAGCTTCCTGTGGAAAGTGATGGGGAAGTTTGGGTTCAGCGCTGGCTTCATAGCTAAGATCAAGGTGCTGTACAGTGATGTTGAGAGTGTGCTGAAGGTCAACGGCAGTCTGAGTGCTCCTTTTAGAGTGTGTAGAGGTGTCAGGCAGGGCTGCGCTCTGTCAGGGATGCTCTACACACTCTCCCTGGAACCTCTCCTCCACAAAATACGTTCAGACCTTCAAGGGTTGTTTTATCCTGGTTTTAGTAGAAACATGATTTTATCTGCCTACGCAGACGATCTTATAGTTTTTATTAAGAACCAAATGGAGGTTGACGTTTTAGCAGACATTATTAAGGATTTTAGCTCGGCATCGGCAGCGAGGGTCAACTGGAAAAAAAGCGAAGCCCTCGCTGTCGGTGAGTGGCGCAGCGGTCTCCCGGTTCTCCCCCAAAACCTGGAGTGGAAGAAAGGAGGTTTAAAATATCTCGGGGTGTTTTTAGGAGCAGACCATATAATGAAGAAGAACTGGGAGACCGTCACAGAAAAAATTCAAAACAAACTCAACAATTGGAAATGGCTGCTCCCCCAGATGTCTTTTAGAGGTAGAGTTCTGGTTTTAAACAACTTGGTAGCATCCCAGCTGTGGCACCGACTTACCTGTGTAGACCCCCCCCCAGGCTTACTCGCAGAAATCCAGAGGAAGATGGTTGACTTCCTCTGGGGTGGTCTACACTGGGTGCCACAGGGGGTGTTGTTTTTAGACAGGGAGGAGGGGGGACAGGGCCTTGTCCACCTGGCCAGCCGGACTGCCACTTTTAGACTCCAATTTATCCAAAGGTACCTCACAGGTCCGGCAGATCTGGTGTGGAGAGATGTGACCAGCAGCATCCTGAGGCGTGCCAATAAGCTGGGGTTGGATGATGCTCTGTCTTTAACAGATGTTAAATTCTTAAAATTAAGTGGGTTGCCTCCTTTTTATCAAGGTGTTTTTAAATCATGGGCCCTTTTTAACAAAGAAAGGTGCCACAAAGCTGACTCTCTGTACTGGTTGTTGAGAGAACCACTTGTAAATGGAGCCAGACTGGACGTCAGCAACACAACAACACCCGGCCTAATGGCAGCGCTGACCCAGTCTGGAACGGTGACTTTACAGCAGCTGGTGGATGCAGTGGGGCCGGCACTCAACAACACCCAGGCCCTGGGCTCCCTGCTGAGGATGCAGTCTACCCGGGTGGCTCAGAGGATCCTGGAGCTCTGGACCCAGAGGCTCTCCCAAGGAGAAAGGGGCCTCCTGAGGGCCTACCAGAAGGGGGAGAACGAGCCAGATACTACAGACCCCTACCCGGGGATTATCCTGAGCCCAGACCTGGGAGAAAAGACCGGCCCCCTACTAACTGAAATAAACAAACAAAAACTAACCATACACAGAGCCAACAAAGAGACATTTTACAGGAACTGTGTCAAAAGCATCCACCAGACCGGACTGAGCAGCAGACCCCCCACTGTGTGGACAAAGAGGTGGGGAGACAATGGACCCAGCCCGCAGTGGAGGATTTTATACAAACCTCCCCTTAAGAAACGAACAGGCGACCTCCAGTGGAGAATTTTACACGGCGCCGTCGATTCCAATGCTTTTATTTCTATTCTTAATCCCACCGTTCTTAACAAGTGTCCATTTTGCGACCTGCGTGAGACTATTTATCACGTTTTTACTGAGTGCAAGAGACTGACAAGTTTCTTCTCTCTTTTAACTGCGGTTTTTAGTAGTTTTAACGTCATTTTTACTGAGAAGGTTTTTATCATGGGAGCTGGATACAACAAAAAAAATAAGGATAAATGGCAGCTCCTGAACCACCTCTCAGGTGAGGCCAAGATGGCCATTTACATTAGCAGGAAGAACAGGGTCGAGAACAGAGACGGGCAGGAAGCGAGGGCGGTGTGGGTGGTAAACCTCCGGGCCAGACTCAGACTCGAGTTCAGCTTTTACAAACTAGTGTCTGATCTCGAGTCTTTTAAAAGAATTTGGTGTTTTAATGACATACTCTGCACCGTCACCAACAATGAGCTGTCTTTTCCACACTTTTTAGCAGACTGAGCTATTCTTTTTTATGTTTTATTTTGCATCAGCATTAATTATTTTTTACATGATACTGTAAAACGACTGGACGTAAATTGAAAGATATGTAAATAAAGTGTTGTGTAAAAATCAAAAAAAAAAATCTCACTCTCTCTCTCAGGGTCTCTCTCCTTCCTCTTGAACTGGTACAGTTTCTCACTCTCTCTCTGTCACCAAGCTGGATGTCATGTGTCTCTGTCCTTCCTTCTTAAAGGAAATGTCTCTCTGCGCGGAGCGCCGGCAACGAGCACAAGGCACCCATTCAAAATGTCTCGGCAGGAGAGATTTTCTAGTTAAGTAATAACATGATGAATTAAAAGAGTAGAGAAAGTTAAACCATTGAAATAGACAGATGTGACTATGTTTATGAGGAAGGGGCAGAAGAAAGTGATGATCAGGACCTATGGAAAAAAAAACTGAAAATAGTGGCATACCCCCTGACATGAGGAAGGTGGAGTCAGCAAATACATCTATAGGAAGTACAGCGAGGGATTTTAACATTAACTACTGTACACTGGCTCAATGGCATTTCGGTTTCTCACTAACTGAGGTGAAAAAGCCAGCAGTTAGCTGAGGCACAGAAGTTCAATTCTTTTCACACTGGTTTTCACACTTCCTAAACTGGCTCATACAGAAAGCCAGTGGCAGCAAGCTTTTAACAAGGTTTTCTTTGGCAGTCCGGAGAGGGTTTTAAGTCAACATTCACCGGGACCAGGGAACATCTGGAATATGGATGAAACTGGTGTTTTGACTGTGCAGAAATCAAACAGAGTGGTGACCAGACAGGAGTTTAAACAGGCAGGGTGTAAGGGGTTTGAGTGACAGGGAACAATACTCCACCCAACGTCATATTCCCTTGGAACTGCTCAGCTGCTATTCTTACTGACACACCAGTGAAGGAGGAACTTTTGGCTTTAACAGACAATGTAAAACAGGTCCAGTGCATGATAATGCAAACAGTGGGCCCCGGGTGATGCAATTAATGTGCTACAACTGCAATTTGATGAGTTTTGATGAGTGTATTTAAATGATTTTCCAGTTGTGAGCTTTGAATGTATTACATGTTCTATTTTAAGGTTGGTTTTCTAGTTGTTATTATTATTTTTGTTATTATAAGAGACTGAATCTGGAAGAGTTTCCAGTGATGACACGTTTAGCCGCACGTCATCCTTTCACCGCTGGCTTTCGAGGTGGTGTCCAAATAACAATGTGGGCTTCGTTAACAATTGGAGAACTTTTTGGGGGAAACCTTGTCTGATTAGGAGAGACTGTATTCATCCCACTTGAGATGGCGCAGCTCTCATATCTAGAAATATGACAACGTTTGTTACACAGTCCACACCGTGACAATCCAGAGTTGAGACCAGGAGGCAGAGTCGCAGTCTTACATGCTTCTCTGCGCCTCTATTCAAACAGTCACCCTCACTACATCCCATAGAAACTTTGTCTGCCACCCGACCACCTAATTTATTTAAATCAAAGTACACAGGAGAGGGGTGATACATTCAAACCTAGTCAAAATTAACACAGCCAAAACATCAGCTAAAAACATAACTATAAAATGCACTTTATTAAATATCAGGTCACTAAATTCAAAATATTTACTTATAAATGATCTCATTACTGATCATCAAATAGATTTATTATGCTTAACCGAAACTTGGCTACAAGACGGAGAATATGTAGGTTTAAATGAAGCGACGCCACCAACCCACTCTAATACTCACACTCCTCGGAACACAGGCAGAGGTGGAAGGGTTGCAGCAATCTTTAAATCTGATCTATCTATCAACCCCCGACCAAAAGAGAGTTATAACTCTTTCGAAAATCTTAGAACCAGCCTCATCCACCCAAGCCTGACGTCACATAAACCAATTAATATAGTCATCATATATCGTCCACCCGCCCCTTACTCTGAATTCCTATCTGAACTCTCTGAATTTTTATCAGAACTAGTTCTTAAAACAGATCGGATCATTATAGCCGGTGATTTCAATATTCATGTAGATGTTGCCAATGACAGCCTTAGTTCAGCATTTAAATCAATAATAGACTCGATTGGTTTCACTCAACATGTGAATCAACCGACCCACTGCCTGAATCACACTCTTAATCTTGTCCTGACATATGGCATTGACATAGAAAATATAACAATATTCCAACAGAACCCGCTTCTGTCTGACCATTTTTTACTTACATTTGAATTCAGAATTGTTAATTACGTCAATTCTGGACGGAAATTCTATTATAGTCGATGTTTATCCGACAAAACTGTTCACAAATTTAAAGAACTGCTCCCCTCCTCACTTCCCGCTCAGCCATGTGTCAGTACAATACAAGAAGATTATCAAAACCTTACTCCCACACTACTTGATAACTTTGTAAATAGTACTGCAGCCTCACTAAAAACAGCACTTGAAGCTGTCGCCCCATTAAAAAAGAAGAAAGTAAGTCAGAGGAGATTAGCTCCGTGGTATAATTCCCAAACGCGCGTTCTAAAACAGACATTGCGGAAGCTAGAAAGGAAGTGGTGTTCCACCAATCGCCAAGACTTCCACCTAGCCTGGAAGAATAGCCTTATAAATTACAAAAAAGCACTTAGAAATGCCAGAACCTCTTATTATTCATTACTAATAGAAGAAAATAGGAACAACCCCAGGTTCCTCTTCAGCACTGTAGCTAGGCTGACAGAAAGTCACACCTCTACTGACCCATCTATTCCTCTAGATCTGAGAAGCAATGACTTCATGAGCTTCTTCACTAATAAAATTATAACCATCAGGGATAAAATCCACCACCTCCTCCCAGTGAATAACACTGATACATTGTCTGGTCCTGAAACCATAGCACCAGATTTATGTCTAAACAAATTTTACTCTATTGATCTTCCTGTTCCAACTAGACTTTTTAAAGAAGTCCTCCCCCTAATTGACAGTTTCATTTTAAATCAGATTAATATGTCTTTGCTAACCGGCTATGTACCACAGGCTTTTAAGGTAGCCGTTATTAAACCTCTGCTTAAAAAGCCTACACTTGATCCAGAGGTTTTAGCTAACTATAGACCCATATCCAACCTGCCCTTCATTTCCAAAATCCTAGAAAAAGCCGTTGCTAACCAGCTGTGTGGTTACTTAGATAGTAACGGTTTATTGGAAAAATTTCTGTCAGGATTTAGAACCCATCACAGCACAGAAACAGCACTATTGAAAGTCACTAATGACCTTCTTATGGCATCAGATGATGGACTTGTCTCTGTCCTCGTCTTGTTGGACCTTAGTGCAGCCTTCGACACAATAGATCATAAGATTCTGTTACAGAGATTAGAACAACATATAGGAATTTAAGGAACAGCACTACACTGCTTTAAATCATATTTATCAGATAGATTCCAATTTGTTAATGTTAACAATGACTCCTCCATGCACATGCAAGTTAATCATGGAGTTCCACAAGGTTCTGTCCTTAGACCAATACTCTTCACCTTATATATGCTCCCCTTAGGCAACATTATCAGACAGCAACACATACAATTCCACTGCTATGCAGACGACACACAACTGTATCTTTCCATGAAGCATGATGAATCTAATCGCCTAGTTCAACTTCAGGAATGTCTCAAAGATATCAAGGCCTGGATGACCCAAAATTTTCTACTTTTAAACTCAGACAAAACTGAAGTTGTTGTAATTGGCCCTAAACATCTCAGAGAATCACTGTCTGAACAGATAGTCACCTTGGATGGTGTCAGTCTGGCTTCCAGCTCCACTGTGAGGAACCTTGGAGTGTTGTTCGACCAAGACATGTCATTTCACCCCCATATTAAACTAGTGTCTAGGACGGCTTTCTGCCATCTGCGCAATATTAACAAAATTAGAAACATCCTGTCTAAGCAGGATGCTGAAAAACTAGTCCACGCGTTTGTAACCTCTAGATTAGATTACTGTAACTCCCTATTAGCAGGATGCTCCATGAAGACTGTTAAAAGTCTCCAGTTGGTCCAAAATGCTGCAGCACGAGTGCTGACAGGAACTAGAAGGAGAGATCATATCACTCCTCTCTTAGCTTCCTTACATTGGCTCCCTGTAAAATTTAGAATAGAATTCAAGATCCTGCTCCTGACATTTAAAGCCCTCAACAATCACGCCCCCTCATATATCAAAGAGCTGATAACACCTTATTATCCAAGTAGATCACTTCGTTCCCAAAACACAGGCTCTCTAGTGGTTCCAAGAGTCTGTAAGAGTAGAGCAGGAGGTAGAACATTTAGCTATCAGGCTCCTCTCCTATGGAACCAGCTCCCACTCTGGGTTCGGGAGGCAGACACTGTCCCAGCATTTAAAGTAAAACTAAAAACCTTCCTCTTTGACAAAGCCTATAGTTAGGGCTGGATCAGGTGAGTCCTGAACAATCCCTTAGTTGTGTTGCTATAGGTTTAGACTGCTGGGGGAACTCCCATCATGCACTGAGCACTTCTTCACTTCCCTCTGTCTCTCTGCCCCCCCACACCTGTTTATTTATTTATTTATTCATTTTAACATGTCATCATGTCAAAGTGTCACTTTGTCCTCCCATAGTCCCTCTGGCTCTTCTCTCTCTCTCGTTTCAGATAACTCTGGCACCGGGACTGCAGGACAACAACGACTACCATCACCATTGTTAGCATTAATTAAAATAACTCAGTAATTCATTAATATATATAATCCTGTTGTAGATCACTACATTGTTATTGTTTTAGTCAGCCCTGATAGTGATTGGTGCCCAATTGTTCCTGGTCTCTCTCTCTCCACCTCATCTCTCTCTTCTCTCCCCTGCTTTCCACCCATCTCTCCTTTCCTCCCCCCTTACTTTTTTTCCTCACCCCAACCGGTCGAGGCAGATGACCGCCCACATTGAGCCTGGTTCTGCCAGAGGTTTCTCCCTGTTAATGAGGGAGTTTTTCCTCTCCACAGTCGCCTGTGCTTGCTCATTGTGGGAACTGTTGGGTTTCTCTATGTTAATATTGTTTTAAGGTCTTGACCTTTAAATGTAAAGTGCCTTGAGTAGAAGAGAGAATTGGCTCTATATAAATAAAATTGAATTGAATTGAATATTGCTCTCTAAACACAACATTATTGATCCACAAAAAACAGTGAAATTAAAAACAAGATAAAAATATTGTCATGATAAATATATCCACCCTCGCCAATTGCAGTAATAACAATAAGAACAACAGCAGAACAATTTAGGCACATTGAAAGCCTAATGAATAAAAATTGGTTTTCAGATGATTTTTGAAATTTTCTTTTCACAGGGAAAATTGGATGATGGAAGGGAGAGAGTTCCAGAGTTTTAGGGCACTGGTGGAAAAGGCCATGTCCCCAAATCCCTTTTTCCTTGATCTGAGGACAGACAGCAGTATTCAACTAAAGAACAGTTAGGATATATCTGTCCCTGTAGAATCAAACAAAATTATGTTTGATTGTTGTGATGGCAATCTGAAACCACAAGAGGCTGGCAAGGAGAAGAACCTGGTCCATCAGTGAAGACAGCACTTCCATGTCCAGTGAAGAATCAGCTTTACACACAAGGCTTGAGGTGACACCTTAAACTTTATGAAGACTACTGTTTCATTACCGTTGATCAGATGTACTACCTGCCAAAGATATTTCATAAGCAACTTGTCTTTTTCCCACTAGAAATCAGAACAGGAGGGAGAATCCAGACTGACATGTCATAGGACACCAGCAGTTTCAGTAAGGGAAAGCAGAAACAACAATAAACACCCAAGTGATGCCAACAGCAGCTCTTTTGAAGTTTTTGATTATGCTTTTTCTTTTAGAAAATTAAAAAACCAAATGAGACAGAGGCCGAATCAATGATCAGCAAAATGGGTACAGTCATAGCTTTAGTGAGGGACAAGAGGATCATCAGTGAGAACCCAAGTAACAACTGCAACTTTTGAGAGAACTCGAGGGAAGAAGCGACATCCCAAGGTAAACAATACGACTGACAACTGGCATTTAATCTTTTTCTAAACTGGTGTTTTCTTTGAGTTCCTTACTGAATTCAAATACAGTTGAGTCACACTACAATGTAAGATGCCATTACTGATGTTTGCTTTTGTGTGCTTTCAGGGATAGAGGAAGATGGCTGGATTCTTACAAGATGTAAGAATTTCGTCCAATAGTTTGCTCAAAAATCGCGAAAACGTGGCCAAAACCGACGAATGGGAGTCAATGCCGATCACCCAAAAGAGCGAGAGGCCAAAAATGGCCATTTTTCAGCCACTTTTTTGGTGTTTAAACACTTCTCCTAGCCACAAACGGAGTCCAACAGACATGATTTTTCAGGTTTTCAGGTGAAAGTAGAGTTTGTTTCCTACGCACACATGCCACTCTGACATCTCTCGGTCCAGTAGTTTAGGCTGAGTCCATTTACCGAGAAAAGTTTTCCGGTCTCATTTCTCCATTGACTCCCATGTTAATTTTTGGAAAAAAGTCAGAAAAGGAGAAAAACAGAAAACTATTTCTAACTCGCTCCCACGGCCTCATTTCTGAACTCTCCTCAATAGATCTGTACGTTCGGGGGAGTCTTGGGATTCTCACAATGTTTTCATTTCTTAGATAGGACTTATAGTTTTTGAGTTACAAGCATTTGTTTGAAGAGTGGCGCTAGAGCAGCGCCCTCTGGCTTTTCCATTGACTTCAATGGAGATCTCCAAAAAAGATTCCTGATGAGAAAACTCAATTTCTAAATCGCTCTTACGGTCTCATTTCTTAACTCTTATTAAATATAAACATGTGGAAGTCGGCCAAAGTCTTGTGATTCTCACAATGTGTTCATTTCTCAGATACGACTTATAGATCTTGAGTTAGAAGCTTTTGTTTGAGGGTTGGTCTGAAACCAGTTTTTGTCTCCAAAGTGTGCGCGCAGCAGGTGTTCCTCATCAAATCAGTGAGTAACCATAGCAACCCCATAGACTGTCAGAGAGAAAGTCTCCTCTTTAAATTTACTAAACTCAACCCAGTGGTTAAGGCACTTGCATCATGTGATGTGAGTCTGGGTTCAAGACCGAGTGAGGGTGGTGGTTTTTGCTTCATTTTTGAAAATTTAAATTAAAGTAAAATTAAGCCCCCCCCCATAGTAACTGGATATTACCAGGAACATGTAATGAGCCTTTATTTTGAAAATAAGCCCCCTCCCATTATAATAGAATGTTACCAGCAAACATGTACAGAGCCTATATTTTGAAAATAAAAATAAACAACCCTCCCCCATAGTAACAGGATATTACCAGGAAAACATGTAATGAGCCTATATGAGGATTCAGCACTGAGTAAGAAAAATTAAATGGATGTTTTGTCCTAGTAACAAACTATATGCGACCACCAAAAAATCGCTCTGCTGCAGCTCAGCAAGATAACACTTTCTATGGAATCACACCCAAGCTTTCCTGGGATTAGTGTCACAGTAGGAAATGATTACTGAGCAGGTATAGACTGAACGACACATTACAGCCACCATTAACCCTCAACATGCATGTTGTTTGTATTTTGAAGCAAGAAGATCAGAAGATGAGGGGCATTTCTGACTCCCCGTACTGTGGTCAGTGACAACACTGCTGCTGCAGTCCACTGCAGTGTTTGATTTAAGACAATTGTATTTTTTGAGTAAATGGAGTTATTGGAATATAATTTTAATAAGCATCATTATAACAATGGAGTTTTCCTTCATGTTGTCTTCCTGTTTCTCCAAAACACTATCTGCTTTATTATTTCGGAGGATCAGACCATGGGCCTCTTTCACAGTATAACTTGCTGCTATAATCTGTCACTGAGATGGCAGCTCACTTACCTTTATAATCTTATGACACCCCCAACCAGAATGTTTGTGTATTTGGGGTGACTTTAGGAGAAATCAACAGATTTCAGGCTAAAAGATGGCATTTGCAGCATTTATACTGCTGTCAAATGTCAAACAGGGTCAAATACTACCATGTATAAAACATGAGTTTTAAACATTCAATTGTATCAAATAACATTATTCTTAGCATTATTATTATAATTTCAAATGAATATCAAATGTAGTCCTCATAATAACTTAATGAGTCAGAGTAAAAAAAAGTATTTACTGAAATAAATAACTAGAAAAACTTCCCTCATATCAGTATGTTTTAATCACCATAGCAACCAGCTGCTTAGATTTTAACAGGTGAATCTGATTGGACTTCTTCGATAGGAGAGCTCTGATTGGCTCTTGTCTTTTTGACCTTTCCTTAAAACCTTTGGTTCAACGTTCTCCGACCTCTCTGATCTTCATCTGAGGTAAGTGATGTATCTCACTCTATTGAAGTATGTACCTAGCCAGCATGCTAACTTATTAAATTCAGGCTCATAATTTAAGCTTGAAGTTAAACTACTGTAAAATACGCAGTTGATGCTGTTACCTGCTGCTGTTAAATGTTTCTAATGTGCTGGTTATTGTGCTGGTTGCTTTCATGACAAATGTGGAAATATTGTTGCTGGCTTGTCTTGTGTTTTCTGCTGCTTATCATTGATTCCTGTGGTCATTCTATGTTGCTAATTACATGAATGAGTGAAATCAGGGAGCTAACGTAATGCTAAGTAGCGTTAGCTTGCCTCGGTAAGGTAGGGCGTGGCAGGTTGCGGTTGTAGTTTAATGTAATAATAGTTGACTTGATAAAGCAAGTAGCCTAGCGGGGGGATTGGTTGTGTTGTTCATTGGTAAGCTGACGGTGTCCGGTTGGAAATGTTTAACGTGTAGCCCAAACTATCCCGAAGTACAGTTCAATGTAATGTTGTGGTTTTACTCTGTGAATTGATACACCAGGCACCGACAGTGTGATTAAGCCCCAAGTAACATTAACTTGTAGTTGCGTGTGTGTTTTTGTGTGTGCGTGTGCGTGCATGCACACGTCTGTGCGAAGTATGTACATTTTTGCTAATTATTTCATTGTGTGTTACTGAGAGCATGGGTATTTTGTGTTTCTGCAGCATGTTTGGATTCAGGTTGTAAAAATGTGTGTGCATGGAAAGTGGGACCTGCTGGCTTGTTGCTAAAACTGATGTGAAATAATTGAGACAAAGTGTAGTTACATGTTGATATATGTGATTTTAGTCTGTGAGCTATTAATGCACTGTGAGTAACTGTGAGTTGATAAAGTAGGCACAGACAGTATGTGATTAAAGGTCCAGTGTGTAACATTTATGTGAGAGGGGTCTATTGGCAGAAATTAGAATAAGCCCTATATTGATATAGAGAAAACCAAAAGTACCCACAATGAGTAGCACTTTGGCGACTGTAAAGAGGAGAAACTCCCTCATTAACAGGGAGAAACCTGTAGCAGGACCAGGCTCAATGTGGGCGTTCATCTGCCTCGACCGGTTGAGGTGAGCAGAGAAAAATAGGGAGGAGAGGGGAGATGGGTGGAAATTGATTATAAAATAATCCCAGTGATATTTCCACATGTGTGTTTCATCTAAATTGTATTAATTGTTGTCTTCTTAATCCTAGAATGGTGACCTTTATATTTATTTATGCTGGGTCCTCTCTACTTAGGCTGCCATGTTTTTAGGTGTCACTAAATTCTACACACTAAACCTTTAAGTGGGGACATTGTTGCCAACACTGGTTTTTACTGAAAATACTAAATTTATATGCTGACTGCTATTTAAATAGATTTTTTTTTTGTGTGAATGATTTTAGGATTTCACTACTCTCAATGGTGTTTGCCTAAAATGTGCAGTACTTGCTGTTACTGTAGGTGTGATGGAGCCTACCAGAAATGTATAAGCTAGAAAACTATGTGATTGTATTATATATTAAGTGAGTTGGTGTGCAGCAGAACTGTTTTGGAGATGTCTGAGAGTACTCAATGTGTACATATATGTGATTTTACACTGCCATTAATGGTTTAATTTATTTCACTCACAGATTCACGGCTCTTGAGCAGTGCTTTACCGGTGAGTGTTGGTCGAATACTGTCACTAGCATAAAATACTAATGAAAATGCACATTGAATATTTTTTTGTGTGTATATGTATTAAATCAATACAATTGGCAATGCTTTTACAGACATGTTTGACTGTTTGTATTTAATTAAATTAGTCATCCAATCATGACAGGTGATTTGATGATACAGAGCTCAGTCTGAATGCAGACTATTTCTTCAAAGCAAAATATATTTTAAAGTCCTGCCTACATTTGTTTACATATAAAAAAATCTATTTTAGTTACAAGTCTGTTACGCTCACTTTTGTTTATAGACACAATTCATTGACCTCATCGTGAGTGTGGCGGATCATGTCGTTCTTTGTCGTATGTGGTCCTCATTAATATCTGCTCTGGAGTAATTGACAATGTATTGTCTTTCTCAGGTTTTGTGCCCGAGATCTTCAAGACAGGCTCATCGAAATTTTCATAGTGTTGCATATTTTTGTTGAAATCATTTGTATTGTTATTAACGTATTTTGTGAGTTTCTCTGTCTAGGTATCCTTCACAGCTTCACCAGATTTTCACGGTAAGTTAGAGTAGATGAGAATATACACTATACAAACTAAATTGGAAAAGCACACCTGCCGGTCAAGTAACACAAACTCTTAACTTGTACCCCAAATTGTAGGCCAACGTGTGACGACCAAGGCAGGACCACTTGTGACGAGGACGACCAGGGTCCAGTCAAATCTTTTTCTATCTTGGTGAGTATTTTGGATTCATAGATTTATAACTATCCACCTTACTGTACTGTTTTGCTTCTTTTCCACTTACATTCCTTTTCTGTTCATCCAATGATCATCATCTACTGGCCACAGACGGGAGAAACTCGGTTGAAGGTATTGTATTTAGTATTTAAATTACGATTTATATTTAACTTAAATTTTGTTACAAGACAATTTTTTTGATCCCCAAATTGTTTCAGAGATGCCGAGGAAGGGCAAGAGATCACAGGCATTATCCTAGTGTAATGTAAAGATAATGTATTAATTAATAAGTTATATGTATTAACAGGTTCCCAAAGTACAGACCTCTCCACAGCCAAGAAATGTTTGGAGGACGGATGGACCCACTGGCTCCCATTCTCCAGCTAAAAAGGTGGGCTTTTATATGTCCCACACTTTCCATACAACATGCAGTCTTGAACTTGGTATTTAGTTATCAGATGACTGCAACCCAGACCCTTCCACCGTCCACACACACTCACTCATTCATTCACGCTGTCTCTGTCACTCCGGTATATGTATACAATACACAATGTCTTGAGTTTCACATACTTGGTATCATTTTTTTCCTCAGACGGCAGAGACGCCTCCACCAGCCAGACATTTCTGGTCAAAGGACAATTCGCACACCCCTGTGAATTCTCCACCTACAAAGGTATGGATTTGTTTTTGACACATTGGAGATATGGGCTGAACCCAGACTCTGTTATAATTTTACAGAGTTAAGTAGTAATAAATACTTGATTTCCAGATCCAATTATTTATGTTTCATAATTATCAACTGACTGCTATGTTTGACAAAAAGTCATTAATAAATCAAATTCAATTTCATGTCTTCAGGTTTCCAAAATACAGACTCCTCCCCAACCAAGACATTTTTGGAGGACAGATGCACCGACTGGCTCCTGTTCTCCAGCTAAACAGGTAGGCTTTTTATTCCCCACACTGTGGAACATCTATACAATACACTGTCATGAACTTGGTATTGGGTTATTAGATGGCACTTAGATGGCCAAAGTGGACACACAGATATGACCTGAACCCAGAATCTGTTCAATCTGATTTTGCTGAGTCAACTAGTCAAAAATACCTGATTTGCAGAAACAAATATTTTTTTTATAATTATCAAGTGATTGTTTTGTTTGACATGAAGCCAAACTTCAAATTTAATTTCCATCATCAGCTTCCCAAAGAACAAAACCCTCCACAGCCAGGAAATGTGTGGAAGATGGCTACACCCAGTGGCTCCTGTCCTCCAGCTATGAAGGTAGGGTTTGTTTTTTCTCCACGATTAATAGACACAGGATACACTTCAAACATTGCATGTGTTCAACTTAAAATTTAAAAAAAACCTAACAAAAAAAAAAACAAATAGTAATTATTCATGAAAAAAAAAAATCACACTAAAGTTACCCAAACAAATCTCTAAACTATATAATACCTTTAACTGTACTCTGAGTATGGTTACTTATGAATTGATTGACAGTAGTGTCTTTTTTAAAAACATACATATCTGAAACAAAAGGAGGACAACCCTTAAAGTGTACTCTTAACAGTGCTCTGTCTCAAATTTGCACTTGCCAATGTAGTAGTATAGAGATGGGCCTTTTTTAAATGCGTAGGAGGTCCAGCTAAACAGGTTGTAGAACACTTTCATTTTGTGTGTGTGTATCAAGACAAACCCCATAAATTGAATATTAATAATAATCCTTTATACCATACTTTGTTTAGCTTCAGCCCTGGGCAGATGAAGACCCACTGTTTGAGAGTCCAAACAAAGAGAGAGGGACCATGTGGACGGTGAGGGCAACTCATAGTCAGAATGATGGTCGATACAACACCTTCTCCAGGAATCATCAGTGCACCTGTATGTCACTGACATTTTTGGCATACCACAACGAAGGATTGCGGTTCAACAGAGACAACCTCGACAGAGTGCTTCAGCAGGGAGATGCTCTCTATGTTGGCATCAAAAACCAGCTCATTTTAGATAAAAGCTTTGTAAGTGACCACCTGACAGTCGAGGAAATGCCGAAGCAAGTTTTAACAGACACTGATATCTACAATGTCCACATGTCTTCAGTGAGATGTGGCTGCGTGAAGGCCCCAGAACACACCCCTGTTGGTTGGTTGAGTCTTGCCAAACAACTTGAGGCTCTGACAACATAAGTCAGTCATGCCATACTCATGGTATCTCCTGAGTGCTTCGCAGTTTTCCGCGACAGATCAGGGCGTTATGGACTCTTTGACTCTCCCACAAGAAGTGGAAGAGGTCTTCCCCACCCAGAAGGAACTGCAGTTATGCTGACTTTCAATCATCTCTGCGACTTGATCGACCACCTGCACAAGCTGTTTAAAGACCGTGGTTGTTATGCCGGCTATGAGTTTGTGCCTGTTTGTTTCCAGTCTGTCAATTCCAGTGGCAGTCCTGGACAGGCAGCTGATGTGGAGGTAACAGTAAGTGCTACATCTGTACCTCAACCAGACATGGAATGCTCGCCTACTTGTACAGTTCCACAAGAAAGGCAGCAGGAGTGGATTTGCCACACTTGTAACAGCCACCTGAGAAGAGGAAGCATGCCATCCATTGCAGTGGCTAATGAATTAGAGCTGGCACCTATCCCACCAGAGTTGGGTGAATTAAATGTGCTTGAGAGACAGCTAATTGCCAAAGTCTTGCCTTTTGCGAAAATTATTGCATTGCCAAAAGGACAGCAAAGAGCAGTACACGGCGCTGTTGTGTGCGTGCCATCAGAAGTAAGTGCAACAGTGAACTGTCTCCCAAGACCCAGTGGTGAAGCCCAGCTGTTACAGGTTAAACTGAAAAGGAACATCAAGTACAAAGGGCATCAGTACTTAGTGCTCGACTGGAATGCAAAATGTGACATTCCAGAAGCAACCCTGTCACTGTGATGCGGATGTTTGAAAAAAGGGTTGATGCGCTAATGAATCTGATCCTGTCAGACGCACAGCCCATTGGTCAAGTAGAGGATTACTTCTATCGAGTGGAGTTTCAAGCCAGAGGAAGCCCACACATCCATTTGGTGGTTTGGATTAAGGATGCACCTGAGTTTGGAGAGGATAAGGACGATGAAGTGTGCAAGTTCATCGACCAGCATGTAACATGCCAGATGCCTGACCCAAATGCAGACCCCGAGCTCCACAAAATCGTCTCCGAGGTTCAGATGCACAGCAGAAATCATTCCAAATCTTACAGAAAAGGCAGCAGCGAGTGCAGATTTGGTTATCCTAAAGCACCTATGGACAAAACCGTCATCACCAGACGACCGTGAAGATGATGCTGACAAGAAACCAGCAACTAGTAAAAGTGGGGGAAAAGGGAAAAAGTCCAAGCCAAAACAGAGACGTCTTCGACAGATCCAAAAGGACGCCATGGCTAAACTCAAACCAATATGGACTTTCCTTCGCGAATCAAAGAACCCACCCATGACTTTTTCAGAACTGCTGGAGAAATTCCAGATGACCTACCAAGAATTCAGGGTCAATGTCGAGAATCTAACTACTGGCAATGTCATTGTGATGAAGCGTCGTCCAATCGACTGTTGGGTGAATGGATTCAATGACCATTTGCTCAGGGTATGGAACGCTAACATGGACATTCAGTTTGTTCTCGATGAGTACTGCTGCATTGCGTACATGTTGTCATACATGTCCAAGCCGGAACACGAGATGACTCAGACGCTCAATCAAGTCATCGGTGAAGTGCGTAAAAAAGACGTCAATGAGAAAGACGAAATGAAACAGATCATGCAGGCGTACTCCAAGCACAGAGAGGTAAGTGCTCAAGAGTCTGTGGCGCGGACATGCAGCTTACCACTAAAAAAGTTTTCGCGCAGTGTGGTGTTTGTACAGACTGATGAAAACACACTGAAGATGAGTCTTCCCATGAGCAAGTTGAAGGAAATGGCTCCTGATACAGAGCAAGTGTGGATGTCGGGATTACCAGAGAAATACGCAGACAGACCCGAGGAACTCGAAACCATGTCTTTGGCTCAGTTTGCTTCAGAGTACAGGATACTCTATGGACGACAAACAGAAGGTCCAAATGCCATTCGCCTTTTGAATGAAAGAGGATTCATTCAAAAAAGAACTAGAGGAAAACCTGCCATCATCAGATTTCCCCGCTTCTCAGAACAGAAAGACCCAGAGAAGTTTCACTGCAGGTTGCTTAAACTGTACTTGCCACACAGATCCAACGATGACCTCAAAAGTGAACAATACCCGACATATGAGCAGTACTACAAGTGTGCTACCAAATGGGAGTATGCAGTAAAAGACCTGGTGGATGCCATGAAGAACCGATATGAAGGACATGGCAAAAAACTGCAGAAGGCCCTGGAAAAGGTCAGTGAAGAAGGTTCCCTTTTTAATGCATGGAACCGTTTTGCATCAGAGGCTGAGGTGGATCATTTGGAGTGCCTGGACCAGCGACCAGTATCGGACCCCAATGAGGAAAATGAGAGAGACGACGTGCCTGAGTATGAAGTCACACGTGATGGAACTGTACCAGCAGTAGAGGCGCCAAAGCTGAGTGCTGAGTATGTTAGACAGCTATACTGAAGCCTCAACGAAACGCAGGCGTCCATTTTCTACGCTGTGCGCGAGTGGTGCCTCAAGCGTGTCTGGGGCAACAATCCAGACCAATTCTTTTACTTTGTCTCCAGTGGAGCTGGCTGTGGAAAATCCCACGTAATCAAATGCATATATGAGGAGGCCACCAAGATTCTGTGCCAACTCCCCAGATTCCGCGACCAGGCAGACATGTCCATGCCTGCAGTGCTACTGACTGCATTTACTGGCACTGCAGCATTCAACATATCTGGAAAAACCTTACACTCCATCCTCAAACTGCCAAAATCTTTGAAACCACCATATCAAGGACTTGGCAATGCATTGGATGAAATGAGAGCAACACTATCCAATGCAGATATTCTCATATTCGATGACATAACCATGGTTTACAAAGAGTTGTTTTCCTATGTCCACTGGAGATTTCAACAGATCAGAGGCAACAAGAAAGCTTTCGGAGGGATGTCTGTCCTGGCAGTAGGAGACTTCTACTAACTGCCACCCCTAGGTAAAGCCAAACCACTTTGTGTCTATGAGGGGTCTGTGCTTGACCTATGGAAGGACAATTTTAAAATGGTCACCCTGACACAGATCATGCGTCAAAAAGATGATCTTGCTTTTGCAGAGCTGCTAAATAGGATGCGCGTCAAACCAAAGACAGAAGCGCTATGTGACAATGACAGAGCTTTGCTCAACACACGTGTCACTGACATCAACAACTGCCCACCCAGTGCCCTGCATATATTTGCAACAAACAAAGAGGTTGATGCGCACAATTCTGCAACCGTAAGTGCTCTCCATTCTGACTTTGTCAACATCAAGGCAGAAGACCATCTGAAGGACATCCCCAGCGGGCAAATGGTCCAGATTGGAGGTGTCAAGGAAAACAAAAGAGATTTACCTGACAACATACAAGCTGCGCACGGCGTACGCGTTATGCTGATCAGGAATCTGGATGTGGAGGATGGGCTCGTTAATGGCACATTTGGAACAATTGCCAACCTTGTGACAAGAGAGGAAAGTGGACGAACGACAGTGAGACTGGTTGGACTTAAGTTAGACAATCCAACCGCCGGACGAAAACTCTGCAAAAAGGTAAAAGGACCGTCAGATGACTTGGTGTATATTGAAAAGAGCGAAGAATACACCAGCAAAAAAGGAGTGGTCCGAAGGCAGTTCCCGATGAAGCTGGCCTTTGCCTGCACAGCTCACAAAGTGCAAGGCATGACAATGCAGTCTGCAGTAGTGTGCTTAAAGCGTGTGTTTGAGTCTGGAATGTCCTATGTTGCCCTCAGCCGGACAACCTCACTTCAAGGACTTTACATCAAAGATTTGGACAAAAATAAAATCTATGCTGACCCTCAAATTGCAGCTGCGATGGAAAATATGGAACGAGCATCTTTCCAGAGCACAAGGCCACTGTTGCAAAACATCACAGCAGCAGATCAAACAGCTCAAACTTTGACACTAGTACACCACAATGCTCAGGGACTTCCTTCTCACATTGAGGACATGAAGTGCCACCATGAACTGTGACTTGCCGATATTCTGTGCATAACAGAAACACATTTGTCTGGATCAGTTGATTCCCCACAGCGAACCCCCCAGCTGGCAAGGTACCCATAATAAGTCGAAAGTTTCGAGCAATAATAATATAAGTGCCAATGTATTGCATGGGGCGGAGCCCCCAGCTGGCAAGGCACCCATAATAATAAACCCAGAATGTTTGAGGAATAATAATATAAGTGCCAATGCATTGCATGGTGCTCCTAAATGTTCTGGTGCCCCTAAATGTTCTGGTGCTCCTAAAATTTACAGTTGGGAGCACCAGTGCTCCAAGTGGAAAAAGTGAATCTGCAGCCCTGTATTTTGTATGTTCTCTTAATAATTAAGACTACAGTAAAGAATGATCTTAATGTCAAAGAGTCCAACTTAAAAAGTCATCTTTTCAATTTTCAAATTGAACCTCAGTAAAAGACAGTTGGAATAAATGGTCAATCTTGTCAATCAACAGGAGGCAAGTTTGGATCCTGCAGAGTGGCTGAATGCTGGGACCCCAGAGGTAAGTATCTGCATGAGTATGGTTTGGTATTTTTGCATATGTGGTATTAAGCATGTTTTTGAAATATTGATGTATTTAGACATTAGTATTTCATGCAGCATTTGTACTTTCAAGGTCTTTCACAGAAGGGCACGTGTGTAACCACAAAACAAGTACAGTATTTTAAAAGTTTATTAAAACTGGAACCACGTGTGACACTTTTTAAAAACCTATAAACAGTGCCAATACTCATCTATTACAAAGATTTTACAGAGAAGTTTGAAATGATTTATTTGAAAAGCCTGAAAATTGAATGCTCACAATTCTTTAGGATTCCCATCAGTGACTTCCTCATTGATGATTCTGAGGATGGGGATGAGGACCACAGTCTTTCAATTCCTTTTGAAAGTGACGTTCCTCCATTGGTAGGTTTTATTTAATTTTTTTCATTAAGAAATACTGGCAGGATTTTCATTACAAGAATTGTTCATCTATGCCTTCCACATACTCAAAATGAAAATGATTGGTTATTGCCCCTTTTTCAATGATGTACACCATACATTTGATGTAATTTAGGAAGAAGTGGATCTTGCCACGATTTTGAAAACATTCCAAGAGGATCACCTTTTTGATGGCATGGAATCCACCATTTGCATCAGGAGGAAAAGGCTTCTGCCATTAAGGCTATCTCCAGAGTCACTTTCTGTTGGAAGCATTCACCACACATTGAGTTTGTAGGAGAAGATGCAGATGATATGGGGGGGCCACAGCGAGAGCTTTTCAGGCCTGAATACCTCAAGTAATTTATTAAATGTATGATAACAAATGTGTTAATGTTTTCAGTTTAACTGTGCAGTAAAACAAATTATTATGTCTCTTTTCTGTTGATTTCTTCTAGACTCTTGAGGTACAGACCTCTCTTGGTATTTTCAAGGGAAAGGCTGGCCAGGTCTTTCTTAGTTATGATCAAGCAGCATTAGACCTGTCTGTATATGTGGTTTTTCTGTCTGTATATGTTGTTTCCATTGTTTGTTTGCACTGTTTGTTGTAGGTTATATATTGTGTGTTATATATTACTTGCACATTTAGAGTATAGGGAAACGCAATTTCAATCCTCTGTGTAAATACCTGTTGCATTATTTGGTTGACAATAAAGTTCACTAAGACTAAGACCAGCGTAAATATTTCAAAGGTGGCAACCTGATTGCTTGGTCAATTGCACACAGAGGTCCTTGTATCAAAGCCCTGGATTCCAGCCTATTCCAAAAATCAATGCCTATGTGGTAAGGCACTACATCTTTCTCAGGTAAACACATATTCAAAAATTCCATAAGCTGTACAGTGTTATGGAATTTTCATAGACACTGTCTCTTGTCCTCTCTGGGGCACAGTGCAACAGG
Organism: Paralichthys olivaceus; assembly: GCF_024713975.1. Taxonomy (NCBI): domain Eukaryota; kingdom Metazoa; phylum Chordata; class Actinopteri; order Pleuronectiformes; family Paralichthyidae; genus Paralichthys; species Paralichthys olivaceus. Next base: position 26,529,032 of record NC_091097.1, on the reverse strand, counting down.
CTGTTGTGTTTGGGAAGTGCGAGAGCTTGGTGAATGTCAAAGCCTTCACTCCCCAGACATCACAGATATGAGACTGCGTAAGCAGCACTACTGTCTTCTGAACTAGAAAATACATTTGACTGTTTAGGAACTAGCAGACCCATAGATTAAATGATCTGTTGGGGTTTAAAGTGTGACTGCAGGAAAGCAGACTTCAGAATATGAGAGAGCATCATGCACAGATGTGTGGATGAATTCTGATTTTCTCCTTGGCCAAGCTTCAATAAATATTTCAGCATAAGACGTCAAAGGGCTCCTGAACGCTATCTTCATTGATGAGTTGACCATTGATCAGCAGATTTTCCACAACAATTGGCGTCACGAACAGGATCTCAATAGAACTAAGACGTGGTAAATTCTAATTATATTATGTTCTTGCCATGTCTACGTTTGACGAGATTGTTAAAAAACTGTGTTACTTTTCAATTGGCTTGAAAAGAATATGTTAAATTTACCCAATCAGGCGGGTCAGGAATTTGGGTGTCTATCAATGGTCAAAACAACTCAATTCATGTAATGAAAATACAGATGTGATTGATCAACTAAAGCTGGTAACAGTTGGTTACAGAGCAAAGTGTGTGGTGGTGAAGAAAAAAATAAAAGATGCGGGTAGTGTGTTTCTGACCCCCCCACAGAGCCATAAATAAAGGGCTGTTTTTTGTTCCTGGGGAGGCTTCTGGCTGCACTCGACACAGAGGGACCCACCTGAGGTTTAAACTATAGAAAAGATGTTTCTGAAGTAGTGTGAAGAGGCCTATTTCTTTAAAGTCAATATCAGGGATTATCTACTCTGTGTCCTTTGGGAAAAGTGGAGGCTCCGTTCGGATTTCTGATCTCGGAGTCTAGGCGCCGATAGTTTTAAGATTGTGTACACAAGGCGAAATACTTTCTGAGTTTTCGTCCATTTTTTTGACTTCAGACTACCACCACAAAGTGTGAACTCTTTACTCTTTAAATGTGCATGTGAAAATGGGTAACAAATCATCCAAAGCAGTGCGTGGAGGTGATTCTAAAAAAAACGAATTCACCAAATTATGAAAAGATTTAACTACTTATCTGAAACAAAAAATGATTGTAATATGGAACAGAGAGGTCAACCTGTCATTGATGAGCCACAGGCTGAAGCAGGTGCACACACACCCACATCAGATCCCACATCACATTTTAAAGCAATGTTTTCTCCACAAATGCCGGCTGGAATTTTTGGTCGACAGGAGGGATGGGAACACGTTTTCCCTTTTTCTTCGTTAATGTGTGAATGGACGGACGGTGCATGGCCGTATGAAGGGTCATTTGAAAAAGAGATGAATGTTAATCCTAATGTTGGTAACCCTTCTTGGAATTTTGGATACATGAAGGAGTGCATGCAAAGGTGGTTAACAGTAGCTCATCAGCAATGTGGAATCAGAGTGAGCAAAGGCAGCAAATGGGGTTCTGATGAATTGAGAGAAATGGTGGAACAAAGTGCTAAAAATGTCATATGCCTAGGCTTCAGGCAGAGTTACAGACGCAAGCAATTGAGCTTATGAAAATAAAGCAACGACATGCTGATGATTTGGAAGCATGTGCCAAAGCCATGATGTATGGCTGGGCAAAGCGTCAAGCTAAAACTCCCTCTCCCCACACTCTGCGGACCATTCTAAATGCTGTAGGATTGCCAATGTCAGAACACCAAAAAAGTGAGAAAGTGGTTTCAATTTATCCAAAACTGTCAAATACAAATACAACAAATCCCTTTTTATCTGATAATGTAACTGGTTCAACCAGCTTATCACAGGCAAAGAAGGATGATGATTTTTTGCTACAGGCGGTGGCAGTTCTGGAAGAACAAAGAATACGAACTGCACAGAATAGGGAAAGAGATTTTGTAGTCCCTGCTCCTGGTGTGTTTTCCCCATTTGACTTCCTGCCCTCATCATGTTCACCTGTTTGTCCTGTGCCACCTGTTCCGAGTTCCCGTTGTTTCTCCCTTTGCCAGAGTGCACCTTTTCAAACACAAACAATAACACAGTTGGGGGAGGAACTTTACATGGTATCTTTAAGTGAGCACACTCACTTCCCACCAAGCACTTTTGTTGTACACAAGCCACCCCCTCCCACACAGTATGGTCGCCATCTGAGCTTTCAGAGATTCCATCCATTTTGTGGGCCAGACATAAAAATCATGTGGGTTTTGTAAATTCAGCTACGCCACATAAAGTCACACTCAAGCATGATGCTAAGCTACCAATGGTAAGACAGTACCATTTGCCTCACAAAGCAATTTCAGGAATTGCAGGTGTCATTCAATCTCTATTGGATCAAGGTGTGCTGGTTCAAACCACCAGCCTATGTAACACACCTATTCTACCCATCCCAAAAGCAAATCTTCCAGATGAATGGAGGTTTGTGCAAGATTTGCAAGCTATTAATAACATAGTAGTGCCCACAGCTCCGATTGTGCCAGACACAAATTCAGTTTTAGCTTCATTACCATCCAGCTCCAAGTACTACACAGTCACTGATTTAAGTTCAGCTTTTTTCTCAATACCATTGCATCCAGATAGCCAGTATCGTTTGCATTCACATATAAGGCCAAGCAGTAAACATGGCGACGGTTAGTGTAGGGTTTTGTCGAGAGCCCTACAGTGTATGCAGCGGCAGTAAAGAGAGACTTGGATGATCTCCACCTGACAGGGGGATCCACTCTCCTGCAATATGCTGATGATCTCCTAGTAGCTTCTCCGACAAAAGAAGCTTGTCGAACTGACTCTATTTTGCTCTTGCAGAGACTGGCTGAGTGTGGCCATAGAGCATCACTGGCTAAGCTACAATTTTGCCAGCCTGAGGTCACGTACTTGGGTCATGAAGGTGCTGTCCAAGGATGGACAGCGCCTTCTGTCACCAGAGAGGGTGAAACTGCTGGTTAGCATGCCGCCCCCCACTACCAAGAAAGAATTGCTCTCATTTCTAGGGATGACTAACTATCGCAGGCATTGGATTTTTGAGTATGCAGCTATGGGTTCTGTTTTGCAAACTGCCACACTGCATTCAGCCCATCCCATGGTGCAGTGGACGGATGAGATGCACAAAGCCTTTCAAGATCTGACGCAAGTGTAAGGACAACTCAACGATTCCCTTTGGACACAGCAGAAACGTGTGCAAACTAAATTGAGAGACAAATTGACAATGTTTTGAGGACAGAGCCTAAAGGAGAAGAATCAAAAAAGACTTATGAACATGTGTTTCCAGCTCTCTTCCGGAAAAAAAGAACTATGAAACCTTTTGTGTTTCAGTGTGGCACCAGGCTAGGGTTATGGCCCCCTGATTGCTGGGTGGCGCCAGTCTGCTGTTTATAACCAGGTGAGCGGCCACACCACGCCCTTTCCTTCCACTCTTTGATCCCTCGGGTGGTGGCTGCGGCGTGGCTGCAGTGTGGCGTGTTATACTTCGGGGGGCATTCCCCAAACATACAGGTAAGGTAGCGCACTTTCTCTTCCATCCATGGCTAGCGCAATGTGCACATTGGTGACACCGACTTCCAACTCTTGCAGCACGGCAAGTGGCAGGCGGATGGGCTGTCCCGCTGGGAGCTCTGTTGGGGTTTAGTTCGTGTCCGCAGGTAGGCTGGCATTATCTGCCTGTTTGTTTTGTCTGTCACTGGATTCTCTGCTGATTGTCGCTTGTGCGCTTTCTGCTGCAGCGTATCCGTGTCGCTTAGTGCAACACTCTCGCCCTTCTGCGCACAGGAAAAGGCATGAACCAATGTGGCTAAATATGTTGTAAATGTGGCTGGAAAATATTAACTATTTGCCCTGTGCTTTGAAAGGCTGCAGGCAAGTGTGTGGCATGTCTCTTGCCACTGCTCCCTGGAGTAGATTCTGCTGTTTTGGCTCTGTGGGTTCTGACAGAATCTGGTTGCTCCGCCCTGCACTGGTTCTGGCCGCTGTACTCAAGGCCTCTCCATCCATGTCGAATGGCTGGTGGCACGACCTCAGGAGGGCAGCGTCCGAAGCCACTAATTTTTACCACTGTTACATTAAATTGTTTAATTTGGTTTTGTTTTCTTTATATAAATTGTAGGATTTATTCTGTTTTGCATTTCCGTTATTTTGTAGTTGAATTGTGGATTACTTGTTTTCTTTCTTTGAGTGTTTATTATATTAGATATTACTGGTTCTGAGTGTGTGCATTTCATTTTGTATTGGACAGGTGCTGTGGGCCCCTGGCCGGCAGCCCAACTCCCTGGTGGTGGTGTTCCTCACGATTCCCTCTTTAGTTGGTGTGCAGTGTCACGGGTGGCTAGTTTGTGATTCCTCTCCCCTTTTTGCTCCCCTGCCACTGTGGTAAGCCCGAGCCCTGTCCTTCCTCCATTTTACCCTGGTAGCCAGCATATTGTTTATTTTTGTATTGTTAAGTGTTAATTTCATTTATGATAAAATATATTTTTTATATGGAACGCTCTCTGCCCCCTGTGGATAATTGAACATGTGTGACCTTTACACCTTAATTCTTTAATTTCCTAGGGATGAAATTCCCCTAGGTGGTGTTGTTGCAAACAACCACAACCCAGTCCGCCACACATGTCCTATTGACAGATGTAAAGTGAATGACTGTTATGTTGTGTATCCCATCGCTTTCTATAGAGGCAGATGGTGGTGGTCCACTAATGACAAAACATGTGTAGAAGCAGAACAAATTGTTCCAAGGTCCATGAAGGTAAAGTTCACACCTGCAGTTTCATTGACTAGACCTCTAGAACTGTGGTGTTTCACTGAACAGCAACTGAACGATCATCCTGACTGTAATGCATGGACAGTTAATTAACAAGAGGTTCCAGGTGAGCTAAGAAGCTGCAAAGCCAGAAAAAAAAGATGAAACTGATGACGGTGTTGGCAGTTACTTTGTATCCATTAACACAATCAATGCAGCCGAATCTGAACCAAAGGTGCAAGATATGGACACACACAGTGTTCATCCACCTGTAGTGCAAAAAGCAAATTCAGCTCTCAACCTGATGGTTGCTTATCCGCGTGATCATAATCTCAGTAATTGCTGGATATGTCAACGCATGCCAGCATCAATACACTCTTCAATGTTTAATCCAATCACATTCACTAAAGCCGACTACGAAATGTTCAATTGGAATGACCTTGCTTTAAGATTCAAAGATGAGGCAAATGATTGCTATACTCCAACCTACCCCGTAGACTTTGCAAAGTCCACCCAAAATGCAGACATCACTCTATACGTCGCTGTTAATGACCAATATCTGCCGAGCGGATTTAATTACACCACACTGCTCTGGGTTGCTCATATGCAAATGTACGTTGAGCTAAGCTTCAATTATAGAATCCAAATAATACTGGCTCAGACAAATTGTTCAAAACCTTCTGAACACCTGGGGCCTCATTTATCAACCGTGCGTAGAAAAGGTTCTAAATTCTGTCGTACGAATGAAACTTAGAATGTGTGTAAATACAAAAAAATCCCACCCGTTCTTAACTACCATGCTCGTGCATGGTTAGGGTCATTTGCATTCAGAAATGCCTCCAATTGACCATATTTGGCAGCAACACTCCCTTTAATAATGCGTGAATGGATTTTTTTCCCCTCACCGAAATCATGGCAACGAGGGCGAAGAAGAGGAATCTTTCAGACACCGAGATTGATGTACTTGTGCGAGAAGTGGAAACTAACCAAAAAATATTATTTGGAACACTTAATGCAGGTGTGACCAACAAAAGAAAAATTGCTACATGGGAGAAAGTTACGACTTCTGTGAATTCCGTTGGGTCAGAGGGAAGATCACTCTCGGAAATAAAAAAAAAATGGTTTGATATTAATTAGCGCCAAAAAACGCGTCACAGCCCACAGACAAGCAATATCTGCAACTGGAGGAGGACAAGCAACAACCCAGCTATCACCCATGGACACCCGTATTGCCAGCATCATCGGCGACACAGCACTTTGTGGCGTTATTCCTGATGGAGATACAGATACTCTCCCATCACAACAAGCTGTACCATCAACCAGTCATACTGCAGGTAAAATAAAATGCTGAGCTGAGGTTTTTCATAAATATTTATATAGACAGTTTAATTTGTGAATTTGAATTAAACTAAACGTGACAATAATGTGATGTTTCTTCAATAACTCAGAAACTCAAGCCAGTCCCGCCTGCCCTCAGGAGCCGGAGGCGGTAGAGGAGCTGGGGGATTCGGAAGAACAGGACCAGCCGGGGCCATCGGGAACCCATTCGGTGCGTCCTGGGGGGGCGAGGGTGCTGACGGAGGCAGTGCTACAAAATCAACAAGACACCACCAATTCCATAAATGAAATAAAGGATCAGCTGACAAACATCGCAAATACGTTACTGGAAATAAATGACTCATTGAAACAAATTGCTGCATGTGCATTGCAAATGTTAAATAAATAAACTTTAAAATGTTGAATGATGTTGAGATTATTTTCCCACGCACGCTTTCGATTTTTAATTTCTCACTTTTCAAAGATCGGCTAACAGGCAGGCTTACCTAAAATCTCTGTATGATCCTCTCTCTTGTTTGAATGGCAGCAGCATTGGGGGGTGGGAAAGGCTCTGCGTTGGGCATGGGCTCGTCTGCTCTGGGGGGTTCCTGCAGAGGGACGCCTTGTCTGATGGCTAAATTATGCAGCACACAGCAAGCCAAGATGATGTGGCAGACTTTTTCAGGTTTATATTGAAGTGCCCCCCCGCGCTGGACAAGCACAGCCATCGGCCTTTTAGCAGGCCTATTGCGCGTTCAACTACTGTTCTTGAGCGTGCATGGGCCCGGTTGTAGTGCTGCTCCTGCGGGGTCCTCGGGTTGGTTACGGGGGTCATCAGCCACGGCTTTAGTGGATATCCCCGATCACCTATAGAGATGTTTTAATAAACCATACGAAGCCCAGAAAATAATTTTTGAAATGTTGTAACACTCACCAATAAGCCAGCCATCCTCAACAGCTCCTGCTTGGAGGTGCACACCCACAGAGCTGTTCTGCAGAATGAATGAGTCGTGCGTTCCTCCAGGCCACCGGGCAACAACGTTTAACAGAGACATAGTCGCATCGCAGATTATTTGTGCATTGATTGAATGAAACCCTTTCCTGTTTACGTAACTGAATTCATTGTGTGATGGTGCTTTTATTGCTATGTGGGTGCAATCTATGGCTCCAATTATGTTTGGGAATCCGGCGATGGCGTGAAATCCTTGTTTAATTTCGGCATGATGGTTATGTCTGTATGGGAACTGGATGTAAGTTGGGGCCACAGAAATTATTGCATCCAACACTTGAAATGTTCCAGTGGCCAAAAATCCCAGGGTGGACAGGAGCTGGATGTGCACTGGGATGGCTTTGGTGCGTTTGTCTCTCGCTCCAACATGGGTTGTAAATCACGACATAAATCAATTAATATATTTTTGGGGAAGCGGTACCTGCTGAGAAGCCACTCTGTGCTCTCACTGAACAGATCAGCACGCTCTTTGAAAACACGCTCCCTGCGGAGTGCATGGTTCTCCAAATCCTCCAATAGAGCAAGATAAGCCATGCTTGTATTTCAAGTTTTCTGTTCAGGTTGTCCTGTTACAGCTGTCTTTTATAGCTTGTCACACCAATCATTCAAAATATCTGCTAAATTACTTATTGAGATTTTTTATTAATTAGAGAAAACAGGGAACATGTGGGAAGTTTGAGATTGCTGAACACCGTGACTCCTTTAATGGTATCTATTTGTAGTTTTACTGTTCTACCACTAGATTTTGTGTGTACGCATGGTCAGAGCTGTGCTTAAATTTACGCACGTTCCTAAGCACAAGTTGATAAATTCCATACTTTGCGTGGGAATGTTCTTACGCACTCATTACGCACACATCTGCGCGTACGCACGGTTGATAAATGAGGCCTCAGGTCACTCGGTGCGCAACTTGCCATCTCCCCCCCCCCCCCTCTCTCCTCCATGCTGTCACGTGATGACGTCACGTTCATAAACTTTATCAAAAGTCTCTAAAAGTAAACTACTGTGGAAGTAAAACTGAAAATTCGACCACATATAAGTGCTGCTGGACATAGAATCATTTTTAGGCATTGAATTAATTATATCTTATATTTAATCCTTATCTCCTATATAAGTGCGTTGCAATTTTTTTTAATGACGGTGTTGAAACTGATACCGTTGCTTTTGAAAGACACCGCTGGTATACCTTATTACCTTATCACCGCCCAACCCTACTTTGGATCATGGGGTCTGGGCTGGTCAAATTCTTAACTACCCTTATTGTCACACTTCTCCTGCTCATCCTCCTCTGTTCATGTTTGGTTTCAATAATCAAGATGATAGTTAAGGTCTGTAATTCAAGCACCCCAGACATGTGTAAAAGAAGACATTGCTGCAGCTAATGGTTTGTTTACAAAGCACTATGATTATCAAGGTCTTGTGAGTGGGTACAGAGTCCCCGTATAGATGACATTGCTTTAGAGGATGACAGTGAAAAAGAGACTTCTAATTTGTAAAAAAAAAAAAAATGTTATGTTATTTCCTAAAAATAAAGTTTAGGAGGAACATATTATTTTAAACTCCAGTGTTTGTTCTAGTTGTATGCATATAGTGATGATTACAGCTTTGCATTATATGTTGAAAAAAAAAATATATATGTTGTGGTTGAAAATTTGTGAAAGTTGAAATGATAATCCTGCGAGGATAAGAAGCCACATCGCCATGCATCGTATGCTCTTGCAACCTCTCCATGGTGGTGACCCTCTACGTACGCAATGTACATGGGTTGAAGACTCTTCAATGTGTTAATTATGATGATGGTCAAGCTGCTTAAGTTTTGATTGAAGTTGTTGAATCAAGTATGTTTATTTAATTGTTTTATTGTGCTGATGAAATCAAGTATGTTCATGTTACCCTCTCAGTTGTTAGGGTTTCATCTAATATCAGACAGGGCAAAAATCGGTCTTTTTCCTCCCCATCATTGAGGTTTGGCCTTTGCACCTGTCTAGAGTAGAGTAGTTAGTGCAGGGTCTTTTTCACTTTTAGTTGAATAAGTGAACATTTTTGGCCTCTGTCAGCAGGTGCATGTGATCTGTGACCTCTGTCGTGAGTTCCTTTAATGCCTTGGTGTTTCAGGGGATCATCATAAAATGAAGGTTTGCTTCATAAATGCCCTTGTTGGCCAGAAGATGGTACTCATGGGACACTTGTAAGAAGTGGTAAGGGTGGTACAAAAGAGGGGTTTTCATTTACCTCACTGATTGTATGAATTGATCTTAACTGAATGACAAGTTCAAAGAATAATGTTTGTTGATTTTGTGTTTCGTATATTCTCTTGATTTGTTGTTTAATTGAGAAGGATTTTGTAATGCATGATGTTGGATCTGTTCTGAAGGGGCTCCTGGCAGTCTGAAAATTTAAAAAAAATTCAGGGTAATGGTAATCAGGATTGATCTTATGATCAATAAAAGGGGATTGTTACGGAATAGACACTGTCTCTTGTCCTCTCTGGGGCAGAGTGCAACAGGCTGTTGTGTTTGGGAAGTGCGAGAGCTTGACGAAGGTCAAAGGCTTCACTCCTTAGACATCACAGATATGAGACTGAGTAACAGTGGAAGTTCTACATTGAGTTACTCCCCGGGCGAGACCCCCTCCCAAAAAAAGTTAGCTAGTTTTTTATAACTATATACGTGAGGCAATTCTGCACAAAACAGTAGAAGTTATCAGACCTTAAATAAATAGACACTATATACAAAAAGTGGCAAATATATACAATTGGATATATTAAAAAAAAGTAACTAGAGCAGAGAACAACAATAATGTAAAATATTAAGATGAACAATATACAAATAAAATATAGATTAAATATTCTAAATAGCACAAATCCTTCATCACACAAATTTGAAAACATACTAAAGAAAATCTAATTATTAGACTGTTGCACTAAGAACAGAAAACACAAACTAAAACCTGACCTTTGCAATAAAACCAGTGTATTGCACTATATGTACCCCCCTTGTCCGTTTCTATTTGGGAGACCCAGAGGTGAACTGTCCCCCACCCGCCCCTCCCCTTCTCACACAGCTTCTGTGCACCGTGTGGCACCTTCTCAGCAAGCAGTGGCGCCTGCAGCAGCTGCAGTGGCGTCTGCAGCAGCTGCAGGGGGCGTCAATTTGCCAATTTCCCACACACTGTGACATGATAGATAATAGAAAACCGCTTTGCTGCGCAGATGATTTTTTTTTTCTAAGTGCTCGTGCCACCCCCCAGTGACATGAAAAAATGCTGCCCTGGGCGGCTGCCCGGTTCGCCCGTGCCTAAAACTGCCACTGCTGTGTAAGCAGCACTACTGTCTCCATAACTAGAAAATACATTTGACTGTTTAGGAACTAGCAGACCCTTAGATTAAATGATCTGTTGGGGTTTAAAGTGTGACTGCTGGAAAGCAGACTTCAGAATATGAGAGAGCATCATGCACAGATGTTGTATGGATGAATTCTGATTTTCTCCTTGGCCAAGCTTCAATAAATATTTCAGCATAAGACGTCAAAGGTCTACTGAACGCTTTCTTTACTGATGAGTTGACCATTGATCAGCAGATTTTCCACACCAACCACATTATCCAAAGAGTTTAGTTTACTATTAAATTATTCAGGTGTGCTAAGTGTACTAGTAATGTGCTTTTCTTGCATTTTCACAAGTAAAGGAAATGTTTCACATATCAGAATTTTTATTAATGAATGTAGCATAATCTAGTCCAGATTTGAGAGGTCTAGGTGTAGTGGTTTTTTAACTGGACTAATGTGGCATAAATAAAACAGTGACATCGTCCCTTTAGCATTTTCACAAATAAAATAAAGGTTTCACAAGTTCAATAGTGGGTGTCAGGCAAAGTGAATGTCTTACCTAAAATTTCTAAACTGTTTTTACATCAATAACATGCACCAAAAACAGACAATCAATGGACAAACAGTCGCTCATCAAGTTAATATTCCCTTCGCTTTCCCTGCCAAATCAAAAGTTCGTGACTCTTTATTGGTACATTTTTGACAAGAAAACTTATAGGTTGTGTTTACACATGTCAAGATTATTAAAATAATAATCAAGATAAGATAAGTACTTTCACATTATGTGAGTCAGAAAAACTTCATGTTTTTATTTAGATGTCTTCCATTACTCAAATTATTTGCAGCAGTTCTGTCATGAAGTGAACTTGAGATAGGACGAAAGATCAGGTTTTTATTTAACCCAGAAAAATACAATAACTGGCTAACAGAGGGCGCCTCAAAAAGAGGGAATGATTACAAAACATACAAATGAAAAATCCTACCTTCCGTGAAGAGATAAGAAATAAACAACACTTAACAGAAAACTGCTCGGAAGAGGGAAAAGCTATGATAAGGGTTTACAAAATAAATCTAGTCCTGAGAGGGAAATGCTATGAACATTAACTAAAAAAATAACACTCCTATAATGAGGGACAACAATGCTAACCCACAAAACAAAAATCTCCTCCGAAGAGGGACAAGATCTAAAGATAAACTAACTATACTAACTAAAAGAGAGCTATGAAAACTATAAGGCAAAAGCCAACAAAAAACACTTTTAGCGAGGCAAAAGGCTGGTGGCACTTGACGAACGTACAAGACACACTGGCACAGGACAAAGGGGAGAGGCAGACTATAAGCACACATGGAGGTAATGGGAAACAGGTGAGTATAATCAGGATCATGGAAGACAATCAGACCGAGGCACATGAGGAAGGGCAAGTGACCTGAAACGAGAGGAGAGTTAATTTTTCAAAATAAAACAGGAAGTCACAATACAAACATGGAGACAGGACAAAAACTTAACTTGATTTTACTGTGGTGTGACAAGTTCGTCTCTTAACATGATGTACAGGTCAGCCGCAGCAAGTGGATCTGAAGGAGCATCCCACCCATTCTCCTCCATCAGGAGACAACACAGTTCAAAAACGGTCTCATCACAAGGAAACTCACCTTTGGGAGTGCACTCTTCCATACACACAGTGACCTCCTCCATGGAAACAGGTTTGAGTCTATCCTCAGCACTGTGCAGCTCTGGGAATGAATACATCACATCAGGCCGACCCGATGCCACGTCACCACTTGATCTTGGTCTGATTTTGTGTGAATTCCAGGTGGTGAAAACTTTGTCAAGTTCATCCTGCATAGAAAGAAGCACAGTACATACAGAAATGTGAAATAGGTTTTGCAACACTTAACTGTTGCCTGTCTATACTGAGGCCTAGGTTGCTGTGTTGTATTGTTTATGGAGGGATAGAAAATGCCAAAATCAAAAATAAATAATTTAATGAATAATTACAAACAACAACAACTGCTACAATTCCAATACAACCTACAGCAACTTCATTTCAGAGGTTGAGGAAAGATTTTTACCTGAACAAGATTCATGAAACAGAACTGGATTAGACTTTTGTCCAAAAATTCTCCTGTGAAATGACCATCATCCTGGAAAGTTTGAAATAAGTTCATCCAGGACTGTGCACTCTGTTTGCGAAGGGTACCCCACCATCCTTCAATGCGCTGGTTTGCTGTGCTTCTTCCATTAAGGAAACTCTTCTCTCCTGCAAAACTGTCTGGATGGTTTCTCCGCAAAAAACATCTGCATTTCTTCAACACAAACATTTTCTGTTCCCCCTGCCTGGTCCAGCTATGCTTGACACCGTTTTGGTAAAGTAACTTGCTAATTTGGGATCACTGTTTGTGGTAAAGGCCTCCATCCATAACACATAGCGGCTGAAACCATCTTTGCAGCCATTGATGGCAATGCCATAGGGTTTTAGCTTGTCATAGCCGTCCATGTGCCAAAGTGCATTTGGCACCATGCTCTTCTCAATTCTACACCTTGTGGATCAACCAGTTTGATGATGTGTCTGATGTGTTTGAAGAGTGGCGCTAGAGCAGCGCCCTCTACCGTTTTCATTGACTTCAATGGAGATCACCAAAAAAGATTCCTGATGAGAAAACTAAATTTCTAAATCGCTCTTACGGTCTCATTTCTTAACTCTTATTAAATATAAACATATGTGGACGTCGGCCAAAGTCTTGTGATTCTCACAATGTGTTCATTTCTCAGATACGACTTATAGATTTTGAGTTAGAAGCTTTTGTTTGAGGGTTGGTCTGAAACCAGTTTTTGTCTCCAAAGTGTGCGCGCAGCAGGTGTTCCTCATCTAATCAGTGAGTAACCATAGCAACCCCATAGACTGTCAGAGGTCAAGTCTCCTCTATAAATTTACTAGATTCAAAGTTTTTGCCACCATCCGCTTTGGCCCAGTGGTTAAGGCACTCGGATCATGTGACGTAAGTCTGGGTTTGAATCCCCCCCCCCCCCCCCCCCCATAGTAACTGGATATTACCAGGAACATGTAATGAGCCTTTATTTTGAATATAAAAATAAACAACCCCCCCATTGTAATAGAATGTTACCAGGAAGTCTGTACAGAGCCTTTATTTTGAAAATAAGCCCCCCCAATAGTAACTGGATATTACCAGGAAGTCTGTACAGAGTCTTTATTTTGAAAATAAGCCCCCCCGTAGTAATAGGATGTTACCAGGAAAGCTGTACAGTCTGGTTTTTCAAAATAAAACCCCCAGATGGTTACAGGATGTTCCCAGGGAGCCGGAAAAAGAGTGGATTTTCAAAATAAAACTCGCAAAGAGTAACAGAATGTTCCCAGGATGCCTGAAAGATGCTTGATTTTCAAAATAAAATCCCCAAATAGTTACAAAATATTCCCAGGAAGCCTAAAAGATGCTGTAGTTTCAAAATAAAATGCCCAAATAGTTACAGAATGTTCCCAGGAAGCCTGAAATACACTGGATTTTCAAAATAAAACTCCCAGATAGTTACGGGATGGTCCCAGGAAGCCTGAAGGAGGTTGAATTTTTAAGATTAAATGCCATGGATGGTGATTAGACCTTGTAACATGGTTTCTCTCTGTCTCTGAAATTGGTAAAGTCTCTCAGTCACCACTCTGGATCATGTGATCAAAATACAGCTTTTATACATGTCTTTCTCTCTCACTGTCTCACTCTCCCAGGGTCTCTCTCCTTCCTCTCGAACTGTTACAGTCTCTCTCTCTCTCTCTGAAATGTGTCCACTCTCAGGGTCTCTGTCCTTCCTCTTAAAGGAAATGTCTCTCTGTGCGGAGGAGCGTCGGCGACGAGCACAAGTCACCCATTCAAAATGTCTTGGCAGGAGAGATTTTCTATTTTTTCTTTATTCTTCTTACGTAAATTTCCCGCTACTCCTCCCACAGATTTCATCGCACATACTCAAGACCTATAAAAAAACATGCGTAAATACGTTGAATCCTGTGCTATGACTTTTCTAAGAATTTCGTCCAATAATTTGCTCAAACATCGCGAAAACGCGGCCAAAACCGACGAATGGGACTCAAGGTCTCTCGCCCTAAAGAGCGAGAGGGCAAAAATGGGCGATTTTCAGCCACTTTTTTGGTGTTTAAACACTTCTCCTAGCCACAAACGGAGTCCGACAGCCATGATTTTTACATCTGGTGTCACTAGAGTTTGTTTCCTAGGCGCACATGTCACTGTGACATCTCTCGATGCAGTATTTTAGGCCGAGTCAATTTACAGAGAAAAGTTTTCTGGTCTAATTTCTCCATTGACTCCTATGTTAATTTTTGGAAAAAAGTCAGAAAAGAATAGATAAAAAATAGATCTGAACATTCGGGGAAGTCTTGGGATTCTCGCGGTGTTTTCATTTCACAGATAGGACTTATAGTTTTTGAGTTACAAGCATTTGTTTGAAAACTGTCGCTAGAGCACAGCGCTCTGACCTCCCCATTGAATTTAATGGAGATCTCAAAAAAAGATTCCTGATGAGAAAACTAAATTTCTAAATCGCTCTCACAGTCTCATTTCTTAACTCTAATTAAATAAAAACATATGTGGACGTCGGCCAAAGTCTTGGGATTCTCACAATGTGTTTATTTAACTATGGGCCAGCCGTGTTTATTATTTTAGTCATGTTCAAATAGTTTAAATGTGAAACAGTTTAACTACAAGGGAGGTTTTCTGTTATATTAAGTGAGCATTTAATGTATTTAACGTACTTTATGTACAAGTATATAAAGATAATACTCTTTAAAGGAGAGAAGAAAGATAATGTGTGTAAGGGTAAAGTGCACACATGATTGATGTTAGAGAGATGACATGATTACAAGGGAAGATTTTTATCTCTGGTTTAATGCAAATTTTGATGTTTATTTCTGGAAAATATTAAAAGATAGACATTTAACGTGAATGTTAACTAAAAATGGTAACTCCCAGTGCTGTAATGCAGACAGAATAACAAATGATTCATGATTGCAGTGAAGAAGTTAAAATGAATTTGAGAATAAATATAATCGTGATGAATGGAGAAGGAGCAACAGTGTCCTGCCTCGCTGATGTTTATATTACTTTTCCAGAGGGTTATCTATACATCTGTCAGCGGGGACCAAGCCGGGACCCGCTACATGTTTTAAAACAATGCCTCAGGCTGAAATGTATAGGAACACACACGCCCAAACATGCACACTCTTTACCTCAAACATTTTTCCAGCGCTGTTCTCCAGTACAATAATGAGGTCAATGTCTCTCTTCTCTCCCAGAAAAGGAGGGTAGGCAACATTGATCAGCAGCCCTGCATCAACCAGGTGGAATCTTTCATTGGTGCCAAGGCAAGGTGGAACATCTGACCGGCAAAATCATTTGCAATCACTATTTATATATATATATTTATTAATTTATATACTTAGCATTTTGTCTTTATCATATTGGACCATTATAAGACAATGTCACTTTTCACTTACTGTATTTGTTTCTTTACTTTTTTATTCCTAACTATGTCACCAGCATCGACTGTATGTAAAGACTAACAACAGGACTGCTCCCCAAAAGTGAAGCCAAAGCATTTCAATTGCCACCTGGTGGCTGGTTGTAATATAGGTCAGAAACTCTGCTGCCTCCTCGTTAGAGGATAGGATATGGACCAAACTAAAAAGTCAAAGTACGTGTCAAAAACGTTTTTTTCTCAATCATGATTTCTGTCATTTTAGGTAGTTGTTATGAAGCTATGCTAATATTTGTTGATGTGTTCATTTTTCTGCTACGTGTGGTTATAATTACCCATTGGATGCTATTCAAACAGGGTGAAACTTCATATTCATATATGACAGCTAAGACTGACTTGCGATTGGTTGAGGGAGTGTATCAGCTGGACCCTACTACTGTGACCATCCCCCGATCACTACTGTGCAAACTCATCAATCAAATTTTACTTGTACAGCCCATATTCACAAATACATTTGTCTCATGGGGCTTAACAAGGTGCGACATCCTCTGTCCTTAACAATCAGCAAGAGTACGGAAAAACGACCAAAATAAAACAATGCAATAGAGGCAGCGTGAAACTGAACACATCAACAAAATTACAATAGTTAAAATTGAAAGTTTGTGACATAACAGAAAGGTGTGTTGTTTGAAGTATTTATACATAATACACTGTCTGATAGAAATGAACCGAGCAGCGATGATAATGGAAATGGAGTTATTGCCAGTAATGAAAAATAGGTGTGCAAGACTATTGTATATCAAGCAGTCTTGTTGTAATTATAGTCCATGATCAGCTGCCACCACGATCACGATCCAACACCACGATGGCGGGGTTCAAATACAGGATATTTTGGCTTCATTTCTGAATAGTGGGTGGAAGTGGAGATGTGTCTTCCATCTTCATTTACAGTGTATGGTCACCAGTAAGCGTTACCTCCATCGGAGGGATCATGATGGAAGAAAGCTAACAGTTTTCTCCACTTCCAGTAGACACATAGCAACATTAGCATTTAGCTGGAGTCCTGTTTCCAGGCACTTCATCAATGTAAATTTTATATATTTTAATATTTACTCTGTCTAGGTGTCTGCTAACCTCTGCTCTTAAGTGCTGTGCTAGGTTTGAGCAGTGTTTTGTATCTTTTTCACTGAAAACAGCTGATGGAAACCATGGTGATGACAGTGACTGAACTAGAGCATTACTCAACTTCTTTCTTAGAGTTGCTGAGGAGGTCTGTCTTCTCACCTTTGTGTTGGTAGAGGTGGTTTCTGGTTGTTCCCCACTCCCACTTCTTAATCAGTTGAATGACTTTCATAATGAGTTCAGAGACTGGGGGAAACACATTGAGAACAAATAGATGCATTTCCTTCTCATTTCAATCACTTAAATAAACAGTACTTTCACACTGACCACAAGTTTTGAAAGCTCTATCCTCCAGACTGTGGCTCCAGGTGTCTACTTCCTCCAGCAGCTCCACTCTCCACTGCTGAAAAAGACTTTTTCTTTCCTCCATATTCTTTGACCCCAGCAGCGTAGAACGATTAACATTAACCTTGTCTGGAAAAATGAGAATCTAATAAGCACCATGCATTCTTTATTGTATCACACATGATCACAGACAAGAGGAATCATTGACAACATTTCTCTCTGGGTGTCAATGCAGTTTGACGAATGAGCTTACGGCTGCCAAAATAACAGCATTTAATGGGGAAAACTATGTCATATGAGCAGGACCATCACCTTCTAGTATTTAAATAAAAGTAAAAATAAGCCCCCCCACCCCTCCATAGTAACTGGATATTACCAGGAACATGTAATGAGCCTTTATTTTGAAAATAAGCCCCCCCCCCATTGTAATAGAATGTTACTAGGAAACATGTAATGAGCCTGGTTTTTCAAAATAAAACCCCCAGATGGTTACAGGATGTTCCCAGGGAGCCGGAAAAAGAGTAGATTTTCAAAATAAAACTCCCAAATAGTTACAGAATGTTCCAGGAAGCCTGAAAGATGGTGGATTTTCAAAATAAAACGCCCAAATAGTTACAGAATATTCCCAGGAAGCCTAGTTACAGAATGTTTCCATGTTTCCAGGAAGCCTTAAAGATGCTGATTTTTCAAAATAAAACTCCTGGATGATGACAAGACCTTACCAGGAAGCCCAAAGGAGTCTGGGGGCTCCGGCGAAGCCCCATGCAATGCATTGGCACTTATATTATTATTCCTCGAACATTCCATGTTTATTATGGGTGCCTTGCCAGCTGGGGGCTCCGCAATGAAGATGTGAAAGGAAACATTCAAGGAAACCTTTTTAAAATCATCACTCAGTCCGACACTCATTACTTCATCCAGGCTCTGACCCATCAGGAGAAGATGGCCTGGATAGACGCCATCAGAGAGCAGACATAGATGTCCACATTTCATTTTGACGTTTCATCTGTTATGAAGAAAACTGAAATTACACATTCCATGAATGTACTGTAGCAACAAACTGGGCCCATGATTTTAAATTACATAACATAGCTGTTGATCTGATCTTCCCAAATAAAAAACTAATAATTCTGTATTTGAAAATCGTGAATTGAAAATCAAATTCCATTTGATCCTACTTATAGCTGTAAGAAAATGATGATGTAAAGTAAGTAATGAGCTTATAAATATATTGTTTAATACTCAATGTATGGTTCTCAATTTCTCACTTGTGAATGCTTACAAAAAAAGCACTTTGTTAGGAGGGCTCTTTCTTAATTTCAAATTTCCATTTCTATTTCTAAATAAAAGTTTAGAAATTTAGAAAAAATGTTGAAATTATCCAATTATCCAATATTTCTAAAAACCAGCACTTCAAACAGAGCTGTGTCGCAGAACTTATTCAATATACTTATTATAGCTTAATATACATCAGACCTGAGCTAACACTCTCAATAATGTAATGTGTTGACTTTATGAATGGATTCGTTATTTCAAATTTTAAGCACTGGAAAAAGTGATATTATAATTGCCTGTTCCACTATTACATCATAGTTTCATACTTTGGCTGGAATATATATGTTTGATTACATTTTATGTGGTATCAAATGGGTCCTAAAAGTCTGAGATGTTGCTTGGTGAAACTCCTAGGTGGTTTTTACTCAACTGCAGGATCTGATGACAAGAGAAAGTACATGTCAAGACAAGAAAATCCTCAGGAGATTTTCATATTGTGCACAACTGGAAGGCTCGCTGGTTTGTGCTGATGCCAGACAAGCTGCTGTATTATAAATAAGAGGGAGGCAGAAGAGACTCGTGTCAGCGAGGGAAGATCCCACTGAAGGACTGTGTGCTGACTTGTCCTTTTCTAGAATGCGAAAATCGTCAGGTGAGTTTTTGTCAGACTCAAGAACAAAACGAGATTAGAAAAAGATTCCAGACCACTTTGTTTTTTCGAGTCTTTTTATTTGATCAATGTAGACACTGTGAAAATGTATCTTTTAAGTAATTCCCCAATCAGAGAGGCCTCACTCGATGAGACAGGAAATGTCCTCAGGTTAATGTTCTGTCAGGACCTGAGTTCAAACATCTTCCAGCTTTCGAGACAACAATTTGTTCCCCAAAGAAGAAATAATTACATTTCCAACAGCAGTACATAAACACTGAAATAAGTATATATCAGTTACAGCACCTTCAATATAGAATCTACTCTCATGTCTCATGGGGTGGAGTCAGGATGAGGGGATGGTTGAGGTAGAGGAAAGATGAGAGGAGATTATGATGAGCGCCAGCATGGAAAGAGAAAACTGAATATATTCCTTCTCTCTGTCCCTTTTCTCTCCTCCTTCTCCTTCAGTTCTTTGCTCTCCTCCTTTGCCTTCTTCTTCTTGTCCTTCTCCTGGAAGCTGGCCTCCTGTTCCAGGACTCTGCACCTCAGCCGCTTGTCACAGTTCTTCTGCAGAGCTTGGAATTTGACCTTCCATTGCTTTTGCACTTTCTGCTTCTCCACTTGCTGGAGCTGAAGATCTTTGACCTCCTTCTCCAACTCTTCCATCAAGTTGGCCAAGTCGTCTTTGACCTGACACAGCTGTGAGATGGAAGAGTCTAGGCTTTTATCCAGAGCAGCCTTCTCAACAGTCAGCTGGCTCTTCAGAGCAGACTGTATTGCAGCTGCAGCAGTGTTTTGTGCTGCCTCCTTCCTCAGAGCAGTTATCTCTGCTGCCTGCTCCTCCATAGCTGCCAGCCTCTCCGCAGTCAGCTTCTGCAATGCAGCGTTTTCTGCAGTCAGAGCAGTGTTCTTTGCTGCCTTCTTCCTCAGAGCAGTTATCTCTGCCACCTGCTCCTTCATAGCTGCCTTCTTCTTTGCAGCCAGCGTCTTTAATTCAGCATTTTCTGCAACCAAAGCAGTGTTCTCTGCTGCCTGCTTCTTTAATGCAGAATTTTTTTCAGTGTTTTGTGCAGCCTGCTTTTTCAGAGCAGTTATCTCTGCTGCCTGCTCCTTCATAGCTGCCTGCTTCTCCGCAGCCAGCTTCTTTAATGTTGCATTTTCTGCAGCCAGAGCAGTGTTCTCTGCTGCCTCCTTCCTCAGAGCAGTTATCTCTGCCGCCTGCTCCTTCATAGCTGCATTCTCAGCAGCGAGCTCCTTGTTCTCCCTCTTTGAGTCCAGCAGGGCTTGGCGGAGGGCCTTCAGCATTTTGGTGACGCTGCACCCATTATTTTGGGCAGTATCATGAGACTGCATTTGTTCAAATGACTGAAAGACAAAAATATACATATAACAGGTAAAAACACAAAACACACTAACTTCAGAAATATTCAAAGATACAGAGCTTGATGATTTTTTGTCATTTACACACGTCTGCTTTTAAAGTCTGTAAAACTACAGTAAAGTAAGATGAAGAAAGAAATGACAATTGTGTTTTGTGGATAAAACTAAAAACAGTTTAACCTGAAGTCTTTCCTGCTAAGAACAAAACTTACTTTGTCTCCTGAGCCGTTGATCTTCTCCATGTTGGATGAAGGCAGGTGATCCAGTGGAACAAAGTTCTTTAAAAGTATTTTTGCTGTGAAGCGCTGGTCTACTGACTGTCAATCTGTGACAGTTTAACAAAGTTGTTAGAGAAAAGATTCTCGTGCAGCCGTCCTCTACTAATGGTGGTAGAGTCTGATTCTGCTGAGAATTGTTTCTCCTTAATACAAAGGAATCTTAATAAAAAGGGATCTAAATCTTTATATGAGAGGCAATTGGCTTTGATCTAGAATCCAGAGGTCTAAATGTGACATCAAAGGATTAGAGGACTGCCTGTTTTGTCATGTGAAATGGGATGAAACATCATTACCAAACACACACACACAAACACAGACACACACACACACACACACACACACACACACGCACACACACACACACACACACTTCATTCTGATCTTCTTGCTGTCTTATGTCACATGTCAGGATGAGCTCAGCCCCACCGGCAGCTTCTCTCTGCGCAGCTGTCTGGTGTCGTCTCTGGATGATAACGGAGTTCCCTCAGGTGGGTTTACCAGAACATGTTACAGTTTTTTTTGATTGCTAAACGACAGTGGGCACAACTGGAGTCACATGTGCAAAACTCTAACTACAGTCTGCACAGCAGCAGTTCATGTGGACCAAACTCTAGTTCGTTTTTCATTGCTTGAACACAGTTTTCAAAACTCTACACACTTATCCCATGACTTTAACCACAACCTGCACAACACTGTGGATTTACAGCACTTTGTTCAAATGCTAACACACTGCTGTCAAAACTGTGAACCACATTCAAAACGGAATAGATTTCAGCCTTGTGCCTTTCAAACACTGCTGATTGCAATTTCAGCTGAAAGGCTAAGCAGGTGTCTTGTTTTAAACTTGTTAGTGAACACACACACATATATATATATATTACAGTATATATAGGTAGAGCTCAGAAAGACTCATTTTGGAAATGGAACAAGGAAGATGGGTTCGTGGAGGGAGAAGGGTGGCAGGGAGAGGGCGGATGCATGGAGGAAGACAAAGAAGACAAAGAGCTGTTATTTCAGATGAAATAAGGGCTACACTTATAGACCATGTCGTGAACCATGGTCTCTCATTGAGAGAGGCAGGGTTGAGGGTGCAACCCAATCTGCAAAGATCCACAGTGGCATCTCTAATGCGAATTTTCTATCATACAAACAGGTGAAAGTTACATCCTTACAGTAAATGAAAACATTACAGCAATCTTTTTTGTATTGCAATTATAGAATATTTACACAGATATATATTACAGTAAGTTTGACTGTAAAATATATTTTTACAACAGGACCCAAAGGCTGCCCCCAACAGGGGGAAGAGGAAAAATATTTTCAGATGCGCAGGAAAATGCTATTGTTGACATGGTTGTTGTCAACAATGCAATAAAACTGCGGGAGATTCAAGATAGAGTGCTGGCTGATAATGATATATTTGAAAATGTTATTTCTGTCAGCACAACAACTATTGCTCGAGTCCTAAAGAAACACCAAGTTACAATGTAACAGTTATACACTGTACCGTTCAAGAGAAACAGTGAACCGCCCACATGACCAAATGTCTCTTTTGGAAGCCATGCGTGCCGGATGTGAGGACACGAGTCCAGAGGACTGCCAGGGATGGATAAGGCACTCCAGAAGGTTCTTCCCCAGGTGCATGGCAAGAGAGAACATTAGATGTGATGTTGATGAAAACCTGTGGCCTGATGCTAGAGAGAGGCAGGATTAGCCCCTCAATTATTTGTTCGAATTACAGTATGTACTTTTAGTTTCTACCTTTTTTTTCTCATTACTGTAATTCCGTAAATTACTACAGACTATTGAAGCAAACTGCTAATTTTCATTTACCTTAAAGAATTATGTTCTAAATCATGTGAAAGAATGTCACTCTTTTCTTTGAAGAAAATATGACATTTTATGAAGTCACTGAAATTGTTCAAGCTGTAAAGATGAAAAGTTTGTATTTTCTGTATTGGTGTTTGATGCTAGTGTTTTTACTCTCAGTGTGTTCTGAGTGACAGTGTGTGTTATCTCAGTGAGGGTTGTGCATAGTGTTTGGCTGCACTGAGTGTGTTTTGAGCCATGTGTTAAGAGTTGTGTTGCTTGGAATGAGTTTTGCAGGTGATGTGAACTGTTTAGCTCAGGTGACTGTCGGTAGTGCAGACTGTAGTTAGAGTTTTGCACATGTGACTCCAGTTGTGCCCACTGTCGTTTGGCAATCGAAAAAAACTGTAAAACAAGACATCGGTGTTTTTGAGAATAATGACATTTTTATCTGTCAGCAAATCTGAACTTTATCCTGCTGATGAAATTTGCCTCATGTTGTGAAACACAGGAGTGATGATGAGGAGATGAATACAAATAATTATTAGATATATAAAAATAAAAAGTTACTGTTTTGATTTACATCTTTTAACTGCAACTCTGTCATATTTTCTGTTTATATCTTTAATCTCTGTTGCATAACTTTCACTTATAATCACGATACTTGCCATTTTAATTTGCGTTATCTCCCCCCTCACCTTCTAATTTCCATTGATTAATCTAATTCTGATTTATTTTATAACTTAATCCATTGAAACTTTATTGATTTTATCTCCATCCTGTTTTTTCCTTCTGTGCAGGTGTGAAAGGAAACATTCAAGGAAACCTGTTTAAAATCATCACTCAGTCCGACACTCATTACTTCATCCAGGCCCATCAGGAGAAGATGGCCTGGATAGACGCCATCAGAGAGCAGACATAGATGTCCACATTTCATTTTGACGTTTCATCTGTTATGAAGAAAACTGAAATTACACATTCCATGAATGTACTGTAGCAACAAACTGGGCCGACAATTTTAAATTACATAACATAGCTGTTGATCTGATCTTCCCAAATAAAAAACTAATAATTCTGTATTTAAAAGTTTGAACATGGAGGATTTAAATGTATTTAAAAGATACAAATGTAGCAATTCGTTTGTGATTTAAGTTTTCTTCAGTATTAAACATTAACATTTTTAAATCTCTCTATATGGTGACTTTTTAATAAATCTACACACCAGTGGTGCAAAGTACATATACAGGTCAAGTTTAGCACGTGTGTATAATTTAGTAAACATGAGCTTAACTTGATTAATTCCATTTGATCCTACTTATAGCTGTAAGAAAATAATGATGTAAAGTAAGTAATGAGCTTATAAATATATTTTTTAATACTCAATGTATGGTTCTCAATTTTTCTCACTTGTGAACGCTTACAAAAAAAAGCACTTTGTTGGGAGGGCTCTGTCTTAATTTCAAATTTCCATTTCTATTTCTAAATAAAAGTTTAGAAATTTAGAAAATTTTTTATTATTATCTAAAAACAAACACTTCAAACAGAGCTGTGTCGCAGAACTTATTCAATATACTTATTATAGCTTAATATACATCAGACCTGAGCTAACACTCTCAATAATGTAATGTGTTGACTCTATGAATGGATTCGTTATTTCAAATTTTAAGCACTGGAAAAAGTGATATTATAATTGCCTGTTCCACTATTACATCATATTTTCATACTTTGGCTGGAATATATATGTTTGATTACATTTTATGTGGTATCAAATGGGTCCTAAAAGTCTGAGATGTTGCTTGGTGAAACTCCTAGGTGGTTTTTACTCAACTGCAGGATCTGACGACAAGAGAAAGTACATGTCAAGACAAGAAAATCCTCAGGAGATTTTCATATTGTGCACAACTGGAAGGCTCGCTGGTTTGTGCTGATGCCAGACAAGCTGCTGTATTATAAATACGAAGGAGGCAGAAGAGACTCGTGTCAGCGAGGGAAGATCCCACTGAAGGACTGTGTGCTGACTTGTCCTTTTCTAGAATGCGAAAATCGTCCGGTGAGTTTTTGTCAGACTCAAGAACAAAACGAGATTAGAAAAAGATTCCAGACCACTTTGTTTTTTCGAGTCTTTTTATTTGATCAATGTAGACACTGTGAAAATGTATCTTTTAAGTAATTCCCCAATCAGAGAGGCCTCACTCGATGAGACAGGAAATGTCCTCAGGTTAATGTTCTGTCAGGACCTGAGTTCAAACATCTTCCAGCTTTCGAGACAACAATTTGTTCCCCAAAGAAGAAATAATTACATTTCCAACAGCAGTACATAAACACTGAAATAAGTATATATCAGTTACAGCACATTCAATATAGAATCTACTCTCATGTCTCATGGGGTGGAGTCAGGATGAGGGGATGGTTGAGGTAGAGGAAAGATGAGAGGAGATTATGATGAGCGCCAGCATGGAAAGAGAAAACTGAATATATTCCTTCTCTCTGTCCCTTTTCTCTCCTCCTTCTCCTTCTTCTTCAGTTCTTTGCTCTCCTCCTTTGCCTTCTTCTTCTTGTCCTTCTCCTGGAAGCTGGCCTCCTGTTCCAGGACTCTGCACCTCAGCCGCTTGTCACAGTTCTTCTGCAGAGCTTGGAATTTGACCTTCCATTGCTTTTGCACTTTCTGCTTCTCCACGTGCTGGAGCTGAAGATCTTTGACCTCCTTCTCCAACTCTTCCATCATGTTGGCCAAGTCGTCTTTGACCTGACACAGCTGTGAGACGGAAGAGTCTAGGCTTTTATCCAGAGCAGCCTTCTCAACAGTCAGCTGGCTCTTCAGAGCAGACTGTATTGCAGCTGCAGCAGCGTTTTGTGCTGCCTCCTTCCTCAGAGCAGTTATCTCTGCCGCCTGCTCCTCCATAGCTGCCAGCCTCTCCGCAGTCAGCTTCTGCAATGCAGCGTTTTCTGCAGTCAGAGCACTGTTCTTTGCTGCCTTCTTCCTCAGAGCAGTTATCTCTGTCACCTGCTCCTTCATAGCTGCCTTCTTCTTTGCAGCCAGCTTCTTTAATTCAGTGTTTTCTGCAACCAGAGCACTGTTCTCTGCTGCCTGCTCTTTCATAGCTGCCTGCTTCTCCACAGCCAGCTTCTTTAATGTTGCATTTTCTGCAGCCAGAGCAGTGTTCTCTGCTGCCTCCTTCCTCAGAGCAGTTATCTCTGCCGCCTGCTCCTTCATAGCTGCATTCTCAGCAGTGAGCTCCTTGTTCTCCCTCTTTGAGTCCAGCAGGGCTTGGCGGAGGGCCTTCAGCATTTTGGTGACGCTGCACCCATTATTTTGGGCAGTATCATGAGACTGCATTTGTTCAAATGACTGAAAGACAAAAATATACATATAACAGGTAAAAACACAAAACACACTAACTTCAGAAATATTCAAAGATACAGAGCTGGATGATTTTTTGTCATTTACACACGTCTGCTTTTAAAGTCTGTAAAACTACAGTAAAGTAAGATGAAGAAAGAAATGACAATTGTGTTTTGTGGATAAAACTAAAAACAGTTTAACCTGAAGTCTTTCCTGCTAAGAACAAAACTTACTTTGTCTCCTGAGCCGTTGATCTTCTCCATGTTGGATGAACGCAGGTGATCCAGTGGAACAAAGTTCTTTAAAAGTATTTTTGCTGTCAAGCGCTGGTCTACTGACTGTCAATCTGTGACAGTTTAACAAAGTTGTTAGAGAAAAGATTCTCGTGCAGCCGTCCTCTACTAATGGTGGTAGAGTCTGATTCTGCTGAGAATTGTTTCTCCTTAATACAAAGGAATCTTAATAAAAAGGATCTTAATCTTTATATGAGAGGCAATTGGCTTTGACCTAGAATCCAGAGGTCTAAATGTGACATCAAAGGATTAGAGGACTGCCTGTTTTGTCATGTGACATGGGCTGAAACATCAATACCAAACACACACACACACACAAACACACACACACACACAGACACGCACACACTTCAGTCTGATCTTCTTGCTGTCTTATGTCACATGTCAGGATGAGCTCAGCCCCACCGGCGGCTTCTCTCTGCGCAGCTGTCTGGTGTCGTCTCTGGATGATAACGGAGTTCCCTCAGGTGGGTTTACCAGAACATGTTACAGTTTTTTTTGATTGCTAAACGACAGTGGGCACAACTGGAGTCACATGTGCAAAACTCTAACTACAGTCTGCACAGCAGCAGTTCATGTGGACCAAACTCTAGTTCGTTTTTCATTGCTTGAACACAGTTTTCAAAACTCTACACACTTATCCCATGACTTTAACCACAACCTGCACAACACTGTGGATTTACAGCACTTTGTTCAAATGCTAACACACTGCTGTCAAAACTGTGAACCACATTCAAAACGGAATAGATTTCAGCCTTGTGCCTTTCAAACACTGCTGATTGCAATTTCAGCTGAAAGGCTAAGCAGGTGTCTTGTTTTAGACTTGTTAGTGAACACACACACATATATATATATATTACAGTATATATAGGTAGAGCTCAGAAAGACTCATTTTGGAAATGGAACAAGGAAGATGGGTTCATGGAGGGAGAAGGGTGGCAGGGAGAGGGCGGATGCATGGAGGAAGACAAAGAAGACAAAGAGCTGTTATTTCAGATGAAATAAGGGCTACACTTATAGACCATGTCGTGAACCATGGTCTCTCATTGAGAGAGGCAGGGTTGAGGGTGCAACCCAATCTGCAAAGATCCACAGTGGCATCTCTAATGCGAATTTTCCATCATACAAACAGGTGAAAGTTATATCCTTACAGTAAATGAAAACATTACAGCAATCTATTTTGTATTGCAATTATAGAATATTTACACAGATATATATTACAGTAAGTTTGACTGTAAAATATATTTTTACAACAGGACCCAAAGGCTGCCCCCAACAGGGGGAAGAGGAAAAATATTTTCAGATGCGCAGGAAAATGCTATTGTTGACATGGTTGTTGTCAACAATGCAATAAACTGCGGGAGATTCAAGATAGAGTGCTGGCTGATAATGATATATTTGAAAATGTTATTTCTGTCAGCACAACAACTATTGCTCGAGTCCTAAAGAAACACCAAGTTACAATGTAACAGTTATACACTGTACCGTTCAAGAGAAACAGTGAACCGCCCACATGACCAAATGTCTCTTTTGGAAGCCATGTGTGCCGGATGTGAGGACACGAGTCCAGAGGACTGCCAGGGATGGATAAGGCACTCCAGAAGGTTCTTCCCCAGGTGCATGGCAAGAGAGAACATTAGATGTGATGTTGATGAAAACCTGTGGCCTGATGCTAGAGAGAGGCAGGATTAGCCCCTCAATTATTTGTTCGAATTACAGTATGTACTTTTAGTTTCTACCTTTTTTTTCTCATTACAGTAATTCCGTAAATTACTACAGACTATTGAAGCAAACTGCTAATTTTCATTTACCTTAAAGAATTATGTTCTAAATCATGTGAAAGAATGTCACTCTTTTCTTTGAAGAAAATATGACATTTTATGAAGTCACTGAAATTGTTCAAGCTGTAAAGATGAAAAGTTTGTATTTTCTGTATTGGTGTTTGATGCTAGTGTTTTTACTCTCAGTGTGTTCTGAGTGACAGTGTGTGTTATCTCAGTGAGGGTTGTGCATAGTGTTTGGCTGCACTGAGCGTGTTTTGAGCCATGTGTTAAGAGTTGTGTTGCTTGGAATGAGTTTTGCAGGTGATGTGAACTGTTTAGCTCAGGTGACTGTTGGTAGTGCAGACTGTAGTTAGAGTTTTGCACATGTGACTCCAGTTGTGCCCACTGTCGTTTGGCAATCGAAAAAAACTGTAAAACAAGACATCGGTGTTTTTGAGAATAATGACATTTTTATCTGTCAGCAAATCTGAACTTTATCCTGCTGATGAAATTTGCCTCATGTTGTGAAACACAGGAGTGATGATGAGGAGATGAATACAAATAATTATTAGATATATAAAAATAAAAAGTTACTGTTTTGATTTACATCTTTTAACTGCAACTCTGTCATATTTTATGTTTATATCTTTAATCTCTGTTGCATAACTTTCA
Organism: Paralichthys olivaceus; assembly: GCF_024713975.1. Lineage (NCBI taxonomy): Eukaryota > Metazoa > Chordata > Actinopteri > Pleuronectiformes > Paralichthyidae > Paralichthys > Paralichthys olivaceus. The sequence goes on along the minus strand of NC_091097.1, from coordinate 26,500,217 downwards.
CTTATAATCACGATACTTGCCATTTTAATTTGCTTTATCTCCCCCCTCACCTTCTAATTTCCATTGATTAATCTAATTCTGATTTATTTTATAACTTAATCCATTGAAACTTTATTGATTTTATCTCCATCCTGTTTTTTCCTTCTGTGCAGGTGTGAAAGGAAACATTCAAGGAAACCTGTTTAAAATCATCACTCAGTCCGACACTCATTACTTCATCCAGGCTCCGACCCATCAGGAGAAGATGGCCTGGATAGACACCATCAGAGAGCAGACATAGATGTCCACATTTCATTTTGACGTTTCATCTGTTATGAAGAAAACTGAAATGACACATTCCATGAATGTACTGTAGCAACAAACTGGGCCGACAATTTTAAATTACATAACATAGCTGTTGATCTGATCTTCCCAAATAAAAAACTAATAATTCTGTATTTAAAAGTTTGAACATGGAGGATTTAAATGTATTTAAAAGATACAAATGTAGCAATTCGTTTGTGATTTAAGTTTTCTTCAGTATTAAACATTAACATTTTTAAATCTCTCTATATGGTGACTTTTTAATAAATCTACACACCAGTGGTGCAAAGTACATATACAGGTCAAGTTTAGCACGAATGTATAATTTAGTAAACATGAGCTTAACTTGATTAATTCCATTTGATCCTACTTATAGCTGTAAGAAAATAATGATGTAAAGTAAGTAATGAGCTTATAAATATATTTTTTAATACTCAATGTATGGTTCTCAATTTTTCTCACTTGTGAACGCTTACAAAAAAAAGCACTTTGTTAGGAGGGCTCTGTCTTAATTTCAAATTTCCATTTCTATTTCTAAATAAAAGTTTAGAAATTTAGAAAATGTTTTATTATTATCTAAAAACAAACACTTCAAACAGAGCTGTGTCGCAGAACTTATTCAATATACTTATTATAGCTTAATATACATCAGACCTGAGCTAACACTCTCAATAATGTAATGTGTTGACTCTATGAATGGATTCGTTATTTCAAATTTTAAGCACTGGAAAAAGTGATATTATAATTGCCTGTTCCACTATTACATCATAGTTTCATACTTTGGCTGGAATATAGATGTTTGATTACATTTTATGTGGTATCACATGGGTCCTAAAAGTCTGAGATGTTGCTTGGTGAAACTCCTAGGTGGTTTTTACTCAACTGCAGGATCTGAAGACAAGAGAAAGTACATGTCAAGACAAGAAAATCCTCAGGAGATTTTCATATTGTGCACAACTGGAAGGCTCGCTGGTTTGTGCTGATGCCAGACAAGCTGCTGTATTATAAATACGAAGGAGGCAGAAGAGACTCGTGTCAGCGAGGGAAGATCCCACTGAAGGACTGTGTGCTGACTTGTCCTTTTCTAGAATGCGAAAATCGTCCGGTGAGTTTTTGTCAGACTCAAGAACAAAACGAGATTAGAAAAAGATTCCAGACCACTTTGTTTTTTCGAGTCTTTTTATTTGATCAATGTAGACACTGTGAAAATGTATCTTTTAAGTAATTCCCCAATCAGAGAGGCCTCACTCGATGAGACAGGAAATGTCCTCAGGTTAATGTTCTGTGAGGACCTGAGTTCAAACATCTTCCAGCTTTCGAGACAACAATTTGTTCCCCAAAGAAGAAATAATTACATTTCCAACAGCAGTACATAAACACTGAAATAAGTATATATCAGTTACAGCACATTCAATATAGAATCTACTCTCATGGCTCATGGGGTGGAGTCAGGATGAGGGGATGGTTGAGGTAGAGGAAAGATGAGAGGAGATTATGATGAGCGCCAGCATGGAAAGAGAAAACTGAATATATTCCTTCTCTCTGTCCCTTTTCTCTCCTCCTTATCCTTCTTCGGTTCTTTGCTCTCCTCCTTTGCCTTCTTCTTCTTGTCCTTCTCCTGGAAGCTGGCCTCCTGTTCCAGGACTCTGCACCTCAGCCGCTTGTCACAGTTCTTCTGCAGAGCTTGGTATTTGACCTTCCATTGCTTTTGCACTTTCTGCTTCTCCACGTGCTGGAGCTGAACATCTTTGACCTCCTTCTCCAACTCTTCCATCATGTTGGCCAAGTCGTCTTTGACCTGACACAGCTGTGAGATGGAAGAGTCTAGGCTTTTATCCAGAGCAGCCTTCTCAACAGTCAGCTGGCTCTTCAGAGCAGACTGTATTGCAGCTGCAGCAGTGTTTTGTGCTGCCTCCTTCCTCAGAGCAGTTATCTCTGCTGCCTGCTCCTCCATAGCTGCCAGCCTCTCCGCAGTCAGCTTCTGCAATGCAACGTTTTCTGCAGTCAGAGCAGTGTTCTTTGCTGCCTTCTTCCTCACACTGAAAAAAATAACTCATAGAATTTACTTAAAAAAATCTGAGTAACAATTTGCACTCAATTTTTTTGAATACATTTTAATGCTATAATCTTGAGTGCAACTTACTTGAAGTAAATGAATGAAGTAAAATGTACCTCTAAATATATATGAGCAGTCAGAAATATTGAGTAAATGAATTATTTTCATTTTGGAAAATCACAATTAATTAAATATTAAGTAACTATTTACGTAAATGTTAATTAATTTTCTGTGATGAATGTTAATTGTACCACAAATCACAATAAGATTCTTAACCATTTTCTTTTTTTAGGGCATCTTTAGCAAATTACAGTTAATACTGTTTTAATAATAATCAAAATGACAAATGATGATAAATGATAAGAAACTTGGACGCAGCCCACAAATAAGAACAAAAAGTGCAAGGGGGCAGTCTACAAATTGTACATTAAGACCCTTTCACATATTTTTATAACAAACTTGGTAATATCAACTGAGAGGGGACAGCTTAACAGGGCTTCATTCTATCTAGTTCAAGGAAAACTTAAAAAAAAAAAAAAACTTTCACAGAATTCCCGTACCCAAGCAAAATCTCTTTGCCTTCATGGAGGATGGCTACATTCTTAAACCATTTTTTTAAAGGTCAACTTTAGCAAATTAAAAGTTAATACTGCCCAGATACTAAATATGACAAATAATGATAAAAAGAAACTTTGAGTACAGCCCACAAAAAAAAATGCAAAAGGCAGTCAATAAAAGCTACATTAAGATCTTTTCACAATTAGTTTTTTTTTTTGCAAATATGTAACACTTGATAACAATTTGAACAGTCAGTCAAGAGAAGGTAACCGAATGCTCAATTACGCAAGGTGGAAGCATTAACGTGTTTTGGATTTCAATCCGGCTATTTTTGGGGACAGCTTCAGGCCGTCAAGTTCAAGGAAAACTTTTTGAAATGTCTCAAAAGTGTACTGCAGTGTTTTGGGGTATGCTAAGTTCAGGGCATAAATTACCCCCATGACCAAAGCACATGCTTTCACAGGATCCTAGCAGGTCCTGCATACAATTTACAACAATAATAAAGAAAAGAAAAATAAGGAACATGTTTATGGTGACTTCATTATTGGGGTAAAAAAAGGATCACTAAGCATAGAACACAGCACAAGACTTTCAACCTAAGGGACTTTTAAGGATCTTGTTGCTCAAGATCACTATGAGTTAGGTAGAAGAATGACCGCATTTGCCAAGTGGGCCAAGCTATGAACAGGCAGAGGCTAATCTAATGGGGCATAGTACTGAAACTTAATGCTCTATGCCTCAATAGGTTAGCTTTAGCTGCCTATCAATAATACGGTCTGTTCTTTAAATCTTGTGCCTCTGCACAACTGTCCCAACACTTTTGTTAGAAAGAGTGCAGTAGCAATCAGTCATTTTGCAGGGAAAGGCTTCAGAGTTACATGATATTGATTGAGAGGTAAAATCTGATACTTCAGCAGAAGGCTCGGACAATATGATAAATATATTTTACTCATTTTACCTGGCAATCTTAATAAAGGTCCTCCTCTTTCTCTCCAAGATACAAAATGAGGCCACGGATGACTGCGTCACGTCTCCCCTCAATGCTTTGATTCTGTGGACAGATTAACAAGAACTAAAATACTGAAATCTTATTGTTACATGAGCACATGGAGTGTTGAAGCCATCAAGTGCAAGTAGCAGGGGAGGTAAGAGTAAAATAAAATTAACACACAAAACAAGACGACATGTCTCCCCACAAAAGCTACACAAACACAACAAACCTGAGTCAGTTTGTCCACAAATGAGGTGTTCTCATTATCCTGTGAAGACTGATCAAGTGGCACTAAAGACGAGGCAGAAGAGGAAGTTGCTAAAATTGTCCTGGCCTATGGGGGTCAGTGTGAGAAGTTACCTGTTATAATACAGCACAATTTAGATTCATTTAGATTCACACAATTTAAGGTTATATGTTACCTAGTCTGACAAGCAGATGTGGTGTTTCAGAGAAACCATCCGATGCCCTTGCACAGCATACGCAGCCAATGGGTATGTGTCGGTTAGTTGGGAGTGCTCAATCACTTTCACTACCCTTGTGGCCTCCAACTTGAAACTACCAAAATGCTCCAAGTACCATGCACTTTGCAACTTCACCACAAAAAGTAAGTGGTCACGAATAACAATGATTTGTCATATTTCAACAAAGTCGGGCAATCCAGAGGTGGAGCCATACACCAAGATCATGCCAATACTGTAACTGGTACCCTGAAATTCTGCCTGTTTTGTCAAATGAACAACAGTCTCTTCAGGAAATTTCTGTGATACAAATTCCTGTATGTTCTCATTTACAACTTCCAATGGGACAGTTGATGTCTTTGATACAGAAATAACAAGTCTTTGTATATTTGAGTCATGGAGATGATACGCAATCATGAACTGGTGTTTTCTTGCCATAGACTTCAAGATGGTGCGGAAGTTATTAGTCTGCCTAACTAACTTCTTAAAGAAGCAATGTTTTGCTTCAAATCGCATCGTCCATAAGGACACTAGCGGACCAAATGCTTGGATGAGCTGTGGGTAATGCTCCACAAAGTGATGTGTTGAAATCAGTCTCTCTTGAGGAAAAACACTGCAAAATCTTTCTCTATGCTCAGCAATCAGACTATCTAGGAAACCAATACTTTCATCTGTATGAGTAGGTGACATAACCAAAGAAACAACATCTCTGAGTGACAATAACTGCCAGGTGAGATCCTCTTCTGGTATTTTGGCACTGATCATAAGCAGCAACAGCCTCAGTAAACACCAATTTTCAGTTGCATTGCCACCAATGGTTCTATTGGAGGCAAAGTTTGGTGGAACACCTTGAGGAGAATTTGTGCTGTCTTTCCACTTGTATGGGAATTGTTTGATGATTCTATTGAGCTCTTCATAAGAAAAGTATTTTCTCTTTATTAGGATATCTAGACACAAAGATAATTCCACAGGTACTATACCCTTAAGCAAGTCGTGGAGTACATCAGGTGGGTAGCCTGTTGTCACATGAAAATGACTTAATCTTTGAATAATTGCACAAGGTCTTTTTACTCCACGACTGTGGGTGTTACCAGCCAAGGCTGTTTCAATGTCCACCTCATATTGCTGCTTTGTTCTGCTAGGGAAAGCTCCTGTCCTAACTTCTTGCTTCTGAAACTGGGACCGTTGTCCAACACAAAATCTACAAACGTATGTCCCACTAAAACTTTCAACAAACCCTCCAACTGAGTGGGCACCAAGATTATCAGCAAATACAGTGCCCTTTACAATTTTTCCTAAACATGAAACAAAAATGCCGTCTTCCTCTAAGCTTTTTAAATCATTCAATAATGGCTCCAATATTTTGACATAACCGAATTTCTTAACATCTGTAGCCTTGCATAAAACCGCTAAGTAAATAGATGATAGTCTAGACCTCAATACTGATGGAATGTCAGCAAATACCCAGTAAACACCAGTCACCTTGTGTTTCTTACGAGAGGTGCCTAAAGGGTTACAAATTTCAAAGTCATCCGAATAGAGAAGCAGTGAAAGCCTTAACTCTTCTCCAGACAGAAATGTGTTTTCTTTAAAGTTAGAACCGTCACGAAAACTAGTATATTGACATGAGGAGTCACAATGCCTTGTTGACCTACTCTTCAAAACCTTTTCTTGGATGTCACTATTTTTCAGAATATGAGACAGGGATTGCAAAATTGGAATATACTGGAATGACCTGTTCTCTTCAGCATCAAGTATATATTCTATTGGTTCAACAACAGAGAAATGTTCCTTGAAATAAATATTTCTGCTGTACGCTGTGCTGAGAGTACCTTCCTTACTAAAGGCTACACTGACAGGATTTAACTGACAAATGCGCTTCACTAAGTCTGTGATCACTAATTCTTCAACAGTGCAGCCATGATTTTCTAATGGCTCACAAACAATGTTTTTGATAACAGATGCAGATGCTGAACCAACAATAAATTGAAGCTCTTCAACAATCTCATCTACACACCTACTAGGCACATTGAATATGCATTCCAATTTCAGTATGACTTCGACCAAATCCTCACCCTCATTGAGGATTCCTTCATCAAAAGTAACTTCACTTTCCTCTACAGGCCATATACTATCCTCAATATCCTGAACAGGAAGTGTATGTGTATGTAATACTGTATCTTTAAAATCTTCAAGGCTGTGAGGATTGTGTTTCCTACTTTTATGTGAGGCAAAAGTTGAATATATATTAGTACTATAATCACAATCTTTGAAAACGCATTGAACTTTCTCAAATTTTTTCAAATGTGCCCCTAAATGTTCAAAATATCGCCTTTCAGTGTTAAAATTTTGTGAACTACATATAAGGCATGAAAATTAAACAGTTTCCTGTGACTGGACAGCTGGAATGTGATCTCTAGATAAATGTGTACGACTTTTGAATAAACAAGGGCAATCTGCAAACAAGCAGGGTACTGACCGACCTTGACCGGTGTGCAAATGTTTCAGTCTATAATGCTTTAAGAGCTCTTAACGTTTAGATGCCCTGAAGTCACAATTCTTGCATGGCCATCTCATAAGTCTACTGTCTCTCCCTGATGATGTCCACAATGAAAACAGTTGAAGTGTACACTGCCCTCAACTGTCACCTGCACTGGCTTATCCTAACAGCAAGCAGTTCCCTGTGTATAAACAGATAAAACAATAACCTACAAAGTGAAACTACCTTTTTATATAACATTTTAAAAGTGAATTTGGGACATTAACCAGAAAACTTTTACCCTGGTCTACTCTACAGCCACCGGCCGCCCTGAGGCCGTTTGAGCCCCAGCCTAGTTAAGCTTAGATAGCCATAATGGAGATAGAAAAAAAGTTTACCCCATACAACCGTGTTTAACGTTAACGTTACCCCGTAGTGGAACAGCGCCATGCCACCACTGATTTTAATGTTTTTACCGAGTTAAATGTAGCACTCACATAGGTCAGGCTTATGCAGTTAACATAGAAGTTATTTTAGCCATTAGCACGCAAGCCGCCATTACATGGAGCCAAATTTACTTTTAAAACTGTCTGTAGGCTCTGTTGGAGCAAGTTGTTACCATGTAAATAAAAATGCACTGGCGTTAAAAGCAATAAACGTTAGCCATCGTCGTGACATGAAAATCAAACTCCTAAAGCTAACGTTAAGCCAAGCTGTTTCACCTGACCAAAGAGATGAGGCAGTTAACGTTACATCCTTTGTTACTGAGGCTAACTACGAACAACTGCTTACTGTATAAGCACACCAAAAATACGACTTTCAAAGTGTACAGCAAGCAATAAATGAACTCAAACCAGAAAATAGAAAGGGAATACTTACGCGTAACAACTTTAGAATCTAGGCAAAATGGCGATTCCCGCTATCGACTCACTCTCCACTAACGTCTTCTTGTTGAACTTGTCTGTTGCCTCGACATGTCCTCTGACTCACTGCGCATGTGCAAATTAAGACCCAAATTTCTAAATAAAAGTTACTTAGTATTGTCAGGTGTAGTGCCTTGACAGAAATTCATTTAAATAACATTTGAAAATCTCTTGTAAGATTTACTTGTCCCACTCAGTAAATTGATTACACAAATGAATTGTGTAATTTTCTTTGTTTTTATTGAGTTCCACCCAAAATTTATATTACAGTGTAAACATTACTATTTTTCAAGGAATATATTTTACTATACCCCAGAGTCATTTCTTTCAGTGCAGAGCAGTTATCTCTGCCGTCTGCTCCTTCATAGCTGCATTCTCAGCAGCGAGCTCCTTGTTCTCCCTCTTTGAGTCCAGCAGGGCTTGGCGGAGGGCCTTCAGCATTTTGGTGATGCTGCACCCATTATTTTGGGCAGTATCATGAGACTGCATTTGTTCGAATGACTGAAAGACAAAAATATACATATAACAGGTAAAAACACAAAACACACTAACTTCAGAAATATTCAAAGATACAGAGCTGGATGATTTTTTGTCATTTACACACGTCTGCTTTTAAAGTCTGTAAAACTACAGTAAAGTAAGATGAAGAAAGAAATGACAATTGTGTTTTGTGGATAAAACTAAAAACAGTTTAACCTGAAGTCTTTCCTGCTAAGAACAAAACTTACTTTGTCTCCTGAGCCGTTGATCTTCTCCATGTTGGATGAACGCAGGTGATCCAGTGGAACAAAGTTCTTTAAAAGTATATTTGCTTTGAAGCGCTGGTCTACTGACTGTCAATCTGTGACAGTTTAACAAAGTTGTTAGAGAAAAGATTCTCGTGCAGCCGTCCTCTACTAATGGTGGTAGAGTCTGATTCTGCTGAGAATTGTTTCTCCTTAATACAAAGGAATCTTAATAAAAAGGGATCTTAATCTTTATATGAGAGGCAATTGGCTTTGATCTAGAATCCAGAGGTCTAAATGTGACATCAAAGGATTAGAGGACTGCCTGTTTTGTCATGTGACATGGACACACAAACACACACACGCACAAACACACACACACACACACACACACATACGGGTATATATGGTATAGACAGACTTTTTCTCCAAACCAGCCCGGTGGTGGTTTACGGGGACTACCCTTTCCCGAGGTCCTAGAGCAATGGGAGTCAGGTCAACACACTGCAAAAAATCTGAAAAAAATTCAGGCTGAAGATACGAGCTACAGAACTCTATACACACGACCCTGACTGGGTGGTGGTTTTTGCAGACATCGCTCTTTTTGACAAATGTGTGACATTTGAGGACACAACAAACAATGTTGGGACTTTAAAGGGACAATGATGTCACATTTTAAATAGCACTTCATTAACATAAACACACACACCTGACAGAACACAGCATAAGGGGGACCATCCTTTTATTACCATAAAATTAGGTTAAACCTTAGATATTTGTTTCAAATAAGAACACGATATGTATATAAATAAAACATAGATCACTTAAAAATAAGTGATCTCAATTCTGAGCTGAACCACATAATGAAGAATAACAGAACTTGAGGTTTTTTTTGCATTTCTTGGCAGCGAACTTTAAATAACTATTGCAATTTTAAACAGGATTTGCATAAAGCAAAAACATAATTTCTTAGCAGCCACACACGCTACAAACAAAAAACACATCCACTTTGAACTTCCATTAGCTTGTCTGCTGAAGTATTACTTGTATCCACTTTTACAATAACACATTTTTAGAAACATAGTGCCTTTTAAAACGTTGAGGCATCAGCCAAACCACAATGCAAACAAAAACAAATGAACATAAGTCAGTGGATTTACAGCTTTTGCTGATGTGCCTGCCTCTTTGCAGTTGTTCCCCGATTTCTCACAAAGTCCCTTATATTTTGCATTGTTCGTTGTGCTAACACGGAGCCTTCGACAATCTTGCAGTGACTGCATTCATTTTTGGAGGCTAGACTTCCTTTGTTTATGTTTGAGGACACAACAAACAATGTTGGGACTTTAAAGGGACAATGATGTCACCTTGTAAATAGCACTTCATTAACATAAACACACACACCTGACAGAACACAGCATAAGGGGGACCACCATTTTATCACCATAAAATTAGGTTAAACCTTAGATATTTGTTTCAAATAAGAACACGGTATGTATATAAATAAAACATAGATCACTTCAAAATAAGTGATCTCAATTCGGAGCTAAACCACATAATGAAGAATAACAGAACTTGAGGGTTTTTTTGCATTTCTTGGCAGCGAACTTTAAATAACTATTGCAATTTTAAACAGGATTTGTATAAAGCAAAAACATAATATCTTAGCTTTCACACACGCTACAAACAAAAAACAAATCCACTTTGAACTTCCATTCGCTTGTCTGCTGAAATATTACTTGTATCCATTTTTACAATGACACATTTTTAGAAGCATAGTGCCTTCTCAAACGTTGAGGCATCAGCCAAACCACAATGCAAACAAAAACAAATGAACATAAGTCAGTGGATTTACAGCTTCTGCTGCTGTGCCTGCCTCTTTGCAGTTGTTCCCCGATTTCTCACAAAGTCCCTTATATTTTGCACTGTTCGTTGTGCTAACACGGAGCCTTCGACAATCTTGCAGTGACTGCATTCATTTTTGGAGGCTAGACTTCCTTTGTTTATGTGACTTTTGAAGTGCCGCATTACTGCAGCCACCTCAGCCTTGGACCACATCTTCTTTTTCCCTTTTCTGGAATCCTTTCCTTGATTACTTTTGCCTGAAAGATATAGAGGCAAATATGTAGAAAACATTTGTCACACAAACAGAAAAAAAAATTTGTTGGCTACTTGGATCTATCAAAACTTCCAACTAACTCCACTAATTAATAGTCTCTTTGATGAGGAGACTATTAGTTGCACTTGATATGATTTTCCCAACTAGATTTGTCTAACTCAGTTATTCATATTCAAACAATGTTATTCATTCACCCGTCAGTGTTTTTTATGTTGTGGATGATTGGTGCATATTGTATATACTGTACTCTGCACAAGTTTTAGGCAGATAAATCTGGGATGCTTATAAGAGTTATACCATTAATAGTTTGAGAATTATTTATATATTAACTGTTAAGAGAAAAACCCCAAGTCAAATCAATATTTGGTATGAGCACCTGTTCTCCTGTATACTTGGCAAGTAGGTTGTTCAGCATCCTTAGTAACTTTCCACAGTTCTGCTGTGGATTTAAACTCTCTCAACGTCTCTTCCGGCTCTGCATGTTATCCCAGATTGACATCATTATGTTGAGATCAGGAACCACATGTATAACACAGTGCGTTGGATTCACACTAACAGTGAATATTTGCACAAAAGCCGAAAATGGCAGAGGATAGTTCTTTGGGACAGATGCCTCCCTGATGGTATTGGGTGATGGATAAGATTCTCAACATCTAAATGTCCAAACGATTGCACAGTACTGTGTATTTTTCTGTATATTCTTTATATAATTAATTAGGAGTAATTTTTGGACAAAAGCAAAGAAATTTGCCACTGCCATTTATAGAATGAAATTGAAGTAAAGTAGAGAAATTGAGATGCACAGATGCAGGGGTAGAGAGGAGTATGACATGCAACAGAGGTCCTCACCAAGAATCCAACATTGCAGTTATGTAGTATCCTTCTTAACCAGCAACTGTATAATTTTTTGTTTTATTCCATTAAATCATTATATTTATCTGCTGTGTCTACATTTATTGCATTTTTTTCCTCTTTAATACCGTTCCTAAATACCTTCAAACTTGCCTTACCTTCAGATAGACAAGCAGTCTCATGTACTGTGGACGACACTGACGAAGCAGTTCCTGCTAAACACAAGGCAACAAAAGTTTTTTTTTCACAGGAAAAGGTCAATTTTAGCAATAGAAACATAACTTTAGGGTGTGGTAACTTACCTAAATCTGCAGTTTCCTGGACCTGTGCTTTGACTGTAGAAGGTAATGCAGCACCCACATGCTCACCACTTCCACCCTCTGATGCTGTGACGGCTGTGTCACTGTCATCCGACTCCCCCTCACTGTCCTTGGCCTCAGTGTCACTCAATGCAATTTCCTCTGGGAAAAGGTATTAAAACTAACATGAGTAGCTCATCATTACATGAAAAGCTAACAATTAATCAGTTTACAATTGGAAATTATATATTAGCTCACTATAGTAGTGTTAGGTAAATCCACAAGGGTAAAGGTAAGGATAATCAGAAAAAGGCTTTGGAATGAGATGCCAAAATTCACAAATCTGAAGCAGACTTTCAATTGCTGTGAAAAAGCCATTATATTGTGCAAACAAAATGGATTTAATACATTGTGTGCACACAAAATATATGATAGGACTTCCAAGGCTATGTAGTAATACTGATTTGGACAATGGAGTTTTGTAAAACGTTCACACAATATGATCATACAGCATTATCATAATACTATTGCAGTGCAAGTTGATAAACCACAATGTTGATTTATTTCCTAGCTCTACAGTAGTCAGCAGTAGAGTTTTTGATTCTGAACAGTAGACATTCCATATATTTGGACATGAAATGTGATCTGTGCTAAGAAAAAGTTAGTGACCAATGAACTAAGGCAAGTCCAGATGTCTTTGACTTGATGTTCAGAATAAAAAGCATACAACCCTAAGATAATATCCCTATGTGCTAATTTCTGTACGAACCTTCTATTTCAATCTCATCCAGAGATTTCCCCTGCAGGCTAGAGAGATGTCCTTTTTCCATGGTCAAAAGCAGTTTGGAAATCTTGGCCAGTTGTGTGGTGGGAACTGGTAATCTATAGAAATCCCTGTGAACACGGATGTCATGACCAAGGAAATCTGCAACCTGATCAAGTTCGTTGTTTTTTAAATTGAGGACTTGTGAAAGTGTGGCAACATGCTTCCTGAGTTGTGTCGACCTGAGGTGCTCGGGGTGCTTTGCTCCACACTGGCTTGCATGAACACGCAAACAGTCCTGTCCTCTGTAGTGGCTCATGGATTTGGGTCTTGCAAACAGGAAGACATTTGTGGCACAAATACCACATTCAGATCTTTTACTGGTCAAGAGTGACAAAGCATCTACCACACTTGGGGTGAGCAGAACTGCAACCTTTCTACCTCTTTTTCCCATGATTTCCATTCTGCTAAAATAGTTGCAGAGCTTCTTTCAATATTTGACAGTCCCATAGCAACAACCTCATGAAGCTTTGAGCAGTCTCTCTCATTAAAACTTTTGAGGCACATTTTTGAAACCTCCCCAGCACGTCTACGATTGAACACAATGATTTGGGAAAGCGTAACCTGTGCAAGTCGAGCATAATTCTGGGCCGTGTCTTCCTCCTTCAAGTTGTAAAAGGCACTTTCTGCAGATTTCTCAAGGAACCGATGAAGCATCTGAACATCTTCAGTGAAGGGTAATGTTGATGGTTTGTTGTACTTTGCATCACTCAGTGTGTTCAGGGCACTGTGGGACACCAACTCAGTCCACTTGGACGTGTACAATTTCTTGAAAATGCTCGTGGACTTGATCAGTTCTTCATCTTCTGCCATGAGGGCCCGACAATGAACGATGTCACAGATTTTGTTTAGAGTATGTCCCAATTTCAGCGCAAGGCTGGGTGTTTGGTATGTGAGTTTTTCTTCATCAAATCCTGAAACTTTTTTTACTGCTTGCACAACTCTCTGGAAGTTTGCAGGTTTAACAGCCTCCTCTAGGTTATGTATTGAGAATTCTGTGCGCAAACACAACAACAGACGTCCCATTTCACGAAGCTTCTGTCGTATGTACTCATACTTTGTAGGGTCTTGTCCGTGCCTGTTGTAGAGTGACTGGGCAAACTGAATAATAGAAAAGTCATTCCGCACAACTGAGGCAACCTCATCTTGTTTCATGACACTAAGCAGCTTCCACACTCCACTTGAGATCTGCTGACAGGACACAGACTGTTGAGCTACAGCCAAACCCAGTACTTTGGTTCTTCCAGGTTCTTTATCCAAATCTTCATTTTCTGGCTTGCAGGGGCATCTGCGGACATGTCTCCACAGTTCCTTACGAATGTACATCCCTTGACAGTACATACAGTGAATAAAGTTTCCTGCCACAGCTTCAGCTTTTGGTTTTTTCTTCACTTTCAGTTGTCCAGTTCCTTCTTTTAAAACTTCAGCGTTATGTCTAAAATTTCCTTTGTTCCTCATTTTTACTAATATTTTTTTGCGCTCTTTGGAGTGCTCAGGGAGAGAAAATGCATGCACAATTTCAGCATGTGTCTTGTGTGTTTTCAAGTGGCGTGAAATTTTACTTTGTGGCTTACCACAAACATAACAGTAATTTTTTTTGCTCAATATCAGATGTGTAGATTCTGGTTTGTGTAACTCAGCTTCACCCTCTGGCTTATCATTCGACATTTTAGCAGCCTTGGCACCCATGTCATCTTCAAGAGGTTTCCAACATTTTGACGTGCTGGGTACAACTGGAAAGCTTGTGTCTGACACTTTAGATGTTCTGAAATCGGGCATTGCTGGATTTACTTGAATCTTTTCTTGTTTTGAATGATGAGACATAAAGGGCACTCTTGCATCTGAGTCTTCGTCTTCTTCATCTTCTTGTGACTCCGAGTCTGGTATGTATTCCTTATCAGACATATTCTGATCAACATCCGATATTTGGTCCGGTTCGGAACTTGGTGCGTTATCCTGATCTGACGACAGCTCACCCTCAGTACATTCAGAAAACTGCTGCTCCTGAAATGGTGAGAAAACAATTTGTTTTGAGTGGTGATCTACATTTTATAGATGGCAGCTTGATTCACAGGAAATTAGTGAGATCACACTGCAATCAATCTTGCCAGGCTTCAAGCTATGTGTTAGTGGCTGAAACCCAGTGGTTAAGACCAATCAGTGTGATGCGTTTTAAGGTGTGACGACTGTCTATGATGAAGAAATCGAGACGCAAACTTATTGGTTGTATTTTTTTGCCTGCCCTTTCTACAGTTTCTAGGGATGACTTACCAGATGGTTCTGTGAAACAGTGTAGGAGTTAATTGGGTACTCACCTTTAATTGGTGTTGGAGGTTATCATTTATTCGTCTGAGGCAGGATTTATGTCAGACTCCTGAACAGACTGCAACACATTTTGAATATATTACTTTCAACAATGCAAGTCTATTTAAGTTGTTCTATCATAACACTGCAGTAATTGGGAATACAACCATGTTTCCATAAAACTTTCTTTTGAGATGCTCATTTTGAATTTGAAGTCAATATTACTTTTCAATAAAAGTTGTGACTTTACAGATGTGCACAAATGCCCCCCATACCATTACAGATGGTGTTTTTATAACTGATACGTCCCTCTCCTCTTTTGTCCGGACGATGCAGCTTCCAAAAGGAATTTCCAATTCTGATTGGTCAGACCACAGGTCAGTTTTCTACTTCACCTCAGTCCATCTTAAATGAGCCTGGGCCCTGAGAAAGCGGCACTGTTTCTGAATCTTGTTTATGTATGTTTTAACTTAATTTGTGGATGCAGTGATGAATGGTCTTCACTGACAATGGTTTTCAGAAGTGTTATCCTCAGCCCATGCAGTGATTTCTACTACAGAATTATGTCTGTTTTTAATACAGTGATCCTGAGGACCTGAAAATCGCAGCAAGTCTATTTTATTTTTCTGCCTTGTCCAAACAACATTTCTCAGTTTCAAAATTTGATGTGTTTTCTTTATATGTTTTTTAATAAATATAGAGTTAAATGATTTGCAAACAGGAAGGCAATGTCTCAAGGAATCACTTGCGCTCTGGACGCTTGACTACACATCTAAAAAGATCAGTTAGATCCATTTAGCTCAGTCTTTGTCAGTGACAAAGAGGCAAAATTAACATCTTCAAGTAATCTTAATATGATAGACAATGCAATTAATCACTAGCTGCCAAAGTGATGTTGCAGTGTTTGATTTCATCATGAAATCTCTTTTACCCGTTTTTCTTTACAGTGTGGTCAGTCATACATTAGAAGACTGCACATACATCCACCTACTACCATTTGCCACATAATATTCCAATCCATTAAAAACTCACCTTTGCATTGATAGCCAAGCCACTTGAAGGAGGACACAGGTCCCACACACTGAACGCACTTGTCCAAGGAGGCTATTGTTGCGCACACTAGGCGATGTTTCAGACACTAAAACAAAAGTGAAACACTTGTTTATGTCTAACATTTGAAAAGCAAGATATTTCACAATCTGTATTAGTTTGTTTCCTTTGAGAAAAGAAAACAATGTATTTGTAAATCTTTCAAGATACTCATCAGTAACAATTAACAACATGTATAAAAAGCAGGGCTGAAGATTAAATATACTATGTATTTATAAAGTGCTGTAATCATGAATGACATACCCTTTTAAATAGATAAAATGCACATGCATCTAAGCTGGGCAGCAGGTCAAGAAAAATCCATTTACAATTCAATTTAAAAACACTAGTTTTGCAGGATTTGTATTGCTCTGAATTGGTTTAGATTCCTTAGAGATGGGCATTGAGACAATGCTTTTTAAAATTAAGCACTCAATATGCTATTGAATGAGATACAAGTTTTGATTAACCATTACATTTTTGCGCACAGGATAAGTTAATGTAGGTACAGAGCGCCAGAACAGAAGAACAGACTTTCTCCATGACGCATGAAGTTCACTGTACATGCTTCTTCAGTACAGTTGGAAATATCCACAACTGTGAGATAAATAGCTCCTTGGAGAAACATTCTTAAAACACAAACAGCCCTTCCCAATTGTAGAAAAGGTAGACAATGAGCTACAACCTAATTTTCATTAAAACAAAGAGCACAGGAACCAGCTACAAAGTGCAACACAGAAAAAAGATACTGTACTTGGAGGACATTCTTCAATCTTATACACCATTGCCAAAATCACTTCACACATCAGCGGTCACTTATTGGTTATACTACAACACTGAGTTCGGAATAATTTGCTATCGTGAGGATCATGTTTGGAGGAAGAGCTGTCTGAGGGGGAGCTGAACTCAATCCAACAACAATATATAGGATTGAGTTCAGGTATAAGCCCTGACCTGCAGAAGAGCCCTGTGCTCTACTAACGACAACTGTTTGATTGGAAATGTGAGTTCCTTTGTTCCTAGTACATGTTGCAGTATTCTGATACTTGACTTGTTGGGTTAGAATGATTACACTGAATTAGCTCTTAATAGTTACATGGTAGCCATACACATTTGCTTACTATGTATTAAGTTGAATGTCTAGTGATAACACATGACATATATTTTCTGTTTAAATAAAACCAGACTCCTCGACCAGCTACCACCTGTCTGCATAAGCCATATAACCTGCCATTGCTCTGCACAAAGACTGGAATAAACCACAACTGAAGTGGATTGGATTCTTCCGGTGTTCTACCTGACCAGACACCCATAGTATTCATCTTATTACCTGGAACCACCATACATCCCCTTACAGCCCTAATTAAGCAAATATTGTTTTACTCTTAATATTGTGATGTCATGAGAGGTCACAAAGAGCAGGTTAGGGGGTGGTGCATGGGAGATTGAAAAACTGACCCAATCACAAAGGTTCTCATGAATAAACGGAAGCTTTATTCGTAGACTTGTCCTTCCTCTTAATCAAAAACAACAAATAAACAAAAGCGTCCCAGGGGAGATATTGGGTTAAACCAAATCGTTTCAAAACAAACTTAACGTGAGGTGTTCGCGGTTCTTCTTCCTTCCTTCGGGTCGTAGTACTCTGAAGCCTTCACTGGGGTTTGGAGCTGGTTTTCCTGCAGGTTTCCGGGCTCCTTCCTGCCGTGTGCTCCCTTCTTCTCTCCTCTGGCAGCTCTTAAATTCCCCCTCAATTATCTGGCCTAACCACCTACACCTGGGTGAGGAGTGAGGCCTTCTGGGACCTGGAGTTGTTGCCTCAGCGGCCATCTTGGGGTGTGGGCGCTGCTCCTTAAAGGGGAAGTAGCACCCATCCACTACCTGGCCCCGTGTGATGCCACAATATTTATGAGTAAACATTTAAATATCTTTGATGTAAATTGAAGGGAATATTTTTGAATATATTTGTAATACAGTATCTCTTTTCAGTGTTACTTTGTAGACGGCCCATTTGAAACACCAGTATATTTGTTCAGCTCTCTGAATAGCTCACCTTACTAACATTACAAAAAGGTGTCATTTGTATTTTAATCTTTCCCTCATGATAAGATGTTGGTAGACTTTGATTGTTAAATAAATGCCACTATCAACCCCACCTGCGGGAGGGACCCCAAAAAACGTATGGTCCACCTAAGACATATTGGTGTCAGCGCTTAATATACACAGACTCAAATGTTACACTGACTTACTCTCTGAAAGACATCCTCTGAGATTGTCCTCACATTCCGTTGTCCTTATAAACCATATTACACTCCGGTGACTACACACACACACACAACCAATAAACACGTCAGTAGACATTACATTTTGCCACAATTAATGTCATGAAGCACACATCACATTTCACCTACCTTTTCAATTCTGGTGAGTGGATCAAGCACCGGACTTGTCTGGTTCAGGATGCTTGCAGAAATCTCAATCTGGCCTCTTTCTGTCGTCACCTGTAGCAGATAATGAATGGAGGAAAAGTTAAATAAAAAGTCATATAGTGAGAATGCACCAGTGAAAAGTGATATTTGAGGTCTGGATAAAAAGAACACATACTGCTCACAAAAAGCACAAGAGGAACCTCTCTAGATAGTTTTACATATTCATACCTGCACACGATCTTCATCTGGGAACGGGGAATTTGTGTTCTCAGGACTTCTCTGAGGCATTTCCTCATCAATATCCTGCCAAAGAAAACAAGACAATATGTCAAATATGTTGAAGACAGGATCTTCTCTGCGTAACATTATGTGACAGTCATCATGACTGTGGTTCTGAGTGTTTTGTGGGGGAGAAAAATGCACTTTGGAAGTGTTTGTAGTCACCTGAAGTGTCAGATGACTTCAGACGGCAAGCTGTTCAAACTATAATAATCACAGTTAATTGTGATGGATGAATTTGACTTTTGATTCCTTCTTTGTATTCTGACAACCCATTTTGGTCTCACTCTACCTCTGAGTGGTGGCTGTGAGCTTTCTGCTGTCTGACTCTGTGCCTCTAACATTTCTAGATTTGTTTTGGTTGATTTTAAATATGATCTTGTCTTGCATGTCATGCATTACTGGTGCCTGGGTCCAACTCTGTGACATACAACATGAATACAAAAACGTACAACTCCCATTAAACTAACATAAAGATCAAATGCAGGTTGTACAAGTATTCTTAAGTACCAAAGTAATGCCACTATCAACCCCACCTACGGGAGGGACCCCAAATAACATATGGTCCACCAAAGTCATATTGGTGTCAGAGCTTAATACACACACACACACACACACACACACTCAAATGTTATCCCGACTTACATTCTGAAAGACATCCTCTGAGATTGTCCTCACGTTCCATTGTCCTTATAAACCATATTACACTCCGGTGACTACACACACACACACACACACTACTAATAAACACGTCGGTAGACATTACATTTTGCCACAATTAATGTCATGAAGCACACATCACATTTCACCTACCTTTCCGATTCTACAGTGTGGATCAAGCACCGGACTTGTCTGGTTCAGGATGCTTGCAGAAATCTCAATCTGGCCTCTTTCTGTCGTCACCTGTAGCAGATAATGAATGGAGGAAAAGTTAAATAAAAAGTCATATAGTGAGAATGCACCAGTGAAAAGTGATATTTTTAGTCTGGATAAAAGAGAACACATACTGCTCAAACAAAGCACAAGAGGAACCTCTCTAGATAGTTTTACATCTTCATACCTGTACATGATCTTCATCTGGGGACGGGGAATTTGTGTTCTCAGGACTTCTCTGAGGCATTTCCTCATCAATATCCTGCCAAAGAAAACAAGACAATATTACAAATATGTTGAAGACATGATGTTCTCTTAGTAACAGTGTATCAGTCAACATGACAGTGGTTATGCGTGTTTTGTGGGGAGGAAAATGCACTTTGGAAGTGTTTGTAGTCACTTAGGTGTCTAATGACTGCAGCACGCAAGCTATTACAACTATAATAATTTTAGTTCATTGTGACGGATGAATTTGACTTTTGGTTCCTTCTTTGTATATTGACAACCTATTTTCTACAATGGGCACACTAACTGGGAGTGGTGGCTGTGAGCTTTTTGCTGTATCACTGCTTGCCTCTAACATTCCTAGATTTGTATTGATTAGGACAAAAATCTGGAAAATCTGGTCCGATCATTTTCCTGTGTTGCACTATTACATATGCAGCTCACGACGTGAGACTGTCAGATGCACTCTCACTACTGCAAAATTGCATCAGGTGAGAGGAGCAGCACCATCGCAGCATGTGTAACGGTGTAAATATGTTGAAAGATAAAATCCTGTCCAACGTGGAGCTCAGTCATAGTTTTGTATGTATTTCTTTTATTTTGACGTGTTTATTTTATTTTGAAGTTGTACAACAGGAACTGCTGGGGATTAAAGTGTGGCGCACCTTTTTTATCTCAGATGCAGATTCCCCAGCATTGAGTAAGTTGTGTCTTGCTGTCTGTCAGTGTTTTAGTTGATTTTGGTTGATTTAGTGTTTAATAATATGCTATTTTTGTAACTTTTCTTTTATAGATGACTGTGTTCCATGTGTGTGTTGCAGGTATGTTTTGTCATAGAAGTAAATTCAATTAGTAAAAAACTATACGATCACGTGTTAGGCGGATGCAGATTCCCCAGCATTGAATGACTGTGTTCCATGTGTGTGTTGCAGACACAGACAATAAAGTTAACTTGTTTCACCAAACCTGCCTCATGTGAAATGATTGAAAAGAGCAGCAGAGACTGTGACATTGGTGCCGTGACCCGTCGATTCTCCTGCTGGATGGTGGATTCTTCAGCGCCGATCCGGGGATTTTTCTGCTGCTGCTGATCTTCTCTGTGTGACCTGGTGAACGTGTAACTTGAACTGTGTTGAGCTGAATGCACATATTTAGGCATTTTTTCCCCTATTCGTCTGTGCTTAACTTTTAACAATTTTTTCCTTTTTACACTGAGTGTTTCATTTTTATTTCTGATATTGTGTATTTTTTTATTTGATGATGAGTGTTGGTGGGGAATATACTAGCACACCCCATAGCTTAGGCAGGGGTAGGGGAAGAGGATTGTTGAGTTCTCCTAAATTCTTGCAGTTTGAAACTCCTGTTGGGGGACATGGTAATGTTGCGGGGGTTAGTCAGAGCAGACCAGAGCTCCTTTCCACCAATAGGGATGTAGCGTTTCCCCTTAGTCGCCCTGTAGGCTTTTCACATGAATCTCAAAACACCAGTTCTAATATTCCTAGCCCTGATGCCCTTGCTACTGAGATTGTCAGTCAGATGGGGGATGTGATCCAGCAGGTTAGCCAGAAGGTGTTACAGAACATTATAACTCAACTTAGCCCATCTGTTAGTGCACCTTTAACCTGTGCTCCCACCCCACCGACCACAGATGACATGTCAACCTCAAACATGCTTGATGCCTCTCGTGTGCAGCTTGTGTCTCACAGAAAGCTGAAAGATCCCCCATGCTTCAGAGGGGACAGCTCTGACCCTGTTTCCGTGAGAGAATGGGAGGACCTCATGAGGGCTTTTATTAAGAGAGGAGATCTGAGACCTGAGGAACAAGCAGAGGAAATCCTCATTCATCTTAGAGGCAAAGCTAGAGATGTTGTCAAGTTTGGCACCAGGAACAGTGATATTGACCTCACCCGTGACCCTGAGGCAATCTATGGTCTCCTTCGAAGGCACTTTGACTCTGCCCCATGCTCACCGCTCCCATTAGCTGACTTTTACACAACTTTGCCTGAGAGAGGTGAGGGTGCATTTGACTACTGGCTCAGGCTGCACCGTGCTGTTGACCTTGCCATTGAACGCCTTAAAGAGCAGGGCAAATCGCTTGACTGTCCTGGTACTGAGGTGACGCGCATGTTTATAAGGAACTGTCCTTCTCCTGACCTTTCTATGACCTTTCGCTCCAAGATAATGGAAAAGTGGACAGCTAATGAAGTTCAGGACATTTTATATGAGTATCATTCAGGTTTGACCTCCACAGTGAGCAAAGCAACTAAGGAGAGAGTGACGATGAACACGCAGCACACTGCCACTCCAACAACCACTGGGGGGCAGGGCTCACCGCAGCCGCAGGCCACGGACTCTGCAACCCTGGAACGCCTTATAAGCATGCTGGAGAAGGTGCTGCTGCAGAGACCTGTTCACTCGGGCCCAGCCAGACAGTCTGGCCCACGGCGGCCTAGGATTGAAGGGTTACATGAGATGCCTTGTTCTGTTTGTCATGATGCTGCTCACTCCACCTTTACCCACTGTCGCGACCATAGACTCTGTTTCCAGTGCCACTCACCGAACCACTCTAGGCTTGCTTGTCCTGGCAGGACGTCGTCAGCCGCTCATCAGCAGCAGGAAAACTAGAGGATCCGCACCTTAGGGAGGATGGTGTGGATTATGATAGTGTTCCTCCCAGTTGTGATTGTGATGACATTGAATCCTTGTATGAATCTCTTTCTTCATTTGCACCGTCTGGAAAGACTGTTATTTTTCAATTGACACACAGACTTCAGAAATCTGACAGCTTGTTCTACACAGGTGTTTGTACCGCAGGTGGTGTTCAACTGAAAGGAATGATTGATAGTGGTTCTATGTCATGTTCTCTAAGTGAAGCTGCTGCTTCACGCCTTCTGCTGCAAAGCCCTGATTTGAAGAGTAGTCCTGCTGATGATATTGTTGTTGTGGGTGCTGGAGGACACCATGTTTATCCTACAGCTGTCTATGATTTGGAGGTGGTTATTTATGGTTTTAAGTTGCTCATCCCAACACTGGTTATCCCTGGACAAGTGGATGATATGATTGTTGGTAGTAATGCTATCAAGCTGTTAATACACTTGATGAAAAAATCTGAGGACTATTGGAGACTCCTGGCTGCACCAGTTGACATTGCAGATGATGAATGTGGCCAGTTCTTGTCCCTGCTTTCAAACACTGAGAAATGGCGGGGAGGGCCCATGCCTGAAAAGATCGGCACGGTAAAGTTGAGGCAGAATGTTACACTTGAACCCCTTCGTGAGCACCTTGTCTGGGGTAAACTGCCCGCATCTGCACCTTTATCAGTGGGGAGCACAGTGATTGTAGAGCCAACACAATCGAGATCCAGGCCCAGAAATGTGATGGTTGGCCGTGTTGTCACGCCTATGTGGGGTGATAGGTGGGTTCCCCTTAAACTTATCAACCCTAGCAGTAGGATAGTGACTCTAAGGAGAAACTGCAAGATTGCAGATGTCTTCCCGTGTGTCGCAGTAGAGGAGCTGTCTTCACCTGAGAAAATTTTGGTCAATAATCATGGTGTTACACAGGCCTCTGTAATAGCAAAGTCCCCTGAGCAGAGAAAGGATTCTTTAAACAAGTTGGGACTACAAGACTTAGACTTAGAGGGCTGTGAGGTTTCTGACCAGTGGAAAGATAGACTTTTGCAGCTTGTTGAGAAATATGAGTCTGTTTTTTCAAGGGACAAGATGGACTGCGGGGAGGCTACGGACTTCGTCCACAAAATACACCTTGTGGATGAGAGACCATTTCGCCTGCCCTACCGCCGAGTACCACCAGGCCAATATGAGAAGCTGAAAACAGCACTTAATGATATGGAGGAAAGAGGCATAATCCGGAAGTCGCACAGCGAGTATGCATCCCCACTGGTCTTGGTGTGGAAGAAAGATGGCAGTCTGCGCATCTGTACTGACTTCAGATTGCTCAATGCAAAGACTGTGAAAGATGCACATCCACTGCCTCACCAAGCAGATGCCCTTGCTGCGCTTGGAGGGAATGTTTTCTTTTCAACTATGGACTTGACTTCTGGATTCTATAATGTTCCACTGCATGAGACACACAAGAAGTACACAGCGTTTTCTTCACCCTTTGGCCTCCATGAGTATAATAGGATGCCCCAAGGTCTGTGTAACAGTCCTGCAACCTTCATGCGGATGATGTTATCAATCTTCGGAGATGAAAACTTCAGCAGCTTACTTTGTTACCTGGACGACCTGTTGGTCTTCGCCCCCAGCGAGCAGCTTGCTCTTGAGCGTCTGGAGATGGTGTTCTCACGTCTGGAAAATCACAAACTTAAGCTGGCCCCCAAGAAATGTCATCTTCTGAAGAGCTCAGTTAAGTTTCTGGGACATGTCATCTGTGCAGATGGAGTAAGGACTGATTCTGACAAAGTGAAAGTCATCGCTGATGTAGGAGAGATAGAGTTGATGGAGAGTGATGGTGTAACGCCGTCTTGGAAAAAAGTCAGGTCTTTTCTGGGCATGGTTTTTTACTATCAGCATTTCATCGCTGACTGCTCTGCAAAAGCCAAACCTCTGTTCAGGCTCATGTCTGGGCGACAAGTTCAATCACAGGCCAAGAAAGGCAGGAAGCCGAAGAGGAAATTCTCCGCTCCACCAGCTCTTACACCAAGTGACTGGACAGCTGCATGTCAGGAATCCTTCCAAACCCTGAAAAATGAACTAACTCATGGCGTCACATTGGCTCACCCGAACTTTGACGAGCCTTTCATCCTTGCTGTTGACGCTTCTTTTGATGGCATTGGTGCTGTCTTGTCCCAAGTGTCACCTGGTGAGACAGTTGCGCGTCCGGTCGCCTTTGCCAGCAAGACACTGACCCGGTCTCAAATGAACTATCCAGCACACAGGCTGGAATTTTTGGCACTGAAATGGGCCATTTGTGACAAGTTTGGTCATTGGTTGAAGTGGAAACACTTCACCGCCTGGACAGATAACAACCCCTTGTCCTACATTCTGACAAAACCACGCTTAGATGCATGTGAACAAAGATGGGTGGCCAAGCTGGCAGCGTACGATTTTGATCTTAAGTATGTTCCAGGAGTTAGAAATATTGTTGCAGATGCTCTGAGCCGCGAACCATTTGTCCAGTCATGTGTTGGTTATCGTTTGCTGAAAGAACCCTATGTCACACTATTAGATGAAGTAAATGGCGTTGTCATGGGTACGGTGCAAGATGCTTTTCGGCTCACTAACAACTGTCACATCTTCCAAAACACAAGGTCGAAGACACAGGGCCCTGGTGTTGATCCTGATGTTCAGCCTGTTGGAAGTTCCATCAGTTCAGATGAGGTGTCAGCTGCGCTGAGCGCTCATGCTGGTTGTGGTCTGCTCGGAGCTAATTTACCATTACCACAGCTGCCTGAAGAAGACCCTTCCACTGCTATTCCCCAGAGCCAGCTTTTGAGTCTTCAGGAGCAAGACCAAACAATAAGCAGGGTCCTCTTCTATGTGCGAAGGAAAAGGAGAGCTACCAGACGTGAGGCCGCATCTGAACCGGATAGCATCAATAAGCTCCTCAGACACTGGAAAAAGCTGAAAATACAGAATGGGATTCTGTACAGGCTAAAAAAAGATAGCCGGCTGAACAAGAAGCTGTCCCAGTTCATTGTGCCAGATGGCCTTAAGTCTCAGATTCTTCTCGGCCTCCACGACAATGCTGGTCATCAGGGCCGTGCACGAACCCTTTCCCTCGCCAGGGAGAGGTTTTTCTGGATCGGAATGGAAAGAGACATAATTAACCATGTACGTCGATGTGAGAGATGCGTAGTCGGCAAGACCCTTGAACCTGAAGGCCGTGCACCTCTTGAAAGCATCCAGACATCTGAACCAATGGAACTGGTGTGCATTGACTTCTGGACCGCTGAACTGAGTGACAAGAAAACCGTTGATGTTTTGGTCATCACTGACCACTTCTCTAAAATGGCACATGCCTTCCCCTGTCAAAGTCAATCTGCGAAACACGTTGCACGACGATTGTGGGATGACTTCTTCTGTGTCTATGGCTTTCCAAAGAGGATTCACTCGGATCAAGGTGCCAACTTTGAGAGTAAGCTCCTGAAGGAACTTTTGGAGATGGCAGGGGTGCGGAAGTCTCACACCACACCTTACCACCCAATGGGTAATGGTGTTACAGAACGCTTTAACAGGACACTCGGGAACATGTTAAGAACCCTTCCCCCAGTAGCAAAAGCCAGATGGCCCCAGGTGTTGCGGACGCTCACTTTCTGCTACAACTGTACGATACATGAGACAACCGGCTTTGCCCCGTTTTACCTCACATTCGGACGGGTTCCACGTCTTCCTATCGATATCATGTTCCAGTATGTGTTACAGGATGACAAAGTGATCTGCCAGAATGAGTTTGTCTCTCGGTTGAAGCAGGACTTGTCTGAAGCCTCGCGGATGGCTCGGAAACACAGCTTTGATGAGCAAGCACGTCACGCCAGGCTGTATAACCGCAAAGTCAAAGGCTCTCCACTGGCTGTGGGTGATCGAGTTTTGCTGGCCAACCGTGGTGAAAGAGGCAAAAGGAAGCTCGCTGACAAATGGGACTCTACACCATATGATGTTGTTTCGGTGAGGTCAGGAATCAACGTGTACAGGATAAGAGATGCTCTAACTGCCAAAGAGAGAGTTGTGCACCGGAACCTTCTTCTCCCAGTTGACTTTCTTACCTTGGATGTGCCTGAAACTCCTGCTTCCCTTATCGATTCAGATAACGGGGATGTGGCATGTGGAAGTGGTCAACACTCTGAGGAAAGGGACAATGTGGATGGCTACAACCGGACTATGGACTGGCTAATGGACTCACCAGACCCAGACCCTGTCAGTGTAGCTCACTTACCAGATCCAGACCCTGTCAGTGTAGCTCACTTACCAGATCCAGACCCTGTCAGTGTAACTCACTTACCAGATCCAGACCCTGTTATTGTAGCTCACTTACCTGATCCTAACTCAGTTAGCATGTCTCAATTAACTCCAACAGATGATGTTGATGAGAACCCTGCTATTTGCACACAACCTGATGGTGTTCACACAGGTCTTGAGGGTTTAGTTACTAGCAGATATGGGAGACACATTAGACCTCCTAGGATGTCACACAAGGTTGAGAATACCTTCCCTGTTTCAAATCCTGTTTTTGCATTTTTTCATAGACTATTTGAGGTTTAGACGAGGTTTAAACTAGGATTTTTTTTCATTCCAGTTTTGTGTTGGTGATGTCCAACTAGTATTTGTTTTTTTGTAGCTTTGGAGTATGTTATGTGTATTGCCTTGAGTGTGATGTTCAGGAGATGTAAATGGCATCTTCTACTGGTCTGTTAAAGGTATTGGGCTTGGTACCTCCCTATCCTTTTACGCTCCTTTCAGGAGGATTTGTATCGACTGTTTCTGACGTCAGTGATTTGGTTTCACTTATAGAGGCTCCGATTTTTTTTTCTTTTCTATTGTTGTTTGGAAAATGCTCAGGATTTGTCTGGGGTTGGACAGAATTTTAGGGGGGTGTATGTAACGGTGTAAATATGTTGAAAGATAAAATCCTGTCCAACGTGGAGCTCAGTCATAGTTTTGTATGTATTTCTTTTATTTTGACGTGTTTATTTTATTTTGAAGTTGTACAACAGGAACTGCTGGGGATTAAAGTGTGGCGCACCTTTTTTATCTCAGATGCAGATTCCCCAGCATTGAGTAAGTTGTGTCTTGCTGTCTGTCAGTGTTTTAGTTGATTTTGGTTGATTTAGTGTTTAATAATATGCTATTTTTGTAACTTTTCTTTTATAGATGACTGTGTTCCATGTGTGTGTTGCAGGTATGTTTTGTCATAGAAGTAAATTCAATTAGTAAAAAACTATACGATCACGTGTTAGGCGGATGCAGATTCCCCAGCATTGAATGACTGTGTTCCATGTGTGTGTTGCAGACACAGACAATAAAGTTAACTTGTTTCACCAAACCTGCCTCATGTGAAATGATTGAAAAGAGCAGCAGAGACTGTGACACATGCAGCAGAAGGACTTATCACTAAAAATGACTGTTTTTTTTGTTAATAACGAAACTACGGGTATTTGAACTTATCAAATATCAGCAAGAGGGAAAAATAACATACAGGCCAGCAGAAAAAAGTAAGAAGCAGTTAAAGTACATGTAACTGCATCAACATCATGAACACAACCACTAGCACACTGTGAATCCACACTGCACAATTGTTTTAGGGAGCTGGCAGGTTAAAGACCGGTTAATGTCTAGTGCGACTGAATTGGACATTTGCGTTCACACTTCCAGCTCTGCCAGCTGATGTCTGGACAAAGTCCAGAGTGCACTGCATGTGTGAAAGTGGGTTCAGTGTAGCTGAAGCAGTAAGAACAAACAAACAACTAATATGCAGACACGAGGTAAAAAGCATGCTCAAACCAAAACTATACTGAGGATATATAGTGTTTGTGTACTGAAGTTTCCTACAGCATTTCTTTCTGAGGATCAACATCACAAAGTAAAATTTTGACTACCTTGCTTCTCCATGGCCAGTCTGAGTCACCATAATTATAGGTGATCTCCTCTCCTGGACCTATGTCTCGTATTGCAAACAAACACAGATGGGGTTTCCCTTGCACAGTTAAGTACTTCATCTTGGCATTAGGGTTGATATGGTCATCATTTACAAGTCTTCCGAGTGACCCATCCTCTTTTGCTGCATCAACACTACAAAAAGACAAGTAACACTTAATTACGAATCTTTTCATTTATACACATACAAGAGCAGTATATATTAATCTGATTTAAGAGCCTTGATATCAATAATTTGAATATGTTCAGCACCAAAAGCAATGTGTCATGGAATTCAGATTTAGACGAGTTAGCACTGAAATAATATACTTACCACCACAGTTTTCCATTAAAATGGAATTCAAACATGAACACCTTAAGGCTGTCATGGTAAATTCTCTGTCTCCTTTCACATTCCTCTTTTGCTATAAGGTCACCTCGATATTCGCAAAGAAAGTCGCCTTTTTCAAAGGCAGCACAGGTGAAGATACCACGACCTAGTTAATACACAAAACCAAACAAGAAATAAATCATTACCAAATAACAAATAATTGATAAAAAGTTAGGACACATATATAAGTTTAAGATTCAATTTACCTTTGAAAGCATTAATGTATTTGATGTCCAGTCCAACTTTATCCCTTCCAGTATGAGCAAAAGAGTGGGCATCATCTCTTGGATTTAGGCGCCTTCGCCTTTGCATGACTCACTGGCCTGTGTCAAAAGCCAGAGTAACATAATAAAAAGAAGATTGTTGTTAGGATTATTATGTACTAGAAATCCAGTAATGTACATGTGGCATCTGAGCAGAAGCCATATTCTGAGCTCATAACTCAACATTCACATTTATATTTAATAAAAAGGACTTAATGTTTTAACGAAAATCATTTCTCTACATATGCAAAATGCAAAATAGGGTATTAACCCCTTTCTACAACAGAAATAGGCTGCACATGAACTAAACATTAACAGGAGGATGATGTCTGTTCCAGTGTAGAGTTGTGTTGGACACAGACTGAACTTAATCCTGCCTCTACAATTGAATGTAACATATAATCTCAGTGTAAAGAGATTCTATAACTACATCAACTCCATTGAACCTCTTGTGGGATTGATTAACCATCATTAGCACCCAGAAGGAACAAACACACAAATAAATGCAGTCTTTCATCTGCTTGAATGATCATCCTCAGTCTCTGTATCTCCTCCTCACTCACTGTCCTTGTCCTGCTTCTTCAAACAAGAACTTAACCTACATATATAACTTTACATTAACGTTAAGGTATATTTAAAGCAGCATCAGCATGACTTGACTATTGCGCGATAGCACACTACTGGGTTGACATTTCCGATCCAAGGTCCCTTATGACATTAACAAGGACCGGGATTTGGGATGTTTTCACATCAGTGTTTCTGACATATGATTAGTTTGTCATCATTTTGTTAGAATTCAAATAACAACCCAAAACAATAAACTGCTCAACCTGTTAGCTACCAGATGTAAGATCTTAACTTAAAAAGACTATGTAAGACAACATGAGCGCTGTGAGTCTCTATCATAGATCATAGATAGAACCCAGTCTCAGAGCAAAACATGAAATAGAAATAAAAACATGCTCACATTTCATCCTTGCTTTAGCTATGGAATAGTTAAATAATCAACATCAACATTAAACAGCATTTTTAAATGGCACACACTGCACCAGATACTGTACCACAGCTTTGTTGCTCCTCACTATTGTACTTTACACTTTCATAATAACAATAACAGCCAAATAACCTCTGTGGAAACGCTGATAGCTTACATTTTTAGGCACATGAGAAGATTTTACACAAGCAGACCTAACAATACAAGTTAACAAGAACAGTGTAGCCACTAGTGTGATCATCAGCTTGTTTAAACTAACAACTCCACATTACCTTAGTTGTTTTTGGCTGTTTTCAGCACACCAACACCAACCGGGCCACTATGTTACTGCTCAAAGCTTCTGTCCTCATCCCCACCACCTGTGCGAAGCATGCACGGCTCAACGAGGGGGCGTCGCCGCTCCCTGACACAGAGCTTCCACGAACATGAAAACCAAATGTGGCTCAAATGGCTTAAAATTAACAAGCATTAAACATCCTCACCTTCTCTTGTCCACAACACAGCTGGTCACACGACACTGCATGAGGCACATTCCTCCAAAACATAAAATGTATCCTCTCCTGCCTGCTCTGAAGCTGCTGCAGCTGAGAGCTGTTAGCTGCCAGCTCTACTACCAGTGCAGGCTTGTGCAGGTAACACAGGCATCAACAACATGCATGAGCACTGCTGTATAAACTACCTAATGCCAATATGCATAGAAGTTAACCTAACTTTATTGCCATTAAATTATGCATTATTAAAAAAAATAATAATAACTTGACTTAATAAGTTATTGTTACTGTGTAAAATCCTTCCTCATGCAAATATCTACTTTGTTTACAAGTTTTAATGCTTACCTGTATGTTTTTAATCCTTTAGGGCTTCCATTAGGTCTCCAGAAGCTTCAAATGGGATTTAATTTTTAAATGCCATCAGTCGGGGCGGTCCTTGGAGCAAACTTCCTGTAGACGCCACCCACGTATTCAAACCAACCAATCAGTGAAAAGGGCGCAAAAATCAAGCCGTGTGTATGAGAAATGTGTATGAAAGTGCAATATAGGAACCACCCATAGGCTGTGCTATTTTATACACACGGATACACAGAAAAACAGGTTTGTGGTAAAAAAGGACTTTGAACAAAAATGAGAGAGGATGTTCCTCAGACACTAACAAATGCAAATAAATTGTTTGAAATTCGGGGACCTTGGCATAGTCCTCAAATTACCCTAAGGTCCGCGGATTGCTGGTGTGTAGTCAGGTCAATTGTCCCTGAATTCCATGTATACCAACACACACACACACACACACACACACACACACACACACACACACAGACACATGCACACAAACACACGCGCACACACACACACACACACACACACACACAGACACATGCACACAAACACACACGCACACACACACACACACACACACAAACACACACACACACACACAGCAATGCATTGGCACTTATATTATTATTGCTCGGGCTTATTATTCTTCCGCTTCCGTAAATTTTCGTCCCGCTACTCCTCCCACAAAGTTTGACGCACATTCACACAAAGTACATCAAACCGTGCGCATTTTTCTCGATCGGTGTGCTATGACTTTTCTAAGACATTCGTCAAACGGTTCGTTCGTAAATCGCAAAAATACCGAAAACCAAATGCATGGGAGTCAAGGTCTCTCGCCCATTTAGAGCGAGCAGTCAAGGTCTCTCGCCCAATTAGAGCGAGTGGGGGAAAAATGGCTGAAAACGGGCGTTTTTCAGCCACTTTTTTGGTCTTTAAACACTTCTCCTAGCCACAAACGGAGTCCGACAGACATGATTTTTACATCTGGTGAAAGTAGAGTTTGTTTCCTATGCACACATGCCACTCTGACATCTCTCGGTCCAGTAGTTTAGGCTGAGTCAATTTACCGAGAAATCTTTTCCGGTCTCACCTCTCCATTGACTCCCATGTTAATTTTGGGAAAAAAAGTCCGAAAAGGAGAAATACGAAGAAAAATTTCTAACTCGCTCCCACGGTCTCATTTCTGAACTCTCTCCCGCCAAAACATATGTGTACGTTCGTGGAAGTCTTGGGATTCTCAAAATGT
The DNA here is from genome assembly GCF_024713975.1 of Paralichthys olivaceus. NCBI lineage: Eukaryota > Metazoa > Chordata > Actinopteri > Pleuronectiformes > Paralichthyidae > Paralichthys > Paralichthys olivaceus. The sequence goes on along the minus strand of NC_091097.1, from coordinate 26,468,114 downwards.
TTTCATTTCTTAGATAGGACCTATAGTTTTTGAGTTACAAGCATTTGTTTGAAGAGTGGCGCTAGAGCAGCGCCCTCTACCGTTTTCATTGACTTCAATGGAGATCTCCAAAAAAGATTCCTGATGAGAAAACTAAATTTCTAAATCGCTCTTACGGTCTCATTTCTTAACTCTTATTAAATATAAACATATGTGGACGTCGGCCAAAGTCTTGTGATTCTCACAATGTGTTCATTTCTCAGATACGACTTATAGATTTTGAGTTAGAAGCTTTTGTTTGAGGGTTGGTCTGAAACCAGTTTTTGTCTCCAAAGTGTGCGCGCAGCAGGTGTTCCTCATCTAATCAGTGAGTAACCATAGCAACCCCATAGACTGTCAGAGGTCAAGTCTCCTCTATAAATTTACTAGATTCAAAGTTTTTGCCACCATCCGCTTTGGCCCAGTGGTTAAGGCACTCGGATCATGTGACGTGAGTCTGGGTTCGAATCCGGGTGAGGGTGGTGGTTTTTGCTAATTTTTGGAGCATTTAAATAAAAGTAAAAATAAGCCCCCCCACCCCCCCCATAGTAACTAGATATTACCAGGAACATGTAATGGGCCTTTATTTTGAAAATAAGCCCCCCCCCCATTATAATAGAATGTTACTAGGAAGTCTATACAGAGCCTATATTTTGAATATAAAAATAAACAACCCCCCCCCATTATAATAGAATGTTACCAGCAAACATGTAATGAGCCTTTATTTTGAATATAAAAATAAACAACCCTCCCCCATTGGAATAGAATGTCACAAGGAAGACTGTACAAAGCCTTTATTTTGAAAATAAGCCCCCCCATCCCCCCATATTACAAGGAAACATGTACAGAGCCTATGTTCAAGCGTAAAAATAAGCCCCCCCCACCCCCCATAGTAACTGGATATTACCATGAACATGTAATGAGCCTTTATTTTGAAAATAAGCCCCCCCAATAGTAACTGGATATTACCAGGAAGTCTGTACAGAGCCTTTATTTTGAAAATAAGCCCCCCAATAGTAACTGGATGTTACCAGGAAGTCTGTACAGAGCCTTTATTTTGAAAATAAGCCCCCCCCCACCCCTCTATATTACAAGGAAACATGTACAGAGCCTATGTTCAAGTGTATGTATAAGCCTCCCCATCCCCCCCATAGTAACTGGATATTACCAGTAAACATGTAATGAGCCTTTATTTTGAAAATAAAAATTAACAACCCCCCCCATTGTAATAGAATGTTACCAGGAAGTCTGTACAGAGCCTTTATTTTGAAAATAAGCCCCCCAAATAGTAACTGGATGTTACCAGGAAGTCTGTACAGAGCCTTTATTTTGAAAATAAGCCCCCCCAAAAGTAACTGGATGTTACCAGGAAGTCTGTATAGAGCCTTTATTTTGAAAATAAGCCCCCCCAATAGTAACTGGATGTTACCAGGAAGTCTGTACAGAGCCTTTATTTTGAAAATAAGCCCCCCCAATAGTAACTGGATGTTACCAGGAAGTCTGTACAGAGCCTTTATTTTGAAAATAAGCCCCCCCAATAGTAACTGGATGTTACCAGGAGGTCTGTACAGAACCTTTATTTTGAAAACAAGCCCCCCCCACCCCCCCTATATTACAAGGAAACATGTACAGAGCCTATGTTCAAGTGTATGTATAAGCCTCCCCATCCCCCCCATAGTAACTGGATATTACCAGTAAACATGTAATGAGCCTTTATTTTGAAAATAAAAATTAACAACCCCCCCATTGTAATAGAATGTTACCAGGAAGTCTGTACAGAGCCTTTATTTTGAAAATAATCCCCCCAATAGTAACTGGATGTTACCAGGAAGTCTGTACAGAGCCTTTATTTTGAAAATAAGCCCCCCCAAAAGTAACTGGATGTTACCAGGAAGTCTGTATAGAGCCTTTATTTTGAAAATAAGCCCCCCCAATAGTAACTGGATGTTACCAGGAAGTCTGTACAGAGCCTTTATTTTGAAAATAAGCTCCCCCAATAGTAACTGGATGTTACCAGGAGGTCTGTACAGAGCCTTTATTTTGAAAACAAGCCCCCCCAATAGTAACTGGATGTTACCAGGAAGTCTATACAGAGCCTTTATTTTGAAAATAAGCCCCCCCAATAGTAACTGGATGTTACCAGGAAGTCTGTACAGAGCCTTTATTTTGAAAATAAGCTCCCCCAATAGTAACTGGATGTTACCAGGAGGTCTGTACAGAGCCTTTATTTTGAAAACAAGCCCCCCCAATAGTAACTGGATGTTACCAGGAAGTCTATACAGAGCCTTTATTTTGAAAATAAGCCCCCCCAATAGTAACTGGATGTTACCAGGAAGTCTGTACAGAGCTTTTATTTTGAAAATAAGCCCCCCCCCATAGTAACTACATATTAACAGGAACATGTAATGAGCCTTTATTTTGAAAATAAGCCCCCCCCCATTGTAATAGAATGTTACCAGGAAACATCTAATGAGCCTTTATTTTGAAAATAAGCCCCCCCAATAGTAACTGGATATTACCAGGAAGTCTGTACAGAGTCTTTATTTTGAAAATAAGTCCCCCCAATAGTAACTGGATGTTACCAGGAAGTCTGTACAAAGCCTTTATTTTGAAAATAAGCCCCCCCGTAGTAATAGGATGTTACCAGGAAAGCTGTACAGTCTGGTTTTTCAAAATAAAACCCCCAGATGGTTACAGGATGTTCCCAGGGAGCCGGAAAAAGAGTGGATTTTCAAAATAAAACTCGCAAAGAGTGACAGAATGTTCCCAGGATGCCTGAAAGATGCTTGATTTTCAAAATAAAATCCCCAAATAGTTACAAAATATTCCCAGGAAGCCTAAAAGATGCTGTATTTTCAAAATAAAATGCCCAAATAGTTACAGAATGTTCCCAGGAAGCCTGAAATACACTGGATTTTCAAAATAAAACTCCCAGATAGTTACGGGATGGTCCCAGGAAGCCTGAAGGAGGTTGAATTTTTAAAATGAAATCCCATGGATGGTGATTAGACCTTGTAACATGGTTTCTCTCTGTCTCTGAAATTGGTAAAGTCTCTCAGTCACCACTCTGGATCATGTGATCAAAATACAGCTTTTATACATGTCTTTCTCTCTCACTGTCTCACTCTCCCAGGGTCTCTCTCCTTCCTCTCGAACTGTTACAGTCTCTCTCTCTCTCTCTGAAATTTGTCCACTCTCAGGGTCTCTGTCCTTCCTCATAAAGAAAATGTCTCTCTGTGCGGAGGAGCGTCGGCGACGAGCACAAGTCACCCATTCAAAATGTCTTGGCAGGAGAGATTTTCTATTTTTTCTTTATTCTTCTTACGTAAATTTCCCGCTACTCCTCCCACAGATTTCATCGCACATACTCAAGACCTATAAAAAACATGCGTAAATACGTTGAATCCTGTGCTATGACTTTTCTAAGAATTTCGTCCAATAATTTGCTCAAACATCGCGAAAACGCGGCCAAAACCGACGAATGGGACTCAAGGTCTCTCGCCCTAAAGAGCGAGAGGGCAAAAATAGGCGATTTTCAGCCACTTTTTTGGTGTTTAAACACTTCTCCTAGCCACAAACGGAGTCCGACAGACATGATTTTTTACATCTGGTGTCACTAGAGTTTGTTTCCTAGGCGCACATGTCACTGTGACATCTCTCGATGCAGTATTTTAGGCTGAGTCAATTTACACAGAAAAGTTTTCTGGTCTAATTTCTCCATTGACTCCTATGTTAATTTTTGGAAAAAAGTCAGAAAAGAATAGATAAAAAATAGATCTGAACATTCGGGGAAGTCTTGGTATTCTCGCGGTGTTTTCATTTCACAGATAGGACTTATAGTTTTTGAGTTACAAGCATTTGTTTGAAAACTGTCGCTAGAGCACAGCGCTCTGACCTCCCCATTGAATTTAATGGAGATCTCAAAAAAAGATTCCTGATGAGAAAACTAAATTTCTAAATCGCTCTCACAGTCTCATTTCTTAACTCTAATTAAATAAAAACATATGTGGACGTCGGCCAAAGTCTTGGGATTCTCACAATGTGTTTATTTAACTATGGGCCAGCCATGTTTATTATTTTAGTCATGTTCAAATAGTTTAAATGTGAAACAGTTTAACTACAAGGGAGGTTTTCTGTTATATTAAGTGAGCATTTAATGTATTTAACGTACTTTATGTACAAGTATATAAAGATAATACTCTTTAAAGGAGAGAAGAAAGATAATGTGTGTAAGGGTAAAGTGCACACATGATTGATGTTAGAGAGATGACATGATTACAAGGGAAGATTTTTATCTCTGGTTTAATGCAAATTTTGATGTTTATTTCTGGAAAATATTAAAAGATAGACATTTAACGTGAATGTTAACTAAAAATGGTAACTCCCAGTGCTGTAATGCAGACAGAATAACAAATGATTCATGATTGCAGTGAAAAAGTTAAAATGAATTTGAGAATAAATATAATCCTGATGAATGGAGAAGGAGCAACAGTGTCCTGCCTCGCTGATGTTTATATTACTTTTCCAGAGGGTTATCTATACATCTGTCAGCGGGGACCAAGCCGGGACCCGCTACATGTTTTAAAACAATGCCTCAGGCTGAAATGTATAGGAACACACACGCCCAAACATGCACACTCTTTACCTCAAACATTTTTCCAGCGCTGTTCTCCAGTACAATAATGAGGTCAATGTCTCTCTTCTCTCCCAGAGGGTAGGCAACATTGATCAGCAGCCCTGCATCAACCAGGTGGAATCTTTCATTGGTGCCAAGGCAAGGTGGAACATCTGACCGGCAAAATCATTTGCAATCACTATTTATATATATATATTTATTAATTTATATACTTAGCATTTTGTCTTTATCATATTGGACCATTATAAGACAATGTCACTTTTCACTTACTGTATTTGTTTCTTTACTTTTTTATTCCTAACTATGTCACCAGCATCCACTGTATGTAAAGACTAACAACAGGACTGCTCCCCAAAAGTGAAGCCAAAGCATTTCAATTGCCACCTGGTGGCTGGTTGTAATATAGGTCAGAAACTCTGCTGCCTCCTCGTTAGAGGATAGGATATGGACCAAACTAAAAAGTCAAAGTACGTGTCAAATACGTTTTTTTCTCAATCATGATTTCTGTCATTTTAGGTAGTTGTTATGAAGCTATGCTAATATTTGTTGATGTGTTCATTTTTCTGCTACGTGTGGTTATAATTACCCATTGGATGCTATTCAAACAGGGTGAAACTTCATATTCATATATGACAGCTAAGACTGACTTGCGATTGGTTGAGGGAGTGTATCAGCTGGACCCTACTACTGTGACCATCCCCCGATCACTACTGTGCAAACTCATCAATCAAATTTTACTTGTACAGCCCATATTCACAAATACATTTGTCTCATGGGGCTTAACAAGGTGCGACATCCTCTGTCCTTAACAATCAGCAAGAGTACGGAAAAACGACCAAAATAAAACAATGCAATAGAGGCAGCGTGAAACTGAACACATCAACAAAATTACAATAGATAAAATTGAAAGTTTGTGACATAATAGAAAAGTGTGTCGTTTGAAGTATTTATACATAATACATTGTCTGATAGAAATGAACCGAGCAGCGATGATAATGGAAATGGAGTTATTGCCAGTAATGAAAAATAGGTGTGCAAGACTTTTGTATATCAAGCAGTCTTGTTGTAATTATAGTCCATGATCAGCTGCCACCACGATCACGATCCAACACCACGATGGCAGGGTTCAAATACAGGACATTTTGGCTTCATTTCTGAATAGTGGGTGGAAGTGGAGATGTGTCTTCCATCTTCATTTACAGTGTATGGTCACCAGTAAGCGTTACCTCCATCGGAGGGATCATGATGGAAGAAAGCTAACAGTTTTCTCCACTTCCAGTAGACACATAGCAACATTAGCATTTAGCTGGAGTCCTGTTTCCAGGCACTTCATCAATGTAAATTTTATATATTTTAATATTTACTCTGTCTAGGTGTCTGCTAACTTCTGCTCTTAAGTGCTGTGCTAGGTTTGAGCAGTGTTTTGTATCTTTTTCACTGAAAGCAGCTGATGGAAACCATGGTGATGACAGTGACTGAACTAGAGCATTACTCAACTTCTTTCTTAGAGTTGCTGAGGAGGTCTGTCTTCTCACCTTTGTGTTGGTAGAGGTGGTTTCTGGTTGTTCCCCACTCCCACTTCTTAATCAGTTGAATGACTTTCATAATGAGTTCAGATACTGGGGGAAACACACTGAGAACAAATAGATGCATTTCCTTCTCATTTCAATCACTTAAATAAACAGTACTTTCACACTGATCACAAGTTTTGAAAGCTCTATCCTCCAGACTGTGGCTCCAGGTGTCTACTTCCTCCAGTAGCTCCACTCTCCACAGCTGAAAAATACTTTTTCTTTCCTCCATATTCTTTGACCCCAGCAGCATAGAACGATTAACATTAACCTTGTCTGGAAAAATGAGAATCTAATAAGCACCATGCATTCTTTATTGTATCACACATGATCACAGACAAGAGGAATCATTGACAACATTTCTCTCTGGGTGTCAATGCAGTTTGACGAATGAGCTTACAGCTGCCAAAATAACAGCATTTAATGGGTAAAACTATGTCATCTGAGCAGGACCATCACCTTCTAGTATTTAAATAAAAGTAAAAATAAGCCCCCCCACCCCTCCATAGTAACTGGATATTACCAGGAACATGTAATGAGCCTTTATTTTGAAAATAAGCCCCCCCAATAGTAACTGGATGTTAGCAGGAAGTCTGTACAGAGCCTTTATTTTGAAAATAAGCCCCCCCCCCATTATAATAGAATGTTACTAGGAAACATGTAATGAGCCTGGTTTTTCAAAATAAAACCTCCAGATGGTTACAGAATGTTCCGGGAAGCCTGAAAGACAGTGGATTTTCAAAAATAAAACCCCCAAATAGTTACAGAATGTTCCAGGAAGCCTAAAAGACGCTGGTATTTCAAAATAAAGCCCCCAGATGGTTACAGGATGTTCCCAGGGAGCCGGAAAAAGAGTGGATTTTCAAAATAAAACCGGCAAATAGTTACAGAATATTCCCAGGAAGCCTAAAAGATGCTCGATTTTCAAAATAAAACCCCCAGATAGTTACAGAATGTTTCCATGTTTCCAGGAAGCCTTAAAGATGCTGGTTTTTCAAAATAAAACTCCTGGATGATGACAAGACCTTACCAGGAAGCCCAAAGGAGTCTGGGGGCTCCGGCGAAGCCCCATGCAATGCATTGGCACTTATATTATTATTCCTCGAACATTCCACGTTTATTATGGGTGCCTTGCCAGCTGGGGGCTCCGCAATGAAGGTGTGAAAGGGAACATTCAAGGAAACCTGTTTAAAATCATCACTCAGTCCGACACTCATTACTTCATCCAGGCTCCGACCCATCAGGAGAAGATGGCCTGGATAGACGCCATCAGAGAGCAGACATAGATGTCCACATTTCATTTTGATGTTTCATCTGTTATGAAGAAAACTGAAATTACACATTACATGAATGTACTGTAGCAACAAACTGGGCCGACGATTTTAAATTACATAACATAGCTGTTGATCTGATCTTCCCAAATAAAAAAACTAAGAATTCTGTATTTGAGAATCGGGAATTGAAAATCAAATTCCATTTGATCCTACTTATAGCTGTAAGAAAATGATGATGTAAAGTAAGTAATGAGCTTATAAATATATTGTTTAATACTCAATGTATGGTTCTCAATTTCTCACTTGTGAATGCTTACAAAAAAAGCACTTTGTTAGGAGGGCTCTTTCCTAATTTCAAATTTCCATTTCTATTTCTAAATAAAAGTTTAGAAATTTAGAAAAAATGTTGAAATTATCCAATTATCCAATATTTCTAAAAACCAGCACTTCAAACATCATAGTTTCATACTTTGGCTGGAATATATATGTTTGATTACATTTTATGTGGTATCAAATGGGTCCTAAATGTCTGAGATGTTGCTTGGTGAAACTCCTAGGTGGTTTTTACTCAACTGCAGGATCTGACGACAAGAGAAAGTACATGTCAAGACAAGAAAATCCTCAGGAGATTTTCATATTGTGCACAACTGGAAGGCTCGCTGGTTTGTGCTGATGCCAGACAAGCTGCTGTATTATAAATAAGAGGGAGGCAGAAGAGACTTGTGTCAGCGAGGGAAGATCCCACTGAAGGACTGTGTGCTGACTTGTCCTTTTCTAGAATGCGAAAATCGTCCGGTGAGTTTTTGTCAGACTCAAGAACAAAAGGAGATTAGAAAAAGATTCCAGACCACTTTGTTTTTTCGAGTCTTTTTATTTGATCAATGTAGACACTGTGAAAATGTATCTTTTAAGTAATTCCCCAATCAGAGAGGCCTCACTCGATGAGACAGGAAATGTCCTCAGGTTAATGTTCTGTCAGGACCTGAGTTCAAACATCTTCCAGCTTTCGAGACAACAATTTGTTCCCCAAAGAAGAAATAATTACATTTCCAACAGCAGTACATAAACACTGAAATAAGTATATATCAGTTACAGCACATTCAATATAGAATCTACTCTCATGTCTCATGGGGTGGAGTCAGGATGAGGGGATGGTTGAGGTAGAGGAAAGATGAGAGGAGATTATGATGAGCACCAGCATGGAAAGAGAAAACTGAATATATTCCTTCTCTCTGTCCCTTTTCTCTCCTCCTTCTCCTTCTTCTTCAGTTCTTTGCTCTCCTCCTTTGCCTTCTTCTTCTTGTCCTTCTCCTGGAAGCTGGCCTCCTGTTCCAGGACTCTGCACCTCAGCCGCTTGTCACAGTTCTTCTGCAGAGCTTGGAATTTGACCTTCCATTGCTTTTGCACTTTCTGCTTCTCCACGTGCTGGAGCTGAAGATCTTTGACCTCCTTCTCCAACTCTTCCATCAAGTTGGCCAAGTCGTCTTTGACCTGACACAGCTGTGAGACGGAAGAGTCTAGGCTTTTATCCAGAGCAGCCTTCTCAACAGTCAGCTGGCTCTTCAGAGCAGACTGTATTGCAGCTGCAGCAGCGTTTTGTGCTGCCTCCTTCCTCAGAGCAGTTATCTCTGCTGCCTGCTCCTCCGTAGCTGCCAGCCTCTCTGCAGTCAGCTTCTGCAATGCAGCGTTTTCTGCAGCCAGAGCAGTGTTCTTTGCTGCCTTCTTCCTCACACTGAAAAAAATAACTCATAGAATTTACTTAAAAAAATCTGAGTAACAATTTGCACTCATTTTTTTGAATAAATTTTAATGCTATAATCTTGAGTGCAACTTACTTATGAGAATGAAGTAAAATTTACCTCTAAATATATATGAGCAGTCAGAAATATTGAGTAAATGTTAATGAATTATTTTCATTTTGGAAAATCACAATTAATTAAATATTAAGTAACTATTTACGTAAATGTTAATTAATTTTCTGTGATGAATGTTAATTGTACCACAAATCACAATAAGATTCTTAACCATTTTCTTTTTTTAGGGCATCTTTAGCAAATTACAGTTAATACTGCCGAAATAATAATCAAAATGACAAATGATGATAAATGATAAGAAACTTGGACCACAGCCCACAAATAAGAACAAAAAGTGCAAGGGGGCAGTCTACAAATTGTACATTAAGACCCTTTCACATATTTTTATAACAAACTTGGTAATATCAACTGAGAGGGGACAGCTTAACAGGGCTTCATTCTATCTAGTTCAAGGAAAACTTAAAAAAAAAAAAAACTTTCACAGAATTCCCGTACCCAAGCAAAATCTCTTTGCCTTCATGGAGGATGGCTACATTCTTAAAAAAAGTTAATACTGCCCAGATACTAAATATGACAAATAATGATAAAAAGAAACTTTGAGTACAGCCCACGGAAAAAAAAATACAAAAAGGCAGTCAATAAAAGCTACATAAAGATCTTTTCACAATTAGTTTTTTTTTTTGCAAATATGTAACACTTGATAACAATTTGAACAGTCAGTCAAGAGAAGGTAACAGAATGCTCAATTACGCAAGGTGGAAGCATTAATGTATTTTGGATTTCAATCCGGCTATTTTTGGGGACAGCTTCAGGCCGTCAAGTTCAAGGAAAACTTTTTGAAATGTCTCAAAAGTGTACTGCAGTGTTTTGGGGTATGCTAAGTTCAGGGCATAAATTACCCCCATGACCAAAGCACATGTTTTCACAGGATCATAGCAGGTCCTGCATACAATTTACAACAATAATAAAGAAAAAAAAAATAAGGAACATGTTTATGGTGACTTCATTATTGGGGTAAAAAAAGGATCACTAAGCATAGAACACAGCACAAGACTTTCAACCTAAGGGACTTTTAAGGATCTTGTTGCTCAAGATCACTATGAGTTAGGTAGAAGAATGACCGCATTTGCCAAGTGGGCCAAGCTATGAACAGGCAGAGGCTAATCTAATGGGGCATAGTACTGAAACGTAATGCTCTATGCCTCAATAGGTTAGCTTTAGCTGCCTATCAATAATACGGTCTGTTCTTTAAATCTTGTGCCTCTGCACAACTGTCCCAACACTTTTGTTAGAAAGAGTGCAGTAGCAATCAGTCATTTTGCAGGGAAAGGCTTCAGAGTTACATGATATTGATTGAGAGGTAAAATCTGATACTTCAGCAGAAGGCTCGGACAATATGATAAATATATTTTACTCATTTTACCTGGCAATCTTAATAAAGGTCCTCTTTCTCTCCAAGATACAAAATGAGGCCACGGATGACTGCTTCACATCTCCCCTCAATGCTTTGATTCTGTGGACAGATTAACAAGAACTAAAATACTGAAATCTTATTGTTACATGAGCACATGGAGTGTTGAAGCCATCAAGTGCAAGTAGCAGGGGAGGTAAGAGTAAAATCAAATTAACACACAAAACAAGACGACATGTCTCGCCACAAAAGCTACACAAACACAACAAACCTGAGTCCGTTTGTCCACAAATGGTCTCAACTTGTGACCCACTATTCCGCCTTTAGCCTTCATCAAGGTGATGAGTTTTGGAGTATAGTAGTCGAGTTTGTCCATGAACCTCTGCTCCAGTGAAATTGTTGTTATTCTCTTGAATTCCTGCATGATCTGCATCAACAAAACCAAATATCAGGAACCATTATTAAATGCAAAATGAAATGAGTGAACTGAGAGGATTCAACTTAACATAGAATGTTAATTCATCTTAATATTGGATTGAAAATCGTATGCTAGATAAAGTACTATAAGTGTCTACAGATTCACCTACCCCATCTTCACACACAAACAGGGCAGGCCACCTCTCTCTGAAATCATCTGTAGGTAGATTCGCACTCACAACCTCGAGCCTTCGAATGGAGAATGTTTTGGCCATTTTTTCTTGAATGACTTTGGTGTTCTTCTTCTTCACTTCATTGAGAAGTTCCAGTCTCTCCATCTCCAAACTCTCACTCTTTTCTCCTTTTGGATGTGGGGGAACGTAATTCACCTCTGCTTTCGTTGGTCTCTTGCAGTTTTTTGCAGGTGTTTACTCACCTGGGAGCTTCCTTTTCAAGGAGTTGACACTAAGCTCAGGACAAGGAACGTCATTCTTTCTCAATTTAGAACGGTGATTGCCCATCTTGTTTCGAAGACGCTGCAGCCATCCATACATGCCTGAAACTGAGGTTTCAGGCTCCTTCAGGCATGGATGCTTTTTTAACAGAGCTTCCACAACTGCCAATCTTTGAAGACAATTGGGATAAGCAGTCTAGGAGAATATGGTGTCAGCAAGTGTCTCAAGTATCTTTGACTTAAGGCTAGAATTTTTAAGGAGCAAACCATTGTTTTCATAAACCTGATTTCCGTCCTGAAGGAGCAATTCAACATCATACGGAAATGTAGGAATCTGAAAATTTGCTGGCCATGCTGTTCTACATTCTGGAGACTCTGGTAATATGACCGTGTCAGCTGAGCCTGTTGAGCAGGTGTTATCCTGTGAAGACGAGGCAGAAGAGGAAGTTGCTGAATTGTCCTGGCCTATGGGGGTCAGTGTGAGAAGAACCGGCTCTGTATTAACAAGTTTGATTGTATCTTTGTCCTTAATCACATCTGTTGATGTTAGTGTGAAGAACTGGTTATCAAAATCTTTGTCCATATACATAATAGCAAAGCTTCCTTGGAGATGAAACTGATCTTGCACAGCTGCTAGAAGTTCGTTCACAGTACCAGGGACTCCATTTGGCAATATTAACTTGTGGGCTTGAGCATCTTCAAAAGTGACACGCAATTGAGTTGGGGCAGACATAATGGCTTTGGTGTAGGGGCATCTACAAGAAAAATGAAAAACAGATTAGACAAGAGCAAATATTGCATTTCCCCAGACCATTGAGACAGTTCACATTCGTAAGGTTACTACCCAATAGCTATTGGGTAAATAAGTTACCTGTTATAATACAGCACAATTTAGATTCATTTAGATTCACACAATTTAAGGTTATATGTTACCTAGTCTGACAAGCAGATGTGGTGTTTCAGAGAAACCATCCGATGCCCTTGCACAGCATACGCAGCCAATGGGTATGTGTCGGTTAGTTGGGAGTGCTCAATCACTTTCACTACCCTTGTGGCCTCCAACTTGAAACTACCAAAATGCTCCAAGTACCATGCACTTTGCAACTTCACCACAAAAAGTAAGTGGTCACGAATAACAATGATTTGTCATATTTCAACAAAGTCGGGCAATCCAGAAGTGGAGCCATACACCAAGATCATGCCAATACTGTAACTGGTACCCTGAAATTCTGCCTGTTTGTCAAATGAACAACAGTCTCTTCAGGAAATTTGTGTGATACAAATTCCTGTATGTTCTCATTTACAACTTCCAATGGGACAGTTGATGTCTTTGATACAGAAATAACAAGTCTTTGTATATTTGATGGGGATGATACGCAATCATGAACTGGTGTTTTCTTGCCATAGACTTCAAGATGGTGCAGTTATTAGTCTGCCTAACTAACTTCTTAAAGAAGCAATGTTTTGCTTCAAATCGCATCGTCCATAAGGACACTAGCGGACCAAATGCTTGGATGAGCTGTGAGTAATGCTCCACAAAGTGATGTGTTGAAATCAGTCTCTCTTGAGGAAAAACACTGCAAAATCTTTCTCTATGCTCAGCAATCAGACTATCTAGGAAACCAATACTTTCATCTGTATGAGTAGGTGACATAACCAAAGAAACAACATCTCTGAGTGACAATAACAACTGCCAGGTGAGATCCTCTTCTGGTATTTTGGCACCGATCATAAGCGGCAACAGCCTCAGTAAACACCAATTTTCAGTTGCATTGCCACCAATGGTTCTATTGGAGGCAAAGTTTGGTGGAACACCTTGAGGAGAATTTGTGCTGTCTTTCCACTTGTATGGGAATTGTTTGATGATTCTATTGAGCTCTTCATAAGAAAAGTATTTTCTCTTTATTAGGATATCTAGACACAAAGCTAATTCCACAGGTACTATACCCTTAAGCAAGTCGTGGAGTACATCAGGTGGGTAGCCTGTTATCACATGAAAATGACTTAATCTTTGAATAATTGCACAAGGTCTTTTTACTCCACGACTGTGGGTGTTACCAGCCAAGGCTGTTTCAATGTCCACCTCATATTGCTGCTTTGTTCTGCTAGGGAAAGCTCCTCTCCTAACTTCTTGCTTCTGAAACTGGGACCGTTGTCCAACACAAAATCTACAAACGTATGTCCCACTAAAACTTTCAACAAACCCTCCAACTGAGTGGGCACCAAGATTATCAGCAAATACAGTGCCCTTTACAATTTTTCCTAAACATGAAACAAAAATGCCGTCTTCCTCGAAGCTTTTTAAATCATTCAATAATGGCTCCAATATTTTGACATAACCGAATTTCTTAACATCTGTAGCCTTGCATAAAACCGCTAAGTAAATAGATGATAGTCTAGACCTCAATACTGATGGAATGTCAGCAAATACCCAGTAAACACCAGTCACCTTGTGTTTCTTACTAGAGGTGCCTAACGGGTTACAAATTTCAAAGTCATCCGAATAGAGAAGCAGTGAAAGCCTTAACTCTTCTCCAGACAGAAATGTGTTTTCTTTAAAGTTAGAACCGTCACGAAAACTAGTGTACTGACATGAGGAGTCACAATGCCTTGTTGACCTACTCTTCAAAACCTTTTCTTGGATGTCACTATTTTTCAGAATATGAGACAGGGATTGCAAAATTGGAATATACTGGAATGACCTGTTCTCTTCAGCATCAAGTATATATTCTATTGGTTCAACAACAGAGAAATGTTCCTTGAAATAAATATTTCTGCTGTACGCTGTACTGAGAGTACCTTCCTTACTAAAGGCTACACTGACAGGATTTAACTGACAAATGTGCGTCTGTGATCAGTAATTCTTCAACAGTGCAGCCATGATTTTCTAATGGCTCACAAACAATGTTTTTGATAACAGATGCAGATGCTGAACCAACAATAAATTGAAGCTCTTCAACAATCTCATCTACACACCTACTAGGCACATTGAATATGCATTCCAATTTCAGTATGACTTCGACCAAATCCTCACCCTCATTGAGGATTCCTTCATCAAAAGTAACTTCACTTTCCTCTACAGGCCATATACTATCCTCAATATCCTGAACAGGAAGTGTATGTGTATGTAATACTGTATCTTTAAAATCTTCAAGGCTGTGAGGATTGTTTTTCCTACTTTTATGTGAGGCAAAAGTTGAATATATATTAGTACTATAATCACAATCTTTGAAAACGCATTGAACTTTCTCAAATTTTTTCAAATGTGCCCCTAAATGTTCAAAATATCGCCTTTCAGTGTTAAAATTTTGTGAACTACATATAAGGCATGACAATTAAACAGTTTCCTGTGACTGAACAGCTGGAATGTGATCTCTAGATAAATGTGTACGAAGTGCCCCCCAACTTTTGAATAAACAAGGGCAATCTGCAAACAAGCAGGGTACTGACCGACCTTAACCGGTGTGCAAATGTTTCAGTCTATAATGCTTTAAGAGCTCTAAACGTTTAGATGCCCTGAAGTCACAATTCTTGCATGGCCATCTCATAAGTCTACTGTCTCTCCCTGATGATGTCCACAATGAAAACAGTTGAAGTGTACACTTCCCTCAACTGTCACCTGCACTGGCTCATCCTAACAGCAAGCAGTTCCCTGTGTATAAACAGATAGTGCGTGACATTTAAAACAATAACCTACAAAGTGAAACTACCTTTTTATATAACATTTTAAAAGTGAATTTGGGACATTAACCAGAAAACTTTTACTCACCCATGAAAAGCTAATGATGCAGCACTGTTCAAATTATTCCACCAGCTCCTGTTGAAGAAAATGTTGAAGGAAATGTCTCATTCTTTGTTACATTAGAAAAAAAAAAAAATAAAATAAAGTTGGGCTGTTCACCTAAGACTTTTTTCATTTCCATTGTCAAGGTTGGACTAGGACTGGGGCCCTCAACAAACTAAATTTATCCAGTTTTGTTTCATCACATTGCCCAGATTCAGCACCGGTTTGGCACTGGTCTACTCTACAGCCACCGGCCGCCCTGAGGCCGTTTGAGCCCCAGCCTAGTTAAGCTTAGATAGCCATAATGGAGATAGAAAAAAAGTTTACCCCATACAACCGTGTTTAACGTTAACGTTACCCCGTAGTGGAACAGCGCCATGTCACCACTGATTTTGATGTTTTTACCGAGTTAAATGAAGCACTCACATAGGTCAGGCTTATGCAGTTAACATACAAGTTATTTTAGCCATTAGCACGCAAGCCGCCATTACATGGAGCCAAATTTACTTTTAAAACTGTCTGTAGGCTCTGTTGGAGCAAGTTGTTACCATGTAAATAAAAATGCACTGGCGTTAAAAGCAATAAACGTTAGCCATCGTCGTGACATGAAAATCAAACTCCTAAAGCTAACGTTAAGCCAAGCTGTTTCACCTGACCAAAGAGATGAGGCAGTTAACGTTACATCCTTTGTTACTGAGGCTAACTACGAACAACTGCTTACTGTATAAGCACACCAAAAATACGACTTTCAAAGTGTACAGCAAGCAATAAATGAACTCAAACCAGAAAATAGAAAGGGAATACTTACGCGTAACAACTTTAGAATCTAGGCAAAATGGCGATTCCCGCTATCGACTCACTCTCCACTAACGTCTTCTTGTTGAACTTGTCTGTTGCCTCGACATGTCCTCTGACTCACTGCGCATGTGCAAATTAAGACCCAAATTTCTAAATAAAAGTTACTTAGTATTGTCAGGTGTAGTGCCTTGACAGAAATTCATTTAAATAACATTTGAAAATCTCTTGTAAGATTTACTTGTCCCACTCAGTAAATTGATTACACAAATGAATTGTGTAATTTTCTTTGTTTTTATTGAGTTCCACCCAAAATTAATATTACAGTGTAAACATTACTATTTTTCAAGGAATATATTTTACTATACCCCAGAGTCATTTCTGTCAGTGCAGAGCAGTTATCTCTGCCGCCTGCTCCTTCATAGCTGCATTCTCAGCAGCGAGCTCCTTGTTCTCCCTCTTTGAGTCCAGCAGGGCTTGGCGGAGGGCCTTCAGCATTTTGGTGACGCTGCACCCATTATTTTGGGCAGTATCATGAGAATGCATTTGTTCAAATGACTGAAAGACAAAAATATACATATAACAGGTAAAAACACAAAACACACTAACTTCAGAAATATTCAAAGATACAGAGCTGGATGATTTTTTGTCATTTACACACGTCTGCTTTTAAAGTCTGTAAAACTACAGTAAAGTAAGATGAAGAAAGAAATGACAATTGTGTTTTGTGGATAAAAAAACTAAAAACAGTTTAACCTGAAGTCTTTCCTGCTAAGAACAAAACTGTGAACAAAGTTCTTTAAAAGTATTTTTGCTGTGAAGCGCTGGTCTACTGACTGTCAATCTGTGACAGTTTAACAAAGTTGTTAGAGAAAAGATTCTCGTGCAGCTGTCCTCTACTAATGGTGGTAGAGTCTGATTCTGCTGAGAATTGTTTCTCCTTAATACAAAGGAATCTTAATAAAAATGATCTTAATCTTTATATGAGAGGCAATTGGCTTTGATCTAGAATCCAGAGGTCTAAATGTGACATCAAAGGATTAGAGGACTGCCTGTTTTGTCATGTGACATGGACACACAAACACACACACAGACACATGCGCGCGCGCACACACTTTTTCTCCAAACCAGCCCGGTGGTGGTTTACGGGGACTACCCTTTCCCGAGGTCCTAGAGCAATGGGAGTCAGGTCAACACACTGCAAAAAATCTGAAAAAAATTCAGCTCACTTTAGGCTGAAGATACGAGCTACAGAACTCTATACACACGACCCTGACTGGGTGGTGGTTTTTGCAGACATCGCTCTTTTTGACAAATGTGTGACATTTGAGGACACAACAAACAATGTTGGGACTTTAAAGGGACAATGATGTCACATTTTAAATAGCACTTCATTAACATAAACACACACACCTGACAGAACACAGCATAAGGGGGACCATCCTTTTATTACCATAAAATTAGGTTAAACCTTAGATATTTGTTTCAAATAAGAACACGATATGTATATAAATAAAACATAGATCACTTAAAAATAAGTGATCTCAATTCTGAGCTAAACCACATAATGAAGAATAACAGAACTTGAGGTTTTTTTTGCATTTCTTGGCAGCGAACTTTAAATAACTATTGCAATTTTAAACAGGATTTGCATAAAGCAAAAACATAATTTCTTAGCAGCCACACACGCTACAAACAAAAAACACATCCACTTTGAACTTCCATTAGCTTGTCTGCTGAAGTATTACTTGTATCCACTTTTACAATAACACATTTTTAGAAACATAGTGCCTTTTAAAACGTTGAGGCATCAGCCAAACCACAATGCAAACAAAAACAAATGAACATAAGTCAGTGGATTTACAGCTTTTGCTGATGTGCCTGCCTCTTTGCAGTTGTTCCCCGATTTCTCACAAAGTCCCTTATATTTTGCATTGTTCGTTGTGCTAACACGGAGCCTTCGACAATCTTGCAGTGACTGCATTCATTTTTGGAGGCTAGACTTCCTTTGTTTATGTTTGAGGACACAACAAACAATGTTGGGACTTTAAAGGGACAATGATGTCACCTTGTAAATAGCACTTCATTAACATAAACACACACACCTGACAGAACACAGCATAAGGGGGACCACCATTTTATCACCATAAAATTAGGTTAAACCTTAGATATTTGTTTCAAATAAGAACACGGTATGTATATAAATAAAACATAGATCACTTAAAAATAAGTGATCTCAATTCGGAGCTAAACCACATAATGAAGAATAACAGAACTTGAGGGTTTTTTTGCATTTCTTGGCAGCGAACTTTAAATAACTATTGCAATTTTAAACAGGATTTGTATAAAGCAAAAACATAATATCTTAGCTTTCACACACGCTACAAACAAAAAACAAATCCACTTTGAACTTCCATTCGCTTGTCTGCGGAAATATTACTTGTATCCATTTTTACAATGACACATTTTTAGAAGCATAGTGCCTTCTCAAACGTTGAGGCATCAGCCAAACCACAATGCAAACAAAAACAAATGAACATAAGTCAGTGGATTTACAGCTTCTGCTGCTGTGCCTGCCTCTTTGCAGTTGTTCCCCGATTTCTCACAAAGTCCCTTATATTTTGCACTGTTCGTTGTGCTAACACGGAGCCTTCGACAATCTTGCAGTGACTGCATTCATTTTTGGAGGCTAGACTTCCTTTGTTTATGTGACTTTTGAAGTGCCGCATTACTGCAGCCACCTCAGCCTTGGACCACATCTTATTTTTCCCTTTTCTGGAATCCTTTCCTTGATTACTTTTGCCTGAAAGATATAGAGGCAAATATGTAGAAAACATTTGTCACACAAACAGAAAAAAAAATTTGTTGGCTACTTGGATCTATCAAAACTTCCAACTAACTCCACTAATTAATAGTCTCTTTGATGAGGAGACTATTAGTTGCACTTGATATGATTTTCCCAACTAGATTTGTCTAACTCAGTTATTCATATTCAAACAATGTTATTCATTCACCCGTCAGTGTTTTTTATGTTGTGGATGATTGGTGCATATTGTATATACTGTACTCTGCACAAGTTTTAGGCAGATAAATCTGGGATGCTTATAAGAGTTATACCATTAATAGTTTGAGAATTATTTATATATTAACTGTTAAGAGAAAAACCCCAAGTCAAATCAATATTTGGTATGAGCACCTGTTCTCCTGTATACTTGGCAAGTAGGTTGTTCAGCATCCTTGGTAACTTTCCACAGTTCTGCTGTGGATTTAAACTCTCTCAACGTCTCTTCTGGCTCTGCATGTTATCCCAGATTGACATCATTATGTTGAGATCAGGAACCATATGTATAACACAGTGCGTAGGATTCACACTAACAGTGTATATTTGCACAAAAGCCGAAAATGGCAGAGGATAGTTCTTTGGGACAGATGCCTCCCTGATGGTATTGGGTGATGGATAAGATTCTCAACATCTAAATGTCCAAACGATTGCACAGTACTGTGTATTTTTCTGTATATTCTTTATATAATTAATTAGGAGTAATTTTTGGACAAAAGCAAAGAAATTTGCCACTGCCATTTATAGAATGAAATTGAAGTAAAGTAGAGAAATTGAGATGCACAGATGCAGGGGTAGAGAGGAGTATGACATGCAACAGAGGTCCTCACCAAGAATCCAACATTGCAGTTATGTAGTATCCTTCTTAACCAGCAACTGTATAATTTTTTGTTTTATTCCATTAAATCATTATATTTATCTGCTGTGTCTACATTTATTGCATTTTTTTCCTCTTTAATACCGTTCCTAAATACCTTCAAACTTGCCTTACCTTCAGATAGACAAGCAGTCTCATGTACTGTGGACGACACTGACGAAGCAGTTCCTGCTAAACACAAGGCAACAAAAGTTTTTTTTTCACAGGAAAAGGTCAATTTTAGCAATAGAAACATAACTTTAGGGTGTGGTAACTTACCTAAATCTGCAGTTTCCTGGACCTGTGCTTTGACTGTAGAAGGTAATGCAGCACCCACATGCTCACCACTTCCACCCTCTGATGCTGTGACGGCTGTGTCACTGTCATCCGACTCCCCCTCACTGTCCTTGGCCTCAGTGTCACTCAATGCAATTTCCTCAGGGAAAAGGTATTAAAACTAACATGAGTAGCTCATCATTACATGAAAAGCTAACAATTAATCAGTTTACAATTGGAAATTATATATTAGCTCACTATAGTAGTGTTAGGTAAATCCACAAGGGTAAAGGTAAGGATAATCAGAAAAAGGCTTTGGAATGAGATGCCAAAATTCACAAATCTGAAGCAGACTTTCAATTGCTGTGAAAAAGCCATTATATTGTGCAAACAAAATGGATTTAATACATTGTGTGCACACAAAATATATGATAGGACTTCCAAGGCTATGTAGTAATACTGATTTGGACAATGGAGTTTTGTAAAACGTTCACACAATATGATCATACAGCATTATCATAATACTATTGCAGTGCAAGTTGATAAACCACAATGTTGATTTATTTCCTAGCTCTACAGTAGTCAGCAGTAGAGTTTTTGATTCTGAACAGTAGACATTCCATATATTTGGACATGAAATGTGATCTGTGCTAAGAAAAAGTTAGTGACCAATGAACTAAGGCAAGTCCAGATGTCTTTGACTTGATGTTCAGAATAAAAAGCATACAACCCTAAGATAATATCCCTACGTGCTAATTTCTGTACGTACCTTCTATTTCAATCTCATCCAGAGATTTCCCCTGCAGGCTAGAGAGATGTCCTTTTTCCATGGTCAAAAGCAGTTTGGAAATCTTGGCCAGTTGTGTGGTGGGAACTGGTAATCTATAGAAATCCCTGTGAACACGGATGTCATGACCAAGGAAATCTGCAACCTGATCAAGTTCGTTGTTTTTTAAATTGAGGACTTGTGAAAGTGTGGCAACATGCTTCCTGAGTTGTGTCGACCTGAGGTGCTCGGGGTGCTTTGCTCCACACTGGCTTGCATGAACACGCAAACAGTCCTGTCCTCTGTAGTGGCTCATGGATTTGGGTCTTGCAAACAGGAAGACATTTGTGGCACAAATACCACATTCAGATCTTTTACTGGTCAAGAGTGACAAAGCATCTACCACACTTGGGGTGAGCAGAACTGCAACCTTTCTACCTCTTTTTCCCATGATTTCCATTCTGCTAAAATAGTTGCAGAGCTTCTTTTCAATATTTGACAGTCCCATAGCAACATCCTCATGAAGCTTTGAGCAGTCTCTCTCATTAAAACTTTTGAGGCGCATTTTTAAAACCTCCCCAGCACGTCTACGATTGAACACAATGATTTGGGAAAGCGTAACCTGTGCAAGTCGAGCATAATTCTGGGCCGTGTCTTCCTCCTTCAAGTTGTAAAAGGCACTTTCCGCAGATTTCTCAAGGAACCGATGAAGCATCTGAACATCTTCAGTGAAGGGTAATGTTGATGGTTTGTTGTACTTTGCATCACTCAGTGTGTTCAGGGCACTGTGGGACACCAACTCAGTCCACTTGGACGTGTACAATTTCTTGAAAATGCTCGTGGACTTGATCAGTTCTTCATCTTCTGCCATGAGGGCCCGACAATGAACGATGTCACAGATTTTGTTTAGAGTATGTCCCAATTTCAGCGCAAGGCTGGGTGTTTGGTATGTGAGTTTTTCTTCATCAAATCCTGAAACTTTTTTTACTGCTTACTAACTCTCTGGAAGTTTGCAGGTTTAACAGCCTCCTCTAGGTTATGTATTGAGAATTCTGTGCGCAAACACAACAACAGACGTCCCATTTCACGAAGCTTCTGTCGTATGTACTCATACTTTGTAGGGTCTTGTCCGTGCCTGTTGTAGAGTGACTGGGCAAACTGAATAATAGAAAAGTCATTCCGCACAACTGAGGCAACCTCATCTTGTTTCATGACACTAAGCAGCTTCCACACTCCACTTGAGATCTGCTGACAGGACACAGACTGTTGAGCTACAGCCAAACCCAGTACTTTGGTTCTTCCAGGTTCTTTATCCAAATCTTCATTTTCTGGCTTGCAGGGGCATCTGCGGACATGTCTCCACAGTTCCTTATGAATGTACATCCCTTGACAGTACATACAGTGAATAAAGTTTCCTGCCACAGCTTCAGCTTTTGGTTTTTTCTTCACTTTCAGTTGTCCAGTTCCTTCTTTTAAAACTTATGTCTAAAATTTCCTTTGTTCCTCATTTTTACTAATATTTTTTTGCGCTCTTTGGAGTGCTCAGGGAGAGAAAATGCATGCACAATTTCAGCATGTGTCTTGTGTGTTTTCAAGTGGCGTGAAATTTTACTTTGTGGCTTACCACAAACATAACAGTAATTTTTTTTGCTCAATATCAGATGTGTAGATTCTGGTTTGTGTAACTCAGCTTCACCCTCTGGCTTATCATTCGACATTTTAGCAGCCTTGGCACCCATGTCATCTTCAAGAGGTTTCCAACATTTTGACGTGCTGGGTACAACTGGAAAGCTTGTGTCTGACACTTTAGATGTTCTGAAATCGGGCATTGCTGGATTTACTTGAATCTTTTCTTGTTTTGAATGATGAGACATAAAGGGCACTCTTGCATCTGAGTCTTCGTCTTCTTCATCTTCTTGTGACTCCGAGTCTGGTATGTATTCCTTATCAGACATATTCTGATCAACATCCGATATTTGGTCCGGTTCGGAACTTGGTGCGTTATCCTGATCTGACGACAGCTCACCCTCAGTACATTCAGAAAACTGCTGCTCCTGAAATGGTGAGAAAACAATTTGTTTTGAGTGGTGATCTACATTTTATAGATGGCAGCTTGATTCACAGGAAATTAGTGAGATCACACTGCAATCAATCTTGCCAGGCTTCAAGCTATGTGTTAGTGGCTGAAACCCAGTGGTTAAGACCAATCAGTGTGATGCGTTTTAAGGTGTGACGACTGTCTATGATGAAGAAATCGAGACGCAAACTTATTGGTGGTATTTTTTTGCCTGCCCTTTCTACAGTTTCTAGGGATGACTTACCAGGTGGTTCTGTGAAACAGTGTGGGAGTTAATTGGGTACTCACCTTTAATTGGTGTTGGAGGTTATCATTTATTCGTCTGAGGCAGGATTTATGTCAGACTCCTGAACAGACTGCAACACATTTTGAATATATTACTTTCAACAATGCAAGTCTATTTAAGTTGTTCTATCATAACACTGCAGTAATTGGGAATACAACCATGTTTCCATAAAACTTTCTTTTGAGATGCTCATTTTGAATTTGAAGTCAATATTACTTTTCAATAAAAGTTGTGACTTTACAGATGTGCACAAATGCCCCCCATACCATTACAGATGGTGTTTTTATAACTGATACGTCCCTCTCCTCTTTTGTCCGGACGATGCAGCTTCCAAAAGGAATTTCCAATTCTGATTGGTCAGACCACAGGTCAGTTTTCTACTTCACCTCAGTCCATCTTAAATGAGCCTGGGCCCTGAGAAAGCGGCACTGTTTCTGAATCTTGTTTATGTATGTTTTAACTTAATTTGTGGATGCAGTGATGAATGGTCTTCACTGACAATGGTTTTCAGAAGTGTTATCCTCAGCCCATGCAGTGATTTCTACTACAGAATCATGTCTGTTTTTAATACAGTGATCCTGAGGACCTGAAAATCGCAGCAAGTCTATTTTATTTTTCTGCCTTGTCCAAACAACATTTCTCAGTTTCAAAATTTGATGTGTTTTCTTTATATGTTTTTTATAAATATAGAGTTAAATGATTTGCAAACAGGAAGGCATTGTCTCAAGGAATCACTTGCGCTCTGGACGCTTGACTACACATCTAAAAAGATCAGTTAGATCCATTTAGCTCAGTCTTTGTCAGTGACAAAGAGGCAAAATTAACATCTTCAAGTAATCTTAATATGATAGACAATGCAATTAATCACTAGCTGCCAAAGTGATGTTGCAGTGTTTGATTTCATCATGAAATCTCTTTTACCCGTTTTTCTTTACAGTGTGGTCAGTCATACATTAGAAGACTGCACATACATCCACCTACTACCATTTGCCACATAATATTCCAATCCATTAAAAACTCACCTTTGCATTGATAGCCAAGCCACTTGAAGGAGGACACAGGTCCCACACACTGAACGCACTTGTCCAAGGAGGCTATTGTTGCGCACACTAGGCGATGTTTCAGACACTAAAACAAAAGTGAAACACTTGTTTATGTCTAACATTTGAAAAGCAAGATATTTCACAATCTGTATTAGTTTGTTTCCTTTGAGAAAAGAAAACAATGTATTCGTAAATCTTTCAAGATACTCATCAGTAACAATTAACAAAATGTATAAAAAGCAGGGCTGAAGATTAAATATACTATGTATTTATAAAGTGCTGTAATCATGAATGACGTACCCTTTTAAATAGATAAAATGCACATGCATCTAAGCTGGGCAGCAGGTCAAGAAAAATCCATTTACAATTCAATTTAAAAACACTAGTTTTGCAGGATTTGTATTGCTCTGAATTGGTTTAGATTCCTTAGAGATGGGCATTGAGACAATGCTTTTTAAAATTAAGCACTCAATATGCTATTGAATGAGATACAAGTTTTGATTAACCATTACGTTTTTGCTCACAGGATAAGTTAATGTAGGTACAGAGCGCCAGAACAGAAGAACAGACTTTCTCCATGACGCATGAAGTTCACTGTACATGCTTCTTCAGTACAGTTGGAAATATCCACAACTGTGAGATAAATAGCTCCTTGGAGAAACATTCTTAAAACACAAACAGCCCTTCCCAATTGTAGAAAAGGTAGACAATGAGCTACAACCTAATTTTCATTAAAACAAAGAGCACAGGAACCAGCTACAAAGTGCAACACAGAAAAAAGATACTGTACTTGGAGGACATTCTTCAATCTTATACACCATTGCCAAAATCACTTCACACATCAGCGGTCACTTATTGGTTATACTACAACACTGAGTTGGGAATAATTTGCTATCGTGAGGATCATGTTTGGAGTAAGAGCTGTCTGAGGGGGAGCTGAACTCAATCCAACAACAATATATAGGATTGAGTTCAGGTATAAGCCCTGACCTGCAGAAGAGCCCTGTGCTCTACTAACGACAACTGTTTGATTGGAAATGTGAGTTCCTTTGTTCCTAGTACATGTTGCAGTATTCTGATACTTGACTTGTTGGGTTAGAATGATTACACTGAATTAGCTCTTAATAGTTACATGGTAGCCATACACATTTGCTTACTATGTATTAAGTTGAATGTCTAGTGATAACACATGACATATATTTTCTGTTTAAATAAAACCAGACTCCTCGACCAGCTACCACCTGTCTGCATAAGCCATATAACCTGCCATTGCTCTGCACAAAGACTGGAATAAACCACAACTGAAGTGGATTGGATTCTTCCGGTGTTCTACCTGACCAGACACCCATAGTATTCATCTTATTACCTGGA
The DNA here is from genome assembly GCF_024713975.1 of Paralichthys olivaceus. Taxonomy (NCBI): domain Eukaryota; kingdom Metazoa; phylum Chordata; class Actinopteri; order Pleuronectiformes; family Paralichthyidae; genus Paralichthys; species Paralichthys olivaceus. The sequence continues at coordinate 26,442,426 of NC_091097.1, read as the reverse complement.
ACCACCATACATCCCCTTACAGCCCTAATTAAGCAAATATTGTTTTACTCTTAATATTTATGAGTAAACATTTAAATATCTTTGATGTAAATTGAAGGGAATATTTTTGAATATATTTGTAATACAGTATCTCTTTTCAGTGTTACTTTGTAGACGGCCCATTTGAAACACCAGTATATTTGTTCAGCTCTCTGAATAGCTCACCTTACTAACATTACAAAAAGGTGTCATTTGTATTTTAATCTTTCCCTCATGATAAGATGTTGGTAGACTTTGATTGTTAAATAAATGCCACTATCAACCCCACCTGCGGGAGGGACCCCAAAAAACGTATGGTCCACCTAAGACATATTGGTGTCAGCGCTTAATATACACAGACTCAAATGTTACACTGACTTACTCTCTGAAAGACATCCTCTGAGATTGTCCTCACATTCCGTTGTCCTTATAAACCATATTACACTCCGGTGGCTACACACACACACACACACACACACACACTACCTCAAATCTTATACTGACTTTCTCTCTGAGAGACATCCTCTGAGATTGTCCTCACGTTCCATTGTCCTTATAAACCATATTACACTCCGGGGGCTACACACACACACAAACACACACACTACCAATAAACACGTCGGTAGACATTACATTTTGCCACAATTAATGTCATGAAGCACACATCACATTTCACCTACCTTTCCAATCCTGGTAAGTGGATCAAGCACCGGACTTGTCTGGTTCAGGATGCTTGCAGAAATCTCAATCTGGCCTCTTTCTGTCGTCACCTGTAGCAGATAATGAATGGAGGAAAAGTTAAATAAAAAGTCATATGTCTGGATAAAAAGAACACATACTGCTCACAAAACGCACAAGAGGAACCTCTCTAGATAGTTTTACATCTTCATACCTGCACACGATCTTCATCTGGGAACGGGGAATTTGTGTTCTCAGGACTTCTCTGAGGCATTTCCTCATCAATATCCTGCCAAAGAAAACAAGACAATATGTCAAATATGTTGAAGACAGGATCTTCTCTGCGTAACATTATGTGACAGTCATCATGACTGTGGTTCTGAGTGTTTTGTGGGGGAGAAAAATGCACTTTGGAAGTGTTTGTAGTCACCTGAAGTGTCAGATGACTTCAGACGGCAAGCTGTTCAAACTATAATAATCACAGTTAATTGTGATGGATGAATTTGACTTTTGATTCCTTCTTTGTATTCTGACAACCCATTTTGGTCTCACTCTACCTCTGAGTGGTGGCTGTGAGCTTTCTGCTGTCTGACTCTGTGCCTCTAACATTTCTAGATTTGTTTTGGTTGATTTTAAATATGATCTTGTCTTGCATGTCATGCATTACTGGTGACTGGGTCCAACTCTGTGTCATACAACATGAATACAAAAACGTACAACTCCCATTAAACTAACATAAAGATCAAATGCAGGTTGTACAAGTATTCTTAAGTACCAAAGTAATGCCACTATCAACCCCACCTACGGGAGGGACCCCAAATAACATATGGTCCACCAAAGTCATATTGGTGTCAGAGCTTAATACACACACACACACACACACACACTCAAATGTTTCCCCGACTTACATTCTGAAAGACATCCTCTGAGATTGTCCTCACATTCCGTTGTCCTTATAAACCATATTACACTCCGGTGGCTACACACACACACACACACACACACCCTCAAATCTTATACTGACTTTCTCTCTGAAAGACATCCTCTGAGATTGTCCTCATGTTCCATTGTCCTTATAAACCATATTACACTCCGGTGGCTACACACACACACACACTACCAATAAACACGTCGGTAGACATTACATTTTGCCACAATTAATGTCATGAAGCACACATCACATTTCACCTACCTTTTCAATTCTGGTGAGTGGATCAAGCACCGGACTTGTCTGGTTCAGGATGCTTGCAGAAATCTCAATCTGGCCTCTTTCTGTCGTCACCTGTAGCAGATAATGAATGGAGGAAAAGTTAAATAAAAAGTCATATAGTGAGAATGCACCAGTGAAAAGTGATATTTGAGGTCTGGATAAAAAAGAACACATACTGCTCAAACAAAGCACAAGAGGAACCTCTCTAGATAGTTTTACATATTCATACCTGTACACGATCTTCATCTTGGAACGGGGAATTTGTGTTCTCAGGACTTCTCTGAGGCATTTCCTCATCAATATCCTGCCAAAGAAAACAAGACAATATTACAAATATGTTGAAGACATGATGTTCTCTTAGTAACAGTGTATCAGTCAACATGACAGTGGTTATGCGTGTTTTGTGGGGAGGAAAATGCACTTTGGAAGTGTTTGTAGTCACTTAGGTGTCTAATGACTGCAGCACGCAAGCTATTACAACTATAATAATTTTAGTTCATTGTGACGGATGAATTTGACTTTTGGTTCCTTCTTTGTATATTGACAACCTATTTTCTACAATGGGCACACTAACTGGGAGTGGTTGCTTTGAGCTTTTTGCTGTATCACTGCTTGCCTCTAACATTCCTAGATTTGTATTGATTAGGACAAAAATCTGGAAAATCTGGTCCGATCATTTTCCTGTGTTGCACTATTACATATGCAGCTCACGACGTGAGACTGTCAGATGCACTCTCACTACTGCAAAATTGCATCAGGTGAGAGGAGCAGCACCATCACAGCATGCAGCAGAAGGACTTATCACTAAAAATGAAACTACGGGTATTTGAACTTATGAAATATCAGCAAGAGGGAAAAATAACATACAGGCCAGCAGAAAAAAGTAAGAAGCAGTTAAAGTACATGTAACTGCATCAACATCATGAACACAACCACTAGCACACTGTGAATCCACACTGCACAATTGTTTTAGGGAGCTGGCAGGTTAAAGACCGGTTAATGTCTAGTGCGACTGAATTGGACATTTGCGTTCACACTTCCAGCTCTGCCAGCTGATGTCTGGACAAAGTCCAGAGTGCACTGCATGTGTGAAAGTGGGTTCAGTGTAGCTGAAGCAGTAAGAACAAACAAACAACTAATATGCAGACACGAGGTAAAAAGCATGCTCAAACCAAAACTATACTGAGGATATATAGTGTTTGTGTACTGAAGTTTCCTACAGCATTTCTTTCTGAGGATCAACATCACAAAGTAAAATTTTGACTACCTTGCTTCTCCATGGCCAGTCTGAGTCACCATAATTATAGGTGATCTCCTCTCCTGGACCTATGTCTCGTATTGCAAACAAACACAGATGGGGTTTCCCTTGCACAGTTAAGTACTTCATCTTGGCATTAGGGTTGATATGGTCATCATTTACAAGTCTTCCGAGTGACCCATCCTCTTTTGCTGCATCAACACTACAAAAAGACAAGTAACACTTAATTACGAATCTTTTCATTTATACACATACAAGAGCAGTATATATTAATCTGATTTAAGAGCCTTGATATCAATAATTTGAATATGTTCAGCACCAAAAGCAATGTGTCATGGAATTCAGATTTAGACGAGTTAGCACTGAAATAATATACTTACCACCACAGTTTTCCATTAAAATGGAATTCAAACATGAACACCTTAAGGCTGTCATGGTAAATTCTCTGTCTCCTTTCACATTCCTCTTTTGCTATAAGGTCACCTCGATATTCGCAAAGAAAGTCGCCTTTTTCAAAGGCAGCACAGGTGAAGATACCACGACCTAGTTAATACACAAAACCAAACAAGAAATAAATCATTACCAAGTAACAAATAATTGATAAAAAGTTAGGACACATATATAAGTTTAAGATTCAATTTACCTTTGAAAGCATTAATGTATTTGATGTCCAGTCCAACTTTATCCCTTCCAGTATGAGCAAAAGAGTGGGCATCATCTCTTGGATTTAGGCGCCTTCGCCTTTGCATGACTCACTGGCCTGTGTCAAAAGCCAGAGTAACATAATAAAAAGAAGATTGTTGTTAGGATTATTATGTACTAGAAATCCAGTAATGTACATGTGGCATCTGAGCAGAAGCCATATTCTGAGCTCATAACTCAACATTCACATTTATATTTAATAAAAAGGACTTAATGTTTTAACGAAAATCATTTCTCTACATATGCAAAATGCAAAATAGGGTATTAACCCCTTTCTACAACAGAAATAGGCTGCACATGAACTAAACATTAACAGGAGGATGATGTCTGTTCCAGTGTAGAGTTGTGTTGGACACAGACTGAACTTAATCCTGCCTCTACAATTGAATGTAACATATAATCTCAGTGTAAAGAGATTCTATAACTACATCAACTCCATTGAACCTCTTGTGGGATTGATTAACCATCATTAGCACCCAGAAGGAACAAACACACAAATAAATGCAGTCTTTCATCTGCTTGAATGATCATCCTCAGTCTCTGTATCTCCTCCTCACTCACTGTCCTTGTCCTGCTTCTTCAAACAAGAACTTAACCTACATATATAACTTTACATTAACGTTAAGGTATATTTAAAGCAGCATCAGCATGACTTGACTATTGCGCGATAGCACACTACTGGGTTGACATTTCCGATCCAAGGTCCCTTATGACATTAACAAGGACCGGGATTTGGGATGTTTTCACATCAGTGTTTCTGACATATGATTAGTTTGTCATCATTTTGTTAGAATTCAAATAACAACCCAAAACAATAAACTGCTCAACCTGTTAGCTACCAGATGTAAGATCTTAACTTAAAAAGACTATGTAAGACAACATGAGCGCTGTGAGTCTCTATCATAGATCATAGATAGAACCCAGTCTCAGAGCAAAACATGAAATAGAAATAAAAACATGCTCACATTTCATCCTTGCTTTAGCTATGGAATAGTTAAATAATCAACATCAACATTAAACAGCATTTTTAAATGGCACACACTGCACCAGATACTGTACCACAGCTTTGTTGCTCCTCACTATTGTACTTTACACTTTCATAATAACAATAACAGCCAAATAACCTCTGTGGAAACGCTGATAGCTTACATTTTTAGGCACATGAGAAGATTTTACACAAGCAGACCTAACAATACAAGTTAACAAGAACAGTGTAGCCACTAGTGTGATCATCAGCTTGTTTAAACTAACAACTCCACATTACCTTAGTTGTTTTTGGCTGTTTTCAGCACACCAACACCAACCGGGCCACTATGTTACTGCTCAAAGCTTCTGTCCTCATCCCCACCACCTGTGCGAAGCATGCACGGCTCAACGAGGGGGCGTCGCCGCTCCCTGACACAGAGCTTCCACGAACATGAAAACCAAATGTGGCTCAAATGGCTTAAAATTAACAAGCATTAAACATCCTCACCTTCTCTTGTCCACAACACAGCTGGTCACACGACACTGCATGAGGCACATTCCTCCAAAACATAAAATGTATCCTCTCCTGCCTGCTCTGAAGCTGCTGCAGCTGAGAGCTGTTAGCTGCCAGCTCTACTACCAGTGCAGGCTTGTGCAGGTAACACAGGCATCAACAACATGCATGAGCACTGCTGTATAAACTACCTAATGCCAATATGCATAGAAGTTAACCTAACTTTATTGCCATTAAATTATGCATTATTAAAAAAATAAAAAATAACTTGACTTAATAAGTTATTGTTACTGTGTAAAATCCTTCCTCATGCAAATATCTACTTTGTTTACAAGTTTTAATGCTTACCTGTATGTTTTTAATCCTTTAGGGCTTCCATTAGGTCTCCAGAAGCTTCAAATGGGATTTAATTTTTAAATGCCATCAGTCGGGGCGGTCCTTGGAGCACACTTCCTGTAGACGCCACCCACGTATTCAAACCAACCAATCAGTGAAAAGGGCGCAAAAATCAAGCCGTGTGTATGAGAAATGTGTATGAAAGTGCAATATAGGAAGCACCCATAGGCTGTGCTATTTTATACACACGGATACACAGAAAAACAGGTTTGTGGTAAAAAAGGACTTTGAACAAAAATGAGAGAGGATGTTCCTCAGACACTAACAAATGCAAATAAATTGTTTGAAATTCGGGGACCTTGGCATAGTCCTCAAATTACCCTAAGGTCCGCGGATTGCTGGTGTGTAGTCAGGTCAATTGTCCCTGAATTCCATGTATACCAACACACACACACACACACATACACACACAGCAATGCATTGCATGGGGCGATGTCCCTAGGAAGCCTAAAAGATGCTGGACCTTCAAAATAAAAACCCCAATTATTTACAAAATGTTCCCAGGAAGCCTGAAAGATGCTAGATTTTCAAAATAATACCCCCAAATAGTTACAGGATGTTCACAGAAAGACTGAAGGAGGCTGAATTTTAAAATTTAAATGCCATGGATGGTGATAAGACCTTACAACATGGTTTCTCTCTGTCTCTCTGAAATTGGTCAAGTCTCTCACCGACCTGGATCATGCATGTTTATAAAATCAAGCAGCTTTTGGAAATGTCTTTCGCTCTCACCATCTCTCTCTCTCTCTCTCTCCCACCAAAACGTAATGTCTCTCTGAAATTGAATTTCACGTAAACGTGGATAATATGCGTCTCTGTGTTCGAAGCAACGCCGGCATCGACGAGCACAAGGCACCCATTCAAAATGTCTCGGCAGGAGAGATTTTCTAGTTATGGGTGCCTTGCCAGCTGGGGGCGGAGCCCCATGCAATGCATTGGCACTTATATTATTATTATTCCTCGAACTTTCGGGTTTATTATTCTTCGTTCTTCTTCCGCCGTTTTTTTGTCCTGCTACTCCTCCCACAGATTTCGTCGCACATACTCGAGACCTATAAAAAAACATGCGTAAATACGTTGAATCCTGTGCTATGACTTTTCTAAGAATTTCATCCAATAATTTGCTCAAAAATCGCGAAAACGCGGCCAAAACCAACGAATGTGACTCAAGGTCTCTTGCCCTAAAGAGCGAGAGGGCAAAAATGGGCGATTTTCAGCCACTTTTTTGGTGTTTAAACACTTCTCCTAGCCACAAACGGAGTCCGACAGACATGATTTTTACATCTGGTGTCACTAGAGTTTGTTTCCTAGGCGCACATGTCACTGTGACATCTCTCAATGCAGTATTTTAGGCCGAGTCAATTTACAGAGAAAAGTTTTCTGGTCTCATTTCTCCATTGACTCCTATGTTAATTTTTGGAAAAAAGTCAGAAAAGGATAGATAAAAAATAGATCTGTACATTCGGGGAAGTCTTGGGATTCTCGCGGTGTTTTCATTTCACAGATAGGACTTATAGTTTTTGAGTTACAAGCATTTGTTTGAAAACTGTCGCTAGAGCACAGCGCTCTGACCTCCCCATTGAATTTAATGGAGATCTCAAAAAAAGATTCCTGATGAGAAAACTAATTTTCTAAATCGCTCCCACAGTCTCATTTCTTAACTCTAATTAAATAAAAACATATGTGGACGTCGGCCAAAGTCTTGGGATTCTCACAATGTGTTTATTTAACTATGGGCCAGCCATGTTTATTATTTTAGTCATGTTCAAATAGTTTAAATGTGAAACAGTTTAACTACAAGGGAGGTTTTCATTTATATTAAGTGAGCATTTAATGTATTTAACGTACTTTATGTACAAGTATATAAAGATAATACTCTTTAAAGGAGAGAAGAAAGATAATGTGTGTAAGGGTAAAGTGCACACATGATTGATGTTAGAGAGATGACATGATTACAAGGGAAGAGGTTTATCTCTGGTTTAATGCAAATTTTGATGTTTATTTCTTGAAAATATGAAAAGATAGACATTTAACGTGAATGTTAACTAAAAATGGTAACTCCCAGTGCTGTTATGCAGACAGAATAACAAATGATTCATGATTGCAGTGAAAAAGTTAAAATGAATTTGAGAATAAATATAATCCTGATGAATGGAGAAGGAGCAACAGTGTCCTGCCTCGCTGATGTTTATATTACTTTTCCAGAGGGTTATCTATACATCTGTCAGCGGGGACCAAGCCGGGACCCGCTACATGTTTTAATACAATGCCTCAGGCTGAAATGTATAGGAACACACACGCCCAAACATGCACACTCTTTACCTCAAACATTTTTCCAGCGCTGTTCTCCAGTACAATAATGAGGTCAATGTCTCTCTTCTCTCCCAGAAAAGGAGGGTAGGCAACATTGATCAGCAGCCCTGCATCAACCAGGTGGAATCTTTCATTGGTGCCAAGGCAAGGTGGAACATCTGACCGGCAAAATCATTTGCAATCACTATTTATATATATATATTTATTAATTTATATACTTAGCATTTTGTCTTTATCATATTGGACCATTATAAGACAATGTCACTTTGTTTCTTTACTTTTTTATTCCTAACTATGTCACCAGCATCCACTGTATGTAAAGACTAACGACAGGACTGCTCCCCAAAAGTGAAGCCAAAGCATTTCAATTGCCACCTGGTGGCTGGTTGTAATATAGGTCAGAAACTCTGCTGCCTCCTCATTAGAGGATAGGATATGGACCAAACTAAAAAGTCAAAGTACGTGTCAAATACGTTTTTTTCTCACTCATGATTTCTGTCATTTTAGGTAGTTGTTATGAAGCTACGCTAATATTTGTTGATGTGTTCATTTTTCTGCTACGTGTGGTTATAATTACCCATTGGATGCTATTCAAACAGGGTGAAACTTCATATTCATATATGACAGCTAAGACTGACTTGCGATTGGTTGAGGGAGTGTATCAGCTGGACCCTACTACTGTGACCATCCCCCGATCACTACTGTGCAAACTCATCAATCAAATTTTACTTGTACAGCCCATATTCACAAATACATTTGTCTCATGGGGCTTAACAAGGTGCGACATCCTCTGTCCTTAACAATCAGCAAGAGTACGGAAAAACGACCAAAATAAAACAATGCAATAGAGGCAGCATGAAACTGAACACATCAACAAAATTACAATAGTTAAAATTGAAAGTTTGTGACATAATAGAAAAGTGTGTCGTTTGAAGTATTTATACATAATACACTGTCTGATAGAAATGAACCGAGCAGCGATGATAATGGAAATGGAGTTATTGCCAGTAATGAAAAATAGGTGTGCAAGAGTATTGTATATCAAGCAGTCTTGTTGTAATTATAGTCCATGATCAGCTGCCACCACGATCACGATCCAACACCACGATGGCAGGGTTCAAATACAGGATATTTTGGCTTCATTTCTGAATAGTGGGTGGAAGTGGAGATGTGTCTTCCATCTTCATTTTCAGTGTATGGTCACCAGTAAGCGTTACCTCCATCGGAGGGATCATGATGGAAGAAAGCTAACAGTTTTTTCCACTTCCAGTAGACACATAGCAACATTAGCATTTAGCTGGAGTCCTGTTTCCAGGCACTTCATCAATGTAAATTTTATATATTTTAATATTTACTCTGTCTAGGTGTCTGCTAACTTCTGCTCTTAAGTGCTGTGCTAGGTTTGAGCAGTGTTTTGTATCTTTTTCACTGAAAGCAGCTGATGGAAACCATGGTGATGACAGTGACTGAACTAGAGCATTACTCAACTTCTTTCTTAGAGTTGCTGAGGAGGTCTGTCTTCTCACCTTTGTGTTGGTAGAGGTGGTTTCTGGTTGTTCCCCACTCCCACTTCTAAATCAGTTGAATGACTTTCATAATGAGTTCAGAGACTGGGGGAAACACACTGAGAATAAATAGCATTTCCTTCTCATTTCAATCACGTAAATAAACAGTACTTTCACACTGACCACACGTTTTGAAAGCTCTATCCTCCAGACTGTGGCTCCAGGTGTCTACTTCCTCCAGCAGCTCCACGCTCCACTGCTGAAAAATACTTTTTCTTTCCTCCATATTCTTTGACCCCAGCAGCATAGAACGATTAACATTAACCTTGTCTGGAAAAATGAGAATCTAATAAGCACCATGCATTCTTTATTGTATCACACATGATCACAGACAAGAGGAATCATTGACAACATTTCTCTCTGGGTGTCAGTGCAGTTTGACGAATGAGCTTACAGCTGCCAAAATAACAGCATTTAATGGGGAAAACTATGTCATCTGAGCAGGACCATCACCTTCTAGTATTTAAAGAAAAGTAAAAATAAGCCCCCTCACCCCTCCATAGTAACTGGATATTACCAGGAACATGTAATGAGACTTTATTTTGAAAATAAGCCCCCCCAATAGTAACTGGATGTTAGCAGGAAGTCTGTACAGAGCCTTTATTTTGAAAATAAGCCCCCCCCATTATAATAGAATGTTACTAGGAAACATGTAATGAGCCTGGTTTTTCAAAATAAAACCCCCAGATGGTTACAGGATGTTCCCAGGGAGCCGGAAAAAGAGTAGATTTTCAAAATAAAACTCCCAAATAGTTACAGAATGTTCCAGGAAGCCTGAAAGACGGTGGATTTTCAAAATAAAATGCCCAAATAGTCACTGAATGTTTCCAGGAAGCCTAAAAGATGCTGGTATTTCAAAATAAAGCCCCCAGATGGTTACAGGATGTTCCCAGGGAGCCTGAAAGACACTGGATTTTCAAAATAAAACCGGCAAATAGTTACAGAATATTCCCAGGAAGCCTAGTTACAGAATGTTTCCATGTTTCCAGGAAGCCTTAAAGATGCTGATTTTTCAAAATAAAACTCCTGGATGATGACAAGACCTTACCAGGAAGCCCAAAGGAGTCTGGGGGCTCCGGCGAAGCCCCATGCAATGCATTACACATTCCATGAATGTACTGTAGCAACAAACTGGGCCCACGATTTTAAATTACATAACATAGCTGTTGATCTGATCTTCCCAAATAAAAAACTAATAATTCTGTATTTGAAAATCTTGACTTGAAAATCAAATTCCATTTGATCCTACTTATAGCTGTAAGAAAATGATGATGTAAAGTAAGTAATGAGCTTATAAATATATTGTTTAATACTCAATGTATGGTTCTCAATTTCTCACTTGTGAATGCTTACAAAAAAAAGCACTTTGTTGGGAGGGCTCTTTCCTAATTTCAAATTTCCATTTCTATTTCTAAATAAAAGTTTAGAAATTTAGAAAAAATGTTATTGAAATTATCCAGTTATCCAATATTTCTAAAAACAAACACTTCAAACTGAGCTGTGTCGCAGAACTTATTCAATATACTTATTATAGCTTAATATACATCAGACCTGAGCTAACACTCTCAATAATGTAACGTGTTGACTTCATGAATGGATTCGTTATTTCAAATTTCAAGCACTGGAAAAAGTGATATTATAATTGCCTGTTCCACTATTACATCATAGTTTCATACTTTGGCTGGAATATATATGTTTGATTACATTTTATGTGGTATCAAATGGGTCCTAAAAGTCTGAGATGTTGCTTGGTGAAACTCCTAGGTGGTTTTTACTCAACTGCAGGATCTGACGACAAGAGAAAGTACATGTCAAGACAAGAAAATCCTCAGGAGATTTTCATATTGTGCACAACTGGAAGGCTCGCTGGTTTGTGCTGATGCCAGACAAGCTGCTGTATTATAAATACGAAGGAGGCAGAAGAGACTCGTGTCAGCGAGGGAAGATCCCACTGAAGGACTGTGTGCTGACTTGTCCTTTTCTAGAATGCGAAAATCGTCCGGTGAGTTTTTGTCAGACTCAAGAACAAAACGAGATTAGAAAAAGATTCCAGACAACTTTGTTTTTTCAAGTCTTTTTATTTGAACAATGTAGACACTGTGAAAATGTATCTTTTAAGTAATTCCCCAATCAGAGAGGCCTCACTCGATGAGACAGGAAATGTCCTCAGGTTAATGTCCTGTCAGGACCTGAGTTCCAGCTTTCGAGACAACAATTTGTTCCCCAAAGAAGAAATAATTACATTTCCAACAGCAGTACATAAACACTGAAATAAGTATATATCAGTTACAGCACATTCAATATAGAATCTACTGTCATGTCTAATGGGGTGGAGTCAGGATGAGGGGATGGTTGAGGTAGAGGAAAGATGAGAGGAGATTATGATGAGCGCCAGCATGGAAAGAGAAAACTGAATATATTCCTTCTCTCTGTCCCTTTTCTCTCCTCCTTCTCCTTCTTCTTCAGTTCTTTGCTCTCCTCCTTTGCCTTCTTCTTCTTGTCCTTCTCCTGGAAGCTGGCCTCCTGTTCCAGGACTCTGCACCTCAGCCGCTTGTTACAGTTCTTCTGCAGAGCTTGGAATTTGACCTTCCATTGCTTTTGCACTTTCTGCTTCTCCACGTGCTGGAGCTGAAGATCTTTGACCTCCTTCTCCAACTCTTCCATCATGTTGGCCAAGTCGTCTTTGACCTGACACAGCTGTGAGACGGAAGAGTCTAGGCTTTTATCCAGAGCAGCCTTCTCAACAGTCAGCTGGCTCTTCAGAGCAGACTGTATTGCAGCTGCAGCAGCGTTTTGTGCTGCCTCCTTCCTCAGAGCAGTTATCTCTGCTGCCTGCTCCTCCATAGCTGCCAGCCTCTCCGCAGTCAGCTTCTGCAATGCAGCGTTTTCTGCAGTCAGAGCAGTGTTCTTTGCTGCCTTCTTCCTCAGAGCAGTTATCTCTGCCACCTGCTCCTTCATAGCTGCCTTCTTCTTTGCAGCCAGCTTCTTTAATTCAGTGTTTTCTGCAACCAGAGCAGTGTTCTCTGCTGCCTGCTCCTTCATAGCTGCCTGCTTCTCCGCAGCCAGCTTCTTTAATGTTGCATTTTCTGCAGCCAGAGCAGTGTTCTCTGCTGCCTCCTTCCTCAAAGCAGTTATCTCTGCCGCCTGCTCCTTCATAGCTGCATTCTCAGCAGTGAGCGCCTTGTTCTCCCTCTTTGAGTCCAGCAGGGCTTGGCGGAGGGCCTTCAGCATTTTGGTGACGCTGCACCCATTATTTTGGGCAGTATCATGAGACTGCATTTGTTCAAATGACTGAAAGACAAAAATATACATATAACAGGTAAAAACACAAAACACACTAACTTCAGAAATATTCAAAGATACAGAGCTGGATGATTTTTTGTCATTTACACACGTCTGCTTTTAAAGTCTGTAAAACTACAGTAAAGTAAGATGAAGAAAGAAATGACAATTGTGTTTTGTGGATAAAACTAAAAACAGTTTAACCTGAAGTCTTTCCTGCTAAGAACAAAACTTACTTTGTCTCCTGAGCCGTTGATCTTCTCCATGTTGGATGAACGCAGGTGATCCAGTGGAACAAAGTTCTTTAAACGTATTTTTGCTGTCAAGCGCTGGTCTACTGACTGTCAATCTGTGACAGTTTAACAAAGTTGTTAGAGAAAAGATTCTCGTGCAGCCGTCCTCTACTAATGGTGGTAGAGTCTGATTCTGCTGAGAATTGTTTCTCCTTAATACAAAGGAATCTTAATAAAAAGGATCTTAATCTTTATATGAGAGGCAATTGGCTTTGACCTAGAATCCAGAGGTCTAAATGTGACATCAAAGGATTAGAGGACTGCCTGTTTTGTCATGTGACATGGGCTGAAACATCAATACCAAACACACACACACACACAAACACACACACACACACAGACACGCACACACTTCAGTCTGATCTTCTTGCTGTCTTATGTCACATGTCAGGATGAGCTCAGCCCCACCGGCGGCTTCTCTCTGCGCAGCTGTCTGGTGTCGTCTCTGGATGATAACGCAGTTCCCTCTGGTGGGTTAACCAGAACATGTTACAGTTTTTTTTGATTGCTAAACGACAGTGGGCACAACTGGAGTCACATGTGCAAAACTCTAACTACAGTCTGCACAGCAGCAGTTCATGTGGACCAAACTCTAGTTCGTTTTTCATTGCTTGAACACAGTTTTCAAAACTCTGCACACTTATCCCATGACTTTAACCACAACCTGCACAACACTGTGGATTTACAGCACTTTGTTCAAATGCTAACACACTGCTGTCAAAACTGTGAACCACATTCAAAACGGAATAGATTTCAGCCTTGTGCCTTTCAAACACTGCTGATTGCAATTTCAGCTGAAAGGCTAAGCAGGTGTCTTGTTTTAGACTTGTTAGTGAACACACTCACATATATATATATATTACAGTATATATAGGTAGAGCTCAGAAAGACTCATTTTGGAAATGGAACAAGGAAGATGGGTTCGTGGAGGGAGAAGGGTGGCAGGGAGAGGGCGGATGCATGGAGGAAGACAAAGAAGACAAAGAGCTGTTATTTCAGATGAAATAAGGGCTACACTTATAGACCATGTCGTGAACCATGGTCTCTCATTGAGAGAGGCAGGGTTGAGGGTGCAACCCAATCTGCAAAGATCCACAGTGGCATCTCTAATGCGAATTTTCCATCATACAAACAGGTGAAAGTTACATCCTTACAGTAAATGAAAACATTACAGCAATCTATTTTGTATTGCAATTATAGAATATTTACACAGATATATATTACAGTAAGTTTGACTGTAAAATACATTTTTACAACAGGACCCAAAGGCTGCCCCCAACAGGGGGAAGAGGAAAAATATTTTCAGATGCGCAGGAAAATGCTATTGTTGACATGGTTGTTGTCAACAATGCAATAAAACTGCGGGAGATTCAAGATAGAGTGCTGGCTGATAATGATATATTTGAAAATGTTATTTCTGTCAGCACAACAACTATTGCTCGAGTCCTAAAGAAACATCAAGTTACAATGAAACAGTTATACACTGTACCATTCAAGAGAAACAGTGAACCGCCCACATGACCAAATGTCTCTTTTGGAAGCCATGCGTGCCGGATGTGAGGACACGAGTCCAGAGGACTGCCAGGGATGGATAAGGCACTCCAGAAGGTTCTTCCCCAGGTGCATGGCAAGAGAGAACATTAGATGTGATGTTGATGAAAACCTGTGGCCTGATGCTAGAGAGAGGCAGGATTAGCCCCTCAATTATTTGTTCGAATTACAGTATGTACTTTTAGTTTCTACCTTTTTTTTCTCAGTACTGTAATTCTGTAAATTACTACAGACTATTGAAGCAAACTGCTAATTTTCATTTACCTTAAAGAATTATGTTCTAAATCATGTGAAAGAATGTCACTCTTTTCTTTGAAGAAAATATGACATTTTATGAAGTCACTGAAATTGTTCAAGCTGTAAAGATGAAAAGTTTGTATTTTCTGTATTGGTGTTTGATGCTAGTGTTTTTACTCTCAGTGTGTTCTGAGTGACAGTGTGTGTTATCTCAGTGAGGGTTGTGCATAGTGTTTGGCTGCACTGAGCGTGTTTTGAGCCATGTGTTAAGAGTTGTGTTGCTTGGAATGAGTTTTGCAGGTGATGTGAACTGTTTAGCTCAGGTGACTGTTGGTAGTGCAGACTGTAGTTAGAGTTTTGCACATGTGACTCCAGTTGTGCCCACTGTCGTTTGGCAATCGAAAAAAACTGTAAAACAAGACATCGGTGTTTTTGAGAATAATGACATTTTTATCTGTCAGCAAATCTGAACTTTATCCTGCCGATGAAATTTGCCTCATGTTGTGAAACACAGGAGTGATGATGAGGAGATGAATACAAATAATTATTAGATATATAAAAATAAAAAGTTACTGTTTTGATTTACATCTTTTAACTGCAACTCTGTCATATTTTATGTTTATATCTCTAATCTCTGTTGCATAACTTTCACTTATAATCACAATACTTGCCATTTTAATTTGCTTTATCTCCCCCCTCACCTTCTAATTTCCATTGATTAATCTAATTCTGATTTATTTTATAACTTAATCCATTGAAACTTTATTGATTTTATCTCCATCCTGTTTTTTCCTTCTGTGCAGGTGTGAAAGGAAACATTCAAGGAAACCTGTTTAAAATCATCACTCAGTCCGACATTCATTACTTCATCCAGGCTCCGACCCATCAGGAGAAGATGGCCTGGATAGACGCCATCAGAGAGCATACATAGATGTCCACATTTCATTTTGACGTTTCATCTGTTATGAAGAAAACTGAAATTACACATTCCATGAATGTACTGTAGCAACAAACTGGGCCGACGATTTTAAATTACATAACATAGCTGTTGATCTGATCTTCCCAAATAAAAAACTAATAATTCTGTATTTAAAAGTTTGAACATGGAGGATTTAAATGTATTTAAAAGATACAAATGTAGCAATTCTTTTGTGATTTAAGTTTTCTTCAGTATTAAACATTAACATTTTTAAATCTCTCTATATGTTGACTTTTTCATAAATCTACACACCAGTGGTGCAAAGTACATATACAGGTCAAGTTTAGCACGTGTGTATAATTTAGTAAACATGAGCTTAACTTGATTAATTCCATTTGATCCTACTTATAGCTGTAAGAAAATAATGATGTAAAGTAAGTAATGAGCTTATAAATATATTGTTTAATACTCAATGTATGGTTCTCAATTTTTCTCACTTGTGAATGCTTACAAAAAAAAGCACTTTGTTGGGAGGTCTCTTTCCTAATTTTAAATTTCCATTTCTATTTCTAAATAAAAGTTTAGAAATTTAGAAAATGTTTTATTATTATCTAAAAACAAACACTTCAAACAGAGCTGTGTCGCAGAACTTATTCAATATACTTATTATAGCTTAATATACATCAGACCTGAGCTAACACTCTCAATAATGTAACGTGTTGACTTTATGAATGGATTCGTTATTTCAAATTTCAAGCACTGGAAAAAGTGATATTATAATTGCCTGTTCCACTATTACATCATAGTTTCATACTTTGGCTGGAATATATATGTTTGATTACATTTTATGTGGTATCAAATGGGTCCTAAAAGTCTGAGATGTTGCTTGGTGAAACTCCTAGGTGGTTTTTACTCAACTGCACGATCTGAAGACAAGAGAAAGTACATGTCAAGACAAGAAAATCCTCAGGAGATTTTCATATTGTGCACAACTGGAAGGCTCGCTGGTTTGTGCTGATGTCAGACAAGCTGCTGTATTATAAATACGAAGGAGGCAGAAGAGACTTGTGTCAGCGAGGGAAGATCCCACTGAAGGACTGTGTGCTGACTTGTCCTTTTCTAGAATGCGAAAATCGTCCGGTGAGTTTTTGTCAGACTCAAGAACAAAACGAGATTAGAAAAAGATTCCAGACAACTTTGTTTTTTCAAGTCTTTTTATTTGATCAATGTAGACACTGTGAAAATGTATCTTTTAAGTAATTCCCCAATCAGAGAGGCCTCACTCGATGAGACAGGAAATGTCCTCAGGTTAATGTTCTGTCAGGACCTGAGTTCAAACATCTTCCAGCTTTCGAGACAACAATTTGTTCCCCAAAGAAGAAATAATTACATTTCCAACAGCAGTACATAAACACTGAAATAAGTATATATCAGTTACAGCACATTCAATATAGAATCTACTCTCATGTCTCATGGGGTGGAGTCAGGATGAGGGGATGGTTGAGGTAGAGGAAAGATGAGAGGAGATTATGATGAGCGCCAGCATGGAAAGAGAAAACTGAATATATTCCTTCTCTCTGTCCCTTTTCTCTCCTCCTTCTCCTTCTTCTTCAGTTCTTTGCTCTCCTCCTTTGCCTTCTTCTTCTTGTCCTTCTCCTGGAAGCTGGCCTCCTGTTCCAGGACTCTGCACCTCAGCCGCTTGTCACAGTTCTTCTGCAGAGCTTGGAATTTTACCTTCCATTGCTTTTGCACTTTCTGCTTCTCCACGTGCTGGAGCTGAAGATCTTTGACCTCCTTCTCCAACTCTTCCATCATGTTGGCCAAGTCGTCTTTGACCTGACACAGCTATGAGACCGAAGAGTCTAGGCTTTTATCCAGAGCAGCCTTCTCAACAGTCAGCTGGCTCTTCAGAGCAGACTGTATTGCAGCTGCAGCAGCGTTTTGTGCTGCCTCCTTCCTCAGAGCAGTGTTCTCTGCTGCCTGCTCCTTCATAGCTGCCTGCTTCTCAGCAGCCAGCTTCTTTAATGTTGCATTTTCTGCAGCCAGAGCAGTGTTCTCTGCTGCCTCCTTCCTCAGAGCAGTTATCTCTGCCGCCTGCTCCTTCATAGCTGCATTCTCAGCAGCGAGCGCCTTGTTCTCCCTCTTTGAGTCCAGCAGGGCTTGGCGGAGGGCCTTCAGCATTTTGGTGACGCTGCACCCATTATTTTGGGCAGTATCATGAGACTGCATTTGTTCAAATGACTGAAAGACAAAAATATACATATAACAGGTAAAAACACAAAACACACTAACTTCAGAAATATTCAAAGATACAGAGCTTGATGATTTTTTGTCCTTTACACACGTCTGCTTTTAAAGTCTGTAAAACTACAGTAAAGTAAGATGAAGAAAGAAATGACAATTGTGTTTTGTGGATAAAACTAAAAACAGTTTAACCTGAAGTCTTTCCTGCTAAGAACAAAACTTACTTTGTCTCCTGAGCCGTTGATCTTCTCCATGTTGGATGAACGCAGGTGATCCAGTGGAACAAAGTTCTTTAAACGTATTTTTGCTGTGAAGCGCTGGTCTACTGACTGTCAATCTGTGACAGTTTAACAAAGTTGTTAGAGAAAAGATTCTCGTGCAGCCGTCCTCTACTAATGGTGGTAGAGTCTGATTCTGCTGAGAATTGTTTCTCCTTAATACAAAGGAATCTTAATAAAAAGGGATCTTAATCTTTATATGAGAGGCAATTGGCTTTGACCTAGAATCCAGAGGTCTAAATGTGACATCAAAGGATTAGAGGACTGCCTGTTTTGTCATGTGACATGGGCTGAAACATCAATACCAACTGGCAATGCATTGCAGGGGCGAAGCCTTCTTCTTTGCAGCCAGCTTAAAGAAGCTGGCTGGGGCGAAGCCCCATGCAATGCATTGGCACTTATATTATTATT
This sequence comes from Paralichthys olivaceus, assembly GCF_024713975.1. NCBI lineage: Eukaryota > Metazoa > Chordata > Actinopteri > Pleuronectiformes > Paralichthyidae > Paralichthys > Paralichthys olivaceus. The sequence continues at coordinate 26,423,591 of NC_091097.1, read as the reverse complement.
CCTCGAACATTCCAGGGATATTATTCTTCGTTCTTCTTCCGTCATTTTTTCATCCCGCTACTCCTCCCACAGATTTCATCGCACATACTCGAGACCTATAAAAATACATGCGGAAATACGTCGAATGGTGTGCTATGACTTTTCGGAACTCTCCCCAATAAAAAATAGATCTGTACGTTCAGGGAAGTCTTGGGATTCTCACAGTGTTTTCATTTCACAGATAGGACTTATAGTTTTTGAGTAAGAGACATTTGGTTGAAGACTGGCGCTAGAGCACAGCCCTCTGACTTCCCCATTGACTCCAATGTAGATCTCAAAAAATGATTCCTGATGAGAAAACTAAATTTCTAAATTGCTCTCACGGTCTCATTTCTCAACTCTTATTAAATAAAAACATATGTGGACGTCGGCCAAAGTCTTGGGATTCTCACAATGTGTTTATTTCTCAGACAGGAGTTATAGATTTTGAGTTGGAAGCATTTGTTTGAGGGGTGGTCTGAAGCTTGTTGGGCTCTCTAAAGTGAGGGGACAACAGGTGTTTCTCATCAAATCAGTGAGTAACCATAGCAACCCCATAGACTGACAGAGGCCTAGTGGTTAAGGACCTTGCATCATGTGACGTGAGTCTGGGTTCAAGACCGGGTGAGGGCGGGACATGTTGCTTCACTTTTGAACATATAAATAAAAATAAAAATAAGCCCCCAACCCCCCCATGGTAACTGGATATTACCAGGGACATGTAATGAGCCTTTATTTTGAAAATAAGCCCCCAACCCCAGGGGCGGCGCGTCCCATTTGGCAAGTCGGGCAGTTGCCCAGGGCCTCGGCCGCCAGGGGGCCTCGTCGTATTATTATTATTATTATTTTTTTTTTAATAATTCAAGTAAATCACTTGTCATTGCACATGCATGTGACTGGAATGTAATGTTTCTAAGTGTCTTCTTAATTTGTTGGGTCTCATACTGTCTGCTGCCAGAGTTGCCACAGGAACGAGCTCTGATCTCACTGTGTGTCTCTCAGCGAATGAGAGAGGGCGGAGCCCCGGCTCCTGTGTGTGTGTGTGCTGTCTGGACACACACACACAGACAGACACACACACACAGGAGCCCGCACAAAACTGTACAGGGAGCCGCTGCAGAGCCGCGGGTTGCCGAGTCCTGTCTACGGCGAAATAACGATTTGTTTACAATTCCACCGTTAATTAAAGAGATGCGGACATCAAAACATTAGTTCCGCCTCACATTTCCCCTCCCGGTGGGCGCGCCCCACAGTTTGAGAATCACTGCAGATTTGGGAGATCGAGAGCCGGTGAACTGTCCCCTGCGCCCCTCCCCTTCCCCCTTCTCACACAGCATCAAGCCGGGGCGCCTAGTGTGGTGGAGTGTGATCGCTGAAACATGAAACGATTTCAAAGTGGCAGTGAGAAAAGAAAGAAGAAAAGGGAGGAGGAGAAGTTAAGGGAGAAATTACCTAAGCTTTTTCCAATCAAAGAATTTGTCTGTGGAAAATGAAGACATATCTGATTATGTTTCAAGTGCTGCTGGGCCAAGTTTAGCTATTGCTAGCAGCAGCAGACACACAGCCACTTCAGCACCAACTAGCCCTGCCTGCCTTGCTTCTAAAAACGATGAGACATCATCGTGTACCACAGCTGCCCATATCCCTGACACTGACACCTGCACTGAAGACGCGCAGGATACTGCCATGGTCATCATCCCTGCTCAAGCTGGATGATAGGGAGAGCAGTGATGTCAGCAATGTGAGTAGCCCCAATGAGACAGTGATCAGTGAAGACCCATGGCCTGAAATAATTACAGATAGGGAGAGAATTGAAATTGTTAGAACAGGACCAGTACAAACTCGAAACTTTAATTACCCCCAAAACACAGATAACCCGCCAAGGAGATTCACGATTGAAAACTTTGGAATGAAAATGAAAAACGGGGAACAAATTACAAGGAAGTGGCTCGTCTACTCGACCAGTGCTGATGCAGTTTATTGTTTTGCATGTCGCATCTTCGGGAAAAACAAAATCTCACTCAGTCTCAGCACCAATGGATTTCGTGCATGGAAACATATCGGAGAACATCTCAGAACTCATGAGCGCAGCAGGGAGCACATAGATAATATGGAAAATTGGTGCCAACTTCCCCAGTGTGTGTTCCACCCCGAGGCAGCTCTGCTGCTGCCTTTTCAAGCATGAGGATCAATCAGCTAACAGCTCTCACCTGTGCTGACTGATCCTCTGTGGTGCAGGTGAAGGTGCTCTACCAGCCCCTTCACCTCCACAGGGAACTTCCTGGGTCAGGTTGAATTAATGGCCCAATTCGACCCAGTGATGAATGAACACTTGAGGAGAATCCAAAACCAAGAATGCAGAGATCATTACCTCAGCAAACAGATGATGAGAATGTCTGTAATACCACAAAAGACCACAGATGCTGTTGTATCTCTGATAAAGAGAGCCAAGTACTTTGCTGTCATAATGGTCTGTACACCAGACAACAGCCATACTGAACAGCTAATCCTTGTAATGCGCATTGTTAACTGTGCAGAAAATGTGGGTATTTCCATTGAGGAGCATTTTCTTGGTTTTGTTGATGTCCATGACACAACTGGGAAAGGACTGTATGAGCCAACTGACCAAATTTGATCTTGACATCTGTGACTGTCGTGGGCAGGTATACGACAATGGGAGCAACATGCAGGGTAAGCACCAGGGTGTACAGAGGAGAGTGCTAGACACAAACAAGAAGGCCCTGTATGTGCCATGTAGGAGTCACAGTTTAAATGTGGTTATTTGTGATGTGGCACAGTCATCTAGACAGTCTGTGAACTTCTTTGGTGTCCTCCAGAGATTGTACAACTTGTTCAGCTCCTCTGTGCAACGGTGGGAGATTATGCAGAAACATGTACTGATGATGACTGTCAAAAAGTCTGTCTTCAACCAGATGGGAGTGCAGAGTGGACAGTGTAAAAGCTCTCCGGTACCAAATGCCTCAGTTTGTGAAAGCCTTGGAGGCACTCATTGACCATGCCATGACCAAAAGACCTACAGATTCTGAGACTGTGTCCAAGTGTGAAGCACTTTTGAAAGACATACAGACCTGGAGTTTCCTTGTGAGTGTTATTGTTTGGTATAACATTCTGTACCAAATAAATCACATCAGCAAACTCTTTCAGAGTCCAAAAGTCTCAATAGAGACCCTGAAAAGAAAGATGGATGGACTTGGAGAAAGTCTGCAAGAGTACAGATAAAGTGAGCTTAAATCAGCGCAGACAGATGCCAGGGAGATGGCAGAGGAATTAAAAATTGAGATGACACTCCCTGAACAGAGACAGCGAACAACTACTCGAAGATGCCTGTATGAAGGAGGAGAGGAGACAAAGTTCACCCCTGAAGAGCGTTTCAACAGGGACTTCTTTTTACCTCTCATTGATACAGCCCTTTGTAGCATCAGAAATCGATTTGCTCAGACAGAGACATATTTCGGTCTTTATGGATTTCTTTATTCATTGGAGAACATGAAAAAAGCAGTGCATGAAAGAACACTCGGCATTAGCTGCCAGAAGATGGAGGTGGAAACAGAGGATGTTGGTGCTGATTTGGAACTGGAGATAAGGACTGCAGTTAAAGCCTTTCCAGACTGCATCTCCTCCCCTTCAGAAATGCTTGATTACATACACAAGGAGAACTTACTGGATTGTTACCCCAACCTAAGCATTGCACTCCGATTACTTCTCACACTGCCTGTCACTGTTGCTTCTGTGGAAAGGAGTTTTTCTGCCTTGAAACTAATCAAGACATATCTGAGGTCCACCATGGCTCAGGAGCGACTGTCAGATCTGGCAGTAATATCCATTGAGCAAGATGTGAGGAGAAAGCTAGAAATGGACGATGTCATCACTGCATTTGCCAATGCTAAGGCACGAAGAATCAGGATTTAATCCTGCACTCAACACTCACACACAGTAAGTGGCAGTTATAACTCCTTTCAATTCATGCCATTTTCATTAAAATGCTATACTGAATGCTAACTTATATGCTCCTTCTCTCTTTTAGTCTGCTTTTTCAGGTATTTGCTCACCTCAGTCACATCCACTTGTCTCCCTTTCACTAACTCACTCACTCACTCATTCACTCAAAATTGTTCTTTGCCCAGGGCCTGCAATTAGCCAGAACCGCCCCTGCCCAACCCCCCCCATAGTAACTGGATATTACCAGGGACATGTAATGAGCCTTTATTTTGAAAAAAAGCCCCCCCAATAGTAATAGGATGCTACCAGGAAGTCTATACAGAGCCTTTATTTTGGAAATAAGCCCCCCCCCATTGTAATAGAATGTTACCAGGAAGTCTGTACAGAGCCTGGTTTTTCAAAATAAAACCCCCAGATGGTTACAGGTTCCCAGGGAGCCGGAACAAGAATGGATTTTCAAAATAAAACTCCCAAATTGTGACAGAATGTTCCCAGGAAGCCTGAAAGATGCTGGATTTTCAAAATTAAAACCCCTGAATAGTCACAAAATATTCCCAGGAAGCCTGAAAGACACTGGATTTTCAAAATAAAAACCCCAAGTAGTTACAGAATATTCCCAGGAAGCCTAAAAGATGCTGGACTTTCAAAATAAAAAACCCAGATAGTTGCGGGATGTTGTCAGGATGCCTGAAGGAGGCTGGATTTTCAAAATAAAAAACCCAAATAGTCACGGGATGTTCCCAGGAAGCCTGAGGGAGGCTGAATTTTTAAAATTAAATCCCATGGATGATGATCAGACCTTACAACCTTATAACATGGTTTCTCTCTCTATCTGAAATTGGTAAAGTTCCTCTGTTGCCAACCTGGAACGTGTTATCAAAATGCAGGTTTTTATACATGTCTTTCTCTCTCACTGTCTCACTCTCTCTCTCAGGGTCTCTCACCTTCCTCTTGAACTGGTACAGTTTCTCACTCTCTCTCTGTCACCAAGCTGGATGTCATGTGTCTCTGTCCTTCCTTCTTAAAGGAAATGTCTCTCTGTGCGGAGCGCCGGCAACAAGCACAAGGCACCCATTCAAAATGTCTCGGCAGGAGAGATTTTCTAGTTAAGTAATAACATGATGAATTAAAAGAGTAGAGAAAGTTAAACCATTGAAATAGACAGATGTGACTATGTTTATGAGGAAGGGACGGAAGAAAGTGATGATCAGGACCTATGGAAAAAAAACAGAAAATAGTGGCATACCCCCTGACATGAGGAAGGTGGAGTCAGCAAATACATCTATAGGAAGTACAGCGAGGGATTTTAACATTAACTACTGTACACTGGCTCAATGGCATTTCGGTTTGTCACTGAGGTGAAAAAGCCAGCAGTTAGCTGAGGCACAGAAGTTCAATTCTTTTCACACTGGTTTTCACACTTCCTAAACTGGCTCATACAGAAAGCCAGTGGCAGCAAGCTTTTAACAAGGTTTTCTTTGGCAATCCGGAGAGGGGTTTACGTCAACATTCACCGGGACCAGGGAACATCTGGAATATGGATGAAACTGGTGTTTTGACTGTGCAGAAATCAAACAGAGTGGTGACCAGACAGGAGTTTAAACAGGCAGGGTGTAAGGGGTTTGAGTAACAGGGAACAATACTCCACCCAACGTCATATTCCCTTGGAACTGCTCAGCTGCTATTCTTACTGACACACCAGTGAAGGAGGAACTTTTGGCTTTAACAGACAATGTAAAACCGGTCCAGTGCATGATAATGCAAACAGTGGGCCCCGGGTGAGGCAATTCATGTGCTACAACTGCAATTTGATGAGTTTTGATGAGTGTATTTAAATGATTTTCCAGTTGTGAGCTTTGAATGTATTACATGTTCTATTTTAAGGTTGGTTTTCTAGTTGTTATTATTATTTTTGTTATTATAAGAGACTGAATCTGGAAGAGTTTCCAGTGATGACACGTTTAGCCGCACGTCATCCTTTCACCGCTGGCTGTCGAGGTGGTGTCCAAATAACAATGTGGGCTTCGTTAACAATTGGAGAACTTTTTGGGGGAAACCTGGTCTGATTAGGAGAGACTGTATTCATCCCACTTGAGATGGCGCAGCTCTCATATCTAGAAATATGACAACGTTTGTTACACAGTCCACACCGTGACAATCCAGAGTTGAGACCAGGAGGCAGAGTCGCAGTCTTACATGCTTCTCTGCACCTCTATTCAAATAGTCACCCTCACTACATCCCATAGAAACTGTGTCTGCCACCCGACCACCTAATTTCTTTAAATCAAAAGTACACAGGAGAGGGGTGATACATTCAAACCTAGTCAAAATTAACACAGCCAAAACATCAGCTAAAAACATAACTATAAAATGCGCTTTATTAAATATCAGGTCACTAAATTCAAAATCTTTACTTATAAATTATCTCATTACTGATCATCAAATAGATTTATTATGCTTAACCGAAACTTGGCTACAAGACGGAGAATATGTAGGTTTAAATGAAGCGACGACCCCAACCCAATCTAATACTCACACTCCTCGGAACACAGGCAGAGGTGGAGGGGTTGCAGCAATCTTTAAATCTGATCTATCTATCAACCCCCGACCAAAAGAGAGTTATAACTCTTTCGAAAATCTTAGAACCAGCCTCATCCATCCAAGCCTGACGTCACATAAACCAATTAATATAGTCATCATATATCGTCCACCCGCCCCTTACTCTGAATTCCTATCTGAACTCTCTGAATTTTTATCAGAACTAGTTCTTAAAACAGATTGGATCATTATAGCCATTATAGTGATTTCAATATTCATGTAGATGTTGCCAATGCCTGAATCACACTCTTAATCTTGTCCTGACATATGGCATTGACATAGAAAATATAACAATATTCCAACAGAACCCTCTTCTGTCTGACCATTTTTTACTTACATTTGAATTCAGAATTGTTAATTACGTCAATTCTGGACGGAAATTCTATTATAGTCGATGTTTATCCGACAAAACTGTTCACAAATGTAAAGAACTGCTCCCCTCTTCACTTCCCTGTCAGCCATGTGTCAGTACAATACAAGAAGATTATCAAAACCTTACTCCCACACTAGTTGATAACTTTGTAAATAGTACTGCAGCCTCACTAAAAACAGCACTTGAAGCTGTCGCCCCATTAAAAAAGAAGAAAGTAAGTCAGAGGAGATTAGCTCCATGGTATAATTCCCAAACGCGCGTTCTAAAACAGACATCGCGGAAGCTAGAAAGGAAGTGGCATTCCACCAATCACCAAGACTTCCACCTAGCCTGGAAGAATAGCCTTATAAATTACAAAAAAGCACTTAGAAATGCCAGAACCTCTTATTATTCATTACTAATAGAAGAAAATAGGAACAACCCCAGGTTCCTCTTCAGCACTGTAGCCAGGCTGACAGAAAGTCACACCTCTACTGACCCATCTATTCCTCTAGATCTGAGAAGCAATGACTTCATGAGCTTCTTCACTAATAAAATTACAACCATCAGGGATAAAATCCACCACCTCCTCCCAGTGAATAATACTGATACATTGTCTGGTCCTGAAACCATAGCACCAGATTTATGTCTAAACAAATTTTACTCTATTGATCTTCCTGAACTGACCTTGTTAGTTTCATCATCTAAACCAACTACTTGTCAGCTGGACTCTGTTCCAACTAGACTTTTTAAAGAAGTCCTCCCCCTAATTGACAGTTCCATTTTAAATCAGATTAATATGTCTTTGCTAACCGGCTACGTACCACAGGCTTTTAAGGTAGCCGTTATTAAACCTCTGCTTAAAATGCCTACACTTGATCCAGAGGTTTTAGCTAACTATAGACCCATATCCAACCTGCCCTTCATTTGCAAAATCCTACAAAAAGCCGTTGCTAACCAGCTGTGTGGTTACTTAGATAGTAACGGTTTATTGGAAAAATTTCTGTCAGGATTCAGAACCCATCACAGCACAGAAACAGCACTATTGAATGACCTTCTTATGGCATCAGATGATGGACTTGTCTCTGTCCTCGTCTTGTTGGACCTTAGTGCAGCCTTTGACACAATAGATCATAAGATTCTGCTACAGAGATTAGAACAACATATAGGAATTAAAGGAACAGCACTACACTGGTTTAAATCATATTTATCAGATAGATTCCAATTTGTTAATGTTAACAATGACTCCTCCATGTCACAGTTATGTATTTTCAGTGTTCCTCTCATGTTCCCTTCTGCCTTCCTCTGTGTTCATCCCTGTCTTGGTTATTGTATTTTATTCTTGTTAATAAGTTCGTTCAGTGTTTCCTGTTTTATTTTGTAGTCCTTGCTCCCTGTGTGTTTTCATCTATTGACTTCCTGCCCTTATCAGTTTCACCTGTTTGTCTTGTGCCACCTGTCCCCAGTTACTAATTAGTTCCAGTCAGTATATAGTCTTTGTGTTTCCCCCATGTGGTTGTTGGTTCGTCGTCGTCATGGTTCTGTCTGTTCATGTGTCTCGTCAGCTCTCGTCACGTTACCCAGTAAGTTTGTATCCTGCCCTGTTCTGTGTTTCCACTCCTGTTTTTTGAGTGCGATTATTATTTCTTGAAGATTTCTTGTCTTACGTTTACCCCCTGCTAAATAAAATACACTTTTTGTTAAACTTTAATTAGTTTCTGCGTTTTGGTCCTCCCCTTCTCACGACGCCTTCCCTAACCTTGACAGTACGAACCAACCCGTAATGGACCAAGCAGAGCTTTATGTTTTTTATAGGAAGGTTTTTTATTTTGACTCCTTGGTGGAGGAGCTGAGCACCGCAGGCACCAAGGAGCGTGAAGAGCTCCTGGAGAAAATGGCACCGGTGCGGGATTGGCTTAAGGACAGACCCTGGGTCAGCCACTTTGTCCCGCACCTGGTGACCGTTGAGAGGAGACATCCCCAACTCCCCCTGCAGATCCCTACCTCGGCACCCGCCTGGCTTTTGGGGGCCCCCGCAGTCTGCGTAGAAACGCTACGACTCAGTTTCCATCCATCTCCACCAGTTAACAGGCGGCAACCTCAGTACAGGATATCTTGGATTCTGGCAGAAGCAACCCACGTTCCAGCGTCGGGGGTCCCGGCTGACGTCACTCATGTTCCGGCGTCGGGGATCCTGGCAGATGCTACCCACGTTCCAGCGTCGGGGGTTCCGGCTGACGTCACTCATGTTCCGGCGTCGGGGATCCTGGCAGATGCTACCCACGTTCCAGCGTCGGGGGTCCCGGCTGACATCACTCATGTTCCGGCGTCGGGGATCCCGGCAGATGCTACCCACGTTCCAGCGTCGGGGGTCCCGGCTGACGTCACTCATGTTCCGGCGTCGGGGATTCCCGCAGATGCTACTCACGTTCCGGTTTCGGAGTTCGCCGTTCCTGTTCCTGCCCCACGGTCGGGGGTTCAAGCAGTCGTCTCGCCAGTCCCTGCCCCTCGTTTGGGGGTTACGGCGAGCGGCACTCCAGTTCCTGTTCCTGCCCCACGGTCGGGGGTTCAAGCAGTCGTCTCGCCAGTTCCTGTCCCTCGGCTGAGGGTTACGGCGAGCGGCTCTTCAGTTTCTGTTCCTGCCCCACGGTCGGGGGTTCAAGCAGTCGTCTCGCCAGTTCCTGCCCCTCGGCTGAGGGTTACGGCAAGCGGCTCTTCAGTTCCTGTTCCTGCCCCACGTTCGGTGGTTCAAGCAGTCGTCTCGCCAGTTCCTGTCCCTCGGCTGAGGGTTATGGCGAGCGGCTCTCCTGTTCCTGTCCCACAGATGCGGGTCTCGCCTGGCTCCGCTTCAGTTCCTGTTCCTGTTCCACGGTTGCGAGTCTCGCCAGGCTCCGCTTCAGTTCCTGTTCCTATCCCACGGATGCGGGTCTCGCCGGGCTCCGCTTCAGTTCCTGTTCCTGTTCCACGGTTGCGGGTCTCGCCGGGCTCCGCTTCAGTTCCTGTTCCTGTCCCACGGTTGCGGGTCTCGCCTGGCTCCGCTTCAGTTCCGGTTCCGGTCCCACGGATGCGGGTCTCGCCTGGCTCCGCTTCAGTTCCTGTTCCTGTCCCACGGTCGAGGGTTAGGCCGGCGCCGGGACAGCTGGGGTGGCGGTCGCTGTAGTCTCCTCCGGTGCCACGACGGCAGCTGTCGTCTCCTCCGGTACAGCGACAGCAGCGTCATCGGTCATCTCCTCCTGAGTGTCGACCTCAGCCTCAGCTGCTATCTTCTCCAGAGCCTCCTGTTTCACAGTAGCAGCCCCAGCTGCTATCTTCTCCAGAGACTCCTGTGTCACAGAAGCGGCCCCAGCTGCTATCTTCCCCAGAACTTCCTATGACTGGACTGCAGAAGCAGCTGATTTTCCCTGAACCCCTAGGCTCTGTTTCTGACCGGCCTCCGGGCCGCCCGCCCGAGCCCCCGGGCTCTGTTTCTGACCGGCCTCCGGGCCGCCCGCCCGAGCCCCGTGCTCTGACTTTGACTGGCCTCCGGGTCGAGCCCCGTGCTCTGTTCCAGATTCCCACCCCTCTCAGTTTCATGTTTAGTCCTCGTTTAAATTCAGTTTTGGACCGTCTGGAATCCGGTCTTTAAGGGGGAGGTTCTGTCACAGTTATGTATTTTCAGTGTTCCTCTCATGTTCCCTTCTGCCTTCCTCTGTGTTCATCCCTGTCTTGGTTATTGTATTTTGTTCTTGTTAATAAGTTCGTTCAGTGTTTCCTGTTTCATTTTGTAGTCCTTGCTCCCTGTGTGTTTTCATCTATTGACTTCCTGCCCTTATCAGTTTCACCTGTTTGTCTTGTGCCACCTGTCCCCAGTTACTAATTAGTTCCAGTCAGTATATAGTCTTTGTGTTTCCCCCATGTGGTTGTTGGTTCGTCGTCGTCATGGTTCTGTCTGTTCATGTGTCTCGTCAGCTCTCGTCACGTTACCCAGTAAGTTTGTATCCTGCCCTGTTCTGTGTTTCCACTCCTGTTTTTTGAGTGCGATTATTATTTCTTGAAGATTTCTTGTCTTACGTTTACCCCCTGCTAAATAAAATACACTTTTTGTTAAACTTTAATTAGTTTCTGCGTTTTGGTCCTCCCCTTCTCACGTCGCCCTCCCTAACTTTGACACTCAATGCACATGCAAGTTAATCATGGAGTTCCACAAGGTTCTGTCCTTAGACCAATACTCTTCACCTTATATATGCTCCCCTTAGGCAACATTATCAGACAGCACCACATACAATTCCACTGCTATGCAGACGACACCCAACTGTATATTTACATGAAGCATGATGAATCTAATCGCCTAGTTCAACTTCAGGAATGTCTCAAAGATATCAAGGCCTGGATGACCCAAAATTTTCTACTTTTAAACTCAGACAAAACTGAGGTTGTTGTAATTGGCCCTAAACATCTCAGAGAAACATTGTCTGAACAGATAGTCACCTTGGATGGTGTCAGTCTGGCTTTCAGCTCCACTGTGAGGAACCTTGGAGTGTTGTTCGACCAAGACATGTCATTTCACCCCCATATTAAACTAGTGTCTAGGATGGCTTTCTTCCATCTGCGCAATATTAACAAAATTAGAAACATCCTGTCTAAGCAGGATGCTGAAAAACTAGTCCACGTGTTTGTAACCTCTAGATTAGATTACTGTAACTCCCTATTAGCAGGATGCTCCATGAAGACTGTTAAAAGTCTCCAGTTGGTCCAAAATGCTGCAGCACGAGTGCTGACAGGAACTAGAAGGAGAGATCATATCACTCCTGTCTTAGCTTCCTTACATTGGCTCTCTGTAAAATTTAGAATAGAATTCAAGATCCTGCTCCTCACTTTTAAAGCCCTCAACAATCACGCCCCCTCATATATCAAAGAGCTGATAACACCTTATTATCCAAGTAGATCACTTTGTTCCCAAAACACAGGCTCTCTAGTGGTTCCAAGAGTCTGTAAGAGTAGAGCACGAGATAGAACATTTAGCTATCAGGCTCCTCTCCTATGGAACCAGCTCCCACTCTGGGTTCAGGAGGCAGACACTGTCTCAGCATTTAAAGCAAAACTAAAAACCTTCCTCTTTGACAAAGCCTATAGTTAGGGCTGGATCAGGTGAGTCCTGAACCATCCCTTAGTTGTGCTGCTATAGGTTTAGACTGCTGGGGGAACTCCCATCAGGCACTGAGCACTTCTTCACTTCCCTCTGTCTCTCTGTCTCTCTGCCCCCCCACACCTGTTTATTTATTTATTTATTCATTTTAACATGTCATCATGTCAAAGTGTCACTTTGTCCTCCCATAGTCCCTCTGGCTCTTCTCTCTCTCTCGTTTCAGATAACTCTGGCACCGGGACTGCAGGACAACAACGACTACCATCACCATTGTTAGCATTAATTACAATAACTCAGTAATTCATTAATATATATAATCCTGTTGTAGATCACTACATTGTTATTGTTTTAGTCAGCCCTGATAGTGATGGTGCCCAATTGTTCCCGGTCTCTCTCTCTCCACCTCATCTCTCTCTTCTCTCCCCCGCTTTCCACCCATCTCTCCTTTCCTCCCCCCTTACTTTTTTTCCTCGTCCCAACCGGTCGAGGCAGATGACTGCCCACATTGAGCCTGGTTCTGCCAGAGGTTTCTCCCTGTTAATGAGGGAGTTTTTCCTCTCCACAGTCGCCTGTGCTTGCTCATTGTGGGAACTGTTGGGTTTCTCTATATAAATATTGTTTTAAGGTCTTGACCTTTAAATGTAAAGTGCCTTGAGTAGAAGAGAGAATTGGCTCTATATAAATAAAATTGAATTGAATTGAATATTGCTCTCTAAACACAACATTATTGATCCACAAAAAACAGTGAAATTAAAAACAAGATAAAAATATTGTCATGATAAATATATCCACCCTCGCCAATTGCAGTAATAACAATAAGAACAACAGCAGAACAATTTAGGCACATTGAAAGCCTAATGAATAAAAATTGGTTTTCAGATGATTTTTGAAATTTTCTTTTCACAGGGAAAATTGGATGATGGAAGGGAGAGAGTTCCAGAGTTTTAGGGCACTGGTGGAAAAGGCCATGTCCCCAAATCCCTTTTTCCTTGATCTGAGGACAGACAGCAGTATTCAACTAAAGAACAGTTAGGATATATCTGTCCCTGTAGAATCAAACAAAATTATGTTTGATTGTTGTGATGGCAATCTGAAACCACAAGAGGCTGGCAAGGAGAAGAACCTGGTCCATCAGTGAAGACAGCACTTCCATGTCCAGTGAAGAATCAGCTTTACACACAAGGCCTGAGGTGACACCTTAAAGTTTATGAAGACTACTGTTTCATTACCGTTGATCAGATGTACTACCTGCCAAAGATATTTCATAAGCAACTTGTCTTTTTCCCACTAGAAACCAGAAAAGGAGGGAGAATCCAGACTGACATGTCATAGGACAGCAGCAGTTTCAGTAAGGGAAAGCAGAAACAACAATAAATACCCAAGTGATGCCAACAGCTTTCTTTTAGAAAATTAAAAAACCAAATGAGACAGAGGCCGAATCAATGATCAGCAAAATGGGTACAGTCATAGCTTTAGTGAAGGACAAGAGGATCATCAGTGAGAACCCAAGTAACAACTGCAACTTTTGAGAGAACTCGAGGGAAGAAGCGACATCCCAAGGTAAACATTACGAATGACAACTGGCATTTAATCTTTTTCTAAACTGGTGTTTTCTTTGAGTTCCTTACTGAATTCAAATACAGTTGAGATACACTACAATGTAAGATGCCATTACTGATGTTTGCTTTTGTGTGCTTTCAGGGATAGAGGAAGATGGCTGGATTCTTACAAGATGTAAGAATTTCGTCCAATAGTTTGCTCAAAAATCGCGAAAACGTGGCCAAAATCGACGAATGGGAGTCAATGCCGATCACCCAAAAGAGCGAGAGGCCAAAAATGGCCATTTTTCAGCCACTTTTTTGGTGTTTAAACACTTCTCCTAGCCACAAACGGAGTCCGACAGACATGATTTTTCAGGTTTTCAGGTGAAAGTAGAGTTTGTTTCCTACGCACACATGCCACTCTGACATCTCTCGGTCCAGTAGTTTAGGCTGAGTCAATTTACCGAGAAAAGTTTTCCGGTCTCACCTCTCCATTGACTCCCATGTTAATTTTTGGAAAAAAGTCAGAAAAGGAGAAAAACAGAAAACTATTTCTAACTCGCTCCCATGGCCTCATTTCTGAACTCTCCTCAATAGATCTGTACGTTCGGGGGAGTCTTGGGATTCACACAATGTTTTCATTTCTTAGATAGGATCTATAGTTTTTGAGTTACAAGCATTTGTTTGAAGAGTGGCGCTAGAGCAGCGCCCTCTGGCTTTTCCATTGACTTCAATGGAAAGCTCCAAAAATAATTCCTGATGAGAAAACTAAATTTCTAAATCGCTCTTACGGTCTCATTTCTTAACTCTAACCAATAAAGATACCAGATACGAACTATAGATGTTGAGTTAGAAGCTTTTGTTTGAGGGTTGGTCTGAAGCCTGTTCGGCTCTCGAAAGTGAGGGGACAACAGGTGTTCCTCATCTAATCAGTGAGTAACCATAGCAACCCCATAGACTGACAGAGAGAAAGTCTCCTCTATAAATTTACTAAACTCAACCCAGTGGTTAAGGCACTTGCATCATGTGATGTGAGTCTGGGTTCAAGACCGAGTGAGGGTGGTGGTTTTTGCTTCATTTTTGAAAATTTAAATTAAAGTAAAATTAATTAAAAAAATTTTTGTGTGAATGATTTTAGGATTTTACTGCTCTCAATGGTGTTTGCCTAAAATGTGCAGTACTGTTACTGTAGGTGTGATGGAGCCTACCAGAAATGTATAAGCTAGAAAACTATGTGATTGTATTATATATTAAGCGACTTGGTGTGCAGCAGAACTGTTTTGGAGATGTCTGAGAGCACTCAATGTGTACATATATGTGATTTTACACTGCCATTAAAGGTTTAATTTATTTCACTCACAGATTCACGGCTCTTGAGCAGTGCTTTACCGGTGAGTGTTGGTTGAGTACTGTCACTAGCATAAAATACTAATGAAAATGCACATTGAATATTTTTTTGTGTGTATATGTATTAAATCAATACAATTGGTAATGCTTTTACAGACATGTTTGACTGTTTGTATTTAATTAAATTAGTCATCCAATCATGACAGGTGATTTGATGATACAGAGCTCAGTCTGAATGCAGACTATTTCTTCAAAGCAAAATATATTTTAAAAGTCCTGCCTACATTTGTTTACATATAAAAAAATCTATTTTAGTTACAAGTCTGTTATGCTCACTTTTGTTTATAGACACAATTCATTGACCTCATCGTGAGTGTGGCGGATCATGTCGTTCTTTGTCGTATGTGGTCCTCATTAATATCTGCTCTGGAGTAATTGACAATGTATTGTCTTTCTCAGGTTTTGTGCCCGAGATCTTCAAGACAGGCTCATCGAAATTTTCATAGTGTTGCATATTTTTGTTGAAATCATTTGTATTGTTATTAACGTATTTTGTGAGTTTCTCTGTCTAGGTATCCTTCACAGCTTCACCAGATTTTCACGGTAAGTTAGAGTAGATGAGAATATACACTATACAAATTAAATTGGAAAAGCACACCTGTGGGTCAAGTTACACAAACTCTTAACTTGTACCCCAAATTGTAGGCCAACGTGTGACGACCAAGGCAGGACCACCTGTGACGAGGACAACCAGGGTCCAGTCAAATCTTTTTCTATCTTGGTGAGTATGTTGGATTCATAGATTTCTAACTATCCACCTTACTGTACTGTTTTGCTTCTTTTCCACTTACATTCCTTTTCTGTTCATCCTATGATCATCATCTACTGGCCACAGACGGGAGAAACTCGGTTGAAGGTATTGTATTTAGTATTTAAATTACGATTTATATTTAACTTAAATTTTGTTACAAGACAATTTTTTTGATCCCCAAATTGTTTCAGAGATACCGAGGAAGGGCAAGAGGTCACAGGCACAAAAAGTGCGCTGGTCAAAGCTCGACCTGGCAGATCCAGCCACAGTCAGCCCACCCGGTCTTGGCCGAGAGGTACCAAAACAATAAATACATAGCTGAATTTGACAGCATTATCCTAGTGTAATGTAAAGATAATGTATTAATTAATAAGTTATATGTATTATCAGGTTCCCAAAGTACAGACCTCTCCACAGCCAAGAAATGTTTGGAGGACGGATGGACCCACTGGCTCCCATTCTCCAGCTAAAAAGGTGGGCTTTTATATGTCCCACACTTTCCATACAACATGCAGTCTTGAACTTGGTATTTAGTTATCAGATGACTGCAACCCAGACCCTTCCACCGTCCACACACACTCACTCATTCATTCACGCTGTCTCTGTCACTCCGGTATATGTATACAATACACAATGTCTTGAGTTTCACATACTTGGTATCATTTTTTTCCTCAGATGGCAGAGACGCCTCCACCAGCCAGACATTTCTGGTCAAAGGACAATTCGCACACCCCTGTGAATTCTCCACCTACAAAGGTATGGATTTGTTTTTGACACATTGGAGATATGGGCTGAACCCAGACTCTGTTATAATTTTACAGAGTTAAGTAGTCATAAATACTTGATTTCCAGATCCAATTATTTATGTTTCATAAATATCAACTGACTGCTATGTTTGAAAAAAAGTCATTAATAAATCAAATTCAATTTCATGTCTTCAGGTTTCCAAAATACAGACTCCTCCCCAACCAAGACATTTTTGGAGGACAGATGCACCGACTGGCTCCTGTTCTCCAGCTAAACAGGTAGGCTTTTTATTCCCCACACTGTGGAGCATCTATACAATACACTGTCATGAACTTGGTATTGGGTTATTAGATGGCACTTAGATGGCCAAAGTGGACACACAGATATGACCTGAACCCAGAATCTGTTCAATCTGATTTTGCTGAGTCAACTAGTCATAAATACCTGATTTGCAGAAACAAATATTTTTTTTATAATTATCAAGTGATTGTTTTGTTTGACATGAAGCCAAACTTCAAATTTAATTTCCATCATCAGCTTCCCAAAGAACAAAACCCTCCACAGCCAGGAAATGTGTGGAAGATGGCTACACCCAGTGGCTCCTGTCCTCCAGCTATGAGGTAGGGTTTGTTTTTTTCTCCACGATTAATAGACACAGGATACACTTCAAACATTGCATGTGTTCAACTTAAAATAAAAAAAAAACCTAACAAAAAAACAAACAAATAGTAATTATTCATGAAAAAAAAAATCACACTAAAGTTACCCAAACAAATCTCTAAACTATATAATACCTTTAACTGTACTCTGAGTATGGTTACTTATGAATTGATTGACAGTAGTGTCTTTTTTAAAAACATACATATCTGAAACAAAAGGAGGACAACCCTTAAAGTGTACTCTTAACAGTGCCCTGTCTCAAATTTGCACTTGCCAATGTAGTAGCATAGAGTTGGGCCTTTTTTAAATGCGTAGGAGGTCCAGCTAAACAGGTTGTGGAAAGCTTTCATTTTGTGTGTGTGTGTGTATCAAGACAAACCCCATAAATTGAATATTAATAATAATCCTTTATACCATACTTTGTTTAGCTTCAGCCCTGGGCAGATGAAGACCCACTGTTTGAGAGTCCAAACAAAGAGAGAGGGACCATGTGGACGGTGAGGGCAACTCATAGTCAGAATGATGTTCGGTACAACACATTCTCCAGGAATCATCAGTGCACCTGTATGTCACTGACATTTTTGGCATACCACAACGAAGGATTGCGGTTCAACAGAGACAACCTCGACAGAGTGCTTCAGCAGGGAGATGCTCTCTATGTTGGCATCAAAAACCAGCTCATTTTAGATAAAAGCTTTGTAAGTGACCATCTGACAGTCGAGGAAATGCCGAAGCAAGTTTTAACAGACACTGATATCTACAATGTCCACATGTCTTCAGTGAGATGTGGCTGTGTGAAGGCCCAAGAACACACCCCTGTTGGTTGGTTGACTCTTGCCAAACAACTTGAGGCTCTGACAACATAAGTCAGTCATGCCATACTCATGGTATCTCCTGAGTGCTACACAGTTTTCCGCGGCAGATCAGGGCGTTATGGACTCTTTGACTCTCACACAAGAAGTGGAAGAGGTCTTCCCCACCCAGAAGGAACTGCAGTTATGCTGACTTTCAATCATCTCTGCGACTTGATCGACCACCTGCACAAGCTGTTTAAAGACCGTGGTTGTTATGCCAGCTATGAGTTTGTGCCTGTTCGTTTCCAGTCTGTCAATTCCAGTGGCAGTCCTGGACAGGCAGCTGATGTGGAGGTAACAGTAAGTGCTACATCTGTACCTCAACCAGACATGGAATGCTCGCCTACTTGTACAGTTCCACAAGAAAGGCAGCAGGAGTGGATTTGCCACACTTGTAACAGCCACCTGAGAAGAGGAAGCATGCCATCCATTGCAGTGGCTAATGAATTAGAGCTGGCACCTATCCCACCAGAGTTGGGTGAATTAAATGTGCTTGAGAGACAGCTAATTGCCAAAGTCTTGCCTTTTGCGAAAATTATTGCATTGCCAAAAGGACAGCAAAGAGCAGTACACGGCGCTGTTATGTGCGTGCCATCAGAAGTAAGTGCAACAGTGAACTGTCTCCCAAGACCCAGTGGTGAAGCCCAGCTGTTACAGGTTAAACTGAAAAGGAACATCAAGTACAAAGGGCATCAGTACTTAGTGCTCGACTGGAATGCAAAATGTGACATTCTACGAAGCAACCCTGTCACTGTGATGCGGATGTTTGAAAAAAGGGTTGATGCGCTAATGAATCTGATCCTGTCAGACGCACAGCCCATTGGTCAAGTAGAGGATTACTTCTATCGAGTGGAGTTTCAAGCCAGAGGAAGCCCACACATCCATTTGGTGGTTTGGATTAAGGATGCACCTGAGTTTGGAGAGGATAAGGACGATGAAGTGTTCAAGTTCATCGACCAGCACGTAACATGCCAGATGCCTGACCTAAATGCAGACCCCAAGCTCCACAAAATCGTCTCCGAGGTTCAGATGCACAGCAGAAATCATTCCAAATCTTGCAGAAAAGGCAGCAGCGAGTGCAGATTTGGTTATCCTAAAGCACCTATGGACAAAACCGTCATCACCAGACGACCGTGAAGATGATGCTGACAAGAAACCAGCAACTAGTAAAAGTGGGGGAAAAGGGAAAAAGTCCAAACCAAAACAGAGACGTCTTCGACAGATCCAAAAGGACGCCATGGCTAAACTCAAACCAATATGGACTTTCCTTCGCGAATCAAAGAACCCACCCATGACTTTTTCAGAACTGCTGGAGAAATTCCAGATGACCTACCAAGAATTCAGGATCAATGTCGAGAATCTAACCACTGGCAATGTCATTGTGATGAAGCGTCGTCCAATCGACTGTTGGGTGAATGGATTCAATGTCCATATGCTGAGGGTATGGAACGCTAACATGGACATTCAGTTTGTTCTCGATGAGTACTGCTGCATCGCTTACATGTTGTCGTACATGTCCAAGCCGGAACATGAGATGACTCAGACGCTCAATCAAGTCATCGGTGAAGTGCGTAAAAAAGACGTCAATGAGAAGGACGAAATGAAACAGATCATGCAGGCGTACTCCAAGCACAGAGAGGTAAGTGCTCAAGAGTCTGTGGCGCGGACATGCAGCTTACCACTAAAAAAGTTTTCGCGCAGTGTGGTGTTTGTACAGACTGATGAAAACACACTGAAGATGAGTCTTCCCATGAGCAAGTTGAAGGAAATGGCTCCTGATACAGAGCAAGTGTGGATGTCGGGATTACCAGAGAAATACGCAGACAGACCCGAGGAACTCGAAACCATGTCTTTGGCTCAGTTTGCTTCAGAGTACAGGATACTCTATGGACGACAAACAGAAGGTCCAAATGCCATTCGCCTTTTGAATGAAAGAGGATTCATTCAAAAAAGAACTAGAGGAAAACCTGCCATCATCAGATTTCCCCGCTTCTCAGAACAGAAGGACCCAGAGAAGTTTCACTGCAGGTTACTTAAACTGTACTTGCCACACAGATCCAATGATGACCTCAAAAGCAAACAATACCCGACATATGAGCAGTACTACAAGTGTGCTACCAAATGGGAGTATGCAGTAAAAGACCTGGTGGATGCCATGAAGAACCGATATGAAGGACATGGCAAAAAACTGCAGAAGGCCCTGGAAAAGGTCAGTGAAGAAGGTTCCCTTTTTAATGCATGGAACCGTTTTGCATCAGAGGCTGAGGTGGATCATTTGGAGTGCCTGGACCAGCGACCAGTATCGGACCCCAATGAGGAAAATGAGAGAGACGACGTGCCTGAGTATGAAGTCACACATGATGGAACTGTACCAGCAGTAGAGGCACCAAAGCTGAGTGCAGAGTATGTTAGACAGCTGTACCGAAGCCTCAACGAAATGCAGGCGTCCATTTTCTAAGCTGTGCGCGAGTGGTGCCTCAAGCGTGTCTGGGGCAACAATCCAGACCAATTCTTTTACTTTGTCTCCGGGGGAGCTGGCTGTGGAAAATCCCATGTAATCAAATGCATATATGAGGAGGCCACCAAGATTCTGTGCCAACTCCCCAGATTCCGCGACCAGGCAGACATGTCCATGCCTGCAGTGCTACTGACTGCATTTACTGGCACTGCAGCATTCAACATATCTGGAAAAACCTTACACTCCATCCTCAAACTGCCAAAATCTTTGAAACCACCATATCAAGGACTTGGCAATGCATTGGATGAAATGAGAGCAACACTATCCAATGCAGACATTCTCATATTCGATGACATAACCATGGTTTACAAAGAGTTGTTTTCCTATGTCCACTGGAGATTTCAACAGATCAGAGGCAACAAGAAAGCTTTCGGAGGGATGTCTGTCCTGGCAGTAGGAGACTTCTACCAACTGCCACCCCTAGGTAAAGCCAAACCACTTTGTGTCTATGAGGGGTCTGTGCTTGACCTATGGAAGGACAATTTTAAAATGGTCACCCTGACACAGGTCATGCGTCTAAAAGATGATCTTGCTTTTGTAGAGCTGCTGAATAGGATGCGCGTCAAACCAAAGACAGAAGCACTATGTGACAATGACAGAGCTTTGCTCAACACACGTGTCAATGACATCAACAACTGTCCACCCAATGCCCTGCATATATTTGCAACAAACAAAGAGGTTGATGCGCACAATTCTGCAACCGTAAGTGCTCTCCATTCTGACTTTGTCAACATCAAGGCAGAAGACCATCTGAAGGACATCCCCAGCGGGCAAATGGTCCAGATTGGAGGTGTCAAGGAAAACAAAAGAGATTTACCTGACAACATACAAGTTGCGCACGGCGTACGCGTTATGCTCATCAGGAATCTGAATGTAGAGGATGGACTTGTTAATGGCACATTTGGAACGATTGCCAACCTTGTGACAAGAGAGGAAAGTGGACGAACGACAGTGAGACTGGTTGGACTTAAGTTAGACAATCCAACCGCCGGACAAAAACTCTGCAAAAAGGTAAAAGGACCATCAGATGACTTGGTGTACATTGAAAAGAGCGAAGAATACACCAGCAAAAAAGGAGTGGTCCGAAGGCAGTTCCCGATGAAGCTGGCCTTTGCCTGCACAGCTCACAAAGTGCAAGGCATGACAATGCAGTCTGCAAAGGTGTGCTTAAAGCGTGTGTTTGAGTCTGGAATGTCCTATGTTGCCCTCAGCCGGACAACCTCACTTCAAGGACTTTACATCACAGATTTGGACGAAAATAAAATCTATGCTGACCCTCAAATTGCAGCTGCAATGGAAAATATAGAACGAGCATCTTTCCAGGCCACTGTTGCAAAACATCACAGCAGCAGATAAAACGGCTCAAACTTTGACACTAGTACACCACAATGCTCAGGGACTTCCTTCTCACATTGAGGACATGAAGTGCCACCATGAACTGCGACTTGCCGATATTCTGTGCATAACAGAAACACATTTGTCTGGATCAGTTGATTCCCCACAGCGAACCCCCCAGCTGGCAAGGTACCCATAATAAGTCGAAAGTTTCGAGCAATAATAATATAAGTGCCAATGTATTGCATGGGGCGGAGCCCCCAGCTGGCAAGGCACCCATAATAATAAACCCGGAATGTTTGAGGAATAATAATATAAGTGCCAATGCATTGTTCTGGTGCTCCTAAAATTTACAGTTGGGAGCACCAGTGCTCCAAGTGGAAAAAGTGAATCTGCAGCCCTGTATTTTGTATGTTCTCTTAATAATTAAGACTACAGTAAAGAAGAATCTTAATGTCGAAGAGTCCAACTTAAAAAGTCATCTTTTCAATTTTCAAATTGAACCTCAGTAAAAGACAGTTGGAATAAATGGTCAATCTTGTCAATCAACAGGAGGCAAGTTTGGATCCTGCAGAGTGGCTGAATGCTGGGACCCCAGAGGTAAGTATCTGCATGATTATGGTTTGGTATTTTTGCATATGTGGTATTAAGCATGTTTTTGAAATATTGATGTATTTAGACATTAGTATTTCATGCAGCATTTGTACTTTCAAGGTCTTTCACAGAAGGGCACGTGTGTAACCACAAAACAAGTACAGTATTTTAAAAGTTTATTAAAACTGGAACCACGTGTGACACTTTTTAAAAACCTATAAACAGTGCCAATACTCATCTGTTACAAATATTTTACAGAGAAGTTTGATATGATTTATTTGAAAAGCCTGAAAATTGAATGCTCACAATTCTTTAGGATTCCCATCAGTGACTTCCCCATTGATGATTCTGAGGATGGGGATGAGGACCACAGTCTTTCAATTCCTTTTGAAAGTGACGTTCCTCCATTGGTAGGTTTTATTTAATTTTTTTCATTAAGAAATACTGGCAGGATTTTCTTTTCAAGAATTGTTCATCTATGCCTTCCACATACTCAAAATGAAAATGATTGGTTATTGCCCCTTTTTCAATGATGTACACCATACATTTGATGTAATTTAGGAAGAAGTGGATCTTGCCACGATTTTGAAAACATTCCAAGAGGATCACCTTTTTGATGGCATGGAATCCACCATTTGCATCAGGAGGAAAAGGCTTCTGCCATTAAGGCTATCTCCAGAGTCACTTTCTGTTGGAAGCATTCACCACACATTGAGTTTGTAGGAGAAGATGCAGATGATATGGGGGGGGCACAGCGAGAGTTTTTCAGTTCTGAATACCTCAAGTAATTTATTAAATGTATGATAACAAATTTGTTCATGTTTTCAGTTTAACTGTGCAGTAAAACAAATTATTATGTCTCTTTTCTGTTGATTTCTTCTAGACTCTTGAGGTACAGACCTCTCTTGGTATTTTCAAGGGAAAGGCTGGCCAGGTCTTTCTTAGTTATGATCAAGCAGCATTAGACCTGTCTGTATATGTGGTTTTTCTGTCTGTATATGTTGTTTCCATTGTTTGTTTGCACTGTTTGTTGCAGGTTATATATTGTGTGTTATATATTACTTGCACATTTAGAGTATGGGGAAATGCAATTTCAATCCTCTGTGTAACTACCTGTTGCATTATTTGGTTGACAATAAAGTTCACTAAGACTAAGACCAGCGTAAATATTTCAAAGGTGGCAACCTGATTGCTTGGTCAATTGCACACAGAGGTCCTTGTATCAAAGCCCTGGATTCCAGCCTATTCCAAAAATCAATGCCTATGTGGTGAGGCACTACATCTTTCTCATGTAAACACATATTCAAAAATTCCATAAGCTGTACAGTGTTATGGAATTTTCATAGACACTGTCTCTTGTCCTCTCTGGGGCACAGTGCAACAGGCTGTTGTGTTTGGGAAGTGCGAGAGCTTGGTGAATGTCAAAGCCTTCACTCCCCAGACATCACAGATATGAGACTGCGTAAGCAGCACTACTGTCTTCAGAACTAGAAAATACATTTGACTGTTTAGGAACTAGCAGACCCATAGATTAAATGATCTGTTGGGGTTTAAAGTGTGACTGCAGGAAAGCAGACTTCAGAATATGAGAGAGCATCATGCACAGATGTTGTGTGGATGAATTCTGATTTTCTCCTTGGCCAAGCTTCAATAAATATTTCAGCATAAGACGTCAAAGGGCTCCTGAACGCTTTCTTCATTGATGAGTTGACCATTGATCAGCAGATTTTCCACAACAATTGGCGTCATGAACAGGATCTCAATAGAACTAAGACGTGGTAAATTCTAATTATATTTTGTTCTTGCCATGTCTACGTTTGACGAGATTGTTAAAAAACTGTGTTACTTTTCAATTGGCTTGAAAAGAATATGTTAAATTTACCCAATCAGGCGGGTCAGGAATTTGGGTGTCTATCAATGGTCAAAACAACTCAATTCATGTAATGAAAATACAGATGTGATTGATAAACTAAAGCTGGTAACAGTTGGTTACAGAGCAAAGTGTGTGGTGGTGAAGAAAAAAAATTAAAGATGCGGGTCGTGTGTTTCTGACCCCCCCGCAGAGCCATAAATAAAGGGCTGTATTTTTTTTCCTGGGGAGGCTTCTGGCTGCACTCGACACAGAGGGACCCACCTGAGGTTTAAACTATAGAAAAGACGTTTCTGAAGTAGTGCGAAGAGGCCTATTTAGTTTAAGTCAATATCAGGGATTATCTACTCTGTGTCCTTTGGTAAAAGTGGAGGCTCCGTTCAGATTTCTGATCCCGGAGTCTAGGCGCCGATAGTTTTAAGATTGTGTACACAAGGCAAAATACTTTCTGAGTTTTCGTTCATTTTTTTGACTTCAGACTACCACCACAAAGTGTGAACTCTTTACTCTTTAAATGTGCATGTGAAAATGGGTAACAAATCATCCAAAGCAGTGCGTGGAGGTGATTCTTAAAAAAAAATAATTCACCAAATTATGAAAAGATTTAACTACTTATCTGAGACAAAAAATGATTGTAATATGGAACAGAGAGGTCAACCTGTCATTGATGAGCCACAGGCTGAAGCAGTTGCACACACACCCACATTAGATCCCACATCACATTTTAAAGCAATGTTTTCTCCACAAATGCCGGCTGGAATTTTTGGTCGACAGGAGGGATGGGAACACGTTTTCCCTTTTTCTTCGTTAATGTGTGAATGGACGGACGGTGCATGGCCGTATGAAGGGTCATTTGAAAAAGAGATGAATGTTAATCCTAATGTTGGTAACCCTTCTTGGAATTTTGGATACATGAAGGAGTGCATGCAAAGGTGGTTAACAGTAGCTCATCAGCAATGTGGAATCAGAGTGAGCAAAGGCAGCAAATGGGGTTCTGATGAATTGATAGAAATGGTGGAACAAAGTGCTAAAAATGTCATATGCCTAGGCTTCAGGCAGAGTTACAGACGCAAGCAATTGAGCTTATGAAAATAAAGCAACGACATGCTGATGATTTGGAAGCATGTGCCAAAAGCCATGATGTATGGCTGGGCAAAGCGTCAAGCTAAAACTCCCTCTCCCCACACTCTGCAGACCATTCTAAATGCTGTAGGATTGCCAATGTCAGAACACCAAAAAAGTGAGAAAGTGGTTTCAATTTATCCCAAACTGTCAAATACAACAAATCCCTTTTTAACTGATAATGTAACTGGTTCAACCAGCTTATCACAGGCAAAGAAGGATGATGATTTTTTGCTACAGGCGGTGGCAGTTCTGGAAGAACAATGAATATGAACTGCACAGAATAGGGAAAGACTGGAGGCAGAGAATCACGAAAGGCAGTTGAGACAGGCAGAAGATAATAGGGAGAGACAGGAGAGAGAAAAGAGGAGTTGGGCAAGAAAAGAAAGACATTGCTGACAGGGAAAGCGACAGAAAAGCTGCAGAACTAAAAAAAAGGATAATACGTGGCAGAGCACAAGACAGCAGCGAGACCTCTGATTCAGAATCAGAGGAACAGAGAGCCACACAGAAGAAGGAGGAGCTTAACACAGAACACAGTGCTGAAGCAGAGCATGAAGTGACACCAAGAACTACACAGACAAAACCTATCCTGAAACTGTCACGGTTATGGTATTATTTGGTCATGGTTATAATGTTTTCTGTCACTGGTATTGTATTCTGTCAAGTTATGGTGTTGTTTGTCACGGTTATGTATTCTCCTGTTTTCATCTCTGTGTTCCCCTCTATGTTCCACCCTGTGCTTCTCCTGTGTTCCCCTCATTGTCCCTCGCTATGTTCACCCTGTGTTCCTCTCATGTTCCCTTCTGCCTGCCTCCGTGTTCCCCCCGTGCTTCTCCTGCGTTCATCCCTGTCATTATTATTGTATTTTTTGTTCTTGTTTATGAAGGGTGTTTTCAGTTCGGTTTCAACAGTGTTTTTGTTACGTTTTGAATTCATGTTTTAAGTTTGTTCATTGTTCCTCTGTTTCCTGTTTTATTTTGTAGTCCCTGCTCCCGGTGTGTTTTCCCCATTTGACTTCCTGCCCTCATCATGTTCACCTGTTTGTCCTGTGCCACCTGTTCCGAGTTCCCTTTGTTTCTCCCTTGTTTTGCCAGAGTGCACCTTTTCAAACACAAACAATAACACAGTTGGGGGAGGAACTTTACACGGTATCTTTAAGTGAGCACACTCACTTCCCACCAAGCACTTTTGTTGTACACAAGCCACCTCCTCCCACACAGTATGGTCGCCATCTGAGCTTTCAGAGATTCCATCCATTTTGTGGGCCAGACATAAAAATCATGTGGGTTTTGTAAATTCAGCTACGCCACATAAAGTCACACTCAAGCATGATGCTAAGCTACCAATGGTAAGACAGTACCATTTGCCTCACAAAGCAATTTCAGGAATTGCAGGTGTCATTCAATCTCTATTGGATCAAGGTGTGCTGGTTCAAACCACCAGCCTATGTAACACACCTATTCTACCCATCCCAAAAGCAAATCGTCCAGATGAATGGAGGTTTGTGCAAGATTTGCAAGCTATTAATAACATAGTAGTGCCCACAGCTCCGATTGTGCCAGACAAAAATTCAATTTTAGCTTCATTACCATCCAGCTCCAAGTACTACACAGTCACTGATTTAAGTTCAGCTTTTTTCTCAATACCATTGCATCCAGATAGCCAGTATCATTCGCATTCACATATAAGGCCAAGCAGTAAACATGTTAGTGCAGGTCTTTGTCGAGAGCCCTACAGTGTATGCAGCGGCAGTAAAGAGAGACTTGGATGATCTCCACCTGACAGGGGGATCCACTCTCCTGCAATATGCTGATGATCTCCTAGTAGCTTCTCCGAAAAAAGAAGCTTGTCGAACTGACTCTATTTTGCTCTTGCAGAGACTGGCTGAGTGTGGCCATAGAGCATCGCTGGCTAAGCTACAATTTTGCCAGCCTGAGGTCATGTACTTGGGTCATGAAGGTGCTGTCCAAGGATGGACAGCGCCTTCTGTCACCAGAGAGGGTGAAACTGCTGGTTAGCATGCCGCCCCCCACTACCAAGAAAGAATTGCTCTCATTTCTAGGGATGGCTAACTATTGCAGGCATTGGATTTTTGAGTATGCAGCTATGGATTCTGTTTTGCAAACTGCCACACTGCATTCAGCCCATCCCATGGTGCAGTGGACGGATGAGATGCACAAAGCCTTTCAAGATCTGACGCAAGTGTAAGGACAACTCAACGATTCCCTTTGGACACAGCAGAAACGTGAGTGCAAACTAAATTGAGAGACAAATTGACAATGTTTTGAGGACAGAGCCTGAAGGAGAAGAATCAAAAAAGACTTATGAACATGTGTTTCCAGTTCTCTTCCGGAAAAAAAGAACTATGAAACCTTTTGTGTTTCAGTGTGGCACCAGGCTAGGGTTATGGCCCCCTGATTGCTGGTTGGCGCCAGTCTGCTGTTTATAACCAGGTGAGCGGCCACACCACGCCCTTTCCTTCCACTCTTTAATCCCTCGGGTGGTGGCTGCGGCGTGGCTGCAGTGTGGCGTGTTATACTTCGGGGCGCATTCCCCAAACATACAGTTAAGGTAGCGCACTTTCTCTTCCATCCATGGCTAGCGCAATGTGCACATTGGTGACACCGACTTCCAACTCTTGCAGCACGGCAAGTGGCAGGCGGATGGGCTGTCCCGCTGGGAGCTCTGTTGGGGTTTAGTTCGTGTCCGCAGGTAGGCTGGCATTATCTGCCTGTTTGTTTTGTCTGTCGCTGGATTCTCTGCTGATTATTATTGGTTCTGAGTGTGTGCATTTCATTTTGTATTGGACAGGTGCTGTGGGCCCCTGGCCGGCAGCCCAACTCCCTGGTGGTGGTGTTCCTCACGATTCCCTTTTTAGTTGGTGTGCAGTGTCACGGGTGGCTAGTTTGTGATTCCTCTCCCCTTTTTGCTCCCCTGCCGCTGTGGTAAGCCCGAGCCCTGTCCTTCCTCCATTTTACCCTGGTAGCCAGCATATTGTTTATTTTTGTATTGTTAAGTGTTAATTTAATTTATAATAAAATATATTTTTATATGGAACGCTCTCTGCCCCCTGTGGATGATTGAACATGTGTGACCTTTACACCTTAATTCTTTAATTTCCTAGGGATGAAATTCCCCTAGGTGGTGTGGTTGCAAACAACCACAACCCAGTCCGCCACACATGTCCTATTGACAGTGAATGACTGTTATGTTGTGTATCCCATCGCTTTCTATAGAGGCAGATGGTGGTGGTCCACTAATGACAAAACATGGGTAGAAGCAGAACAAATTGTTCCAAGGTCCATGAAGGTAAAGTTCACACCTGCAGTTTCATTGACTAGACCTCTAGAACTGTGGTGTTTCACTGAACAGCAACTGAACGATCATCCCGACTGTAATGCATGGACAGTTAATTAACAAGAGGTTCCAGGTGAGCTAAGAAGCTGCAAAGCCAGAAAAAAAAGATGAAACTGATGACGGTGTTGGCAGTTACTTTGTATCCATTAACACAATCAATGCAGCCGAATCTGAACCAAAGGTGCAAGATATGGACACACAGAGTGTTCATCCACCTGTAGTGCAAAAAGCAAATTCAGCTCTCAACCTGATGGTTGCTTATCCGCGTGATCATAATCTCAGTAATTGCTGGATATGTCAACGCATGCCAGCATCAATACACTCTTCAATGTTTAATCCAATCACATTCACTAAAGCCGACTACGAAATGTTCAATTGGAATGACCTTGCTTTAAGATTCAAAGATGAGGCAAACGATTGCTATACTCCAACCTACCCCGTAGACTTTGCAAAGTCCACCCAAAATGCAGACATCACTCTATACGTCGCTGTTAATGACCAATATCTGCCGAGCGGATTTAATTACACCACACTGCTCTGGGTTGCTCATATGCAAATGTACGTTGAGCTAGGCTTCAATTATAGAGTCCAAATAATACTGGCTCAGACAAATTGTTCAAAACCTTCTGAACACCTGGGGCCTCATTTATCAACCGTGCGTAGAAAAGGTTCTAAATTCTGTCGTACGAATGAAACTTAGAATGTGTGTAAGTACAAACAAATCCGCAATATCAAACGTGCGAACACTGGTCGGACGCACACTTGTAAGTAATCAGTGATGATAAATCCCACCCGTTCTTAACTACCATGCTCGTGCATGGTTAGGGTCATTTGCATTCAGAAACGCCTCCAATTGACCATATATGGCAGCAACACTCCCTTTAATAATGCGTGAATGGATTTTTTTCCCCTCACCAAAATCATGGCAACGAGGGTGAAGAGGAATTTCGCAGACACCGAGATTGATGTACTTGTGGAAGAAGTGGAAACTAACTAAAAAATATTATTTGTAACACTTAATTAGGTGTGACCAACAAAAGAAAAATTGCTACATGGGAGAAAGTTACGACTTCTGTGAATTCCATTGGGTCAGAGGGAAGATCACTCTCGGAAATAAATAAAAATGGTTTGATATTAATTAGCACCAAAAAACGCGTCACAGCCCACAGACAAGCAATATCTGCAACTGGAAGAGGACAAGCAACAACCCAGCTATCACCCATGGACACCCGTATTGCCAGCATCATCGGCGACACAGCACTTTGTGGCGTTATTCCTGATGGAGATACAGATACTCTCCCATCACAACAAGCTGTACCATCAACCAGTCATACTGCAGGTAAAATAAAATGCTGAGCTGAGGTGTTTCATAAATATTTATTTAGACAGTTTAATTTGTGAATTTTAATTAAACTAAACGTGACAATAATGTGATGTTTCTTCAATAACTCAGAAACTCAAGCCAGTCCCGCCTGCCCTCAGGAGCCGGAGGCGGTAGAGGAGCTGGGGGAGTCGGAAGAACAGGACCAGCCGGGGCCATCGGGAACCCATTCGGTGCGTCCTGGGGGGGCGAGGGTGCTGACGGAGGCAGTGCTACAAAATCAACAAGACACCACCAATTCCATAAATGAAATAAAGGATCAGCTGACAAACATCGCAAATACGTTACTGGAAATAAATGACTCATTGAAACAAATTGCTGCATGTGCATTGCAAATGTTAAATAAATAAACTTTAAAATGTTGAATGATGTTGAGATTATTTTCCCACGCACGCTTTCGATTTTTAATTTCTCACTTTTCAAAGATCGGCTAACAGGCAGGCTTACCTAAAATCTCTGTATGATCCTCTCTCTTGTTTGAATGGCAGCAGCATTGGGGGGTGGGAAAGGCTCTGCGTTGGGCATGGGCTCGTCTGCTCTGGGGGGTTCCTGCAGAGGGACGCATTGTCTGATGGCTAAATTATGCAGCACACAGCAAGCCAAGATGATGTGGCAGACTTTTTCAGGTTTATATTGAAGTGTCCCCCCCCGCGCTGGACAAGCACAGCCATCGGCCTTTTAGCAGGCCTATTGCGCGTTCAACTACTGTTCTTGAGCGCGCATGGGCCCGGTTGTAGTGCTGCTCCTGCGGGGTCCTCGGGTTGGTTACGGGGGTCATCAGCCACGGTTTTAGTGGATATCCCCGATCACTTATAGAGATGTTTTAATAAACCATACGAAGCCCAGAAAACACTCACCAATAAGCCAGCCATCCTCAACAGCTCCTGCTTGGAGGTGCACACCCACAGAGCTGTTCTGCAGAATGAATGAGTTGTGCGTTCCTCCAGGCCACCGGGCAACAACGTTTAACAGAGACATAGTCGCATCGCAGATTATTTGTGCATTGATTGAATGAAACCCTTTCCTGTTTACGTAACTGAATTCATTGTGTGATGGTGCTTTTATTGCTATGTGGGTGCAATCTATGGCTCCAATTATGTTTGGGAATCCGGCGATGGCGTGAAATCCTTGTTTAATTTCGGCATGATGGTTATGTCTGTATGGGAACTGGATGTAAGTTGGGGCCACAGAAATTATTGCATCCAACACTGCCGGCATGATTCTGCTTAGTGTCGGCTGCGAAATGCCGCATATGTCTCCAATCTCTCATTGAAATGTTCCAGTGGCCAAAAATCCCAGGGTGGACAGGAGCTGGATGTGCACTGGGATGGCTTTGGTGCGTTTGTCTCTCGCTCCAACATGGGTTGTAAATCACGACATAAATCAATTAATATATTTTTGGGGAAGCGGTACCTGCTGAGAAGCCACTCTGTGCTCTCACTGAACAGATCAGCATGCTCTTTGAAAACACGCTCCCTGCGGAGTGCACGGTTCTCCAAATCCTCCAATAGAGCAAGATAAGCCATGCTTGTATTTCAAGTTTTCTGTTCAGGTTGTCCTGTCACAGCTGTCTTTTATAGCTTGTCACACCAATCATTCAAAATATCTGCTAAATTACTTATTGAGATTTTTTATTAATTAGAGAAAACAGGGAACATGTGGGAAGTTTGAGATTGCTGAACACCGTGACTCCTTTAATGGTATCTATTTGTAGTTTTACTGTTCTACCACTAGATTTTGTGTGTACGCATGGTCAGAGCTGTGCTTAAATTTACGCACGTTCCTAAGCACAAGTTGATAAATTCCATACTTTGCGTGGGAATGTTCTTACGCACTCATTACGCACACATCTGCGCGTACGCACGGTTGATAAATGAGGCCTCAGGTCACTCGGTGCGCAACTTGCCATCTCCCCCCCCCCCCCCCTCTCTCCTCCATGCTGTCACGTGATGACGTCACGTTCATAAACTTTATCAAAAGTCTCTAAAAGTAAACTACTGTGGAAGTAAAACTGAAAATTCAACCACATATAAGTGCTGCTGGACATAGAATCATTTTTAGGCATTGAATTAATTATATCTTATATTTAATCCTTATCTCCTATATAAGTGCGTTGCAATTTTTTTTAATGACGGTGTTGAAACTGATACCGTTGCTTTTGAAAGACACCGCTGGTATACCTTATTACCTTATCACCGCCCAACCCTACTTTGGATCATGGGGTCTGGGCTGGTCAAATTCTTAACTACCCTTATTGTCACACTTCTCCTGCTCATCCTCCTCTGTTCATGTTTGGTTTCAATAATCAAGATGATAGTTAAGGTCTGTAATTCAAGCACCCCAGACATGTGTAAAAGCAGACATTGCTGCAGCTAATGGTGTGTTTACAAAGCACTATGATTATCAAGGTCTTGTGAGTGGGTACAGAGTCCCCGTATAGATGACATTGCTTTAGAGGATGACAGTGAAAAAGAGACTTCTAATTTGTAAAAAAAAAAAAAATGTTATGTTATTTCCTAAAAATAAAGTTTAGGAGGAACATATTATTTTAAACTCCAGTGTTTGTTCTAGTCGTGTGCATATAGTGATGATTACAGCTTTGCATTACATGTTGAAAAAAAAAAAATATATATGTTGTGGTTGAAAATTTGTGAAAGTTGAAATGATAATCCTGCGAGGATAAGAAGCCACATCGCCATGCATCGTATGTTCTTGCAACCTCTCCATGGTGGTGACCCTCTACGTACGCAATGTACATGCGTTGAAGACTCTTCAATGTGTTAATTATGATGATGGTCAAGGTGCTTAAGTTTTGATTGAAGTTGTTGAATCAAGTATGTTTATTTAATTATTTTATTGTGCTGTTGAAATCAAGTATGTTCATGTTACCCTCTCAGTTGCTAGGGTTTCATCTAATATCAGACAGGGCAAAAATCGGTCTTTTTCCTCCCCATCATTGAGGTTTGGCCTTTGCACCTGTCTAGAGTAGAGTAGTTAGTGCAGGGTCTTTTTCACTTTTAGTTGAATAAGTGAACATTTTTGGCCTCTGTCAGCAGGTGCATGTGATCTGTGACCTCTGTCGTGAGCTCCTTTAATGCCTTGTTGTTTCAGGGGATCATCATAAAATGAAGGTTTGCTTCATAAATGCCCTTGTTGGCCAGAAGATGGTACTCATGGGACACTTGTAAGAAATGGTAAGGGTGGTACAAAAGAGGGGTTTTCATTTACCTCACTGATTGTATGAATTGATCTTAACTGAATGACAAGTTCAAAGAATAATGTTTGTTGATTTTGTGTTTCGTATATTCTCTTGATTTGTTGTTTAATTGAGAAGGATTTCGTAATGCATGATGTTGGATCTGTTCTGAAGGGGCTCCTGGCAGTCTGAAAATTTAAAAAAAATTCAGGGTAATGGTAATCAGGATTGATCTTATGATCAATAAAAGGGGATTGTTACGGAATAGACACTGTCTCTTGTCCTCTCTGGGGCAGAGTGCAACAGGCTGTTGTGTTTGGGAAGTGCGAGAGCTTGACGAAGGTCAAAGGCTTCACTCCCTAGACATCACAGATATGAGACTGAGTAACAGTGGAAGTTCTACATTGAGTTACTCCCCAGGCGAGACCCCCTCCCAAAAAAAGTTAGCTAGTTTTTTATTATAACTATATACGTGAGGCAATTCTGCACAAAACAGTAGAAGTTATCAGACCTTAAATAAATAGACACTATATACAAAAAGTGGCAAATATATACAATTGGATATATTAAAAAAAAGTAACTAGAGCAGAGAACAACAATAATGTAAAATATTAAGATGAACAATATACAAATAAAATATAGATTAAATATTCTAAATAGCACAAATCCTTCATCACACAAATTTGAAAACATACTAAAGAAAATCTAATTATTAGACTGTTGCACTAAGAACAGAAAACACAAACTAAAACCTGACCTTTGCAATAAAACCAGTGTATTGCACTATATGTACCCCCCTTGTCCGTTTCTATTTGGGAGACCCAGAGGTGAACTGTCCCCCACCCGCCCCTCCCCTTCTCACACAGCTTCTGTGCACCGTGTGGCACCTTCTCAGCAAGCAGTGGCGCCTGCAGCAGCTGCAGTGGCGTCTGCAGCAGCTGCAGGGGGCGTCAATTTGCCAATTTCCCACACACTGTGACATGATAGATAATAGAAAACCGCTTTGCTGCGCAGATGATTTTTTTTTTCTAAGTGCTCGTGCCACCCCCCCGTGACATGAAAAAATGCTGCCCTGGGCGGCTGCCCGGTTCGCCCGTGCCTAAAACTGCCACTGCTGTGTAAGCAGCACTACTGTCTCCATAACTAGAAAATACATTTGACTGTTTAGGAACTAGCAGACCCTTAGATTAAATGATCTGTTGGGGTTTAAAGTGTGACTGCTGGAAAGCAGACTTCAGAATATGAGAGAGCATCATGCACAGATGTTGTATGGATGAATTCTGATTTTTTCCTTGGCCAAGCTTCAATAAATATTTCAGCATAAGACGTCAAAGGTCTACTGAACGCTTTCTTCACTGATGAGTTGACCATTGATCAGCAGATTTTCCACACCAACCACATTATCTAAAGAGTTTAGTTTACTATTAAATTATTCAGGTGTGCTAAGTTTACTAGTAATGTGCTTTTCTTGCATTTTCACAAGTAAAGGAAATGTTTCACATATCAGAATTTTTATTAATGAATGTAGCATAATCTAGTCCAGATTTGAGAGGTCTAGGTGTAGTGGTTTTTTAACTGGACTAATGTGGCATAAATAAAACAGTGACATCGTCCCTTTAGCATTTTCACAAATAAAATAAAGGTTTCACAAGTTCAATAGTGGGTGTCAGGCAAAGTGAATGTCTTACCTAAAATTTCTAAAATGTTTTTACATCAATAACATGCACCAAAAACAGACAATCAATGGACAAACAGTCGCTCATCAAGTTAATATTCCCTTCGCTTTCCCTGCCAAATCAAAAGTTTGTGACTCTTTATTGGTAGATTTTTGACAAGAAAACTTATAGGTTGTGTTTACACATGTCAAGATTATTAAAATAATAATCAAGATAAGATAAGTACTTTCACATTATGTGAGTCAGAAAAACTTCATGTTTTTATTTAGATGTCTTCCATTACTCAAATTATTTGCAGCAGTTCTGTCACGAAGTGAACTTGAGATAGGACGAAAGATCAGGTTTTTATTTAACCCAGAAAATACAATAACTGGCTAACAGAGGGGGCCTCAAAAAGAGGGAATGATTACAAAACATACAAATGAAAAATCCTACCTTCCGTGAAGAGATAAGAAATAAACAACACTTAACAGAAAACTGCTCGGAAGAGGGAAAAGCTATGAAAAGGGTTTACAAAATAAATCTCGTCCTGAGAGGGAAATGCTATGAACATTAACTAAAAAAATAACACTCCTATAATGAGGGACAACAATGCTAACCCACAAAACAAAAATCTCCTCCGAAGAGGGACAAGATCTAAAGATATACTAACTAAAAGAGAGCTATGAAAACTATAAGGCAAAAGCCAACAAAAAACACTTTTAGCGAGGCAAAAGGCTGGTGGCACTTGACGAACGTACAAGACACACTGGCACAGGACAAAGGGGAGAGGCAGACTATAAGCACACACGGAGGTAATGGGAAACAGGTGAGTATAATCAGGATCATGGAAGACAATCAGACCGAGGCACATGAGGAAGGGCAAGTGACCTGAAACGAGAGGAGAGTTAATTTTTCAAAATAAAACAGGAAGTCACAATACAAACATGGAGACAGGACAAAAACTTAACTTGATTTTACTGTGGTGTGACAAGTTTGTCTCTTAACATGATGTACAGGTCAGCCGCAGCAAGTGGATCTGAAGGAGCATCCCACCCATTCTCCTCCATCAGGAGACAACACAGTTCAAAAACGGTTTCATCACAAGGAAACTCACCTTTGGGAGTGCACTCTTCCATACACACAGTGACCTCCTCCATGGAAACAGGTTTGAGTCTATCCTCAGCACTGTGCAGCTCTGGGAATGAATACATCACATCAGGCCGACCCGATGCCACGTCACCACTTGATCTTGGTCTGATTTTGTGTGAATTCCAGGTGGTGAAAACTTTGTCAAGTTCATCCTCCATAGAAAGAAGCACAGTACATACAGAAATGTGAAATAGGTTTTGTAACACTTAACTGTTGCCTGTCTATACTGAGGCCTAGGTTGCTGTGTTGTATTGTTTATGGAGGGATAGAAAATGCCAAAATCAAAAATAAATAATTTAATGAATAATTACAAACAACAACTGCTACAATTCCAATACAACCTATAGCAACTTCATTTCAGAGGTTGAGGAAAGATTTTTACCTGAACAAGATTCATGAAACAGAACTGGATTAGACTTTTGTCCAAAAATTCTCCTGTGAAATGACCATCATCCTGGAAAGTTTGAAATAAGTTCATCCAGGACTGTGCACTCTGTTTGCGAAGGGTACCCCACCATCCTTCAATGCGCTGGTTTGCTGTGCTTCTTCCATTAAGGAAACTCTTCTCTCCTGCAAAACTGTCTGGATGGTTTCTCCACAAAAAACATCTGCATTTCTTCAACACAAACATTTTCTGTTCCCCCTGCCTGGTCCACCTATGCTTGACACCGTTTTGGTAAAGTAACTTGCTAATTTGGGATCACTGTTTGTGGTAAAGGCCTCCATCCATAACACATAGCGGCTGAAACCATCTTTGCAGCCATTGATGGCAATGCCATAGGGTTTTAGCTTGTCATAGCCGTCCATGTGCCAAAGTGCATTTGGCACCATGCTCTTCTCAATTCTACACCTTGTGGATCAACCAGTTTGATGATGTGTCTGATGTGTTTGAAGAGTGGCGCTAGAGCAGCGCCCTCTACCGTTTTCATTGACTTCAATGGAGATCACCAAAAAAGATTCCTGATGAGAAAACTAAATTTCTAAATCGCTCTTACGGTCTCATTTCTTAACTCTTATGAAATATAAACATATGTGGACGTCGGCCAAAGTCTTGTGATTCTCACAATGTGTTCATTTCTCAGATACGACTTATAGATTTTGAGTTAGAAGCTTTTGTTTGAGGGGTGGTCTGAAACCAGTTTTTGTCTCCAAAGTGTGCGCGCAGCAGGTGTTCCTCATCTAATCAGTGAGTAACCATAGCAACCCCATAGACTGTCAGAGGTCAAGTCTCCTCTATAAATTTACTAGATTCAAAGTTTTTGCCACCATCCGCTTTGGCCCAGTGGTTAAGGCACTCGGATCATGTGACGTAAGTCTGGGTTCGAATCCGGGTGAGGGTGGTGGTTTTTGCTAAATTTTGGAGCATATAAATAAAAGTTAAAATAAGCCCCCCCACCCCCCCCCCGTAGTAACTGGATATTACCAGGAACATGTTATGGGCCTTTATTTTGAAAATAACCCCCCCCCCCCATTATAATAGAATGTTACTAGGAAGTCTATACAGAGCCTTTATTTTGAATATAAAAATAAACAACCCTCCCCCATTGTAATAGAATGTTATCAGGAAGTCTGTACAAAGCCTTTATTTTGAAAATAAGCCCCCCCACCCCCCCATATTACAAGGAAACATGTACAGAGCTTATGTTTAAGCGTATAAATAAGCCCCCCCACCCCCCCCATAGTAACTGGATATTACCAGAAAACATGTAATGAGCCTTTATTTTGAAAATAAGCCCCCCCCATAGTAATAGAATGTTACTAGGAAACATGTAATGAGCCTGGTTTTTCAAAATAAAACCCCCAGATGGTTACAGGATGTTCCCAGGGAGCTGGAAAAATAGTGGATTTTCAAAATAAAACTGCCAAATAGTTACAGGATGTTCCTAGGAAGTGTAAAAAAAGCTAGAATTTCAAAATAAAATCCCCAGATTGTTAAGGAATGTTTCTCAGAAGCCTAAAAAAAGCTGGACTTTCAAAATAAAATGCCCAGATGGTTACAGGATGTTCCCAGGGAGCCGGAAAAAGAGTGGATTTTCAAAATAAAACCCCCAAATAGTTACAGAATGTTCCCAGGACGCCTGTGAGATGCTGGATTTTCAAAATAAAAACCCCAAATAGTTACAAAATATTCCCAGGAAGTCTAAAAGATGCTGTACCTTCAAAATAAAACGCCCAAATAGTTACAGAATATTCCGAGGAAGCCTAAAAGACACTGGATTTTCAAAATAAAACCCCCACATAGTTACAGGATGTCCCTAGGAAGTCTAAAAAACGCTGGACCTTCAAAATAAAACCCCCAAATAGTTACAGAATGTTTCCAGGAAGCCTGAAAGACACTGGATTTTCAAAATAAAACCCCCAAATAGTTACAGGATGTTCCCAGGAAGCCTGAAGGAGGCTGAATTTTTAAAATGAAATCCCATGGATGGTGATTAGACCTTATAACATGGTTTCTCTCTGTCTCTCTGAAATTGGTCTCTCACTGACCTGGATCATGTATGTTTATAAAATCAAGCAGCTTTTGGTAATGTCTTTGGCTGTCACCGTCTCTCTCTCTCTCTCTTAAACGTAATATCTCTCTGAAATCGGATGTCATGTAAACCTGGATAATATATGTCTCTCTGTCCTTCGTCTTAAAGGAAATGTCTCTGTGTTCGAAGCAACGCCAGCATCGACGAGCACAAGGCACCCATTCAAAATGTCTCGGCAGGAGAGATTTTCTAGTTATTATGGGTGCCTTGCCAGCTGGGGGCTCCGCCCCCAGCTGGCAATGCATTGCATGGGGCGAAGCCCCATGCAATGCATTGGCACTAATATTATTATTGCTCGGGCTTATTATTATGGGTGCCTTGCCAGCTGGGGGCTCCGCCCCCAGCTGGCAATGCATTGCATGGGGCGAAGCCCCATGCAATGCATTGGCACTTATATTATTATTCCTCGAACATTCCAGGTTTATTATTCTTAGTTCTTCTTCCGTAAATTTTCGTCCCGCTACTCCTCCCACAGATTTTGTCGCACATACTCGAGACCTATAAAAAAACATGCGGAATTACGTCGAATGGTGTGCTATGACTTTTCTAAGAATTTCGTCCAATAATTCGCTCAAAAATCGCAGAAACGCGGCCAAAACCGACGAATGGGACTCAAGGTCTCTCGCCCTAAAGAGAGAATCGGCAAAAATGTGCGTTTTTCAGCCACTTTTTTTGTCTTTAAACACTTCTCCTAGCCACAAACGGAATCCGACAGACATGATTTTTACATCTGGTGAAAGTAGAGTTTGTTTCCTACGCACACATGCCACTCTGACATCTCTCGGTCCA
Organism: Paralichthys olivaceus; assembly: GCF_024713975.1. Classification (NCBI taxonomy): domain Eukaryota; kingdom Metazoa; phylum Chordata; class Actinopteri; order Pleuronectiformes; family Paralichthyidae; genus Paralichthys; species Paralichthys olivaceus. The sequence goes on along the minus strand of NC_091097.1, from coordinate 26,384,075 downwards.
GTAGTTTAGGCTGAGTCAATTTACCGAGAAATCTTTTCCGGTCTCACCTCTCCATTGACTCCAATGTTAATTTTTGGAAAAAAGTCCGAAAAGGAGAAATACGAAGAAAAATTTCTAACTCGCTCCCACGGTCTCATTTCTGAACCCTTTCTCGCCAAAACATATCTGTACGTTCGTGGAAGTCTTGGGATTCTCAAAATGTTTTCATTTCTTAGATAGGACTTATAGTTTTTGAGTTACAAGCATTTGTTTGAAGAGTGGCGCTAGAGCAGCACACTCTAACTTTTGAATGGACTTCAATGGCAAGGGCCAAAAAAGATTCCTGATGAGAAAACTAAATTTCTAAATCGCTCTTACGGTCTCATTTCTTAACTCTTATGAAATATAAACATATGTGGACGTCGGCCAAAGTCTTGTGATTCTCACAATGTGTTCATTTCTCAGATACGACTTATAGATTTTGAGTTAGAAGCTTTTGTTTGAGGGTTGGTCTGAAACCAGTTTTTGGCTCCAAAGTGTGCGCGCAGCAGGTGTTCCTCATCTAATCAGTGAGTAACCATAGCAACCCCATAGACTGTCAGAGGTCAAGTCTCCTCTATAAATTTACTAGATTCAAAGTTTTTGCCACCATCCGCTTTGGCCCAGTGGTTAAGGCACTCGGATCATGTGACGTGAGTCTGGGTTCGAATCCGGGTGAGGGTGGTGGTTTTTGCTAATTTTTGGAGCATATGAATAAAAGTAAAAATAAGCCCCCCCACACCCCCCATAGTAACTGGATATTACCAGGAACATGTAATGGGCCTTTATTTTGAAAATAAGCCCCCCCCCCCATTATATTAGAATGTTACCAGCAAACTTATAATGAGCCTTTATTTTGAATATAAAAATAAACAACCCTCCCCCATTGTAATAGAATGTCACAAGGAAGACTTTACAAAGCCTTTATTTTGAAAATAAGCCCCCCCACCCCCCCATATTACAAGGAAACATGTACAGAGCCTATGTTTGAGTGTATAAATAACCCCCCCCATCCCCCCCATAGTAACTGGATATTACCAGGAAACATGTAATGAGCCTTTATTTTGAAAATAGCCCCCCCCATTGTAATAGAATGTTACCAGGAAGTCTGTACAGAGCCTTTATTTTGAAATAAGCCCCCCCATAGTAATAGAATGCTACCAGGAAAGCTGTACAGAGCCTGGTTTTTCAAAATAAAACCCCCAGATGGTTACAGGATGTTCCCAGGGAGCTGGAAAAATTGTGGATTTTCAAAATAAAACTCCCAAATAGTTACAGGATGTTCCTTGGAAGAGTAAAAAAAGCTAGAATTTCAAAATAAAATCCCCAGATTGTTAAGGAATGCTTCTAAGACGCCTAAAAAAAGCTGGACTTTCAAAATAAAATGCCCAAATAGTTATAGAATGTTCCCAGGGAGCCGGAAAAAGAGTGGATTTTCAAAATAAAACCCCCAAATAGTAACAGAATGTTCCCAGGACGCCTGTGAGATGCTGGATTTTCAAAATAAAAACCCCAAATAGTGACAAAATATTCCCAGGAAGTCTAAAAGATGCTGTACCTTCAAAATAAAACGCCCAAATAGTTACAGAATATTCCGAGGAAGCCTAAAAGACACTGGATTTTCAAAATAAAACCCCCAAATAGTTACAGGATGTCCCTAGGAAGTCTAAAAAACGCTGGACCTTCAAAATAAAATGTCCAAATAGTCACAGAATATTCCGAGGAAGCCTAAAAGATGCTAGATTTTCAAAATAAAATCCCCAGATGGTCAAGGGATGTTCCTAAGAAGCCCAAAAAAGTCTGGACTTTCAAAATAAAAACCCCAGATAGTTGCGGGATGTTGTCAGGATGCTTGAAGGAGTCTGGATTTTCGAAATAAAATCCACAAATAGTTACACAATGTTCCCAGGAAGCCTGAAAGTGGCTGAATTTTTAAGATTAAATGCCATGGATGGTGATCAGACCTTATAACATGGTTTCTCTCTGTCTCTGAAATTGGTAAAGTCTCTCCGTCACCACTCTGGATCATGTGATCAAAATGCAGCTTTTATACATGTCTTTATCTCTCACTGTCTCACTCTCTCTCCCAGGGTCTCTCTCCTTCCTCTCGAACTATTACAGTCTCTCTCTCTCTCTCTCTCTGAAATTGGTCAACTCTCAGGGTCTCTGTCCTTCGTCTTAAAGGAAATGTCTCTGTGTTCGAAGCAACGCCGGCATCGACGAGCACAAGGCACCCATTCAAAATGTCTCGGCAGGAGAGATTTTCTAGTTCTTAGTTCTTCTTCCGTAAATTTTCGTCCCGCTACTCCTCCCACAGATTTCGTCGCACATACTCGAGACCTATAAAAAAACATGCGGAATTACGTCGAATGGTGTGCTATGACTTTTCTAAGAATTTCGTCCAATAATTCGCTCAAAAATCGCGGAAACGCGGCCAAAACCGACGAATGGGACTCAAGGTCTCTCGCCCTAAAGAGAGAATCGGCAAAAATGGGCGTTTTTCAGCCACTTTTTTTGTCTTTAAACACTTCTCCTAGCCACAAACGGAGTCCGACAGACATGATTTTTACATCTGGTGAAAGTAGAGTTTGTTTCCTACGCACACGTGCCACTCTGACATCTCTCGGTCCAGTAGTTTAGGCTGAGTCAATTTACCGAGAAATCTTTTCCGGTCTCACCTCTCCATTGACTCCCATGTTAATTTTTGGAAAAAAGTCCGAAAAGGAGAAATACGAAGAAAAATTTCTAACTCGCTCCCACGGTCTCATTTCTGAACCCTTTCTCGCCAAAACATATCTGTACGTTCGTGGAAGTCTTGGGATTCTCACAATGTTTTCATTTCTTAGATAGGACCTATAGTTTTTGAGTTACAAGCATTTGTTTGAAGAGTGGCGCTAGAGCAGCGCCCTCTACCGTTTTCATTGACTTCAATGGAGATCTCCAAAAAAGATTCCTGATGAGAAAACTAAATTTCTAAATCGCTCTTACGGTCTCATTTCTTAACTCTTATTAAATAAAAACATATGTGGACGTCGGCCAAAGTCTTGTGATTCTCACAATGTGTTCATTTCTCAGATACGACTTATAGATTTTGAGTTAGAAGCTTTTGTTTGAGGGTTGGTGTGAAACCAGTTTTTGGCTCCAAAGTGTGCGCGCAGCAGGTGTTCCTCATCTAATCAGTGAGTAACCATAGCAACCCCATAGACTGTCAGAGGTCAAGTCTCCTCTATAAATTTACTAGATTCAAAGTTTTTGCCACCATCCGCTTTGGCCCAGTGGTTAAGGCACTCGGATCATGTGACGTGAGTCTGGGTTCGAATCCGGGTGAGGGTGGTGGTTTTTGCTAATTTTTGGAGCATATAAATAAAAGTAAAAATAAGCCCCCCCACCCCCTCCATAGTAACTGGATATTACCAGGAACATGTAATGGGCCTTTATTTTGAAAATAAGCCCCCCCCCATTATAATAGAATGTTACTAGGAAGTCTATACAGAGCCTATATTTTGAATATAAAAATAAACAACCCTCCCCCATTGTAATAGAATGTTATCAGGAAGTCTGTACAAAGCCTTTATTTTGAAAATAAGCCCCCCCACCCCCCCATATTACAAGGAAACATGTACAGAGCCTATGTTTGAGTGTATAAATAAGCCCCCCCCCCCCCCCCCCCCCCCCCCCCCCCATAGTAACTGGATATTACCAGGAAACAGGTAATGAGCCTTTATTTTGAAAATAGCCCCACCCATTGTAATAGAATGTTACCAGGAAGTCTGTACATAGCCTTTATTTTGAAATAAGCCCCCCCATAGTAATAGAATGCTACCAGGAAAGCTGTACAGAGCCTGGTTTTTCAAAATAAAACCCCCAGATGGTTACAGGATGTTCCTAGGAAGAGTAAAAAAAAGCTAGAACTTCAAAATAAAATCCCCAGATTGTTAAGGAATGCTTCTCAGAAGCCTAAAAAAAGCTGGACTTTCAAAATAAAATGCCCAAATAGTTACAGGATGTTCCCAGGGAGCCGGAAAAATAGTGGACTTTCAAAATAAAACTCCCAAATAGTAACAGAATGTTCCCAGGAAGCCTGAAAGATGCTGGATTTTCAAAATGAAACCCCCAAATAGTTACAGAATGTTTCCAGGAAGCCTGAAAGACACTGGATTTTCAAAATAAACCCCCCAGGTGGTTACAGGATGTTCCCAGGGAGCCGGAAAAAGAGTGGACTTTCAAAATAAAATCCCCAGATTGTTAAGGAATGTTTCTAAGAAGCCTAAAAAAAGCTGGACTTTCAAAATAAAATGCCCAAATAGTTATAGAATGTTCCCAGGAAGCCTGAAAGACGCTGGATTTTCAAAATAAAACCCCGGAATAGTTACAGAATGTTTCCAGGAAGCCTGAAAGTTGCTGGATTTTCAAAATAAACCCCCCAGATGGTTACAGAATATTCCCAGGAAGCCTGAAAGATGCTGGATTTTCAAAATAAAACCCCCAAATAGTTACAGAATGTTTCCAGGAAGCCTGAAAGACACTGTATTTTCAAAATAAAACTCCCAAATAGTTACAGAATGTTCACCAGGAAGCCTAAGAGATGCTAGATTTTCAAAATAAAGTCCCCAGATCGTTAAGGGATGTTCCTAAGAAGCCCAAAAAAGTCTGGACTTTCAAAATAAAATCCACAAATAGTTACAGAATGTTCCCAGGAAGCCTGAAAGTGGCTGAATTTTTAAGATTAAATGCCATGGATGGTGATCAGACCTTATAACATGGTTTCTCTCTGTCTCTGAAATTGGTACAGTCTCTCTGTCACCGACCTGGATTCATGCATGATTATAAAATCAAGCAACATTTGGAAATGTCTTTCGCTCCCACCGTCTCTCATGTAAACCTGGATAATATGTCTCTCTGTACGCGAGCATCGGCGACGAGCACAAGGCACCCATTCAAAATGTCTCGGCAGGAGAGATTTTCTAGTTTTTATTCTTATTCTTCTTCCGTAAATTTTCGTCCGCCTACTCCTCCCAGAGATTTCATCGCACATACTCGAGACCTATAAAAAAACATGCGGAAATACGTCGAATCCTGTGCTATGACTTTTCTAAGGATTTCGTCCGATATTTCGCTCAAAAATCGCGAAAACGCGTCATTTTCAAATGAATGGGAGTCAAGGTCTCTCGCCCCCCAAAACGAGAGTGTAGACGATCGGATTTTCAGCCACATTTTTTGTCTTTAAACACTTCTCCTTGCCACAAACGGAGGCTGACAGACATGATTTTTACATCTGGTGAAAGTAGAGTTTGTTTCCTACGCACACGTGCCACTCTGACATCTCTCGGTCCAGTAGTTTAGGCTGAGTCAATTTACCGAGAAAAGTTTTCCGGTCTCACCTCTCCATTGACTCCCATGTTAATTTTGGGAAAAAAAGTCAGAAAGGAGAAATACAGAAAAAAATTTCTAACTCGCTCTTACGGTCTCATTTCTTAACTCTCAGCAATAAAAAAGAGATCTGTGTGTTCGGGGAAGTCTTGGGATTCTCACGGTGTGTCCATTTCACAGATAGGACTTATAGTTTTTGAGTTACAAGCTTTTGTTTGAAGAGTGGCGCTAGAGCACAGAGCTCGCTGTTCCCCATTGGATTCAATGTAAAGTTGAAAAGAAGATTTTGGAGGGAAAAAACTAGATTTCTAAATCGCTCTTACGGTCTCATTTCTTAACTCTTATGAAATATAAACATATGTGGACGTCGGCCAAAGTCTTGTGATTCTCACAATGTGTTCATTTCTCAGATACGACTTATAGATTTTGAGTTAGAAGCTTTTGTTTGAGGGTTGGTCTGAAACCAGTTTTTGGCTCCAAAGTGTGCGCGCAGCAGGTGTTCCTCATCTAATCAGTGAGTAACCATAGCAACCCCATAGACTGTCAGAGGTCAAGTCTCCTCTATAAATTTACTAGATTCAAAGTTTTTGCCACCATCCGCTTTGGCCCAGTGGTTAAGGCACTCGGATCATGTGACGTAAGTCTGGGTTCGAATCCGGGTGTGGCTGGTGGTTTTTGCTAATTTTTGGAGCATATAAATAAAAGTAAAAATAAGCCCCCCCACCCCCCCCATAGTAACTAGATATTACCAGGAACATGTAATGGGCCTTTATTTTGAAAATAAGCCCCCCCCCCATTATAACAGAATGTTACTAGGAAGTCTATACAGAGCCTATATTTTGAATATAAAAATAAACAACCCTCCCCCATTGTAATAGAATGTTATCAGGAAGTCTGTACAAAGCCTTTATTTTGAAAATAAGCCCCCCCACCCCCCCCATATTACAAGGAAACATATACAGAGCCTATGTTTAAGTGTATAAATAAGCCCCCCCATCCCCCCCCATAGTAACTGGATATTACCAGGAAACAGGTAATGAGCCTTTATTTTGAAAATAGCCCCCCCCCATTGTAATAGAATGTTACCAGGAAAGCTGTACAGAGCCTTTATTTTGAAAATAAGCCCCCCCAATAGTAACTGGATGTTACCAGGAAGTCTGTACAGAGCCTTTATTTTGAAAATAAGCCACCCTACCCCCCCATATTACAAGGAAACATGTACAGAGCCTATGTTTAAGCATATGAATAAGCCCCCACACACCCCCCATAGTAACTGGATATTACTAGTAAACATGTAATGAGCCTTTATTTTGAAAATAAAAATTAACGACCCCCCCCATTGTAATAGAATGTTACCAGGAAGTCTGTACGGAGCCTTTATTTTGAAAATAAGTCCCCCCAATAGTAACTGGATGTTACCAGGAAGTCTATACAGAGCCTTTATTTTGAAAATAAGCCCCCCCAAAAGTAACTGGATGTTACCAGGAAGTCTTTACAGAGCCTTTACTTTGAAAATAAGCCCCCCCCATCATAATAGAATGTTACTAGGAAACATGTAATGAGCCTGGTTTTTCAAAATAAAACCCCCAGATGGTTACAGGATGTTCCCAGGGAGCCAGAAAAAGAGTGGATTTTCAAAATAAAACTCCCAAATAGTAACAGAATGTTCCCAGGAAGCCTGAAAGATGGTGGATTTTCAAAATAAAACCCCCAAATAATTACAGAATGTTCCCAGAAAGCCTAAGAGATGCTGGATTTTCAAAATAAAACCCCCAAATAGTTACAGAATGTTCCAAGCAAGCCTGAAAGATGCTGGATTTTCAAAATAAAACCCCCAGATTGTTACAGGATGTTCCCAGTGAGTCGGAAAGAGAGTGGATTTTCAAAATAAAATGCCCAAATAGTTACAGAATGTTTCCAGGAAGCCTGAAAGATGCTGGATTTTCAAAATAAAACGCCCAAATAGTTACTGAATGTTTCCAGGAAGCCTAAAAGATGCTGGTATTTCAAAATAAAAGTCCTGGATGATGACAAGACCTTACCAGGAAGCCCGAAGGAGTCTGGATTTTCAAAATAAAAACCCCAATTATTTACAAAATGTTCCCAGGATGCCTGAAAGATGCTAGATTTTCAAAATAATACCCCCAAATAGTTACAGGATGTTCACAGGAAGACTGAAGGAGGCTGAATTTTAAAATTTAAATGCCATGGATGGTGATAAGACCTTAAAACATGGTTTCTCTCTGTCTCTCCGAAATTGGTCAAGTGTCTCACCGACCTGGATCATGCATGTTCATAAAATCAAGCAGCTTTTGGAAATGTCTTTCGCTCTCACCATCTCTCTCTCTCTCTCTTTCCCACCAAAACGTAATGTCTCTCTGAAATTGGATTTCACGTAAACCTGGATAATATGCGTCTCTGTGTACAAAGCAATGCCGGCATCGACGAGCACAAGGCACCCATTCAAAATGTCTCGGCAGGAGAGATTTTCTAGTTATGGGTGCCTTGCCAGCTGGGGGCTCCGCCCCCAGCTGGCAATGCATTGCATGGGGCAAAGCCCCATGCAATGCATTGGCACTTATATTATTATTCCTCGAACATTTTGCGTTTATTTTTCTTAGTTCTTCTTCCGTAAATTTTCGTCCCGCTACTCCTCCCACAGATTTCATCGCACATACTCGAGACCTATAAAAAAACATGCGGAAATACGTCGAATCCTGTGCTATGACTTTTCTAAGAATTTCGTCCAATAATTCGCTCAAAAATCGCGAAAACGTGGCCAAAATCGACGAATGGGACTCAAGGTCTCTCGCCCTAAAGAGAGAATCGGCCAAAACGGGCGTTTTTCAGCCACTTTTTCTCTGTTTAAACACTTCTCCTAGCCACAAACGGAGTCCGACAGACATGATTTTTACATCTGGTGAAAGTAGAGTTTGTTTCCTACGCACACGTGCCACTCTGACATCTCTCGGTCCAGTAGTTTAGGCTGAGTCAATTTACCGAGAAATCTTTTCCGGTCTCACCTCTCCATTGACTCCCATGTTAATTTTTGGAAAAAAGTCAGAAAAGGAGAAATACGAAGAAAAATTTCTAACTCGCTCCCACGGTCTCATTTCTGAACCCTTTCTCGCCAAAACATATCTGTACGTTCGTGGAAGTCTTGGGATTCTCACAATGTTTTCATTTCTTAGATAGGACCTATAGTTTTTGAGTTACAAGCATTTGTTTGAAGAGTGGCGCTAGAGCAGAACACTCTAACTTTTGAATGGACTTCAATGGAGATCTCCAAAAAAGATTCCTGATGAGAAAACTAAATTTCTAAATCGCTCTTACGGTCTCATTTCTTAACTCTTATGAAATATAAACATATGTGGACGTCGGCCAAAGTCTTGTGATTCTCACAATGTGTTCATTTCTCAGATACGACTTATAGATTTTGAGTTAGAAGCTTTTGTTTGAGGGTTGGTCTGAAACCAGTTTTTGTCTCCAAAGTGTGCGCGCAGCAGGTGTTCCTCATCTAATCAGTGAGTAACCATAGCAACCCCATAGACTGTCAGAGGTCAAGTCTCCTCTATAAATTTACTAGATTCAAAGTTTTTGCCACCATCCGCTTTGGCCCAGTGGTTAAGGCACTCGGATCATGTGACGTAAGTCTGGGTTCGAATCCGGGTGAGGGTGGTGGTTTTTGCTAATTTTTGGAGCATATAAATAAAAGTAAAAATAAGCCCCCCCACCCCCCCATAGTAACTAGATATTACCAGGAACATGTAATGGGCCTTTATTTTGAAAATAACCCCACCCCCCGCCATTATAATAGAATGTTACTAGGAAGTCTATACAGAGCCTTTATTTTGAATATAAAAATAAACAACCCTCCCCCATTGTAATAGAATGTTATCAGGAAGTCTGTACAAAGCCTTTATTTTGAAAATAAGCCCCCCCACCCCCCATATTACAAGGAAACATGTACAGAGCCTATGTTTGAGTATATAAATAAGCCCCCCCATCCCCCCCCATAGTAACTGGATATTACCAGGAAACATGTAATGAGCCTTTATTTTGAAAATAAGCCCCCCCCATTGTAATAGAATGTTACCAGCAAACATGTAATGAGCCTTTATTTTGAAAATAAGCCCCCCCCATGGTAATAGAATGTTACTAGGAAACATGTAATGAGCCTGGTTTTTCAAAATAAAAGCCCAAGATGGTTACATGATGTTCCCAGGGAGCTGGAAAAATAGTGGATTTTCAAAATAAAACTCCCAAATAGTTACAGGATGTTCCTAGGAAGAGTAAAAAAAGCTAGAATTTCAAAATAAAATCCCCAGATTGTTAAGGAATGTTTCTAAGAAGCCTAAAAAAAGCTGGACTTTCAAAATAAAACCCCCAGATGGTTACAGGATGGTCCCAGGGAGCCGGAAAAAGAGTGGACTTTCAAAATAAAACTCCCAAATAGTTACAGGATGTTCCTAGGAAGAGTAAAAAAAAGCTAGAATTTCAAAATAAAATCCCCAGATTGTTAAGGAATGTTTCTAAGAAGCCTAAAAAAAGCTAGACTTTCAAAATAAAATGCCCAAATAGTTACAGAATGTTCCAAGGGAGCCGGAAAAAGAGTGGACTTTCAAAATAAAACTCCCAAATAGTTACAGAATGTTCCCAGGAAGCCTGAAAAACGCTGGATTTTCAAAATAAAACCCCCAAATAGTTACAGAATGTTTCCAGGAAGCCTGAAAGACACTGGATTTTCAAAATAAAACCCCCAAATAGTTACAGGATGTTCCCAGGAAGCCTGAAGGAGGCTGAATTTTTAAAATGAAATCCCATGGATGGTGATTAGACCTTATAACATGGTTTCTCTCTGTCTCTCTGAAATTGGTCTCTCACTGACCTGGATCATGTATGTTTACAAAATCAAGCAGCTTTTGGTAATGTCTTTGGCTGTCACTGTCTCTCTCTCTCTTAAACGTAATGTCTCTCTGAAATCGGATGTCATGTAAACCTGGATAATATATGTCTCTCTGTCCTTCGTCTTAAAGGAAATGTCTCTGTGTTCGAAGCAACGCCGGCATCGACGAGCGCAAGGCACCCATTCAAAATGTCTCGGCAGGAGAGATTTTCTAGTTTTTCTTAGTTCTTCTTCCGTAAATTTTCGTCCCGCTACTCCTCCCACAGATTTCGTCGCACATACTCGAGACCTATAAAAAAACATGCGGAAATACGTCGAATCCTGTGCTATGACTTTTCTAAGAATTTCGTCCAATAATTCGCTCAAAAATCGCGAAAACGCGGCCAAAACCGACGAATGGGACTCAAGGTCTCTCGCCCTAAAGAGAGAATCGGCAAAAACGGGCGTTTTTCAGCCACTTTTTCTCTCTTTAAACACTTCTCCTAGCCACAAACGGAGTCCGACAGACATGATTTTTACATCTGGTGAAAGTAGAGTTTGTTTCCTACGCACACATGCCACTCTGACATCTCTCGGTCCAGTAGTTTAGGCTGAGTCAATTTACCGAGAAATCTTTTCCGGTCTCACCTCTCCATTGACTCCCATGTTAATTTTTGGAAAAAAGTCCGAAAAGGAGAAATACGAAGAAAAATTTCTAACTCGCTCCCACGGTCTCATTTCTGAACTTTCTCCCGCCAAAACATATCTGTACGTTCGTGGAAGTCTTGGGATTCTCACAATGTTTTCATTTCTTAGATAGGACCTATAGTTTTTGAGTTACAAACATTTGTTTGAAGAGTGGCGCTAGAGCAGCACCCTCTAACTTTTGAATGGACTTCAATGGAGATCACCAAAAAAGATTCCTGATGAGAAAACTAAATTTCTAAATCGCTCTTACGGTCTCATTTCTTAACTCTTATGAAATATAAACATATGTGGACGTCGGCCAAAGTCTTGTGATTCTCACAATGTGTTCATTTCTCAGATACAACTTATAGATTTTGAGTTAGAAGCTTTTGTTTGAGGGTTGGTCTGAAACCAGTTTTTGTCTCCAAAGTGTGCGCGCAGCAGGTGTTCCTCATCTAATCAGTGAGTAACCATAGCAACCCCATAGACTGTCAGAGGTCAAGTCTCCTCTATAAATTTACTAGATTCAAAGTTTTTGCCACCATCCGCTTTGGCCCAGTGGTTAAGGCACTTGGATCATGTGACGTAAGTCTGGGTTCGAATCCGGGTGAGGGTGGTGGTTTTTGCTAATTTTTGGAGCATATAAATAAAAGTAAAAACAAGCCCCCCCACCCCCCCATAGTAACTGGATATTACCAGGAACATGTAATGGGTCTTTATTTTGAAAATAAGCCCCCCCCCCATTATAATAGAATGTTACCAGCAAACATGTAATGAGCCTTTATTTTGAATATAAAAATAAACAACCCTCCCCCATTGTAATAGAATGTTATCAGGAAGTCTGTACAAAGCCTTTATTTTGAAAATAAGCCCCCCCACCCCCCATATTACAAGGAAACATGTACAGAGCCTATGTTTGAGTGTATAAATAAGCCCCCCCATCCCCCCCCCCATAGTAACTGGATATTACCAGGAAACATGTAATGAGCCTTTATTTTGAAAATAACCCCCCCCCATTGTAATAGAATGTTACCAGGAAACATCTAATGAGCCTTTATTTTGAAAATAGCCCCCCCCATTGTAATAGAATGTTACCAGGAAGTCTGTACAAAGCCTTTATTTTGAAAATAAGCCCCCCCGTAGTAATAGGATGTTACCAGGAAAGCTGTACAGTCTGGTTTTTCAAAATAAAACCCCCAGATGGTTACAGGATGTTCCCAGGGAGCCGGAAAAAGAGTGGATTTTCAAAATAAAACTCGCAAAGAGTAACAGAATGTTCCCAGGATGCCTGAAAGATGCTTGATTTTCAAAATAAAATCCCCAAATAGTTACAAAATATTCCCAGGAAGCCTAAAAGATGCTGTAGTTTCAAAATAAAATGCCCAAATAGTTACAGAATGTTCCCAGGAAGCCTGAAATACACTGGATTTTCAAAATAAAACTCCCAGATAGTTACGGGATGGTCCCAGGAAGCCTGAAGGAGGTTGAATTTTTAAAATGAAATCCCATGGATGGTGATTAGACCTTGTAACATGGTTTCTCTCTGTCTCTGAAATTGGTAAAGTCTCTCAGTCACCACTCTGGATCATGTGATCAAAATACAGCTTTTATACATGTCTTTCTCTCTCACTGTCTCACTCTCCCAGGGTCTCTCTCCTTCCTCTCGAACTGTTACAGTCTCTCTCTCTCTCTCTGAAATGTGTCCACTCTCAGGGTCTCTGTCCTTCCTCTTAAAGGAAATGTCTCTCTGTGCGGAGGAGCGTCGGCGACGAGCACAAGTCACCCATTCAAAATGTCTTGGCAGGAGAGATTTTCTATTTTTTCTTTATTCTTCTTATGTAAATTTCCCGCTACTCCTCCCACAGATTTCATCGCACATACTCAAGACCTATAAAAAAACATGCGTAAATACGTTGAATCCTGTGCTATGACTTTTCTAAGAATTTCGTCCAATAATTTGCTCAAACATCGCGAAAACGCGGCCAAAACCGACGAATGGGACTCAAGGTCTCTCGCCCTAAAGAGCGAGAGGGCAAAAATGGGCGATTTTCAGCCACTTTTTTGGTGTTTAAACACTTCTCCTAGCCACAAACGGAGTCCGACAGACATGATTTTTACATCTGGTGTCACTAGAGTTTGTTTCCTAGGCGCACATGTCACTGCGACATCTCTCGATGCAGTATTTTAGGCCGAGTCAATTTACAGAGAAAAGTTTTCTGGTCTAATTTCTCCATTGACTCCTATGTTAATTTTTGGAAAAAAGTCAGAAAAGAATAGATAAAAAATAGATCTGAACATTCGGGGAAGTCTTGGTATTCTCGCGGTGTTTTCATTTCACAGATAGGACTTATAGTTTTTGAGTTACAAGCATTTGTTTGAAAACTGTCGCTAGAGCACAGCGCTCTGACCTCCCCATTGAATTTAATGGAGATCTCAAAAAAAGATTCCTGATGAGAAAACTAAATTTCTAAATCGCTCTCACAGTCTCATTTCTTAACTCTAATTAAATAAAAACATATGTGGACGTCGGCCAAAGTCTTGGGATTCTCACAATGTGTTTATTTAACTATGGGCCAGCCGTGTTTATTATTTTAGTCATGTTCAAATAGTTTAAATGTGAAACAGTTTAACTACAAGGGAGGTTTTCTGTTATATTAAGTGAGCATTTAATGTATTTAACGTACTTTATGTACAAGTATATAAAGATAATACTCTTTAAAGGAGAGAAGAAAGATAATGTGTGTAAGGGTAAAGTGCACACATGATTGATGTTAGAGAGATGACATGATTACAAGGGAAGATTTTTATCTCTGGTTTAATGCAAATTTTGATGTTTATTTCTGGAAAATATTAAAAGATAGACATTTAACGTGAATGTTAACTAAAAATGGTAACTCCCAGTGCTGTAATGCAGACAGAATAACAAATGATTCATGATTGCAGTGAAGAAGTTAAAATGAATTTGAGAATAAATATAATCGTGATGAATGGAGAAGGAGCAACAGTGTCCTGCCTCGCTGATGTTTATATTACTTTTCCAGAGGGTTATCTATACATCTGTCAGCAGGGACCAAGCCGGGACCCGCTACATGTTTTAAAACAATGCCTCAGGCTGAAATGTATAGGAACACCCACGCCCAAACATGCACACTCTTTACCTCAAACATTTTTCCAGCGCTGTTCTCCAGTACAATAATGAGGTCAATGTCTCTCTTCTCTCCCAGAAAAGGAGGGTAGGCAACATTGATCAGCAGCCCTGCATCAACCAGGTGGAATCTTTCATTGGTGCCAAGGCAAGGTGGAACATCTGACCGGCAAAATCATTTGCAATCACTATTTATATATATATATTTATTAATTTATATACTTAGCATTTTGTCTTTATCATATTGGACCATTATAAGACAATGTCACTTTTCACTTACTGTATTTGTTTCTTTACTTTTTTATTCCTAACTATGTCACCAGCATCGACTGTATGTAAAGACTAACAACAGGACTGCTCCCCAAAAGTGAAGCCAAAGCATTTCAATTGCCACCTGGTGGCTGGTTGTAATATAGGTCAGAAACTCTGCTGCCTCCTCATTAGAGGATAGGATATGGACCAAACTAAAAAGTCAAAGTACGTGTCAAATACGTTTTTTTCTCAATCATGATTTCTGTCATTTTAGGTAGTTGTTATGAAGCTATGCTAATATTTGTTGATGTGTTCATTTTTCTGCTACGTGTGGTTATAATTACCCATTGGATGCTATTCAAACAGGGTGAAACTTCATATTCATATATGACAGCTAAGACTGACTTGCGATTGGTTGAGGGAGTGTATCAGCTGGACCCTACTACTGTGACCATCCCCCGATCACTACTGTGCAAACTCATCAATCAAATTTTACTTGTACAGCCCATATTCACAAATACATTTGTCTCATGGGGCTTAACAAGGTGCGACATCCTCTGTCCTTAACAATCAGCAAGAGTACGGAAAAACGACCAAAATAAAACAATGCAATAGAGGCAGCGTGAAACTGAACACATCAACAAAATTACAATAGTTAAAATTGAAAGTTTGTGACATAATAGAAAGGTGTGTTGTTTGAAGTATTTATACATAATACACTGTCTGATAGAAATGAACCGAGCAGCGATGATAATGGAAATGGAGTTATTGCCAGTAATGAAAAATAGGTGTGCAAGAGTATTGTATATCAAGCAGTCTTGTTGTAATTATAGTCCATGATCAGCTGCCACCACGATCACGATCCAACACCACGATGGCAGGGTTCAAATACAGGATATTTTGGCTTCATTTCTGAATAGTGGGTGGAAGTGGAGATGTGTCTTCCATCTTCATTTACAGTGTATGGTCACCAGTAAGCGTTACCTCCATCGGAGGGATCATGATGGAAGAAAGCTAACAGTTTTCTCCACTTCCAGTAGACACATAGCAACATTAGCATTTAGCTGGAGTCCTGTTTCCAGGCACTTCATCAATGTAAATTTTATATATTTTAATATTTACTCTGTCTAGGTGTCTGCTAACTTCTGCTCTTAAGTGCTGTGCTAGGTTTGAGCAGTGTTTTGTATCTTTTTCACTGAAAACAGCTGATGGAAACCATGGTGATGACAGTGACTGAACTAGAGCATTACTCAACTTCTTTCTTAGAGTTGCTGAGGAGGTCTGTCTTCTCACCTTTGTGTTGGTAGAGGTGGTTTCTGGTTGTTCCCCACTCCCACTTCTTAATCAGTTGAATGACTTTCATAATGAGTTCAGAGACTGGGGGAAACACATTGAGAACAAATAGATGCATTTCCTTCTCATTTCAATCACGTAAATAAACAGTACTTTCACACTGACCATGAGTTTTGAAAGCTCTATCCTCCAGACTCTGGCTCCAGGTGTCTACTTCCTCCAGCAGCTCCACTCTCCACTGCTGAAAAAGACTTTTTCTTTCCTCCATATTCTTTGACCCCAGCAGCGTAGAACGATTAACATTAACCTTGTCTGGAAAAATGAGAATCTAATAAGCACCATGCATTCTTTATTGTATCACACATGATCACAGACAAGAGGAATCATTGACAACATTTCTCTCTGGGTGTCAATGCAGTTTGACGAATGAGCTTACAGCTGCCAAAATAACAGCATTTAATGGGTAAAACTATGTCATCTGAGCAGGACCATCACCTTCTAGTATTTAAAGAAAAGTAAAAATAAGCCCCCCCACCCCTCCATAGTAACTGGATATTACCAGGAACATGTAATGAGCCTTTATTTTGAAAATAAGCCCCCCCAATAGTAACTGGATGTTAGCAGGAAGTCTGTACAGAGCCTTTATTTTGAAAATAAGCCCCCCCCCCATTATAATAGAATGTTACTAGGAAACATGTAATGAGCCTGGTTTTTCAAAATAAAACCTCCAGATGGTTACAGAATGTTCCGGGAAGCCTGAAAGACGCTGGTATTTCAAAATAAAGCCCCCAGATGGTTACAGGATGTTCCCAGGGAGCCGGAAAAAGAGTGGATTTTCAAAATAAAACCCCCAGATAGTTACAGAATGTTTCCATGTTTCCAGGAAGCCTTAAAGATGCTGGTTTTTCAAAATAAAACTCCTGGATGATGACAAGACCTTACCAGGAAGCCCAAAGGAGTCTGGGGGCTCCGGCGAAGCCCCATGCAATGCATTGGCACTTATATTATTATTCCTCGAACATTCCACGTTTATTATGGGTGCCTTGCCAGCTGGGGGCTCCGCAATGAAGGTGTGAAAGGGAACATTCAAGGAAACCTGTTTAAAATCATCACTCAGTCCGACACTCATTACTTCATCCAGGCTCCGACCCATCAGGAGAAGATGGCCTGGATAGACGCCATCAGAGAGCAGACATAGATGTCCACATTTCATTTTGACGTTTCATCTGTTATGAAGAAAACTGAAATTACACATTCCATGAATGTACTGTAGCAACAAACTGGGCCGACGATTTTAAATTACATAACATAGCTGTTGATCTGATCTTCCCAAATAAAAAAACTAAGAATTCTGTATTTGAAAATCGTGAATTGAAAATCAAATTCCATTTGATCCTACTTATAGCTGTAAGAAAATAAGGATGTAAAGTAAGTAATGAGCTTATAAATATATTGTTTAATACTCAATGTATGGTTCTCAATTTTTCTCACTTGTGAATGCTTACAAAAAAAAAGCACTTTGTTAGGAGGGCTCTTTCCTAATTTCAAATTTCCATTTCTATTTCTAAATAAAAGTTTAGAAATTTAGAAAAAATGTTATTGAAATTATCCAATTATCCAATTATTCAAACAGAGCTGTGTCGCAGAACTTATTCAATATACTTATTATAGCTTAATATACATCAGACCTGAGCTAACACTCTCAATAATGTAACGTGTTGACTTTATGAATGGATTCGTTATTTCAAATTTTAAGCACTGGAAAAAGTGATATTATAATTGCCTGTTCCACTATTACATCATAGTTTCATACTTTGGCTGGAATATGTATGTTTGATTACATTTTATGTGGTATCAAATGGGTCCTAAAAGTCTGAGATGTTGGGTGGTGAAACTCCTAGGTGGTTTTTACTCAACTGCAGGATCTGAAGATGAGAGAAAGTACATGTCAAGACAAGAAAATCCTCAGGAGATTTTCATATTGTGCACAACTGGAAGGCTCGCTGGTTTGTACTGCTGCCAGACAAGCTGCTGTATTATAAATACGAAGGAGGCAGAAGAGACTTGTGTCAGCGAGGGAAGATCCCACTGAAGGACTGTGTGCTGACTTGTCCTTTTCTAGAATGCGAAAATCGTCCGGTGAGTTTTTGTCAGACTCAAGAACAAAACGAGATTAGAAAAAGATTCCAGACAACTTTGTTTTTTCAAGTCTTTTTATTTGATCAATGTAGACACTGTGAAAATGTATCTTTTAAGTAATTCCCCAATCAGAGAGGCCTCACTCGATGAGACAGGAAATGTCCTCAGGTTAATGTTCTGTCAGGACCTGAGTTCAAACATCTTCCAGCTTTCGAGACAACAATTTGTTCCCCAAAGAAGAAATAATTACATTTCCAACAGCAGTACATAAACACTGAAATAAGTATATATCAGTTACAGCACATTCAATATAGAATCTACTCTCATGTCTCATGGGGTGGAGTCAGGATGAGGGGATGGTTGAGGTAGAGGAAAGATGAGAGGAGATTATGATGAGCGCCAGCATGGAAAGAGAAAACTGAATATATTCCTTCTCTCTGTCCCTTTTCTCTCCTCCTTCTCCTTCTTCTTCAGTTCTTTGCTCTCCTCCTTTGCCTTCTTCTTCTTGTCCTTCTCCTGGAAGCTGGCCTCCTGTTCCAGGACTCTGCACCTCAGCCGCTTGTCACAGTTCTTCTGCAGAGCTTGGAATTTGACCTTCCATTGCTTTTGCACTTTCTGCTTCTCCACGTGCTGGAGCTGAAGATCTTTGACCTCCTTCTCCAACTCTTCCATCAAGTTGGCCAAGTCGTCTTTGACCTGACACAGCTGTGAGACGGAAGAGTCTAGGCTTTTATCCAGAGCAGCCTTCTCAACAGTCAGCTGGCTCTTCAGAGCAGACTGTATTGCAGCTGCAGCAGTGTTTTGTGCTGCCTCCTTCCTCAGAGCAGTTATCTCTGCTGCCTGCTCCTCCATAGCTGCCAGCCTCTCCGCAGTCAGCTTCTGCAATGCAGCGTTTTCTGCAGTCAGAGCACTGTTCTTTGCTGCCTTCTTCCTCAGAGCAGTTATCTCTGCCACCTGCTCCTTCATAGCTGCCTTCTTCTTTGCAGCCAGCGTCTTTAATTCAGCATTTTCTGCAACCAAAGCAGTGTTCTCTGCTGCCTGCTTCTTTAATGCAGAATTTTTTTCAGTGTTTTGTGCAGCCTGCTTTTTCAGAGCAGTTATCTCTGCTGCCTGCTCCTTCATAGCTGCCTGCTTCTCCGCAGCCAGCTTCTTTAATGTTGCATTTTCTGCAGCCAGAGCAGTGTTCTCTGCTGCCTCCTTCCTCAGAGCAGTTATCTCTGCCGCCTGCTCCTTCATAGCTGCATTCTCAGCAGCGAGCTCCTTGTTCTCCCTCTTTGAGTCCAGCAGGGCTTGGCGGAGGGCCTTCAGCATTTTGGTGACGCTGCACCCATTATTTTGGGCAGTATCATGAGACTGCATTTGTTCAAATGACTGAAAGACAAAAATATACATATAACAGGTAAAAACACAAAACACACTAACTTCAGAAATATTCAAAGATACAGAGCTTGATGATTTTTTGTCATTTACACACGTCTGCTTTTAAAGTCTGTAAAACTACAGTAAAGTAAGATGAAGAAAGAAATGACAATTGTGTTTTGTGGATAAAACTAAAACAGTTTAACCTGAAGTCTTTCCTGCTAAGAACAAAACTTACTTTGTCTCCTGAGCCGTTGATCTTCTCCATGTTGGATGAAGGCAGGTGATCCAGTGGAACAAAGTTCTTTAAAAGTATTTTTGCTGTGAAGCGCTGGTCTACTGACTGTCAATCTGTGACAGTTTAACAAAGTTGTTAGAGAAAAGATTCTCGTGCAGCCGTCCTCTACTAATGGTGGTAGAGTCTGATTCTGCTGAGAATTGTTTCTCCTTAATACAAAGGAATCTTAATAAAAAGGATCTAAATCTTTATATAAGAGGCAATTGGCTTTGATCTAGAATCCAGAGGTCTAAATGTGACATCAAAGGATTAGAGGACTGCCTGTTTTGTCATGTGAAATGGGATGAAACATCATTACCAAACACACACACACAAACACAGACACACACACACACACACACACACACACACACACACGCACACACACACACACACACACTTCAGTCTGATCTTCTTGCTGTCTTATGTCACATGTCAGGATGAGCTCAGCCCCACCGGCGGCTTCTCTCTGCGCAGCTGTCTGGTGTCGTCTCTGGATGATAACGGAGTTCCCTCAGGTGGGTTTACCAGAACATGTTACAGTTTTTTTTGATTGCTAAACGACAGTGGGCACAACTGGAGTCACATGTGCAAAACTCTAACTACAGTCTGCACAGCAGCAGTTCATGTGGACCAAACTCTAGTTCGTTTTTCATTGCTTGAACACAGTTTTCAAAACTCTACACACTTATCCCATGACTTTAACCACAACCTGCACAACACTGTGGATTTACAGCACTTTGTTCAAATGCTAACACACTGCTGTCAAAACTGTGAACCACATTCAAAACGGAATAGATTTCAGCCTTGTGCCTTTCAAACACTGCTGATTGCAATTTCAGCTGAAAGGCTAAGCAGGTGTCTTGTTTTAAACTTGTTAGTGAACACACACACATATATATATATATTACAGTATATATAGGTAGAGCTCAGAAAGACTCATTTTGGAAATGGAACAAGGAAGATGGGTTCGTGGAGGGAGAAGGGTGGCAGGGAGAGGGCGGATGCATGGAGGAAGACAAAGAAGACAAAGAGCTGTTATTTCAGATGAAATAAGGGCTACACTTATAGACCATGTCGTGAACCATGGTCTCTCATTGAGAGAGGCAGGGTTGAGGGTGCAACCCAATCTGCAAAGATCCACAGTGGCATCTCTAATGCGAATTTTCTATCATACAAACAGGTGAAAGTTACATCCTTACAGTAAATGAAAACATTACAGCAATCTTTTTTGTATTGCAATTATAGAATATTTACACAGATATATATTACAGTAAGTTTGACTGTAAAATATATTTTTACAACAGGACCCAAAGGCTGCCCCCAACAGGGGGAAGAGGAAAAATATTTTCAGATGCGCAGGAAAATGCTATTGTTGACATGGTTGTTGTCAACAATGCAATAAAACTGCGGGAGATTCACGATAGAGTGCTGGCTGATAATGATATATTTGAAAATGTTATTTCTGTCAGCACAACAACTATTGCTCGAGTCCTAAAGAAACACCAAGTTACAATGTAACAGTTATACACTGTACCGTTCAAGAGAAACAGTGAACCGCCCACATGACCAAATGTCTCTTTTGGAAGCCATGCGTGCCGGATGTGAGGACACGAGTCCAGAGGACTGCCAGGGATGGATAAGGCACTCCAGAAGGTTCTTCCCCAGGTGCATGGCAAGAGAGAACATTAGATGTGATGTTGATGAAAACCTGTGGCCTGATGCTAGAGAGAGGCAGGATTAGCCCCTCAATTATTTGTTCGAATTACAGTATGTACTTTTAGTTTCTACCTTTTTTTTCTCATTACAGTAATTCCGTAAATTACTACAGACTATTGAAGCAAACTGCTAATTTTCATTTACCTTAAAGAATTATGTTCTAAATCATGTGAAAGAATGTCACTCTTTTCTTTGAAGAAAATATGACATTTTATGAAGTCACTGAAATTGTTCAAGCTGTAAAGATGAAAAGTTTGTATTTTCTGTATTGGTGTTTCATGCTAGTGTTTTTACTCTCAGTGTGTTCTGAGTGACAGTGTGTGTTATCTCAGTGAGGGTTGTGCATAGTGTTTGGCTGCACTGAGCGTGTTTTGAGCCATGTGTTAAGAGTTGTGTTGCTTGGAATGAGTTTTGCAGGTGATGTGAACTGTTTAGCTCAGGTGACTGTTGGTAGTGCAGACTGTAGTTAGAGTTTTGCACATGTGACTCCAGTTGTGCCCACTGTCGTTTGGCAATCGAAAAAAACTGTGAAACAAGACATCGGTGTTTTTGAGAATAATGACATTTTTATCTGTCAGCAAATCTGAACTTTATCCTGCTGATGAAATGTGCCTCATGTTGTGAAACACAGGAGTGATGATGAGGAGATGAATACAAATAATTATTAGATATATAAAAATAAAAAGTTACTGTTTTGATTTACATCTTTTAACTGCAACTCTGTCATATTTTATGTTTATATCTTTAATCTCCGTTGCATAACTTTCACTTATAATCACGATACTTGCCATTTTAATTTGCTTTATCTCCCCCCTCACCTTCTAATTTCCATTGATTAATCTAATTCTGATTTATTTTATAACTTAATCCATTGAAACTTTATTGATTTTATCTCCATCCTGTGTTTTCCTTCTGTGCAGGTGTGAAAGGAAACATTCAAGGAAACCTGTTTAAAATCATCACTCAGTCCGACACTCATTACTTCATCCAGGCTCCGACCCATCAGGAGAAGATGGCCTGGATAGACACCATCAGAGAGCAGACATAGATGTCCACATTTCATTTTGACGTTTCATCTGTTATGAAGAAAACTGAAATTACACATTCCATGAATGTACTGTAGCAACAAACTGGGCCGACAATTTTAAATTACATAACATAGCTGTTGATCTGATCTTCCCAAATAAAAAACTAATAATTCTGTATTTAAAAGTTTGAACATGGAGGATTTAAATGTATTTAAAAGATACAAATGTAGCAATTCGTTTGTGATTTAAGTTTTCTTCAGTATTAAACATTAACATTTTTAAATCTCTCTATATGGTGACTTTTTAATAAATCTACACACCAGTGGTGCAAAGTACATATACAGGTCAAGTTTAGCACGAATGTATAATTTAGTAAACATGAGCTTAACTTGATTAATTCCATTTGATCCTACTTATAGCTGTAAGAAAATAATGATGTAAAGTAAGTAATGAGCTTATAAATATATTTTTTAATACTCAATGTATGGTTCTCAATTTTTCTCACTTGTGAACGCTTACAAAAAAAAGCACTTTGTTAGGAGGGCTCTGTCTTAATTTCAAATTTCCATTTCTATTTCTAAATAAAAGTTTAGAAATTTAGAAAATGTTTTATTATTATCTAAAAACAAACACTTCAAACAGAGCTGTGTCGCAGAACTTATTCAATATACTTATTATAGCTTAATATACATCAGACCTGAGCTAACACTCTCAATAATGTAATGTGTTGACTCTATGAATGGATTCGTTATTTCAAATTTTAAGCACTGGAAAAAGTGATATTATAATTGCCTGTTCCACTATTACATCATAGTTTCATACTTTGGCTGGAATATAGATGTTTGATTACATTTTATGTGGTATCACATGGGTCCTAAAAGTCTGAGATGTTGCTTGGTGAAACTCCTAGGTGGTTTTTACTCAACTGCAGGATCTGACGACAAGAGAAAGTACATGTCAAGACAAGAAAATCCTCAGGAGATTTTCATATTGTGCACAACTGGAAGGCTCGCTGGTTTGTGCTGATGCCAGACAAGCTGCTGTATTATAAATACGAAGGAGGCAGAAGAAACTTGTGTCAGCGAGGGAAGATCCCACTGAAGGACTGTGTGCTGACTTGTCCTTTTCTAGAATGCGAAAATCGTCCGGTGAGTTTTTGTCAGACTCAAGAACAAAACGAGATTAGAAAAAGATTCCAGACAACTTTGTTTTTTCGAGTCTTTTTATTTGATCAATGTAGACACTGTGAAAATGTATCTTTTAAGTAATTCCCCAATCAGAGAGGCCTCACTCGATGAGACAGGAAATGTCCTCAGGTTAATGTTCTGTCAGGACCTGAGTTCAAACATCTTCCAGCTTTCGAGACAACAATTTGTTCCCCAAAGAAGAAATAATTACATTTCCAACAGCAGTACATAAACACTGAAATAAGTATATATCAGTTACAGCACATTCAATATAGAATCTACTCTCATGGCTCATGGGGTGGAATCAGGATGAGGGGATGGTTGAGGTAGAGGACAGATGAGAGGAGATTATGATGAGCACCAGCATGGAAAGAGAAAACTGAATATATTCCTTCTCTCTGTCCCTTTTCTCTCCTCCTTCTCCTTCTTCTTCGGTTCTTTGCTCTCCTCCTTTGCCTTCTTCTTCTTGTCCTTCTCCTGGAAGCTGGCCTCCTGTTTCAGGACTCTGCACCTCAGCCACTTGTCACAGTTCTTCTGCAGAGCTTGGAATTTGACCTTCCATTGCTTATGCACTTTCTGCTTCTCCACGTGCTGGAGCTGAAGATCTTTGACCTCCTTCTCCAACTCTTCCATCATGTTGGCCAAGTCGTCTTTGACCTGACACAGCTGTGAGATGGAAGAGTCTAGGCTTTTATCCAGAGCAGCCTTCTCAACAGTCAGCTGGCTCTTCAGAGCAGACTGTATTGCAGCTGCAGCAGCGTTTTGTGCTGCCTCCTTCCTCAGAGCAGTTATCTCTGCCACCTGCTCCTCCATAGCTGCCAGCCTCTCTGCAGTCAGCTTCTGCCATGCAGCGTTTTCTGCAGTCAGAGCAGTGTTCTTTGCTGCCTTCTTCCTCACACTGAAAAAAATAACTCATAGAATTTACTTAAAAAAATCTGAGTAACAATTTGCACTCATTTTTTTGAATAAATTTTAATGCTATAATCTTGAGTGCAACTTACTTATGAGAATGAAGTAAAATTTACCTCTAAATATATATGAGCAGTCAGAAATATTGAGTAAATGTTAATGAATTATTTTCATTTTGGAAAATAACAATTAATTAAATATTAAGTAACTATTTACGTAAATGTTAATTAATTTTCTGTGATGAATGTTAATTGTACCACAAATCACAATAAGATTCTTAACCATTTTCTTTTTTTGGGCATCTTTAGCAAATTACAGTTAATACTGCCGAAATAATAATCAAAATGACAAATGATGATAAATGATAAGAAACTTGGACCACAGCCCACAAATAAGAACAAAAAGTGCAAGGGGGCAGTCTACAAATTGTACATTAAGACCCTTTCACATATTTTTATAACAAACTTGGTAATATCAACTGAGAGGGGACAGCTTAACAGGGCTTCATTCTATCTAGTTCAAGGAAAACTTAAAAAAAAAAAAACTTTCACAGAATTCCCGTACCCAAGCAAAATCTCTTTGCCTTCATGGAGGATGGCTACATTCTTAAACCATTTTTTTTAAAGGTCAACTTTAGCAAATTAAAAGTTAATACTGCCCAGATACTAAATATGACAAATAATGATAAAAAGAAACTTTGAGTACAGACCACAAAAAAAAAAATACAAAAAGGCAGTCAATAAAAGCTACATTAAGATCTTTTCACAATTAGTTTTTTTTTTGCAAATATGTAACACTTGATAACAATTTGAACAGTCAGTCAAGAGAAGGTAACAGAATGCTCAATTACGCAAGGTGGAAGCATTAACGTGTTTTGGATTTCAATCCGGCTATTTTTGGGGACAGCTTCAGGCCGTCAAGTTCAAGGAAAACTTTTTGAAATGTCTCAAAAGTGTACTGCAGTGTTTTGGGGTATGCTAAGTTCAGGGCATAAATTACCCCCATGACCAAAGCACATGCTTTCACAGGATCATAGCAGGTCCTGCATACAATTTA
Organism: Paralichthys olivaceus; assembly: GCF_024713975.1. Classification (NCBI taxonomy): domain Eukaryota; kingdom Metazoa; phylum Chordata; class Actinopteri; order Pleuronectiformes; family Paralichthyidae; genus Paralichthys; species Paralichthys olivaceus. Next base: position 26,358,751 of record NC_091097.1, on the reverse strand, counting down.
CAACAATAATAAAGAAAAAAAAAAATAAGGAACATGTTTATGGTGACTTCATTATTGGGGTAAAAAAAGGATCACTAAGCATAGAACACAGCACAAGACTTTCAACCTAAGGGACTTTTAAGGATCTTGTTGCTCAAGATCACTATGAGTTAGGTAGAAGAATGACCGCATTTGCCAAGTGGGCCAAGCTATGAACAGGCAGAGGCTAATCTAATGGGGCATAGTACTGAAACTTAATGCTCTATGCCTCAATAGGTTAGCTTTAGCTGCCTATCAATAATACGGTCTGTTCTTTAAATCTTGTGCCTCTGCACAACTGTCCCAACACTTTTGTTAGAAAGAGTGCAGTAGCAATCAGTCATTTTGCAGGGAAAGGCTTCAGAGTTACATGATATTGATTGAGAGGTAAAATCTGATACTTCAGCAGAAGGCTCGGACAATATGATAAATATATTTTACTCATTTTACCTGGCAATCTTAATAAAGGTCCTCCTCTTTCTCTCCAAGATACAAAATGAGGCCACGGATGACTGCTTCATGTCTCTCCTCAATGCTTTGATTCTGTGGACAGATTAACAAGAACTAAAATACTGAAATCTTATTGTTACATGAGCACATGGAGTGTTGAAGCCATCAAGTGCAAGTAGCAGGGGAGGTAAGAGTAAAATCAAATTAACACACAAAACAAGACGACATGTCTCGCCACAAAAGCTACACAAACACAACAAACCTGAGTCCACAAATGGTCTCAACTTGTGACCCACTACTCCGCCTTTAGCCTTCATCAAGGTGATGAGTTTTGGAGTATAGTAGTCGAGTTTGTCCATGAACCTCTGCTCCAGTGAAATTGTTGTTATTCTCTTGAATTCCTGCATGATCTGCATCAACAAAACCAAATATCAGGAACCATTATTAAATGCAAAATGAAATGAGTGAACTGAGAGGATTCAACTTAACATAGAATGTTAATTCATCTTAATATTGGACTGAAAATCATATGCTAGATAAAGTACTATAAGTGTCTACAGATTCACCTACCCCATCTTCACACACAAACAGGGCAGGCCACCTCTCTCTGAAATCATCTGTAGGTAGATTCGCACTCACAACCTCGAGCCTTTGAATGGAGAATGTTTTGGCCATTTTTTCTTGAATGACTTTGGTGTTCTTCTTCTTCACTTCATTAAGAAGTTCCAGTCTCTCCATCTCCAAACTCTCACTCTTTTCTCCTTTTGGATGTGGGGGAACGTAATTCACCTCTGCTTTCGTTGGTCTCTTGCAGTTTTTTGCAGGTGTTTACTCACCTGGGAGCTTCCTTTTCAAGGAGTTGACACTAAGCTCAGGACAAGGAACGTCATTCTTTCTCAATTTAGAACGGTGATTGCCCATCTTGTTTCGAAGACGCTGCAGCCATCCATACATGCCTGAAACTGAGGTTTCAGGCTCCTTCAGGCATGGATGCTTTTTTAACAGAGCTTCCACAACTGCCAATCTTTAAAGACAATTGGGATAAGCAGTCTAGGAGAATATGGTGTCAGCAAGTGTCTCAAGTATCTTTGACTTAAGGCTAGAATTTTTAAGGAGCGAACCATTGTTTTCATAAGCCTGATTTCCGTCCTGAAGGAGCAATTCAACATCATACGAAAATGTAGGAATCTGAAAATTTGCTGGCCATGCTGTTGTTCTACATTCTGGAGACTCTGGTAATATGACCGTGTCAGCTGAGCCTGTTGAGCAGGTGTTATCCTGTGAAGACGAGGCAGAAGAGGAAGTTGCTGAATTGTCCTGGCCTATGGGGGTCAGTGTGAGAAGAACCGGCTCTGTATTAACAAGTTTGATTGTATCTTTGTCCTTAATCACATCTGTTGATGTTAGTGTGAAGAACTGGTTATCAAAATCTTTGTCCATATACATAATAGCAAAGCTTCCTTGGAGATGAAACTGATCTTGCACAGCTGCTAGAAGTTCGTTCACAGTACCAGGGACTCCATTTGGCAATATTAACTTGTGGGCTTGAGCATCTTCAAAAGTGACACGCAATTGAGTTGGGGCAGACATAATGGCTTTGGTGTAGGGGCATCTACAAGAAAAATGAAAAACAGATTAGACAAGAGCAAATATTGCATTTCCCCAGACCATTGAGACAGTTCACATTCGTAAGGTTACTACCCAATAGCTATTGGGTAAATAAGTTACCTGTTATAATACAGCACAATTTAGATTCATTTAGATTCACACAATTTAAGGTTATATGTTACCTAGTCTGACAAGCAGATGTGGTGTTTCAGAGAAACCATCCGATGCCCTTGCACAGCATACGCAGCCAATGGGTATGTGTCGGTTAGTTGGGAGTGCTCAATCACTTTCACTACCCTTGTGGCCTCCAACTTGAAACTACCAAAATGCTCCAAGTACCATGCACTTTGCAACTTCACCACAAAAAGTAAGTGGTCACGAATAACAATGATTTGTCATATTTCAACAAAGTCGGGCAATCCAGAAGTGGAGCCATACACCAAGATCATGCCAATACTGTAACTGGTACCCTGAAATTCTGCCTGTTTTGTCAAATGAACAACAGTCTCTTCAGGAAATTTCTGTGATACAAATTCCTGTATGTTCTCATTTACAACTTCCAATGGGACAGTTGATGTCTTTGATACAGAAATAACAAGTCTTTGTATATTTGATGGGGATGATACGCAATCATGAACTGGTGTTTTCTTGCCATAGACTTCAAGATGGTGCAGTTATTAGTCTGCCTAACTAACTTCTTAAAGAAGCAATGTTTTGCTTCAAATCGCATCGTCCATAAGGACACTAGCGGACCAAATGCTTGGATGAGCTGTGGGTAATGCTCCACAAAGTGATGTGTTGAAATCAGTCTCTCTTGAGGAAAAACACTGCAAAATCTTTCTCTATGCTCAGCAATCAGACTATCTAGGAAACCAATACTTTCATCTGTATGAGTAGGTGACATAACCAAAGAAACAACATCTCTGAGTGACAATAACAACTGCCAGGTGAGATCCTCTTCTGGTATTTTGGCACCGATCATAAGCGGCAACAGCCTCAGTAAACACCAATTTTCAGTTGCATTGCCACCAATGGTTCTATCCGAGGCAAAGTTTGGTGGAACACCTTGAGGAGAATTTGTGCTGTCTTTCCACTTGTATGGGAATTGATTGATGATTCTATTGAGCTCTTCATAAGAAAAGTATTTTCTCTTTATTAGGATATCTAGACACAAAGCTAATTCCACAGGTACTATACCCTTAAGCAAGTCGTGGAGTACATCAGGTGGGTAGCCTGTTATCACATGAAAATGACTTAATCTTTGAATAATTGCACAAGGTCTTTTTACTCCACGACTGTGGGTGTTACCAGCCAAGGCTGTTTCAATGTCCACCTCATATTGCTGCTTTGTTCTGCTAGGGAAAGCTCCTGTCCTAACTTCTTGCTTCTGAAACTGGGACCGTTGTCCAACACAAAATCTACAAACGTATGTCCCACTAAAACTTTCAACAAACCCTCCAACTGAGTGGGCACCAAGATTATCAGCAAATACGGTGCCCTTTACAATTTTTCCTAAACATGAAACAAAAATGCCGTCTTCCTCGAAGCTTTTTAAATCATTCAATAATGGCTCCAATATTTTGACATAACCGAATTTCTTAACATCTGTAGCCTTGCATAAAACCGCTAAGTAAATAGATGATAGTCTAGACCTCAATACTGATGGAATGTCAGCAAATACCCAGTAAACACCAGTCACCTTGTGTTTCTTACTAGAGGTGCCTAACGGGTTACAAATTTCAAAGTCATCCGAATAGAGAAGCAGTGAAAGCCTTAACTCTTCTCCAGACAGAAATGTGTTTTCTTTAAAGTTAGAACCGTCACGAAAACTAGTATACTGACATGAGGAGTCACAATGCCTTGTTGACCTACTCTTCAAAACCTTTTCTTGGATGTCACTATTTTTCAGAATATGAGACAGGGATTGCAAAATTGGAATATACTGGAATGACCTGTTCTCTTCAGCATCAAGTATATATTCTATTGGTTCAACAACAGAGAAATGTTCCTTGAAATAAATATTTCTGCTGTACGCTGTACTGAGAGTACCTTCCTTACTAAAGGCTACACTGACAGGATTTAACTGACAAATGTGCGTCTGTGATCAGTAATTCTTCAACAGTGCAGCCATGATTTTCTAATGGCTCACAAACAATGTTTTTGATAACAGATGCAGATGCTGAACCAACAATAAATTGAAGCTCTTCAACAATCTCATCTACACACCTACTAGGCACATTGAATATGCATTCCAATTTCAGTATGACTTCGACCAAATCCTCACCCTCATTGAGGATTCCTTCATCAAAAGTAACTTCACTTTCCTCTACAGGCCATATACTATCCTCAATATCCTGAACAGGAAGTGTATGTGTATGTAATACTGTATCTTTAAAATCTTCAAGGCTGTGAGGATTGTGTTTCCTACTTTTATGTGAGGCAAAAGTTGAATATATATTAGTACTATACTCACAATCTTTGAAAACGCATTGAACTTTCTCAAATTTTTTCAAATGTGCCCTTAAATGTTCAAAATATCGCCTTTCAGTGTTAAAATTTTGTGAACTACATATAAGGCATGACAATTAAACAGTTTCCTGTGACTGAACAGCTGGAATGTGATCTCTAGATAAATGTGTACGAAGTGCCCCCCAACTTTTGAATAAACAAGGGCAATCTGCAAACAAGCAGGGTACTGACCGACCTTGACCGGTGTGCAAATGTTTCAGTCTATAATGCTTTAAGAGCTCTAAACATTTAGATGCCCTGAAGTCACAATTCTTGCATGGCCATCTCATAAGTCTACTGTCTCTCCCTGATGATGTCCACAATGAAAACAGTTGAAGTGTACACTTCCCTCAACTGTCACCTGCACTGGCTCATCCTAACAGCAAGCAGTTCCCTGTGTATAAACAGATAGTGCGTGACATTTAAAACAATAACCTACAAAGTGAAACTACCTTTTTATATAACATTTTAAAAGTGAATTTGGGACATTAACCAGAAAACTTTTACTCACCCATGAAAAGCTAATGATGCAGCACTGTTCAAATTATTCCACCAGCTCCTGTTGAAGAAAATGTTGAAGGAAATGTCTCATTCTTTGTTACATTAGAAAAAAAATAAAATAAAATAAAGTTGGGCTGTTCACCTAAGACTTTTTTCATTTCCATTGTCAAGGTTGGACTAGGACTGGGGCCCTCAACAAACTAAATTTATCCAGTTTTGTTTCATCACATTGCCCAGATTCAGCACCGGTTTGGCACTGGTCTACTCTACAGCCACCGGCCGCCCTGAGGCCGTTTGAGCCCCAGCCTAGTTAAGCTTAGATAGCCATAATGGAGATAGAAAAAAAGTTTACCCCATACAACCGTGTTTAACGTTAACGTTACCCCGTAGCGGAACAGCGCCATGTCACCACTGATTTTGATGTTTTTACCGAGTTAAATGAAGCACTCACATAGGTCAGGCTTATGCAGTTAACATACAAGTTATTTTAGCCATTAGCACGCAAGCCGCCATTACATGGAGCCAAATTTACTTTTAAAACTGTCTGTAGGCTCTGTTGGAGCAAGTTGTTACCATGTAAATAAAAATGCACTGGCGTTAAAAGCAATAAACGTTAGCCATCGTCGTGACATGAAAATCAAACTCCTAAAGCTAACGTTAAGCCAAGCTGTTTCACCTGACCAAAGAGATGAGGCAGTTAACGTTACATCCTTTGTTACTGAGGCTAACTACGAACAACTGCTTACTGTATAAGCACACCAAAAATACGACTTTCAAAGTGTACAGCAAGCAATAAATGAACTCAAACCAGAAAATAGAAAGGGAATACTTACGTGTAACAACTTTAGAATCTAGGCAAAATGGCGATTCCCGCTATCGACTCACTCTCCACTAACGTCTTCTTGTTGAACTTGTCTGTTGCCTCGACATGTCCTCTGACTCACTGCGCATGTGCAAATTAAGACCCAAATTTCTAAATAAAAGTTACTTAGTATTGTCAGGTGTAGTGCCTTGACAGAAATTCATTTAAATAACATTTGAAAATCTCTTGTAAGATTTACTTGTCCCACTCAGTAAATTGATTACACAAATGAATTGTGTAATTTTCTTTGTTTTTATTGAGTTCCACCCAAAATTAATATTACAGTGTAAACATTACTATTTTTCAAGGAATATATTTTACTATACCCCAGAGTCATTTCTGTCAGTGCAGAGCAGTTATCTCTGCCGCCTGCTCCTTCATAGCTGCATTCTCAGCAGCGAGCTCCTTGTTCTCCCTCTTTGAGTCCAGCAGGGCTTGGCGGAGGGCCTTCAGCATTTTGGTGACGCTGCACCCATTATTTTGGGCAGTATCATGAGAATGCATTTGTTCAAATGACTGAAAGACAAAAATATACATATAACAGGTAAAAACACAAAACACACTAACTTCAGAAATATTCAAAGATACAGAGCTGGATGATTTTTTGTCATTTACACACGTCTGCTTTTAAAGTCTGTAAAACTACAGTAAAGTAAGATGAAGAAAGAAATGACAATTGTGTTTTGTGGATAAAAAAACTAAAAACAGTTTAACCTGAAGTCTTTCCTGCTAAGAACAAAACTGTGAACAAAGTTCTTTAAAAGTATTTTTGCTGTGAAGCGCTGGTCTACTGACTGTCAATCTGTGACAGTTTAACAAAGTTGTTAGAGAAAAGATTCTCGTGCAGCCGTCCTCTACTAATGGTGGTAGCGTCTGATTCTGCTGAGAATTGTTTCTCCTTAATACAAAGGAATCTTAATAAAAATGATCTTAATCTTTATATGAGAGGCAATTGGCTTTGATCTAGAATCCAGAGGTCTAAATGTGACATCAAAGGATTAGAGGACTGCCTGTTTTGTCATGTGACATGGACACACAAACACAGACACATGCGCGCGCGCGCACACACTTTTTCTCCAAACCAGCCCGGTGGTGGTTTACGGGGACTACCCTTTCCCGAGGTCCTAGAGCAATGGGAGTCAGGTCAACACACTGCAAAAAATCTGAAAAAAATTCAGCTCACTTTAGGCTGAAGATACGAGCTACAGAACTCTATACACACGACCCTGACTGGGTGGTGGTTTTTGCAGACATCGCTCTTTTTGACAAATGTGTGACATTTGAGGACACAACAAACAATGTTGGGACTTTAAAGGGACAATGATGTCACATTTTAAATAGCACTTCATTAACATAAACACACACACCTGACAGAACACAGCATAAGGGGGACCATCCTTTTATTACCATAAAATTAGGTTAAACCTTAGATATTTGTTTCAAATAAGAACACGATATGTATATAAATAAAACATAGATCACTTAAAAATAAGTGATCTCAATTCTGAGCTAAACCACATAATGAAGAATAACAGAACTTGAGGTTTTTTTTGCATTTCTTGGCAGCGAACTTTAAATAACTATTGCAATTTTAAACAGGATTTGCATAAAGCAAAAACATAATTTCTTAGCAGCCACACACGCTACAAACAAAAAACACATCCACTTTGAACTTCCATTAGCTTGTCTGCTGAAGTATTACTTGTATCCACTTTTACAATAACACATTTTTAGAAACATAGTGCCTTTTAAAACGTTGAGGCATCAGCCAAACCACAATGCAAACAAAAACAAATGAACATAAGTCAGTGGATTTACAGCTTTTGCTGATGTGCCTGCCTCTTTGCAGTTGTTCCCCGATTTCTCACAAAGTCCCTTATATTTTGCACTGTTCGTTGTGCTAACACGGAGCCTTCGACAATCTTGCAGTGACTGCATTCATTTTTGGAGGCTAGACTTCCTTTGTTTATGTTTGAGGACACAACAAACAATGTTGGGACTTTAAAGGGACAATGATGTCACCTTGTAAATAGCACTTCATTAACATAAACACACACACCTGACAGAACACAGCATAAGGGGGACCACCATTTTATCACCATAAAATTAGGTTAAACCTTAGATATTTGTTTCAAATAAGAACACGATATGTATATAAATAAAACATAGATCACTTAAAAATAAGTGATCTCAATTCGGAGCTAAACCACATAATGAAGAATAACAGAACTTGAGGGTTTTTTTGCATTTCTTGGCAGCGAACTTTAAATAACTATTGCAATTTTAAACAGGATTTGTATAAAGCAAAAACATAATATCTTAGCTTTCACACACGCTACAAACAAAAAACAAATCCACTTTGAACTTCCATTCGCTTGTCTGCGGAAATATTACTTGTATCCATTTTTACAATGACACATTTTTAGAAGCATAGTGCCTTCTCAAACGTTGAGGCATCAGCCAAACCACAATGCAAACAAAAACAAATGAACATAAGTCAGTGGATTTACAGCTTCTGCTGCTGTGCCTGCCTCTTTGCAGTTGTTCCCCGATTTCTCACAAAGTCCCTTATATTTTGCACTGTTCGTTGTGCTAACACGGAGCCTTCGACAATCTTGCAGTGACTGCATTCATTTTTGGAGGCTAGACTTCCTTTGTTTATGTGACTTTTGAAGTGCCGCATTACTGCAGCCACCTCAGCCTTGGACCACATCTTCTTTTTCCCTTTTCTGGAATCCTTTCCTTGATTACTTTTGCCTGAAAGATATAGAGGCAAATATGTAGAAAACATTTGTCACACAAACAGAAAAAAAAATTTGTTGGCTACTTGGATCTATCAAAACTTCCAACTAACTCCACTAATTAATAGTCTCTTTGATGAGGAGACTATTAGTTGCACTTGATATGATTTTCCCAACTAGATTTGTCTAACTCAGTTATTCATATTCAAACAATGTTATTCATTCACCCGTCAGTGTTTTTTATGTTGTGGATGATTGGTGCATATTGTATATACTGTACTCTGCACAAGTTTTAGGCAGATAAATCTGGGATGCTTATAAGAGTTATACCATTAATAGTTTGAGAATTATTTATATATTAACTGTTAAGAGAAAAACCCCAAGTCAAATCAATATTTGGTATGAGCACCTGTTCTCCTGTATACTTGGCAAGTAGGTTGTTCAGCATCCTTGGTAACTTTCCACAGTTCTGCTGTGGATTTAAACTCTCTCAACGTCTCTTCTGGCTCTGCATGTTATCCCAGATTGACATCATTATGTTGAGATCAGGAACCATATGTATAACACAGTGCGTAGGATTCACACTAACAGTGTATATTTGCACAAAAGCCGAAAATGGCAGAGGATAGTTCTTTGGGACAGATGCCTCCCTGATGGTATTGGGTGATGGATAAGATTCTCAACATCTAAATGTCCAAACGATTGCACAGTACTGTGTATTTTTCTGTATATTCTTTATATAATTAATTAGGAGTAATTTTTGGACAAAAGCAAAGAAATTTGCCACTGCCATTTATAGAATGAAATTGAAGTAAAGTAGAGAAATTGAGATGCACAGATGCAGGGGTAGAGAGGAGTATGACATGCAACAGAGGTCCTCACCAAGAATCCAACATTGCAGTTATGTAGTATCCTTCTTAACCAGCAACTGTATAATTTTTTGTTTTATTCCATTAAATCATTATATTTATCTGCTGTGTCTACATTTATTGCATTTTTTTCCTCTTTAATACCGTTCCTAAATACCTTCAAACTTGCCTTACCTTCAGATAGACAAGCAGTCTCATGTACTGTGGACGACACTGACGAAGCAGTTCCTGCTAAACACAAGGCAACAAAAGTTTTTTTTTCACAGGAAAAGGTCAATTTTAGCAATAGAAACATAACTTTAGGGTGTGGTAACTTACCTAAATCTGCAGTTTCCTGGACCTGTGCTTTGACTGTAGAAGGTAATGCAGCACCCACATGCTCACCACTTCCACCCTCTGATGCTGTGACGGCTGTGTCACTGTCATCCGACTCCCCCTCACTGTCCTTGGCCTCAGTGTCACTCAATGCAATTTCCTCTGGGAAAAGGTATTAAAACTAACATGAGTAGCTCATCATTACATGAAAAGCTAACAATTAATCAGTTTACAATTGGAAATTATATATTAGCTCACTATAGTAGTGTTAGGTAAATCCACAAGGGTAAAGGTAAGGATAATCAGAAAAAGGCTTTGGAATGAGATGCCAAAATTCACAAATCTGAAGCAGACTTTCAATTGCTGTGAAAAAGCCATTATATTGTGCAAACAAAATGGATTTAATACATTGTGTGCACACAAAATATATGATAGGACTTCCAAGGCTATGTAGTAATACTGATTTGGACAATGGAGTTTTGTAAAACGTTCACACAATATGATCATACAGCATTATCATAATACTATTGCAGTGCAAGTTGATAAACCACAATGTTGATTTATTTCCTAGCTCTACAGTAGTCAGCAGTAGAGTTTTTGATTCTGAACAGTAGACATTCCATATTCCATATTTGGACATGAAATGTGATCTGTGCTAAGAAAAAGTTAGTGACCAATGAACTAAGGCAAGTCCAGATGTCTTTGACTTGATGTTCAGAATAAAAAGCATACAACCCTAAGATAATATCCCTACGTGCTAATTTCTGTACGTACCTTCTATTTCAATCTCATCCAGAGATTTCCCCTGCAGGCTAGAGAGATGTCCTTTTTCCATGGTCAAAAGCAGTTTGGAAATCTTGGCCAGTTGTGTGGTGGGAACTGGTAATCTATAGAAATCCCTGTGAACACGGATGTCATGACCAAGGAAATCTGCAACCTGATCAAGTTCGTTGTTTTTTAAATTGAGGACTTGTGAAAGTGTGGCAACATGCTTCCTGAGTTGTGTCGACCTGAGGTGCTCGGGGTGCTTTGCTCCACACTGGCTTGCATGAACACGCAAACAGTCCTGTCCTCTGTAGTGGCTCATGGATTTGGGTCTTGCAAACAGGAAGACATTTGTGGCACAAATACCACATTCAGATCTTTTACTGGTCAAGAGTGACAAAGCATCTACCACACTTGGGGTGAGCAGAACTGCAACCTTTCTACCTCTTTTTCCCATGATTTCCATTCTGCTAAAATAGTTGCAGAGCTTCTTTTCAATATTTGACAGTCCCATAGCAACATCCTCATGAAGCTTTGAGCAGTCTCTCTCATTAAAACTTTTGAGGCGCATTTTTAAAACCTCCCCAGCACGTCTACGATTGAACACAATGATTTGGGAAAGCGTAACCTGTGCAAGTCGAGCATAATTCTGGGCCGTGTCTTCCTCCTTCAAGTTGTAAAAGGCACTTTCCGCAGATTTCTCAAGGAACCGATGAAGCATCTGAACATCTTCAGTGAAGGGTAATGTTGATGGTTTGTTGTACTTTGCATCACTCAGTGTGTTCAGGGCACTGTGGGACACCAACTCAGTCCACTTGGACGTGTACAATTTCTTGAAAATGCTCGTGGACTTGATCAGTTCTTCATCTTCTGCCATGAGGGCCCGACAATGAACGATGTCACAGATTTTGTTTAGAGTATGTCCCAATTTCAGCGCAAGGCTGGGTGTTTGGTATGTGAGTTTTTCTTCATCAAATCCTGAAACTTTTTTTACTGCTTGCACAACTCTCTGGAAGTTTGCAGGTTTAACAGCCTCCTCTAGGTTATGTATTGAGAATTCTGTGCGCAAACACAACAACAGACGTCCCATTTCACGAAGCTTCTGTCGTATGTACTCATACTTTGTAGGGTCTTGTCCGTGCCTGTTGTAGAGTGACTGGGCAAACTGAATAATAGAAAAGTCATTCCGCACAACTGAGGCAACCTCATCTTGTTTCATGACACTAAGCAGCTTCCACACTCCACTTGAGATCTGCTGACAGGACACAGACTGTTGAGCTACAGCCAAACCCAGTACTTTGGTTCTTCCAGGTTCTTTATCCAAATCTTCATTTTCTGGCTTGCAGGGGCATCTGCGGACATGTCTCCACAGTTCCTTACGAATGTACATCCCTTGACAGTACATACAGTGAATAAAGTTTCCTGCCACAGCTTCAGCTTTTGGTTTTTTCTTCACTTTCAGTTGTCCAGTTCCTTCTTTTAAAACTTCAGCGTTATGTCTAAAATTTCCTTTGTTCCTCATTTTTACTAATATTTTTTTGCGCTCTTTGGAGTGCTCAGGGAGAGAAAATGCATGCACAATTTCAGCATGTGTCTTGTGTGTTTTCAAGTGGCGTGAAATTTTACTTTGTGGCTTACCACAAACATAACAGTAATTTTTTTTGCTCAATATCAGATGTGTAGATTCTGGTTTGTGTAACTCAGCTTCACCCTCTGGCTTATCATTCGACATTTTAGCAGCCTTGGCACCCATGTCATCTTCAAGAGGTTTCCAACATTTTGACGTGCTGGGTACAACTGGAAAGCTTGTGTCTGACACTTTAGATGTTCTGAAATCGGGCATTGCTGGATTTACTTGAATCTTTTCTTGTTTTGAGTGATGAGACATAAAGGGCACTCTTGCATCTGAGTCTTCGTCTTCTTCATCTTCTTGTGACTCCGAGTCTGGTATGTATTCCTTATCAGACATATTCTGATCAACATCCGATATTTGGTCCGGTTCGGAACTTGGTGCGTTATCCTGATCTGACGACATCTCACCCTCAGTACATTCAGAAAACTGCTGCTCCTGAAATGGTGAGAAAACAATTTGTTTTGAGTGGTGATCTACATTTTATAGATGGCAGCTTGATTCACAGGAAATTAGTGAGATCACACTGCAATCAATCTTGCCAGGCTTCAAGCTATGTGTTAGTGGCTGAAACCCAGTGGTTAAGACCAATCAGTGTGATGCGTTTTAAGGTGTGACGACTGTCTATGATGAAGAAATCGAGACGCAAACTTATTGGTGGTATTTTTTTGCCTGCCCTTTCTACAGTTTCTAGGGATGACTTACCAGATGGTTCTGTGAAACAGTGTAGGAGTTAATTGGGTACTCACCTTTAATTGGTGTTGGAGGTTATCATTTATTCGTCTGAGGCAGGATTTATGTCAGACTCCTGAACAGACTGCAACACATTTTGAATATATTACTTTTAACAATGCAAGTCTATTTAAGTTTTTCTATCATAACACTGCAGTAATTGGGAATACAACCATGTTTCCATAAAACTTTCTTTTGAGATGCTCATTTTGAATTTGAAGTCAATATTACTTTTCAATAAAAGTTGTGACTTTACAGATGTGCACAAGTGCCCCCCATACCATTACAGATGGTGTTTCTATAACTGATACGTCCCTCTCCTCTTTTGTCCGGACGATGCAGCTTCCAAAAGGAATTTCCAATTCTGATTGGTCAGACCACAGGTCAGTTTTCTACTTCACCTCAGTCCATCTTAAATGAGCCTGGGCCCTGAGAAAGCGGCACTGTTTCTGAATCTTGTTTATGTATGTTTTAACTTAATTTGTGGATGCAGTGATGAATGGTCTTCACTGACAATGGTTTTCAGAAGTGTTATCCTCAGCCCATGCAGTGATTTCTACTACAGAATCATGTCTGTTTTTAATACAGTGATCCTGAGGACCTGAAAATCGCAGCAAGTCTATTTTATTTTTCTGCCTTGTCCAAACAACATTTCTCAGTTTCAAAATTTGATGTGTTTTCTTTATATGTTTTTTAATAAATATAGAGTTAAATGATTTGCAAACAGGAAAGCATTGTCTCAAGGAATCACTTGCGCTCTGGACGCTTGACTACACATCTAAAAAGATCAGTTAGATCCATTTAGCTCAGTCTTTGTCAGTGACTAAGAGGCAAAATTAACATCTTCAAGTAATCTTAATATGATAGACAATGCAATTAATCACTAGCTGCCAAAGTGATGTTGCAGTGTTTGATTTCATCATGAAATCTCTTTTACCCGTTTTTCTTTACAGTGTGGTCAGTCATACATTAGAAGACTGCACATACATCCACCTACTACCATTTGCCACATAATATTCCAATCCATTAAAAACTCACCTTTGCATTGATAGCCAAGCCACTTGAAGGAGGACACAGGTCCCACACACTGAACGCACTTGTCCAAGGAGGCTATTGTTGCGCACACTAGGCGATGTTTCAGACACTAAAACAAAAGTGAAACACTTGTTTATGTCTAACATTTGAAAAGCAAGATATTTCACAATCTGTATTAGTTTGTTTCCTTTGAGAAAAGAAAACAATGTATTCGTAAATCTTTCAAGATACTCATCAGTAACAATTAACAAAATGTATAAAAAGCAGGGCTGAAGATTAAATATACTATGTATTTATAAAGTGCTGTAATCATGAATGACATACCCTTTTAAATAGATAAAATGCACATGCATCTAAGCTGGGCAGCAGGTCAAGAAAAATCCATTTACAATTCAATTTAAAAACACTAGTTTTGCAGGATTTGTATTGCTCTGAATTGGTTTAGATTCCTTAGAGATGGGCATTGAGACAATGCTTTTTAAAATTAAGCACTCAATATGCTATTGAATGAGATACAAGTTTTGATTAACCATTACGTTTTTGCGCACAGGATAAGTTAATGTAGGTACAGAGCGCCAGAACAGAAGAACAGACTTTCTCCATGACGCATGAAGTTCACTGTACATGCTTCTTCAGTACAGGAGAAACATTCTTAAAACACAAACAGCCCTTCCCAATTGTAGAAAAGGTAGACAATGAGCTACAACCTAATTTTCATTAAAACAAAGAGCACAGGAACCAGCTACAAAGTGCAACACAGAAAAAAGATACTGTACTTGGAGGACATTCTTCAATCTTATACACCATTGCCAAAATCACTTCACACATCTGCGGTCACTTATTGGTTATACTACAACACTGAGTTCGGAATAATTTGCTATCGTGAGGATCATGTTTGGAGGAAGAGCTGTCTGAGGGGGAGCTGAACTCAATCCAACAACAATATATAGGATTGAGTTCAGGAATAAGCCCTGACCTGCAGAAGAGCCCTGTGCTCTACTAACGACAACTGTTTGATTGGAAATGTGAGTTCCTTTGTTCCTAGTACATGTTGCAGTATTCTGATACTTGACTTGTTGGGTTAGAATGATTACACTGAATTAGCTCTTAATAGTTACATGGTAGCCATACACATTTGCTTACTATGTATTAAGTTGAATGTCTAGTGATAACACATGACATATATTTTCTGTTTAAATAAAACCAGACTCCTCGACCAGCTACCACCTGTCTGCATAAGCCATATAACCTGCCATTGCTCTGCACAAAGACTGGAATAAACCACAACTGAAGTGGATTGGATTCTTCCGGTGTTCTACCTGACCAGACACCCATAGTATTCATCTTATTACCTGGAACCACCATACATCCCCTTACAGCCCTAATTAAGCAAATATTGTTTTACTCTTAATATTTATGAGTAAACATTTAAATATCTTTGATGTAAATTGAAGGGAATATTTTTGAATATATTTGTAATACAGTATCTCTTTTCAGTGTTACTTTGTAGACGGCCCATTTGAAACACCAGTATATTTGTTCAGCTCTCTGAATAGCTCACCTTACTAACATTACAAAAAGGTGTCACTTGTATTTTAATCTTTCCCTCATGATAAGATGTTGGTAGACTTTGATTGTTAAATAAATGCCACTATCAACCCCACCTGCGGGAGGGACCCCAAAAAACGTATGGTCCACCTAAGACATATTGGTGTCAGCGCTTAATATACACAGACTCAAATGTTACACTGACTTACTCTCTGAAAGACATCCTCTGAGATTGTCCTCACATTCCGTTGTCCTTATAAACCATATTACACTCCGGTGGCTACACACACACACACACCCTCAAATCTTATAGTGACTTTCTCTCTGAAAGACATCCTCTGAGATTGTCCTCACGTTCCATTGTCCTTATAAACCATATTACACTCCGGTGACTACACACACACACACACAACCAATAAACACGTCGGTAGACATTACATTTTGCCACAATTAATGTCATGAAGCACACATCACATTTCACCTACCTTTTCAATTCTGATGAGTGGATCAAGCACCGGACTTGTCTGGTTCAGGATGCTTGCAGAAATCTCAATCTGGCCTCTTTCTGTCGTCACCTGTAGCAGATAATGAATGGAGGAAAAGTTAAATAAAAAGTCATATAGTGAGAATGCACCAGTGAAAAGTGATTCTTGAGGTCTGGATAAAAAAGAACACATACTGCTCACAAAAAGCACAAGAGGAACCTCTCTAGATAGTTTTACATATTCATACCTGCACACGATCTTCATCTGGGAACGGGGAATTTGTGTTCTCAGGACTTCTCTGAGGCGTTTCCTCATCAATATCCTGCCAAAGAAAACAAGACAATATTACAAATATGTTGAAGACAGGATCTTCTCTGCGTAACATTATGTGACAGTCATCATGACTGTGGTTCTGAGTGTTTTGTGGGGGAGAAAAATGCACTTTGGAAGTGTTTGTAGTCACCTGAAGTGTCAGATGACTTCAGACGGCAAGCTGTTCAAACTATAATAATCACAGTTAATTGTGATGGATCAATTTGACTTTTGATTCCTTCTTTGTATTCTGACAACCCATTTTGGTCTCACTCTACCTCTGAGTGGTGGCTGTGAGCTTTCTGCTGTCTGACTCTGTGCCTCTAACATTTCTAGATTTGTTTTGGTTGATTTTAAATATGATCTTGTATTGCATGTCATGCATTACTGGTGACTGGGTCCAACTCTGTGTCATACAACATGAATACAAAAACGTACAACTCCCATTAAACTAACATAAAGATCATATGCAGGTTGTACAAGTATTCTTAAGTACCAAAGTAATGCCACTATCAACCCCACCTACGGGAGGGACCCCAAATAACATATGGTCCACCAAAGTCATATTGGTGTCAGAGCTTAATACACACACACACACACACACACTCAAATGTTTCCCCGACTTACATTCTGAAAGACATCCTCTGAGATTGTCCTCACATTCCGTTGTCCTTATAAACCATATTACACTCCGGTGGCTACACACACACACACACACACACACCCTCAAATCTTATACTGACTTTCTCTCTGAAAGACATCCTCTGAGATTGTCCTCATGTTCCATTGTCCTTATAAACCATATTACACTCCGGTGACTACACACACACACACACACAACCAATAAACACGTCGGTAGACATTACATTTTGCCACAATTAATGTCATGAAGCACACATCACATTTCACCTACCTTTTCAATTCTGGTGAGTGGATCAAGCACCGGACTTGTCTGGTTCAGGCTGCTTGCAGAAATCTCAATCTGGCCTCTTTCTGTCGTCACCTGTAGCAGATAATGAATGGAGGAAAAGTTAAATAAAAAGTCATATAGTGAGAATGCACCAGTGAAAAGTGATATTTGAGGTCTGGATAAAAAAGAACACATACTGCTCACAAAAAGCACAAGAGGAACCTCTCTAGATAGTTTTACATATTCATACCTGTACACGATCTTCATCTTGGAACGGGGAATTTGTGTTCTCAGGACTTCTCTGAGGCGTTTCCTCATCAATATCCTGCCAAAGAAAACAAGACAATATTACAAATATGTTGAAGACATGATGTTCTCTTAGTAACAGTGTATCAGTCAACATGACAGTGGTTATGCGTGTTTTGTGGGGAGGAAAATGCACTTTGGAAGTGTTTGTAGTCACTTAGGTGTCTAATGACTGCAGCACGCAAGCTATTACATCTATAATAATTTTAGTTCATTGTGACGGATGAATTTGACTTTTGGTTCCTTCTTTGTATATTGACAACCTATTTTCTACAATGGGCACACTAACTGGGAGTGGTGGCTGTGAGCTTTTTGCTGTATCACTGCTTGCCTCTAACATTCCTAGATTTGTATTGATTAGGACAAAAATCTGGAAAATCTGGTCCGATCATTTTCCTGTGTTGCACTATTACATATGCAGCTCACGACGTGAGACTGTCAGATGCACTCTCACTACTGCAAAATTGCATCAGGTGAGAGGAGCAGCACCATCACAGCATGCAGCAGAAGGACTTATCACTAAAAATGACTGTTTTTTTTGTTAATAACGAAACTACGGGTATTTGAACTTATCAAATATCAGCAAGAGGGAAAAATAACATACAGGCCAGCAGAAAAAAGTAAGAAGCAGTTAAAGTACATGTAACTGCATCAACATCATGAACACAACCACTAGCACACTGTGAATCCACACTGCACAATTGTTTTAGGGAGCTGGCAGGTTAAAGACCGGTTAATGTCTAGTGCGACTGAATTGGATATTTGCGTTCACACTTCCAGCTCTGCCAGCTGATGTCTGGACAAAGTCCAGAGTGCACTGCATGTGTGAAAGTGGGTTCAGTGTAGCTGAAGCAGTAAGAACAAACAAACAACTAATATGCAGACACGAGGTAAAAAGCATGCTCAAACCAAAACTATACTGAGGATATATAGTGTTTGTGTACTGAAGTTTCCTACAGCATTTCTTTCTGAGGATCAACATCACAAAGTAAAATTTTGACTACCTTGCTTCTCCATGGCCAGTCTGAGTCACCATAATTATAGGTGATCTCCTCTCCTGGACCTATGTCTCGTATTGCAAACAAACACAGATGGGGTTTCCCTTGCACAGTTAAGTACTTCATCTTGGCATTAGGGTTGATATGGTCATCATTTACAAGTCTTCCGAGTGACCCATCCTCTTTTGCTGCATCAACACTACAAAAAGACAAGTAACACTTAATTACGAATCTTTTCATTTATACACATACAAGAGCAGTATATATTAATCTGATTTAAGAGCCTTGATATCAATAATTTGAATATGTTCAGCACCAAAAGCAATGTGTCATGGAATTCAGATTTAGACGAGTTAGCACTGAAATAATATACTTACCACCACAGTTTTCCATTAAAATGGAATTCAAACATGAACACCTTAAGGCTGTCATGGTAAATTCTCTGTCTCCTTTCACATTCCTCTTTTGCTATAAGGTCACCTCGATATTCGCAAAGAAAGTCGCCTTTTTCAAAGGCAGCACAGGTGAAGATACCACGACCTAGTTAATACACAAAACCAAACAAGAAATAAATCATTACCAAATAACAAATAACTGATAAAAAGTTAGGACACATATATAAGTTTAAGATTCAATTTACCTTTGAAAGCATTAATGTATTTGATGTCCAGTCCAACTTTATCCCTTCCAGTATGAGCAAAAGAGTGGGCATCATCTCTTGGATTTAGGCGCCTTCGCCTTTGCCTGACTCACTGGCCTGTGTCAAAAGCCAGAGTAACATAATAAAAAGAAGATTGTTGTTAGGATTATTATGTACTAGAAATCCAGTAATGTACATGTGGCATCTGAGCAGAAGCCATATTCTGAGCTCATAACTCAACATTCACATTTATATTTAATAAAAAGGACTTAATGTTTTAACGAAAATCATTTCTCTACATATGCAAAATGCAAAATAGGGTATTAACCCCTTTCTACAACAGAAATAGGCTGCACATGAACTAAACATTAACAGGAGGATGATGTCTGTTCCAGTGTAGAGTTGTGTTGGACACAGACTGAACTTAATCCTGCCTCTACAATTGAATGTAACATATAATCTCAGTGTAAAGAGATTCTATAACTACATCAACTCCATTGAACCTCTTGTGGGATTGATTAACCATCATTAGCACCCAGAAGGAACAAACACACAAATAAATGCAGTCTTTCATCTGCTTGAATGATCATCCTCAGTCTCTGTATCTCCTCCTCACTCACTGTCCTTGTCCTGCTTCTTCAAACAAGAACTTAACCTACATATATAACTTTACATTAACGTTAAGGTATATTTAAAGCAGCATCAGCATGACTTGACTATTGCGCGATAGCACACTACTGGGTTGACATTTCCGATCCAAGGTCCCTTATGACATTAACAAGGACCGGGATTTGGGATGTTTTCACATCAGTGTTTCTGACATATGATTAGTTTGTCATCATTTTGTTAGAATTCAAATAACAACCCAAAACAATAAACTGCTCAACCTGTTAGCTACCAGATGTAAGATCTTAACTTAAAAAGACTATGTAAGACAACATGAGCGCTGTGAGTCTCTATCATAGATCATAGATCGAACCCAGTCTCAGAGCAAAACATGAAATAGAAATAAAAACATGCTCACATTTCATCCTTGCTTTAGCTATGGAATAGTTAAATAATCAACATCAACATTAAACAGCATTTTTAAATGGCACACACTGCACCAGATACTGTACCACAGCTTTGTTGCTCCTCACTATTGTACTTTACACTTTCATAATAACAATAACAGCCAAATAACCTCTGTGGAAACGCTGATAGCTTACATTTTTAGGCACATGAGAAGATTTTACACAAGCAGACCTAACAATACAAGTTAACAAGAACAGTGTAGCCACTAGTGTGATCATCAGCTTGTTTAAACTAACAACTCCACATTACCTTAGTTGTTTTTGGCTGTTTTCAGCACACCAACACCAACCGGGCCACTATGTTACTGCTCAAATCTTCTGTCCTCATCCACACCACCTGTGCGAAGCATGCACGGCTCAACGAGGGGGCGTCGCCGCTCCCTGACACAGAGCTTCCACGAACATGAAAACCAAATGTGGCTCAAATGGCTTAAAATTATCAAGCATTAAACATCCTCACCTTCTCTTGTCCACAACACAGCTGGTCACACGACACTGCATGAGGCACATTCCTCCAAAACATAAAATGTATCCTCTCCTGCCTGCTCTGAAGCTGCTGCAGCTGAGAGCTGTTAGCTGCCAGCTCTACTACCAGTGCAGGCTTGTGCAGGTAACACAGGCATCAACAACATGCATGAGCACTGCTGTATAAACTACCTAATGCCAATATGCATAGAAGTTAACCTAACTTTATTGCCATTAAATTATGCATTATTAAAAAAAAATAAAATAACTTGACTTAATAAGTTATTGTTACTGTGTAAAATCCTTCCTCATGCAAATATCTACTTTGTTTACAAGTTTTAATGCTTACCTGTATGTTTTTAATCCTTTAGGGCTTCCATTAGTTTCCAGAAGCTTCAAATGGGATTTAATTTTTAAATGCCATCAGTCGGGGCGGTCCTTGGAGCAAACTTCCTGTAGACGCCACCCACGTATTCAAACCAACCAATCAGTGAAAAGGGCGCAAAAATCAAGCCGTGTGTATGAGAAATGTGTATGAAAGTGCAATATAGGAACCACCCATAGGCTGCGCTATTTTATACACACGGATACACAGAAAAACAGGTTTGTGGTAAAAAAGGACTTTGAACAAAAATGAGAGAGGATGTTCCTCAGACACTAACAAATGCAAATAAATTGTTTGAAATTCGGGGACCTTGGCATAGTCCTCAAATTACCCTAAGGTCCGCGGATTGCTGGTGTGTAGTCAGGTCAATTGTCCCTGAATTCCATGTATACCAACACACACACACACACACACACACACACACACACACACACACACACACACACACACACACACACACACACACACACACACACACACACACACACACACACACACACACACACACACACACACACACACACACACACAGCAATGCATTGCATGGGGCAATGTCCCTCGGAAGCCTAAAATATGCTGGACCTTCAAAATAAAACGCCGAAATAGTTACAGAATGTTTCCAGGAAGCCTGAAAGATGCTGGATTATCAAAATAAAACGCTCAAATAGTTACTGAATGTTTCCAGGAAGCTGAAAAGACGCTGGTATTTCAAAATAAACGTCCTGGATGATGACAAGACCTTACCAGGAAGCCCAAAGGAGTCTGGATTTTCAAAATAAAATCCACAAATAGTTACAGGATGTTCCCAGGAAGCCTGAAAGGCTGAATTTTTAAGATTAAATGCCATGGATGGTGATAAGACCTTACAACATGGTTTCTCTCTGTCTCTCTGAAATTGGTCAAGTTTCTCTGTCACCGACTTGGATCATGCATGATTATAAAATCAAGCAGCTTTTGGAAATGTCTTTCGCTGTCACCGTCTCTCTCTCTCTCTCTTAAACGTAATGTCTCTCTGTGTCAGGACTGCGAGTGGAGGGTGACGTGAGAAGGGGAGGACCAAAACGCAGAAACTAAATAAGGTTTAAAAAAAAGTGTATTTTATTTAACAAGGGTAAACTTAACAAAAGAAATCTCCAAGAAACAAAAGTCGCACTCACGTAACCTTCAGCCGAGGGACAGGAACTGGCGAGATGACTGCTTGAACCCCCCACCGTGGGGCAGGAACAGGAACTGGAGAGCCGCTCGCCGTAACCCTCAGCCGAGGGACAGGAACTGGCGAGACGACTGCTTGAACCCCCGACCGTGGGGCAGGAACAGGAACGGCGACCTCCGAAACCAGAACGTGGGTAGCATCTGCCGGGATCCCCGACGCCGGAACATAAGTGACGTCAGCCGGGACCCCCGACGCTGGAACGTGGGTAGCATCTGCCGGGAACCCCGACGCCGGAACATGAGTGACGTCAGCCGGGACCCCCGACGCTGGAACGTGGGTTGCTTCTGCAAGAATCCACGATATCTTGTATTGAGGTTGCCGCTTGTTAACTGGTGGAGATGGATGGAAACAGAGTGAGGGAGCTCCCCTCCGGCGCCCGCCCCGCGTCGTAGCGTTTCTATGCAGACTGCGGGGGCCCCCAAAAGCCAGGCGGGTGCCGAGGTAGGGATCGGCAGGTGGAGTTGGGGATGAGAGGAAGTCCTTTAGTCTCCTCTCTACGGTCACCAGGTGCGGGACAAAGTGGCTGACCCAGGGTCTGTCCTTAAGCCAATCCCGCACCGGTGCCATTTTCTCCAGGAGCTCTTCACGCTCCTTGGTGCCTGCGGTGCTCAGCTCATCCACCAAGGAGTCAAAATAAAAAACCTTCCTACAAAAACCATAAAGCTCTGCTTGGTCCATTTCTGGTTGGTTCGTACTGTCAGGACTGCGAGTGGAGGGTGACGTGAGAAGGGGAGGACCAAAACGCAGAAACTAAATAAGGTTTAACAAAAAGTGTATTTTATTTAACAAGGGTAAACTTAACAAAAGAAATCTCCAAGAAACAAAAGTCGCACTCAAAAAACAGGAGTGGAACACAGGAAGGACAGGAAACAAACTTACGGGGAAAACGTGACGAGAGCTGACGGGACACATGAACAGATAGAACCAGAATTGAGCTGACGGACAGGACTGACCCGAAATGACGATGACACATGAACAGACAGAACCATGACGACGACGAACCAACAACCACATGGGGGAAACACAAAGACTTATATACCGACTGGAACTAATTAGTAACTGGGGACAGGTGGCACAAGACAAACAGGTGAAACTGATGAGGGCAGGAAGTCAATAGATGAAAACACACAGGGAGCAAGGACTACAAAATAAAACAGGAAACACTGAACAAACTTACTAACAAGAACAAAATACAATAACCAAGACAGGGATGAACACAGAAGAGGCACAGGGTGAAACATAGCGAGGGACAAGGAGGGGAACACAGGAGAGGGACACCGAATACATAACCGTGACACTCTGAAATTGTATTTCATGTGAACCTGGATAATATGTGTCTCTCTGTGTGAGCGTCGGCAACGAGCATAAGGCACCCATTCAAAATGTCTTGCAGGAGAGATTTTCACCCATAATTGCCACTTATATTACTATTGCTCTTGTTTAATTTTCTTATTTCTTCTTCCCAAAATTTCGTCCCGCTACTCCTCCCACAGATTTCATCGCACATACTCGAGACACATAAAAAACGATGCGGAATTACGTCGAATGTTGTGCTCTGACTTTTCTAAGAATTTCGTCCAATAACTCGCTCAAATATCGCGAAAACGTGGCCAAAATTGACAAATGGGACTCAAGCTCGATTTCTCAAAAGAGCGAGTGGCCAAAAATGGCCGTTTTTCAGCCACTTGTTTGGTGTTTAAACACTTCTCCTAGCCACAAACGGAGTCCGACAAACATGATTTTACATCAGGTGAAACTAGAGTTTGTTTCCTATGCACACATGTCACTGTGACATCTCTTGGTGCGGTAGTTTAGGCGGGATCAATTTACTGAGAAAAGTTTTCCGGTCTCATTTCTCCATTGACTCCCATGTTAATTTTTGGAAAAAAGTCAGAAAAGGAGAAAAACAGAAGAAAATGTCTAACTCACTCCCACGGTCTCATTCCTGAACTCTCACCAATAAAATAGATCTGTACGTTCGGGGAAGTGTTGGGATTCTCACGGTGTTTTCATTTCACAGATAGGACTTATAGTTTTTGAGTAAGAGACATTTGTTTGAAGACTGGCGCTAGAGCACAGCCCTCTGACTTCCCCATTGAGTCCAATGTGAATCTCAAAAAATGATTCCTGATGAGAAAACTACATTTCTAAATTGCTCTCACGGTGTCATTTCTTAACTCTTATTAAATAAAATATATATACATATATATATACACATATATATGTAGACATCAGCCAAAGTCTTGGGATTCTCACAATGTGTTTATTTCTCAGATAGGAGTTATAGATTTTGAATTAGACTCATTTGTTTGAGGGGTGGTCTGAAGCTTGTTCGGCTCTCTAAAGTGAGGGGACAACAGGTTTTTCTCATCAAATCAGTGAGTAACTACGGAAGCCGAGAACGGCCATCGATTTTTTTTTTATGATCTCGTTATCTCGATAAAACAAAGATCGTTTTCTCGTGATAACGAGATAATCCTTCCATTTTGTCGTGATAACGAGATAATTCATTTGCGTGCAGCGTGTCTGCTCCTCTCACTCAGGAGAAACTGGACACAAATAACCATCCCGTAAGTCACCCACGTTTAGCTTCTCAATGGATACTGTGTTGTGTATCAATACCTAACGTTATGTGAGCTTGCTAGCAATACGCTCCCATTTAGTTAACGTAACGTTAGGTTATTATGTTTAAGCAATATTACCCGAGAGGGTGTGCTTTAACGTCATTTGAAGTGCTCAAATGACGTTAAAGCACACCCTCAAGTGTAATATTGCGATTATACAACAATGACTAACTTAAATAAAATATATAATCAAAAGATATTCATGTTTTGGGGCAATTTGCTCTCAAAATCAAATTTCTTTGCTCGCCGTTTCTGTTCTGATGTCCGTTTCTATGGAGATACACGGGGCCTGACTAATACCTGGAAAACAATCAGTCACAGCAGTAGACTCCTGTGTGTACTGGAACCCAGTTCACTACTCCAGCAAGTAGCCCAAGCCTTAGTAACGACCTAGCAACAGAGACGCTTTCTAGTCCCGTCAAAGCTGATGGAGATCGTGGAGTTTCCCAAACTCACATATAAACTCTAAATTGCTTTGTTAGTTCAGTCTCAGTGACTCAGATATCTGCTGACAAACAGATTTCCATGGACAGACTGGCCTCCTAACTTCACGTTTATTATGAAGCTCGCGCCGTTTCAGCAACTCACCTGCACAGCTGATGGAGGATGATCCAGACATTTCCAGTAACTCCGCAGCGTTAAAGTCCAGAAGTCACAACGTGTTGAACAAAGATCGATGTAATCAAAATGAACAGCATGTTTTTATCTAACGTAATATTCCTCTTCAGTCCAGATTAGTCCACCTTTAGTCTTATAAATATTTTCTCTGTGACTGAACTGTTTGATCTCTGACGTGCTGCACACAAACGAGGCACACACCTGTATTAACGAGGAACACACCTGTATTAACGAGGCGGTCTAACATCTCCGTAACACACATAATTCATTAAAGAAAGCTGAAATTGTAAATTCAGATGTATTACTTTATTAAAGTTGACTTCCAGTGGACTTATTCGTATTTGTTTACATGCTACATATTTTCAGGACGTGACAATGTGGAGTAATATTTTTAGTGATTAGTCAGGTGTGCTGTCATGCTGATTTGAGCACATTCTAAACGTTTAGTTGACCAATCCGATTGCTCGGTTGGACCTACTTGTTGTATAATAGAAAATAAACTCCACGAGAAGTAATATTTTTTTTTTTCTGAGCCTCCCAGTGCTAACACTTCTGTCATTCATTCAGCTGCTCAAAAATGGATGATTCGTTCCTTGCTGCCTTGAGGCAAAGAGGGATACCTGATGCAAACCTTTAGAAAATGTCACAGGGCAAGGTAAATAACATCAACACAACACAATAACTCTTCCCAACAAGCTATCATGACATGGGACAAATGGATGCCTTGGACTTCTAGTTAAATATGATGTTGATGATGATTTTGTTATTAAAAGACCATGTACTTACCTGATGTTTCTGTAAGAGAAATATTAATAGATGAGAAACGTTTTTACTTACCTGGTCAAGCTGTAAAATGAGTAAGACTGATGATAATGGAGTAATTACCTGCTTTGATAAGGGAATATTTGCTGTCCTGGTAAATTGGGTGTGTTATTGTGTTATGTGCAGTGAGCTTATTTCTTTTTCAATTTTCAATGATTATCTACAAGACAGCCAAAAGTCCTTGAGCTCATGTCAAAAACCGTTTTGTACAGTTGTGCAGTTAATTGAAGAAAAAAAGGAAACATGTTAATATTGCATGCCCTACATCAATAAGGATGCTGTCGCTATAGAAAGAGAAACACATATTTCTGTTTTGCATTCTTTTTCTCACATAGCCTAAACTAAATCCTGCTAACCACTGACAACTCGCATTGCCCCAATGTATTTCTCATTATGGTTTGCTTATCCTTAGATATAAGTGATGAAACTGCTATTTAAATGTGACATGTTCTAATTGGAAAATTCCAGTTTAGAAAATCCTTCTGAAAACACATACCCTAAGAATATGAATCTTGCCAATGGGTTGTGAAAATACCCCTTATTGGTCTACATTAAAGGAATAGTTAACTTAAAAACTCACTTTATGGCCATAAGCAGCCCCTTTCTATGGTGTCCAGACATTGAATTGGTGAAGACAATGATGTTGTAACTCTGTGAATATTATGTAGATTGAAACATTTTAGTTGGCTTTTGACTGACATAGAGCCTAAACCATGCCATACAGTGAGTTTTAAAGTGAACTATTCCTTAAAGACAGTAACCTAACCATTTTTAGGTTGAAGATCACCTGTCTTAATCTCATATTAATGTTGATACTAATGAGTTTTTTGTTGTTGTTGTTTTTTTTCACCCTGGCAGGTGGACCAAGATGTTGTCAGTATGATGGATGAGGAAACCCTGTCAAAGTACATTCCTCATTTTGGAGACCGTGTGTTTGCCAAAAATTGGACAGGCTCAGCCTCAGCAGAAGCTGGGAGCAATGCAGATAAGAAAAAGAAACTTATAGAACGCATACGAGCTAAAATGAAACTTCCAAGCTCTGGCCAAGCAACAGCAAGCTCATCAAATCATATTTGCTCTGGACTTGGTTTGGGAAACAAGAATGCTGCACGAAAAACAAGAAAAATAGAACTGGGTTGGATGAATTATCAAGATGGTTATTTCAGGCAGGTTAGACAACCAACTGGTGGGGGCACAAGAGAGATCATTGCCAGGAAAGATGACACCAGTGACACAAGGGACGCTAGTATTTTACTGTTATTTTACAGTGCAACTACTGTTATTTATTTTAACAGTATATTACCGTATTTTGGATTGCAGTATATGACCGTAGAATAACGGTGGGTGTTTGGTGGTTATTTTACAGCACATCTACCGTAATTTATTTAACAGTATATTACCGTTTTTTGGATTGCAGTACATGATGGTAGGATAACTGTGTTTTAGTAATTTAACAGCGCATCTACCGTAATTTATTTAACAGTATATTTCTGTATTTTGGATTACAGTACATGACAGTAGGAGAACTGTGGGTTATTTTAATTTTACAGTAGATGCCAGTGTGTTATAAAATCTGCTATTTTTGCATTTGTATAAATCCTCACCCATTTAAAACCAAAGTATGCAGGGCTTTTTAAATACCCAGCCCCAGGCTACCACATTCATCCCGACAGCCAGTCAACATCCAGAAGTCCTACAATAACACACAGCTTGACTTTTCTTGTATTTTAATAATGTCTTGCCTTCTACTGCTGTGTGCAGGCTAGTGTCTGAGCTGTTTCTGCCTCAGTATCTATCTAACATAGGGTTTCTATGCATGCTGGCTCAATGAAGAGACATAATCATAACTATTGATTAAATTTAGCTGTTATTGCCAATCATTCCTAACCTCTGACCTTGAATAAAATCAGATGCAGACCTTTAAGTAATATGTTTGAGAACCCTGGTATAAAACACAAGAGAATATACATTCCATATCATTGCTGTAGTTTATTAGAAAGTGCTCATTTGAACAGCAGGCTTTGTAGGATTAGTAACATTTAGAAAATTTGTATGACAAAAATGACCAGGTATTGCATAACCATATTTTGAACAAACTGTCTCCATTACAAACTTTACTTAACTCTTGAGCAAAACCTCATACGCTGAATTAAAATGCAATCTAGAATAGTGTAACTAAACTTGAAAACAAGTCTTTGGCATGTGAACGATAACAGTTTGCGTGGAGAAAGAAAAGAGGGGGAGAAAGAAAGAGTCAGTACTTGTCAGCAGCGTTTGGCTGGTCTCCTCAGTCACTGACAAGTGCCTGTAAAAAAAATAAAAAAATAAAATTAGCAACACAACTTCTTGCAGAAAATGGTTAAAGACAGGACAAAAAGTTCAAAAAAGAGAAAAGCAAGAGACAGAAAGGAGAGAGGGTAGTTAGTTTAGGGAGGGTTACCTCCCTAAACTATGGGCTAGGTCAGTAGAGTAGCTTTTGTTGGAATGTTAAGAAGGACTAGTGGGAGGAATGGAGTCAAGCAGAAACTAGAAACGTCTACATTTTCAGAAGACATGTACTTGCAAAATTGAGTTTTAAGTATTTTAATCAGTACTTGATGTAGTCATCAGTTCTTGAGGCAGTAGTTGAACAAGCTGATACAGTACTTCATGTATTTCAAGAAGTTTAAATAGCAGGCAAAACAATGTGGTCATTTGAAATCAGACTGTTCCTCTGATCAATGATAAAACCAGATGAAATTATTTGCACACGTTCCTGCTGCTCTTCTCAACCAAGCACAGTGATCCTGTCGAGACTGCAGTATTCTAGGATGTTGCTTTGCCAAATTTATCAAGTTTATAAGCAAAGAAGAATGTTTAGTATGCCATTTTAATGGAGCTGGAGCAAGCAAATAATAAAGAGTGACAAGACATCTGTGACCTACCTAGATGAAGTCCCACTCGAAGTCCAGCAAGTTCTTCAACAGTGTGGCAACGTGGGGGTTGACACTTTCAGCCCTTTTCTGAACCACCTTGCCGGCCCTCTTGGAGATAACCTTTCCATGGGTGGCCTTGCTGCCTCTTTCCGGATTTATACCGATGAACCGTCTTTTAAAAGAAAAAAAAGGAATAAAGAAAATAAATACTGCAAATGCATAATTGTCACATTGGTCTGATGACAGGAAATGTATCTACGATTCCTTCATTTTTGGAAAACTCTCTTGTCTGATGAAGGTCCTTCTGGAAACTGGAATTTTAATGGATAAACAGTTGAAAATGACACAGGTGATATAATAACACCAGCCTACTGTATGTTACACAGGTGGTTAAGATAACTTCAAGGCCTACTGGATGACTGGGGGAGGAGCTCCCATTCCATATTGACCAATATCAAAGCAACAATTGCAACACATCAAAGTGCTAAATGGGGCGAAAAAACACATAAAAACTATTTACAATGAATCAAATTGTGTGGAACTTCACTGTCACAGAAAACATTAGGTCATCCTATCCCTAAACTATTGCATTGGAAGTGGATTAAACCGACACACAGAGTTGTCATCCAAATTCAGTGAAAAGTGTGCAGATCCAGAAAGTTATTTTCTTGAGTTTGTAATGATGAATATCTTTTAAATTTAAAAATAAAATAATTCATAAAGGTTTTTAGTTCCTAGAGAGAGAGAGAGAGAGAGGCAAGATTAACTTGAGCAAGAGTGTGTTTTCTATTTAGCACTTTGAGATGTTGTGATTGTTGCCTTGATATTGACCAATATCTAGTGGAAATCCTCATCCTCCTGTCATCCAATAGACATCTAATACATCTTAACTATCACTACTTGTGTCTCAATCAAAAGCATGGAGCCTAATACATTACTTGTGTCATTTACACCAGTAATAGCTACCTTTGAATGAATTCCAGGGTTCGGGAGGCCACATCTGGGTACCGGAGGTTGAAAATGTAGAAAACCGCAAACAGTGCAGCCAATCCGGACACAAAGGTTGGCTGAATGCCCTCACAGACCACGTGCCCCTCGATGCTGATCATCCACTGGCTGTTTGTCCTGGGCTCATTTCCTATGAAATATAGACATTTACAAATATAGAGAGTGGAATGAGGTATTATCTCCAGTTCCAAAAGTATTTACCTTGTCCAGGGCCATCTGACATCATTTTGTTTGACTGCCGTATTTCTCAAAAACAGGAAAAAGGCAGTTGCCAGAATTGTCAGATGGGCAAAATACAATTATTGTACTGTTTTTCAGTATGACATGCCATTACACTGATTGACATGGATTCTGCACAAGCACTTTATATAGTTACTTCATTCTCATTAGAAAAAGTAGTTCTTTCAAAATGTACACAAAAATACATACCGAGCAAAATGAGCTGAGGACTGGCTGGTAGAGTGAAGCTTCCCTCAATGTCAGCAGCAGTGGCAGACACCTGAAAGTGAAGAGAAGGTACAACAAAATAATAATGTTATAATACATGTACAATCACAAGAATCATTTAACAATAATTGATCAATACTCACATCAGTATGAATCATCAGTCCATCTGGGCTCTCACCAAAATGAGCCATAACAAGCTTAACTACCTGGAGAGTCAAATCCCCATTCAGACCCTGGGAAACAAGAGCTTGGACATCACGGTGGTTTGATTTTGTCCTGAAGTACTCCACAACTGCTCGTCCACATTCCTCCATGGAAAGCTCCAAGACTTGCAGGACTTTGATATCTGTCAGCAGCTCAAAATGAGCATAGATGCCCCTCTGTGTAAAAAGGTATGGCCATTTCATCCTTAGATCCTCAATGGAGGATGCTGGCATTTGATTTATGTGGATACGTTGAAGGCTGTATGTAGTTTCCATGAGATGTATCACCTCTGCCCTCTGTCCTCCATTCAAGCCCTCTTGCTTGTAAATGTTTTCAATTCGGTAACATTTCCCTTCCAAAGTGTCAGTAGTCTCCCCTGACGGGACCTCTGGCTGGAATTGTGTGCAGCCATAGGAATCAATCGGTCCTCGCTGAGGTCTTGTTCCCTCACGGCATCCCATCGAGCGCTGCCGATACAGCCCCCCCCTGTTGATATTCTCAATGCGAGTTTTTACCTGCTGAAGCAGTGAGGTAAACCCTCCAGCAATTAGGGTTCCTTTTCTTGTCATGTCAGCGAAACTCTTTGGGTGTTACCTAATAATGTTCTGGCAAATTGTCCGGCACTGGGCGCGAGAGGGGTTGGTGTTGTATTTTCGAATTTAATCTACCAGCACTCGGATCATCTGGAGCCGCCACTTGGAGGAAGGTCTTCTACCATTTGTAATGGCTGAAACTATTTCTTGAGGCATTTTGTCCCATGGTACCACAAATACATCAGGCCATATCGTGTCATCTGGAGGTACACCACTGGCATCTTTTGGTAGTGGGTGTGGTGATGAGCGGGAGCAGGAGGGGGAGCTGGAGAGTGAGGACGAGGTGGATAAACAATGAGAATGAGAAGTTATTATGAGTTGAAGCAGTTGAATTTGATGAATCATCGTGGATAACTTGGAGATCCAGAGTGATGGTCTCGGTTTCTGAAACAACAAAGACATCTAGTTTGCTCATTTTCCAGACTCCACTACAGTAGCTTTGCTTGATTATATATATATATATATGACAAAGACAAGGAAAAGCATAATAGGTCCCCTTTAAAGAAGAAAATCAATATTCTCAAT
The DNA here is from genome assembly GCF_024713975.1 of Paralichthys olivaceus. Classification (NCBI taxonomy): domain Eukaryota; kingdom Metazoa; phylum Chordata; class Actinopteri; order Pleuronectiformes; family Paralichthyidae; genus Paralichthys; species Paralichthys olivaceus. The sequence goes on along the minus strand of NC_091097.1, from coordinate 26,326,626 downwards.
ACTTATACAGTACAGTCATTATGCAGCAATGATTATACTGAATGAAAAATAAAATGTGCATATCAATCTATGGCTTGGTAATTATTAATTACCTAATTTGAAGGCCTCCAGTAACTTTCTCTGTTGTATAACAGGTAGCAAGTCATTGAGGTCCTCCTGTTGGACGTATTTCAGGTCATCCACAGACTCGACACCAGATGTCTGAAGCTTGGAAACTATCTCTAATTTTGTCTCCACAGAGAGACTGGGCAAAGTGTTAAGGAGAATCCTCTTGATACTCTCTTCCAGTGAAGACATTCTTCTAAAAGGTTGGGATAGAATGATGAAGAATTAGGAGTGACATTCCCCAAACAGTGTATTCTGTCAATGGATAATAGTTCTCATGAGCAACACAGCAGTATTCTGTCTTCAGTCGTGTAATGTAATAAACACCAAATTCTGGCAGACGCACAGCTTGATACTGTTCAGTGATGAAAAAAACACAAGAACTCTTATGAATAAGAGCCTGTTTAATTTTCCCAACAATAAGGCCATCGTCATTATGAGCTATCACAACAAACATTTTGCTCCTGTACTCAGTCCCCTTTACTGACACATTATGGGTAACTAGAGTGTTCAGAGGATCAAAGTTGTATTGTGCCACTGATTGTCTGATGTTATCATTGTGGTCTTCCAAGACAAACTCTGTGCATCTTTCCACCACAACATCTGGTGGGAAACGAGGGCCAGCACCTAGAAGAGCTTGCAAAAGTTGATGTCTCTCCGCTAAAGTACCACACAGGTTTTTAAAGTTTTGCAGTTTTCTTGCACATCGTTTGAAGTATGTATGTTTACTTTCGAACCTTAATGTCCACAAGCGGATGAGTGGTCCAAAGTGAAAGATGAGTTCAGGATAATGGAGGATATAGTGGTGCTTGGGCTTAAGTGGGTGATAAGGAAATGTTTGTCTTCTAGAATCCAAATACTCCTCTATTAGGACACCTAAATAGGCTACCTGACCTGTGGAAATAGCTGGAGCAGTGATAAGGTCCACAATCTCCCTGAGCTGCAAAATTAACTGCCATACCTCACTGTCAACAGTGTTCACCATTTTGTCCCCGATCAACACAGGTAACATTCTGAGAAAGCACCAGTTTTGAACCGCATGTCCAGACAGTTTTTCCACTCCTGGGTTCACCTCACAGGGTTTATTGCCTGCATCACTACCAAGATATTTGAACTGAGTAATACGGCGATTCAAATCAAGGTATGTGAAATGTTTCTCCACCATGACAAGATGTTTAATGTAGATTGCCAAATCAAAGGAAACTATGCCCTCAAAAAGGTCATGGCCAAGGCAGGGAGGTAACCCAGGCTGGCAAACATGAAAATAAGTCAACTCATTGAAAAGTGAGTCAAATTTGACCCCTACACTTTGTGTCTGGACATGTTCCTGATATGAATTTTCTGTACGCTCTTGGCCCTTGGCCAGAGGATCTTCCAGAAATGTCTTACGGTCAATCTCACAATATCTACAGAAGTGTAAGCTCTTGCTGAAATTCTCAGTAAAGCCTCCAATGCAGTGTGACCCTAAGTTATCACCTGCAATGGCACACACAGTTTCTTTGAAGGTCTTACCATCAGGCATGGTGATGCCACTTGTCTCAAGATCTTTTAGATCCTTTATCAGAGAGCCGAACACTAGGTCTTGACCAAAATACTTAAAGTCCTGCTCTTTACATAGTAACACTAGTTGCATGTAGTCAATGTTTGACCTGTTGTGGGGCAAAATATTGGCAAGGGTGGCATATACTGCAAGGACTTTGTGTTTTTTTTCCCTGAACCAAGCGGATTTACAACCTCAAAGGCCTCCTGATAGAGAATTAAGCCTAAGGAGGAGTTTTTGCCTCAAACATCGTGTTGTTTTCAATGTTTGTGCCATCCCACACATCTCTGAGCACCTGCTCTGAGTTGACATTAGTGTTTGAATGCCAGTGTTCCAAAACGTTAGACTGCAGAAGAGATGCAACAGTCTGTTTGACAGGGATATATTGCGCAAAACACTCCTTGCCTGACTCGTTCTGGCCCAGGCAAATGGGCTTTGGCTCAACATAATGGAAGCTTCTCTTAAAGACATTTTTCCTCCTCTGGTCAGTTTTCAGTGTTTGGGTATTACATTTTCTGAAAAGATCTTCACATTTAACAGTCTCAATTACATTCTCTATGTCAGTTTCTGCAAGACCAAGATTTACAAGCTTTTCTTTGAGTTTGAAAAGCAGGTCTGACTGACTAATGTCATGCATCAGTTGATAGTCCTCTATGATAGTCTGAATCACAGAGGCTGGAAGGAGGAATTTGGCTTGCAACTTGAGATAAAACATTGCTAAATTTCTGAAGAACTGATTTTCTTCCACAGCCTCTGGGCAGACCTCTGTTTGCTCACTTCTCAACTGACCTGGCTCATCAATCTGCATATCACTATCTTCATCAATATCTCGGGAACTGGATCGATTCACAATGCAGTCCATCAAACCCTCTTAGGAGAACTTTTTATGTTTCCTTGAAATATGTGATGTGAATGAAGACTGGACTTTAAATCTTTTGTCACAGTTTCTGAAAGGGCATGCCACCTCTTTCCCCTCTATGATATGCACTTTCAAATGTGAGAAAAAGTTCTGAGTATTGTCACATTTAGTACTGCACAAGCCAACATGACAAGTTAAATCAACCACACCATACAGTGTAGACCTAGACTGGCCACGACAGGGGCGGTAGCTGTGAGATTTAAATGTTCTGAACTTTTGGAAAATTCTATGACATCCAGGAAAAACACACTTAAAAGAAGCATTGGTGTGCAACTGTGGGTCCGCATGTGCCTCACATATGTTAACATATCAGTGTATGTCTTAGCACACATGTCACACATCTTGCTTTAGTAAAATTTCTTTCTTTGACAACAAAAAATTATTTTCAGCTTTAGTGTGATAAAAAAAACTTCTGGCGTTTAAGAACTGGATTTAAGGTCAGCAACACCTACAGCTAATTGAGCTCAAGCTAGCTACAGAGCTAGCTACAGAGCTAGTTTTCACTTAGCCAGGCAACCTGAACTAATGAAACAGACCTAATTAAACATCTGAAATGTCAACAGTTCAATAATCATGCAGACAAAGCAACACTGGACTGGATTACCAATTTCAGGAGATAAGCATAACTTTACTTTACCTGCTCTGATGAACTCCACATGGACTCCTCAAATGATGGAGATGTGCTGGAATAGCCAGTTAGTACATTTTCACTCAAAAATGATGAGTTTGAGGAGTTTAATCAGAAAAGAAGTGATCTCATGAAGATAGAAACAAAAGCCTGCAATCATCAGTAAGATGCTGATGGATAATGATTGGATTTTAAAAGGGATGTTTCCACTGCTTGACAGAAAATACTGTTTTATGCTGTTAAATTACAGTTTCTTATTGTTAACTGAGCATTAACTGTTAATTTACATGTAAGCATGAATATTTAACAGTATTTTACAATTATTTTAAAATACAGTAAGATACTGTTTTAATCCACCGTAAATTTACAGCAGTTCATTACAAATACTGTTTTATGCTGTTAAATTACAGTTATCTACTGGTATTGTTAAATTACTGATTTAACTGTTAATTTACATGTGATGGAAGAATATTTAACAGTATTTTACAACTAGAAAATCTCTCCTGCCGAGACATTTTTAATGGGTGCCTTGTGCTCGTCGCCGATGCTCGCGTACAGAGAGACATTTCCTTTAAGACGAAGGACAGAGACCCTGAGAGTTGACCAATTTCAGAGAGAGAGAGAGAGAGAGAGAGAGAGAGAGAGACTGTAATAGTTCGAGAGGAAGGAGAGAGACCCTGGGAGAGAGAGTGAGACAGTGAGAGAGAAAGACATGTATAAAAGCTGTATTTTGATCACATGATCCAGAGTGGTGACTGAGAGACTTGACCAATTTCAGAGACAGAGAGAAACCATGTTATAAGGTCTAATCACCATCCATGGGATTTCATTTTAAATATTCAGCCTCCTTCAGGCTTCCTGGGAACATCCTGTAACTATTTGGGGGTTTTATTTTGAAAATCCAGCGTCTTTCAGGCTTCCTGGGAACATTCTGTAACTATTTGGGAGTTTTATTTTGAAAGTCCAGACTTTTTTGGGCTTCTTAGGAACATCCCTTGACCATCTGGGGATTTTATTTTGAAAATCTAGCATCTTTTAGGCTTCCTCTGAATATTCTGTAACTATTTGGACATTTTATTTTGAAGGTCCAGCGTTTTTTAGACTTCCTAGGGACATCCTGTAAGTATTTGGGGGTTTTATTTTGAAAATCCAGTGTCTTTTAGGCTTCCTCGGAATATTCTGTAACTATTTGGGCGTTTTATTTTGAAGGTACAGCATCTTTTAGACTTCCTGGGAATATTTTGTAACTATTTGGGGTTTTTATTTTGAAAATCCAGCATCTCACAGGCGTCCTGGGAACATTCTGTTACTATTTGGGGGTTTTATTTTGAAAATCCACTCTTTTTCCAGCTCCCTGGGAGCATTCTATAACTATTTGGGCATTTTATTTTGAAAGTCCAGCTTTTTTTAGGCGTCTTAGAAGCATTCCTTAACAATCTGGGGATTTTATTTTGAAATTCTAGCTTTTTTTACTCTTCCTAGGAACATCCTGTAACTATTTGGGAGTTTTATTTTGAAAATCCACTCTTTTTCCGTCTAACTGGGAACATCCTGTAACCATCTTGGGGTTTTATTTTGGAAAACCAGGCTCATTACATGTTTCCTAGTAACATTCTATTACTATGGGGGCGCTTATTTCCAAAATAAAGGCTTTGTACAGACTTCCAGGTAATATCCAGTTACTGTTGGGGGGGCTTATTTTCAAAATAAAGGCTCATTAGATGTTTCCTGGTAAAATTCTATTACAATGGGGGGGGGGGCTTATTTTCAAAATAAAGGCTCATTACATGTTTGCTGGTAACATTCTATTATAATGGGGGGGGGGCTTATTTTCAAAATAAAGGCCCATTACATGTTCCTGGTAATATCCAGTTACTATGGGGGGGGTGGGGGGGCTTATTTTTACTTTTATTCATATGCTCCAAAATTTAGCAAAAACCACCACCCTCACCCGGATTCGAACCCAGACTTACGTCACATGATCCGAGTGCCTTAACCACTGGGCCAAAGCGGATGGTGGCAAAAACTTTGAATCTAGTAAATTTATAGAGGAGACTTGACCTCTGACAGTCTATGGGGTTGCTATGGTTACTCACTGATTAGATGAGGAACACCTGCTGCGCGCACACTTTGGAGACAAAAACTGGTTTCAGACCAACCCTCAAACAAAAGCTTCTAACTCAAAATCTATAAGTCGTATCTGAGAAATGAACACATTGTGAGAATCACAAGACTTTGGCCGACGTCCACATATGTTTATATTTCATAAGAGTTAAGAAATGAGACCGTAAGAGCGATTTAGAAATTTAGTTTTCTCATCAGGAATCTTTTTTGGAGATCTCCATTGAAGTCCATTCAAAAGTTAGAGTGTGCTGCTCTAGCGCCACTCTTCAAACAAATGCTTGTAACTCAAAAACTATAGGTCCTATCTAAGAAATGAAAACATTTTGAGAATCCCAAGACTTCCACGAACGTACAGATATGTTTTGGCGGGAGAGAGTTCAGAAATGAGACCGTGGGAGCGAGTTAGAAATTTTTCTTCGTATTTCTCCTTTTCTGACTTTTTTTCCCAAAATTAACATGGGAGTCAATGGAGAGGTGAGACCGGAAAAGATTTTTCAAAAAAATGTTCAAGCCTAAACTACTGAACCGACAGATGTCAGAGTGGCATGTGTGCGTAGGAAACAATCTCTATTTTCACCTGATGTGAAAATCATGTCTGTCGGACTCCGTTTGTGGCTAGGAGAAGTGTTTAAAGACAAAAAAAGTGGCTGAAAAACACCCGTTTTTGCCGATTCTCTCTTTAGGGCGAGAGACCTTGAGTCCCATTCGTCGATTTCGGCCACGTTTTCGCGATTTTTGAGCGAATTATTGGACGAAATTCTTAGAAAAGTCATAGCACACGATTCGACGTAATTCCGCATGTTTTTTTATAGGTCTCGAGTATGTGCGACGAAATCTGTGGGAGGAGTAGCGGGACGAAAATTTACGGAAGAAGAACTAAGAAAAACTAGAAAATCTCTCCTGCCGAGACATTTTGAATGGGTGCCTTGTGCTCGTCGATGCCGGCGTTGCTTCGAACACAGAGACGCATATTATCCAGGTTTACGTGAAAACCAATTTTAGAGAGACATTACGTTTAAAAGAGAGAGAGAGACGGTGAGAGCGAAAGACATTTCCAAAAGCTGCTTGATTTTATAAACATACATGATCCAGGTCAGTGACAGACTTGACCAATTTCAGAGAGACAGAGAGAAACCATGATGTAAGGTCTTATCACCATCCAAATTCCCCCTCCTTCAGGCTTCTTCAGAACATCCTGTAACTATTTGGGGTTTTTATTTTGAAAATCTAGCATCTTTCAGGCTTCCTGGGAACATTTTGTAAATAATTGGTGTTTTTATTTTGAAAATCCAGACTCCTTCGGGCTTCCTGGTAAGGTCTTGTCGCCATCCAGGACTTTTATTTTGAAATACCAGCGTCTTTTAGGCTTCCTGGGAACATTCTGTAACTATTTGGGAGTTTTATTTTGAAATACCAGCGTCCTTTAGGCTTCCTGGGAACATTCTGTAACTATTTGGGAGTTTTATTTTGAAAATCCAGTGTCTTTCAGGCTTCCTGGGAACATTCTGTTACTATTTGGGAGTTTTATTTTGAAAGTCCACTCTTTTTCTGGCTCCCTGGGAACATCCTGTAACCATCTGGGGGTTTTATTTTGAAAGTCCACTCTTTTTCTGGCTCCCTGGGAACATCCTGTAACCATCTGGGGGTTTTATTTTGAAAGTCCAGCTTTTTTTAAGCTTCTTAGAAACATTCCTTAACAATCTGGGGATTTTATTTTGAAATTCTAGCTTTTTTTTACTCTTCCTAGGAACATCCTGTAACTATTTGGGAGTTTTATTTTGAAAATCCACAATTTTTCCAGCTCCCTGGGAACATCCTGTAACCATCTGGGGGTTTTATTTTGAAAAACCAGGCTCTGTACAGCTTTCCTGGTAGCATTCTATTACTATGGGGGGGCTTATTTCAAAATAAAGGCTCTGTACAGACTTCCTGGTAACATTCTATTACAATGGGGGGGGCTATTTTCAAAATAAAGGCCCATTACATGTTCCTGGTAACATCCAGTTACTATGGGGGGGTGGGGGGGCTTATTTTTACTTTTATTTATATGCTCCAAAAATTAGCAAAAACCACCACCCTCACCCGGATTCGAACCCAGACTCACGTCACATGATCCGAGTGCCTTAACCACTGGGCCAAAGCGGATGGTGGCAAAAACTTTGAATCTAGTAAATTTATAGAGGAGACTTGACCTCTGACAGTCTATGGGGTTGCTATGGTTACTCACTGATTAGATGAGGAACACCTGCTGCGCGCACACTTTGGAGACAAAAACTGGTTTCAGACCAACCCTCAAACAAAAGCTTCTAACTCAAAATCTATAAGACGTATCTGAGAAATGAACACATTGTGAGAATCACAAGACTTTGGCCGACGTCCACATATGTTTATATTTCATAAGAGTTAAGAAATGAGACCGTAAGAGCGATTTAGAAATTAAGTTTTCTCATCAGGAATCTTTTTTGGTGATCTCCATTGAAGTCCATTCAAAAGTTAGAGGGTGCTGCTCTAGCGCCACTCTTCAAACAAATGCTTGTAACTCAAAAACTATAGGTCCTATCTAAGAAATGAAAACATTGTGAGAATCCCAAGACTTCCACGAACGTACAGATATGTTTTGGCGGGAGAGAGTTCAGAAATGAGACCGTGGGAGCGAGTTAGAAATTTTTTCCTGTATTTCTCCTTTCTGACTTTTTTTCCCAAAATTAACATGGGAGTCAATGGAGAGGTGAGACCGGAAAAGATTTTTCAAAAAAATGTTCAAGCCTAAACTACTGAACCGACAGATGTCAGAGTGGCATGTGTGCGTAGGAAACAATCTCTATTTTCACCTGATGTGAAAATCATGTCTGTCGGACTCCGTTTGTGGCTAGGAGAAGTGTTTAAAGACAAAAAAAGTGGCTGAAAAACGCCCGTTTTTGGCCACTCGCTCTTTTGAGAAAGCGAGCTTTAGTCCCATTCGTCGATTTTGGCCACGTTTTCGCGATTTTTGAGCGAACTACTGGACGAAATTCTTAGAAAAGTCATAGCACAGGATTCGACGTAATTCCGCATCGTATTTTATAGGTCTCGAGTATGTGCGATGAAATCTGTGGGAGGAGTAGCGGGACGAAATTTTGGGAAGAAGAAATAAGAATAATAAACCCGAGGAATAATAATATAAGTGCCAATGCATTGCATGGGGCTTCGCCCCATGCAATGCATTGCCAGCTGGGGGCGGAGCCCCCAGCTGGCAAGGCACCCATAATAAACGCAAAATGTTCGAGGAATAATAATATAAGTGCCAATGCATTGCATGGGGCGAAGCCCCCAGCTGGCAAGGCACCCATAACTAGAAAATCTCTCCTGCCGAGACATTTTGAATGGGTGCCTTGTGCTCGTCGATGCCGGCGTTGCTTCGAACACAGAGACACATATTATCCAGGTTTACGTGAAATCCAATTTCAGAGAGACATTACGTTTAAGAGAGAGAGAGAGAGACGGTGAGAGCGAAAGACATTACCAAAAGCTGCTTGATTTTATAAACATGCATGATCCAGGTCGGTGAGAGACTTGACCAATTTCAGAGAGACAGAGAGAAACCATGTTTTAAGGTCTTATCACCATCCATGGCATTTAAATTTTAGAATTCAGCCTCCTTCAGTCTTCCTGTGAACATCCTGTAACTATTTGGGGGTATTATTTTGAAAATCTAGCATCTTTCAGGCATCCTGGGAACATTTTGTAAATAATTGGGGTTTTTATTTTGAAAATCCAGAATCCTTCGGGCTTCCTGGTGAGGTCTTGTCATCATCCAGGACTTTTATTTTGAAATACCAGCATCTTTAAGGCTTCCTGGAAACATTCAGGAACTATTTGGGCGTTTTATTTTGAAAATCCAGCATCTTTCAGGCTTCCTGGAAACATTCTGTAACTATTTGGGAGTTTTATTTTGAAAGTCCACTCTTTTTCCGGCTCCCTGGGAACATCCTGTAACTATTTGGGCATTTTATTTTGAAATTCAAGCTTTTTTTAGGCTTCTTAGAAACATTCCTTAACAATCTGGGGATTTTATTTTGAAATTCTAGCTTTTTTTTACTCTTCCTAGGAACATCCTGTAACTATTTGGGAGTTTTATTTTGAAAATCCACTATTTTTCCAGCTCCCTGGGAACATCCTGTAACCATCTGGGTGTTTTATTTTGAAAAACCAGGCTCTGTACAGCTTTCCTGGTAGCATTCTATTACTATGGAGGGGCTTATTTCAAAATAAAGGCTCTGTACAGACTTCCTGGTAACATTCTATTACAATGGGGGGGGGGGCTTATTTTCAAAATAAAGGCTCATTACATGTTTCCTGGTAATATCCAGTTACTATGGGGGGGGGGGTGGGGGGGCTTATTTATACACTCAAACATAGGCTCTGTACATGTTTCCTTGTAATATGGGGGGTGGGGGGGCTTATTTTCAAAATAAAGGCTTTGTACAGACTTCCTGATAACATTCTATTACAATGGGGGAGGGTTGTTTATTTTTATATTCAAAATAAAGGCTCTGTATAGACTTCCTAGTAACATTCTATTATAATGGCGGGGGGTGGGGTTATTTTCAAAATAAAGGCCCATTACATGTTCCTGGTAATATCCAGTTACTATGGGGGGGTGGGGGGGGCTTATTTTTACTTTTATTTATATGCTCCAAAATTTAGCAAAAACCACCACCCTCACCCGGATTCGAACCCAGACTTACGTCACATGATCCGAGTGCCTTAACCACTGGGCCAAAGCGGATGGTGGCAAAAACTTTGAATCTAGTAAATTTATAGAGGAGACTTGACCTCTGACAGTCTATGGGGTTGCTATGGTTACTCACTGATTAGATGAGGAACACCTGCTGCGCGCACACTTTGGAGACAAAAACTGGTTTCAGACCAACCCTCAAACAAAAGCTTCTAACTCAAAATCTATAAGTCGTATCTGAGAAATGAACACATTGTGAGAATCACAAGACTTTGGCCGACGTCCACATATGTTTATATCTCATAAGAGTTAAGAAATGAGACCGTAAGAGCGATTTAGAAATTTAGTTTTCTCATGAGGAATCTTTTTTGGTGATCTCCATTGAAGTCAATGAAAACGGTAGAGGGCGCTGCTCTAGCGCCACTCTTCAAACAAAAGCTTGTAACTCAAAAACTATAAGTCCTATCTGAGAAATGAAAACATTTTGAGAATCCCAAGACTTCCACGAACGTACAGATATGTTTTGGTGCGAGAGAGTTCAGAAATGAGACCGTGGGAGCGAGTTAGAAATTTTTCTTCGTATTTCTCCTTTTCGGACTTTTTTCCAAAAATTAACATGAGAGTCAATGGAGACGTGAGACCGGAAAAGATTTCTCGGTAAATTGACTCAGCCTAAACTACTGGACCGAGAGATGTCAGAGTGGCATGTGTGCGTAGGAAACAAACTCTACTTTCACCAGATGTAAAAATCATGTCTGTCGGACTCCGTTTGTGGCTAGGAGAAGTGTTTAAAGACAAAAAAAGTGGCTGAAAAACGCCCGTTTTTGGAAACTCGCTCTTTTGATAAAGCGAGCTTGAGTCCCATTCATCGATTTCGGCCACGTTTTCGCGATTTTTGAGCGAATTATTGGACGAAATTCTTAGAAAAGTCATAGCACACGATTCGACGTAAATCCGCATCGTATTTTATAGGTCTCGAGTATGTGCGACGAAATCTGTGGGAGGAGTAGCGGGACAAAGTTTTAGGAAGAAGAAATAAGAAAAATAAACGCAGAAAGTCTCGAGGAATAATAATATAAGTGCCAATGCATTGCATGGGGCTTCGCAGCCAGGAAAGATCTTCACACATTTTGAGTTGCTCACAGACATCAATGTGCTTCGTAGCTTGGAACTCAGTATGGAGGAATGTGGAAGAGCCATCACACAATACTTCAGGGAAAACCTACTAATAAAGATGTCAAGGATGTCATCTCTAAAGGTGAAGATAATGATATGCCATAATCTCTGAGGGCATCACACCAACATTTGCAACGGGACTTGCTGTGTTTGCAATCTACTACATACTCAAACTTCAGTATCAAGATGAGGAAGCCTGTACAAATGGTCGAACAAACTACCATTTTGGGTTCGGGAGGCAGACACGGTCAACACTTTTAAGAGTAGACTTAAGACTTTCCTCTTTGATAGAGCTTATAGTTAGGGCTGGCTCAGGTCAGCCCTTAGTTATGCTGTTATAGGATAAGACTGCTGGGGGACACCCCCCCCCCCCCACCCTCTCTCTCTATTATCATCCCCATCTCTAAACATGTCTCATTAATGCATGTTACTAACTAAACTTCTTCCCTGGAGTTTCTGTGCTCTCTCGCCAAGCAGGTTGTTATGGATCATGATTGCTCCCTGTATTGGATTGTGGTTCCCACTACTGCCATGGCCCTGCCTGACATCCACTCTTGTTATTACTATTAGTCATAATTCCATGACATTAATATTAACTTGTTTATTATTGTAGCATTATTACATATTACCACCACTGCTAACCACTGCTACTGTAATCATTGTCTTTCATTGTAATTGTACAATATGTTTCTGTTGCGTTGTACTGTACACGTGACATCCATTGCACGTCTGTCCGTCCTGGGAGAGGGATCCCTCCTCTGTGGCTCTCCAAGATTTCTTCCACCTTCTTTTCCCTGTTAAAAGGGTTTTTTTGTGGCCAAGTTTTTCCTCACTCGAACTGAGGGTCTAAGGACAGAGGGTGTCACTACCTGTACAGATTGTAAAGCCCTCTGAGGCTAAATGTGTTTTGTGAATTTGGGCTATACAAATAAAATTTGATTTGATTTGATTTTGGATTCCCAGTTTACACAAATGCAAATGCGAGAAATAGACAGACAAGACTAAAACAGAAGACATTACATGACTATGTAAATTCATGTGCAGGCATTGCACTCCCTAGGATCAATTAGCCTGTTGATTTATTGTTTGAACCATAAACAGCACAGTGCTTACAAGGGTTAGTTCAAACGATTTAGCCAGCTCTATTCATCCCATTCTCTCAAGTCTGACAGATGATTAGTAGCACTAGTTTCACTTAAGTCAACGCAAAGGCTTTTCCTACGTGCACGGAAAGGGTCCAGAATACAGTAAACTAGATGATTGCAGGCAACACCTCTGGAATCTGTCTCACAGTGAGAACATGTAATATCACTTGAACATTTTTGCATGTGCACATTGAAAAAAATCATTGTCTTTTATTTTATGTCTTCCTCTGTGCAGATCGACCACAATGTCATTGTACTCATGGATGATGCAGAATGATAGATCCCTTCAATTTCCTTTTCACAACAATGCCTGCAGTGCCTGATTTGGAGGACCTAATCAAATTGTACTTCAGACTTTCTTTTCAGTAACAAGGAAATACTTGCAATTTTAGCGCATTACAACCAGACAGTGATAAGTGTCAGAACTTTAAAGAGAGTTTGTAGAATACATGGGCTGTTCAGGAGGAAGAACCAGTCTGACATGGAAGAAGTGCTGGCTTTTGTCCAACATGAGGTTATGACCAATGGACAGATGCAAGATTATCGCTGGCTACATCTTTGAGCAGTTCAGCGAGGATTTGTTGTGTTACAAGACACCATAAGACGCATCATCAAACTGGTTGATCCACAAGGTGTAGAATTGAGAAGAGCATGGTGCCAAATGCACTTTGTCACATGGACGGCTATGACAAGCTAAAACCCTATGGCATTGCCATCAATGGCTGCAAAGATGGTTTCAGCCGCTATGTGTTATGGATGGAGGCCTTTACCACAAACAGTGATCCCAAATTAGCAAGTTACTTTACCAAAACGGTGTCAAGCATAGGTGGACCAGGCAGGGGGAACAGAAAATGTTTGTGTTTAAGAAATGCAGATGTTTTTTGCGGAGAAACCATCCAGACAGTTTTGCAGGAGAGAAGAGTTTCCTTAATGGAAGAAGCACAGCAAACCAGCGCATTGAAGGATGGTGGGGTACCCTTCGCAAACAGAGTGCACAGTCCTGGATGAACTTATTTCAAACTTTCCAGGATGATGGTCATTTCACAGGAGAATTTTTGGACAAAAGTCTAATCCAGTTCTGTTTCATGAATCTTGTTCAGGTAAAAATCTTTCCTCAACCTCTGAAATGAAGTTGCTGTAGGTTGTATTGGAATAGTAGCAGTTGTTCTTGTTTGTAATTATTCATTAAATTATTTATTTTTGATTTTGGCATTTTCTACCCCTCCATAAACAGTACAACACAGCAACCTAGGCCTCAGTATAGACAGACAACAGTTAAGTGTTGCAAAACCTATTTCACATTTCTGTATGTACTGTGCTTCTTTCTATGCAGGATGAACTTGACCGTTTTTGAACTGTATTGTCTCCTGATGGAGGAGAATGGGTGGGATGCTCCTGCAGATCCACTTGCTGCGGCTGACCTGTACATCATGTTAAGAGACGAACTTGTCACACCACAGTAAAATCAAGTTAAGTTTTTGTCCTGTCTCCATGTTTGTATTGTGACTTCCTGTTTTATTTTGGAAATTAACTCTCCTCTCGTTTCAGGTCACTTGCCCTTCCTCATGTGCCTCGGTCTGATTGTCTTCCATGATCCTGATTATACTCACCTGTTTCCCATTACCTCCATGTGTGCTTATGGTCTGCCTCTCCCCTTTGACCTGTGCCAGTGTGTCTTGTACGTTCGTCAAGTGCCACCAGCCTTTTGCGTCGCTAAAATTGTTTTTTGTTGGCTTTTGCCTTATAGTTTTCATAGCTCTCTTTTAGTTAGTATAGTTAGTTTATCTTTAGATCTTGTCCCTCTTTGGAGGAGATTTTTGTTTTGTGGGTTAGCATTGTTGTCCCTCATTATAGGAGTGTTATTTTTTTAGTTAATGTTCATAGCATTTCCCTCTCAGGACTAGATTTATTTTGTAAACCCTTTTCATAGCTTTTCCCTCTTCCGAGCAGTTTTCTGTTAAGTGTTGTTTATTTCTTATCTCTTCACGGAAGGTAGGATTTTTCATTTGTATGTTTTGTAATCATCCCCTCTTTTCGAGGCCCCCTCTGTTAGCCAGTTATTGTATTTTTCTGGGTTGAATAAAAATCGGATCTTTGTCAGCATTCTCCTAACTCTGCATCCGAGTCCTATCTCCAAGTTCACATCGTGACAGAACTGCTGCAAATAATTTGAGAAATGGAAGACATCTAAATAAAAACATGAAGTTTTTCTCACTCACATAATGTGAAAGTACTTGTCTTATCTTGATTATTATTTTCTTGTGCTTTATACAAGATTATATATTATAAGATTTTAATAAACTTGACATGTGTAAACACAACCTGTAAGTTTTCTTGTCAAAAATGTACCAATAAAGAGTCACGAACTTTTGATTTGGCAGGGAAAGCGAAGGGAATATTAACTTGATGAGCGACTGTTTGTCCATTGATTGTCCGTTTTTGGTGCATGTTATTGATGTAAAAACATTTTAGAAATTTTAGGTAAGACATTCACTTTGCCTGACACCCACTATTGAACTTGTGAAACCTTTATTTCATTTGTGAAAATGCTAAAGGGACGATGTCACTGTTTTTATTTATAACACATTAGTCCAGATCAAAAACCACTACACCTAGACCTCTCAAATCTGGACTAGATTGTGCTACATTCATTAATAAAAATTCTGATATGTGAAACATTTCCTTTATTTGTGAAAATGCAAGAAAAGCACATTACTAGTACACTTAGCACACCTGAATAATTTAATAGTAAACTAAACTCTTTAGATAATGTGGTTGGTGTGGAAAATCTGCTGATCAATGGTCAACTCATCAGTGAAGAAAGCCTTCAGTAGACCTTTGACGTCTTATGCTGAAATATTTATTGAAGCTTGGCCAAGGAGAAAATCAGAATTCATCCATACAACATCTGTGCATGATGCTCTCTCATATTCTGAAGTCTGCTTTCCAGCAGTCAGACTTTAAACCCCAACAGATCATTTAATCTAAGGGTGTGCTAGTTCCTAAACAGTCAAATGTATTTTCTAGTTATGGAGACAGTACTGCTGCTTACACAGCAGTGGCGGTTTTAGGCACGGCGATCCGGGCAGCCGCCCAGGGCAGCATTTTTTCCTGTCACGGGGCGGCATGAGCACTTAGAAAAAAAAAAATCATCTGCGCAGCAAAGCGGTTTTCTATTATCTATCATGTCACAGTGTGTGGGTAATTGGCTAGCTGACACCCCGTGCAGCTGCTGCAGACGCCACTGCAGCTGCTGCAGACGCCACTGCAGCTGCTGCAGACGCCACTGCAGCTGCTGCAGACGCCACTGCTTGCTGAGAAGGTGCCGCACGGTGCACAGAAGCTGTGTGAGAAGGGGAGGGGCAGGTGGGGGACAGTTCACCTCTGGGTCTCCCAAATAGAAACGGACAAGGGGGGTACATATAGTGCAATACACTGGTTTTATTGCAAAGGTCAGGTTTTAGTTTGTGTTTCCTGTTCTTAGTGCAACAGTCTTATAATCAGATTTTCTTTAGTATGTTTTCAAATTTGTGTGATGAAGGATTTGTGCTATTTAGAATATTTATTCTATATTTTATTTGTATATTGTTCATCTTAATATTTTACATTATTGTTGTTCTCTGCTCTTGTTATTTTTTTTATATATCCAATTGTATATATTTGCCACTTTTTGTATATAGTGTCTATTTATTTAAGGTCTGATAACTTCTACTGTTTTGTGCAGAATTGCCTCACGTATATAGTTATAATAAAAAACTAGCTAACTTTTTTTGGGAGGGGGGGCTCGGAGGGGGTCTTGCCCGTGGACTAACTCAATGTAGAACTTCCACTGTTACTCAGTCTCATATCTGTGATGTCTAGGGAGTGAAGCCTTTGACCTTTGTCAAGCTCTCGCACTTCCCAAACACAACAGCCTGTTGCACTCTGCCCCAGAGAGGACAAGAGACAGTGTCTATTCCATAACAATCCCCTTTTATTGATCATAAGATCAATCCTGATTACCATTACCCTAAAAAAAAATGTTTAATTTTCAGACTGCTCGGAGCCCCTTCAGAACAGATCCAACATCATGCAATACGAAATCCTTCTCAATTAAACAACAAATCAAGAGAATATACGAAACACAAAATCAACAAACATTATTCTTTGAACTTGTCATTCAGTTAAGATCAATTCATACAATCAGTGAGGTAAATGAAAACCCCTCTTTTGTACCACCCTTACCATTTCTTACACACGTGTCCCATGAGTACCATCTTCTGGCCAACAAGGGCATTTATGAAGCAAACCTTCATTTTATGAGGATCCCCTGAAACACCGAGGCATTAAAGGAGCTCACGACAGAGGTCACAGATCACATGCACCTGCTGACAGAGGCCAAAAATGTTCACTTATTCAACTAAAAGTGAAAAAGACCCTGCACTAACTACTCTACTCTAGACAGGTGCAAAGGCCAAACCTCAATGATGGGGAGGAAAAAGACCGATTTTTGCCCTGTCTGATATTAGATGAAACTCAAACAACTGAGAGGGTAACATGAACATACTTGATTTCAACAGCACAATAAAATAATTAAATAAACATACTTGATTCAACAACTTCAATCAAAATCAAAACTTATGCACCTTGACCATCATCATAATTAACACATTGAAGAGTCTTCAACCCATGTACATTGCGTACGTAGAGGGTCACCACCATGGAGAGGTTGCAAGAGCATATGATGCATGGCGATGTGGCTTCTTATCCTCGCAGGAATATCATTTCAACTTTCACAAATTTTCAACCACAACATATATATATATTTTTTCAACATATAATGCAAAGCTGTAATCATCACTATATGCATACGACTAGAACAAACACTGGAGTTTAAAATAATATGTTCCTCCTAAACTTTATTTGTAGGAAATAACATAACATTTTTTTTTTTTTTACAAATTAGAAGTCTCTTTTTCACTGTCATCCTCTAAAGCAAGGTCATCTATATGGGGACTCTGTATGTTACGGGTGGTTCTTGGTTGGACCCCAAAGCAGACACTGAGAGCAGTCTAGTGTTAACGAAAAGTTTATTAACACCAGAAAACAGAGCAGGCAGGCTGTGGAGGCAGGGTGCTGGCTGGCCGAATAATCCAAGGGAAAACACGCACGAGGGAAAACGAAAACCGAGGAGCAGCAACAAGGCACACCGAGGAGTCTATGTAGCAAAAGAAAACAATACTGGTTAAGTACGAAACAAAAAAACGAGGAGTAAGAATCAGAGGTCGCCATCAAGGTACGCTACTGGACTAGACGGAATTAACTGGCAGAGTAGTGGAGTCAGGACCAGGCTTTTATGGAGGGGATGATGGGTGAATGATTGCAGGTGTGCCTTGTTAGCTGCAGTGAGGAAGCCAGCCACACCCCCTGCCACACACACCACCTGCAGGATAGGAACAGAACAGAAGGGGGAGACAGAGACAACACACCCAACACCAGAATCACCACAGATAGTGGACCAATTTCAGAGAGAGAGAGAGAAAGAGAGAGACTGTACCAGTTCAAGAGGAAGGACAGAGATCCTGAGAGAGAGAGAAAGACAGTGAAAGCTAAAGACATTTCCAAAAGCTGCTTGATTTTATAATCATGCATGATCCAGCAAAAATGTTATTGAAATTATCCAATTTTTCTAAAAACAAACACTTCAAACAGAGCTGTGTCACAGAACTTATTCAATATACTTATTATAGCTTAATATACATCAGACCTGAGCTAACACTCTCAATAATGTAACGTGTTGACTTTATGAATGGATTCGTTATTTCAAATTTTAAGCACTGGAAAAAGTGATATTATAATTGCCTGCTCCACTATTACATCATAGTTTCATACTTTGGCTGGAATATATATGTTTGATTACATTTTATGTGGTATCAAATGGGTCCTAAAAGTCTGAGATGTTGCTTGGTGAAACTCCTAGGTGGTTTTTACTCAACTGCAGGATCTGACGACAAGAGAAAGTACATGTCAAGACAAGAAAATCCTCAGGAGATTTTCATATTGTGCACAACTGGAAGGCTGGTTTGTGCTGATGCCAGACAAGCTGCTGTATTATAAATACGAAGGAGGCAGAAGAGACTCGTGTCAGCGAGGGAAGATCCCACTGAAGGACTGTGTGCTGCCTTGTCCTTTTCTAGAATGCGAAAATCGTCCGGTGAGTTTTTGTCAGACTCAAGAACAAAACGAGATTAGAAAAAGATTCCAGACAACTTTGTTTTCTCAAGTCTTTTTATTTGATCAATGTAGACACTGTGAAAATGTAGCTTTTAAGTAATTCCCCAATCAGAGAGGCCTCACTCGATGAGACAGGAAATGTCCTCAGGTTAATGTTCTGTCAGGACCTGAGTTCAAACATCTTCCAGCTTTCGAGACAACAATTTGTTCCCCAAAGAAGAAATAATTACATTTCCAACAGCAGTACATAAACACTGAAATAAGTATATATCAGTTACAGCACATTCAATATAGAATCTACTCTCATGGCTCATGGGGTGGAGTCAGGATGAGGGGATGGTTGAGGTAGAGGACAGATGAGAGGAGATTATGATGAGCACCAGCATGGAAAGAGAAAACTGAATATATTCCTTCTCTCTGTCCCTTTTCTCTCCTCCTTCTCCTTCTTCTTCGGTTCTTTGCTCTCCTCCTTTGCCTTCTTCTTCTTGTCCTTCTCCTGGAAGCTGGCCTCCTGTGTCAGGACTCTGCACCTCAGCCACTTGTCACAGTTCTTCTGCAGAGCTTGGAATTTGACCTTCCATTGCTTATGCACTTTCTGCTTCTCCACGTGCTGGAGCTGAAGATCTTTGACCTCCTTCTCCAACTCTTCCATCATGTTGGCCAAGTCGTCTTTGACCTGACACAGCTGTGAGATGGAAGAGTCTAGGCTTTTATCCAGAGCAGCCTTCTCAACAGTCAGCTGGCTCTTCAGAGCAGACTGTATTGCAGCTGCAGCAGTGTTTTGTGCTGCCTCCTTCCTCAGAGCAGTTATCTCTGCTGCCTGCTCCTCCATAGCTGCCAGCCTCTCTGCAGTCAGCTTCTGCAATGCAGCGTTTTCTGCAGCCAGAGCAGTGTTCTTTGCTGCCTTCTTCCTCACACTGAAAAAAATAACTCATAGAATTTACTTAAAAAAATCTGAGTAACAATTTGCACTCATTTTTTTGAATAAATTTTAATGCTATAATCCTGAGTGCAACTTACTTATGAGAATGAAGTAAAATTTACCTCTAAATATATATGAGCAGTCAGAAATATTGAGTAAATGTTAATGAATTATTTTCATTTTGGAAAATAACAATTAATTAAATATTAAGTAACTATTTACGTAAATGTTAATTAATTTTCTGTGATGAATGTTAATTGTACCACAAATCACAATAAGATTCTTAACCATTTTCTTTTTTTAGGGCATCTTTAGCAAATTACAGTTAATACTGCCGAAATAATAATCAAAATGACAAATGATGATAAATGATAAGAAACTTGGACCACAGCCCACAAATAAGAACAAAAAGTGCAAGGGGGCAGTCTACAAATTTTACATTAAGACCCTTTCACATATTTTTATAACAAACTTGGTAATATCAACTGAGAGGGGACAGCTTAACAGGGCTTCATTCTATCTAGTTCAAGGAAAACTTAAAAAAAAAAAAAAACTTTCACAGAATTCCCGTACCCAAGCAAAATCTCTTTGCCTTCATGGAGGATGGCTACATTCTTAAACCATTTTTTTTAAAGGTCAACTTTAGCAAATTAAAAGTTAATACTGCCCAGATACTAAATATGACAAATAATGATAAAAAGAAACTTTGAGTACAGCCCACAAAAAAAAAAATACAAAAAGGCAGTCAATAAAAGCTACATTAAGATCTTTTCACAATTAGTTTTTTTTTTGCAAATATGTAACACTTGATAACAATTTGAACAGTCAGTCAAGAGAAGGTAACAGAATGCTCAATTACGCAAGGTGGAAGCATTAACGTGTTTTGGATTTCAATCCGGCTATTTTTGGGGACAGCTTCAGGCCGTCAAGTTCAAGGAAAACTTTTTGAAATGTCTCAAAAGTGTACTGCAGTGTTTTGGGGTATGCTAAGTTCAGGGCATAAATTACCCCCATGACCAAAGCACATGCTTTCACAGGATCATAGCAGGTCCTGCATACAATTTACAACAATAATAAAGAAAAAAAAAAATAAGGAACATGTTTATGGTGACTTCATTATTGGGGTAAAAAAAGGATCACTAAGCATAGAACACAGCACAAGACTTTCAACCTAAGGGACTTTTAAGGATCTTGTTGCTCAAGATCACTATGAGTTAGGTAGAAGAATGACCGCATTTGCCAAGTGGGCCAAGCTATGAACAGGCAGAGGCTAATCTAATGGGGCATAGTACTGAAACTTAATGCTCTATGCCTCAATAGGTTAGCTTTAGCTGCCTATCAATAATACGGTCTGTTCTTTAAATCTTGTGCCTCTGCACAACTGTCCCAACACTTTTGTTAGAAAGAGTGCAGTAGCAATCAGTCATTTTGCAGGGAAAGGCTTCAGAGTTACATGATATTGATTGAGAGGTAAAATCTGATACTTCAGCAGAAGGCTCGGACAATATGATAAATATATTTTACTCATTTTACCTGGCAATCTTAATAAAGGTCCTCCTCTTTCTCTCCAAGATACAAAATGAGGCCACGGATGACTGCTTCACGTCTCCCCTCAATGCTTTGATTCTGTGGACAGATTAACAAGAACTAAAATACTGAAATCTTATTGTTACATGAGCACATGGAGTGTTGAAGCCATCAAGTGCAAGTAGCAGGGGAGGTAAGAGTAAAATCAAATTAACACACAAAACAAGACGACATGTCTCGCCACAAAAGCTACACAAACACAACAAACCTGAGTCAGTTTGTCCACAAATGGTCTCAACTTGTGACCCACTACTCCGCCTTTAGCCTTCATCAAGGTGATGAGTTTTGGAGTATAGTAGTCGAGTTTGTCCATGAACCTCTGCTCCAGTGAAATTGTTGTTATTCTCTTGAATTCCTGCATGATCTGCATCAACAAAACCAAATATCAGGAACCATTATTAAATGCAAAATGAAATGAGTGAACTGAGAGGATTCAACTTAACATAGAATGTTAATTCATCTTAATATTGGATTGAAAATCGTATGCTAGATAAAGTACTATAAGTGTCTACAGATTCACCTACCCCATCTTCACACACAAACAGGGCAGGCCACCTCTCTCTGAAATCATCTGTAGGTAGATTTGCACTCACAACCTCGAGCCTTCGAATGGAGAATGTTTTGGCCATTTTTTCTTGAATGACTTTGGTGTTCTTCTTCTTCACTTCATTGAGAAGTTCCAGTCTCTCCATCTCCAAACTCTCACTCTTTTCTCCTTTTGGATGTGGGGGAACGTAATTCACCTCTGCTTTCGTTGGTCTCTTGCAGTTTTTTGCAGGTGTTTACTCACCTGGGAGCTTCCTTTTCAAGGAGTTGACACTAAGCTCAGGACAAGGAACGTCATTCTTTCTCAATTTAGAACGGTGATTGCCCATCTTGTTTCGAAGACGCTGCAGCCATCCATACATGCCTGAAACTGAGGTTTCAGGCTCCTTCAGGCATGGATGCTTTTTTAACAGAGCTTCCACAACTGCCAATCTTTAAAGACAATTGGGATAAGCAGTCTAGGAGAATATGGTGTCAGCAAGTGTCTCAAGTATCTTTGACTTAAGGCTAGAATTTTTAAGGAGCGAACCATTGTTTTCATAAGCCTGATTTCCGTCCTGAAGGAGCAATTCAACATCATACGAAAATGTAGGAATCTGAAAATTTGCTGGCCATGCTGCTGTTCTACATTCTGGAGACTCTGGTAATATGACCGTGTCAGCTGAGCCTGTTGAGCAGGTGTTATCCTGTGAAGACTGATCAAGTGGCACTAAAGACGAGGCAGAAGAGGAAGTTGCTAAAATTGTCCTGGCCTATGGGGGTCAGTGTGAGAAGAACCAGCTCTGTATTAACAAGTGTGATTGTATCTTTGTCCTTAATCACATCTGTTGATGTTAGTGTGAAGAACTGGTTATCAAAATCTTTGTCCATATACATAATAGCAAAGCTTCCTTGGAGATGAAACTGATCTTGCAGAGCTGCTAGAAGTTCGTTTACAGTACCAGGGACTCCATTTGGCAATATTAACTTGTGGGCTTGAGCATCTTCAAAAGTGACACGCAATTGAGTTGGGGCAGACATAATGGCTTTGGTGTAGGGGCATCTACAAGAAAAATGAAAAACAGATTAGACAAGAGCAAATATTGCATTTCCCCAGACCATTGAGACAGTTCACATTCGTAAGGTTACTACCCAATAGCTATTGGGTAAATAAGTTACCTGTTATAATACAGCACAATTTAGATTCATTTAGATTCACACAATTTAAGGTTATATGTTACCTAGTCTGACAAGCAGATGTGGTGTTTCAGAGAAACCATCCGATGCCCTTGCACAGCATACGCAGCCAATGGGTGTGTGTCGGTTAGTTGGGAGTGCTCAATCACTTTCACTACCCTTGTGGCCTCCAACTTGAAACTACCAAAATGCTCCAAGTACCATGCACTTTGCAACTTCACCACAAAAAGTAAGTGGTCACGAATAACAATGATTTGTCATATTTCAACAAAGTCGGGCAATCCAGAAGTGGAGCCATACACCAAGATCATGCCAATACTGTAACTGGTACCCTGAAATTCTGCCTGTTTTGTCAAATGAACAACAGTCTCTTCAGGAAATTTCTGTGATACAAATTCCTGTATGTTCTCATTTACAACTTCCAATGGGACAGTTGATGTCTTTGATACAGAAATAACAAGTCTTTGTATATTTGATGGGGATGATACGCAATCATGAACTGGTGTTTTCTTGCCATAGACTTCAAGATGGTGCAGTTATTAGTCTGCCTAACTAACTTCTTAAAGAAGCAATGTTTTGCTTCAAATCGCATCGTCCATAAGGACACTAGCGGACCAAATGCTTGGATGAGCTGTGGGTAATGCTCCACAAAGTGATGTGTTGAAATCAGTCTCTCTTGAGGAAAAACACTGCAAAATCTTTCTCTATGCTCAGCAATCAGACTATCTAGGAAACCAATACTTTCATCTGTATGAGTAGGTGACATAACCAAAGAAACAACATCTCTGAGTGACAATAACAACTGCCAGGTGAGATCCTCTTCTGGTATTTTGGCACCGATCATAAGCGGCAACAGCCTCAGTAAACACCAATTTTCAGTTGCATTGCCACCAATGGTTCTATTGGAGGCAAAGTTTGGTGGAACACCTTGAGGAGAATTTGTGCTGTCTTTCCACTTGTATGGGAATTGTTTGATGATTCTATTGAGCTCTTCATAAGAAAAGTATTTTCTCTTTATTAGGATATCTAGACACAAAGCTAATTCCACAGGTACTATACCCTTAAGCAAGTCGTGGAGTACATCAGGTGGGTAGCCTGTTATCACATGAAAATGACTTAATCTTTGAATAATTGCACAAGGTCTTTTTACTCCACGACTGTGGGTGTTACCAGCCAAGGCTGTTTCAATGTCCACCTCATATTGCTGCTTTGTTCTGCTAGGGAAAGCTCCTGTCCTAACTTCTTGCTTCTGAAACTGGGACCGTTGTCCAACACAAAATCTACAAACGTATGTCCCACTAAAACTTTCAACAAACCCTCCAACTGAGTGGGCACCAAGATTATCAGCAAATACAGTGCCCTTTACAATTTTTCCTAAACATGAAACAAAAATGCCGTCTTCCTCGAAGCTTTTTAAATCATTCAATAATGGCTCCAATATTTTGACATAACCGAATTTCTTAACATCTGTAGCCTTGCATAAAACCGCTAAGTAAATAGATGATAGTCTAGACCTCAATACTGATGGAATGTCAGCAAATACCCAGTAAACACCAGTCACCTTGTGTTTCTTACTAGAGGTGCCTAACGGGTTACAAATTTCAAAGTCATCCGAATAGAGAAGCAGTGAAAGCCTTAACTCTTCTCCAGACAGAAATGTGTTTTCTTTAAAGTTAGAACCGTCACGAAAACTAGTATACTGACATGAGGAGTCACAATGCCTTGTTGACCTACTCTTCAAAACCTTTTCTTGGATGTCACTATTTTTCAGAATATGAGACAGGGATTGCAAAATTGGAATATACTGGAATGACCTGTTCTCTTCAGCATCAAGTATATATTCTATTGGTTCAACAACAGAGAAATGTTCCTTGAAATAAATATTTCTGCTGTACGCTGTACTGAGAGTACCTTCCTTACTAAAGGCTACACTGACAGGATTTAACTGACAAATGTGCGTCTGTGATCAGTAATTCTTCAACAGTGCAGCCATGATTTTCTAATGGCTCACAAACAATGTTTTTGATAACAGATGCAGATGCTGAACCAACAATAAATTGAAGCTCTTCAACAATCTCATCTACACACCTACTAGGCACATTGAATATGCATTCCAATTTCAGTATGACTTCGACCAAATCCTCACCCTCATTGAGGATTCCTTCATCAAAAGTAACTTCACTTTCCTCTACAGGCCATATACTATCCTCAATATCCTGAACAGGAAGTGTATGTGTATGTAATACTGTATCTTTAAAATCTTCAAGGCTGTGAGGATTGTTTTTCCTACTTTTATGTGAGGCAAAAGTTGAATATATATTAGTACTATAATCACAATCTTTGAAAACGCATTGAACTTTCTCAATTTTTTTCAAATGTGCCCCTAAATGTTCAAAATATCGCCTTTCAGTGTTAAAATTTTGTGAACTACATATAAGGCATGACAATTAAACAGTTTCCTGTGACTGAACAGCTGGAATGTGATCTCTAGATAAATGTGTACGAAGTGCCCCCCAACTTTTGAATAAACAAGGGCAATCTGCAAACAAGCAGGGTACTGACCGACCTTGACCGGTGTGCAAATGTTTCAGTCTATAATGCTTTAAGAGCTCTAAACGTTTAGATGCCCTGAAGTCACAATTCTTGCATGGCCATCTCATAAGTCTACTGTCTCTCCCTGATGATGTCCACAATGAAAACAGTTGAAGTGTACACTTCCCTCAACTGTCACCTGCACTGGCTCATCCTAACAGCAAGCAGTTCCCTGTGTATAAACAGATAGTGCGTGACATTTAAAACAATAACCTACAAAGTGAAACTACCTTTTTATATAACATTTTAAAAGTGAATTTGGGACATTAACCAGAAAACTTTTACTCACCCATGAAAAGCTAATGATGCAGCACTGTTCAAATTATTCCACCAGCTCCTGTTGAAGAAAATGTTGAAGGAAATGTCTCATTCTTTGTTACATTAGAAAAAAAAAAAAAATAAAATAAAGTTGGGCTGTTCACCTAAGACTTTTTTCATTTCCATTGTCAAGGTTGGACTAGGACTGGGGCCCTCAACAAACTAAATTTATCCGGTTTTGTTTCATCACATTGCCCAGATTCAGCACCGGTTTGGCACTGGTCTACTCTACAGCCACCGGCCGCCCTGAGGCCGTTTGAGCCCCAGCCTAGTTAAGCTTAGATAGCCATAATGGAGATAGAAAAAAAGTTTACCCCATACAACCGTGTTTAACGTTAACGTTACCCCGTAGTGGAACAGCGCCATGTCACCACTGATTTTGATGTTTTTACCGAGTTAAATGAAGCACTCACATAGGTCAGGCTTATGCAGTTAACATACAAGTTATTTTAGCCATTAGCACGCAAGCCGCCATTACATGGAGCCAAATTTACTTTTAAAACTGTCTGTAGGCTCTGTTGGAGCAAGTTGTTACCATGTAAATAAAAATGCACTGGCGTTAAAAGCAATAAACGTTAGCCATCGTCGTGACATGAAAATCAAACTCCTAAAGCTAACGTTAAGCCAAGCTGTTTCACCTGACCAAAGAGATGAGGCAGTTAACGTTACATCCTTTGTTACTGAGGCTAACTACGAACAACTGCTTACTGTATAAGCACACCAAAAATACGACTTTCAAAGTGTACAGCAAGCAATAAATGAACTCAAACCAGAAAATAGAAAGGGAATACTTACGCGTAACAACTTTAGAATCTAGGCAAAATGGCGATTCCCGCTATCGACTCACTCTCCACTAACGTCTTCTTGTTGAACTTGTCTGTTGCCTCGACATGTCCTCTGACTCACTGCACATGTGCAAATTAAGACCCAAATTTCTAAATAAAAGTTACTTAGTATTGTCAGGTGTAGTGCCTTGACAGAAATTCATTTAAATAACATTTGAAAATCTCTTGTAAGATTTACTTGTCCCACTCAGTAAATTGATTACACAAATGAATTGTGTAATTTTCTTTGTTTTTATTGAGTTCCACCCAAAATTAATATTACAGTGTAAACATTACTATTTTTCAAGGAATATATTTTACTATACCCCAGAGTCATTTCTGTCAGTGCAGAGCAGTTATCTCTGCCGCCTGCTCCTTCATAGCTGCATTCTCAGCAGCGAGCTCCTTGTTCTCCCTCTTTGAGTCCAGCAGGGCTTGGCGGAGGGCCTTCAGCATTTTGGTGACGCTGCACCCATTATTTTGGGCAGTATCATGAGAATGCATTTGTTCAAATGACTGAAAGACAAAAATATACATATAACAGGTAAAAACACAAAACACACTAACTTCAGAAATATTCAAAGATACAGAGCTGGATGATTTTTTGTCATTTACACACGTCTGCTTTTAAAGTCTGTAAAACTACAGTAAAGTAAGATGAAGAAAGAAATGACAATTGTGTTTTGTGGATAAAAAAACTAAAAACAGTTTAACCTGAAGTCTTTCCTGCTAAGAACAAAACTGTGAACAAAGTTCTTTAAAAGTATTTTTGCTGTGAAGCGCTGGTCTACTGACTGTCAATCTGTGACAGTTTAACAAAGTTGTTAGAGAAAAGATTCTCGTGCAGCCGTCCTCTACTAATGGTGGTAGAGTCTGATTCTGCTGAGAATTGTTTCTCCTTAATACAAAGGAATCTTAATAAAAATGATCTTAATCTTTATATGAGAGGCAATTGGCTTTGATCTAGAATCCAGAGGTCTAAATGTGACATCAAAGGATTAGAGGACTGCCTGTTTTGTCATGTGACATGGACACACAAACACACATACGGGTATATATGGTATAGACAGACTTTTTCTCCAAACCAGCCCGGTGGTGGTTTACGGGGACTACCCTTTCCCGAGGTCCTAGAGCAATGGGAGTCAGGTCAACACACTGCAAAAAATCTGAAAAAAATTCAGCTCACTTTAGGCTGAAGATACGAGCTACAGAACTCTATACACACGACCCTGACTGGGTGGTGGTTTTTGCAGACATCGCTCTTTTTGACAAATGTGTGACATTTGAGGACACAACAAACAATGTTGGGACTTTAAAGGGACAATGATGTCACATTTTAAATAGCACTTCATTAACATAAACACACACACCTGACAGAACACAGCATAAGGGGGACCATCCTTTTATTACCATAAAATTAGGTTAAACCTTAGATATTTGTTTCAAATAAGAACACGATATGTATATAAATAAAACATAGATCACTTAAAAATAAGTGATCTCAATTCTGAGCTAAACCACATAATGAAGAATAACAGAACTTGAAGTTTTTTTTGCATTTCTTGGCAGCGAACTTTAAATAACTATTGCAATTTTAAACAGGATTTGCATAAAGCAAAAACATAATTTCTTAGCAGCCACACACACTACAAACAAAAAACACATCCACTTTGAACTTCCATTAGCTTGTCTGCTGAAGTATTACTTGTATCCACTTTTACAATAACACATTTTTAGAAACATAGTGCCTTTTAAAACGTTGAGGCATCAGCCAAACCACAATGCAAACAAAAACAAATGAACATAAGTCAGTGGATTTACAGCTTTTGCTGATGTGCCTGCCTCTTTGCAGTTGTTCCCCGATTTCTCACAAAGTCCCTTATATTTTGCATTGTTCGTTGTGCTAACACGGAGCCTTCGACAATCTTGCAGTGACTGCATTCATTTTTGGAGGCTAGACTTCCTTTGTTTATGTTTGAGGACACAACAAACAATGTTGGGACTTTAAAGGGACAATGATGTCACCTTGTAAATAGCACTTCATTAACACAAACACACACACCTGACAGAACACAGCATAAGGGGGACCACCATTTTATCACCATAAAATTAGGTTAAACCTTAGATATTT
Source organism: Paralichthys olivaceus (assembly GCF_024713975.1). Taxonomy (NCBI): domain Eukaryota; kingdom Metazoa; phylum Chordata; class Actinopteri; order Pleuronectiformes; family Paralichthyidae; genus Paralichthys; species Paralichthys olivaceus. The sequence goes on along the minus strand of NC_091097.1, from coordinate 26,297,963 downwards.
GTTTCAAATAAGAACACGGTATGTATATAAATAAAACATAGATCACTTAAAAATAAGTGATCTCAATTCGGAGCTAAACCACATAATGAAGAATAACAGAACTTGAGGGTTTTTTTGCATTTCTTGGCAGCGAACTTTAAATAACTATTGCAATTTTAAACAGGATTTGTATAAAGCAAAAACATAATATCTTAGCTTTCACACACGCTACAAACAAAAAACAAATCCACTTTGAACTTCCATTCGCTTGTCTGCTGAAATATTACTTGTATCCATTTTTACAATGACACATTTTTAGAAGCATAGTGCCTTCTCAAACGTTGAGGCATCAGCCAAACCACAATGCAAACAAAAACAAATGAACATAAGTCAGTGGATTTACAGCTTCTGCTGCTGTGCCTGCCTCTTTGCAGTTGTTCCCCGATTTCTCACAAAGTCCCTTATATTTTGCACTGTTCGTTGTGCTAACACGGAGCCTTCGACAATCTTGCAGTGACTGCATTCATTTTTGGAGGCTAGACTTCCTTTGTTTATGTGACTTTTGAAGTGCCGCATTACTGCAGCCACCTCAGCCTTGGACCACATCTTCTTTTTCCCTTTTCTGGAATCCTTTCCTTGATTACTTTTGCCTGAAAGATATAGAGGCAAATATGTAGAAAACATTTGTCACACAAACAGAAAAAAAAATTTGTTGGCTACTTGGATCTATCAAAACTTCCAACTAACTCCACTAATTAATAGTCTCTTTGATGAGGAGACTATTAGTTGCACTTGATATGATTTTCCCAACTAGATTTGTCTAACTCAGTTATTCATATTCAAACAATGTTATTCATTCACCCGTCAGTGTTTTTTATGTTGTGGATGATTGGTGCATATTGTATATACTGTACTCTGCACAAGTTTTAGGCAGATAAATCTGGGATGCTTATAAGAGTTATACCATTAATAGTTTGAGAATTATTTATATATTAACTGTTAAGAGAAAAACCCCAAGTCAAATCAATATTTGGTATGAGCACCTGTTCTCCTGTATACTTGGCAAGTAGGTTGTTCAGCATCCTTGGTAACTTTCCACAGTTCTGCTGTGGATTTAAATTCTCTCAACGTCTCTTCTGGCTCTGCATGTTATCCCAGATTGACATCATTATGTTGAGATCAGGAACCATATGTATAACACAGTGCGTAGGATTCACACTAACAGTGTATATTTGCACAAAAGCCGAAAATGGCAGAGGATAGTTCTTTGGGACAGATGCCTCCCTGATGGTATTGGGTGATGGATAAGATTCTCAACATCTAAATGTCCAAACGATTGCACAGTACTGTGTATTTTTCTGTATATTCTTTATATAATTAATTAGGAGTAATTTTTGGACAAAAGCAAAGAAATTTGCCACTGCCATTTATAGAATGAAATTGAAGTAAAGTAGAGAAATTGAGATGCACAGATGCAGGGGTAGAGAGGAGTATGACATGCAACAGAGGTCCTCACCAAGAATCCAACATTGCAGTTATGTAGTATCCTTCTTAACCAGCAACTGTATAATTTTTTGTTTTATTCCATTAAATCATTATATTTATCTGCTGTGTCTACATTTATTGCATTTTTTTCCTCTTTAATACCGTTCCTAAATACCTTCAAACTTGCCTTACCTTCAGATAGACAAGCAGTCTCATGTACTGTGGACGACACTGACGAAGCAGTTCCTGCTAAACACAAGGCAACAAAAGTTTTTTTTTCACGGGAAAAGGTCAATTTTAGCAATAGAAACATAACTTTAGGGTGTGGTAACTTACCTAAATCTGCAGTTTCCTGGACCTGTGCTTTGACTGTAGAAGGTAATGCAGCACCCACATGCTCACCACTTCCACCCTCTGATGCTGTGACGGCTGTGTCACTGTCATCCGACTCCCCCTCACTGTCCTTGGCCTCAGTGTCACTCAATGCAATTTCCTCTGGGAAAAGGTATTAAAACTAACATGAGTAGCTCATCATTACATGAAAAGCTAACAATTAATCAGTTTACAATTGGAAATTATATATTAGCTCACTATAGTAGTGTTAGGTAAATCCACAAGGGTAAAGGTAAGGATAATCAGAAAAAGGCTTTGGAATGAGATGCCAAAATTCACAAATCTGAAGCAGACTTTCAATTGCTGTGAAAAAGCCATTATATTGTGCAAACAAAATGGATTTAATACATTGTGTGCACACAAAATATATGATAGGACTTCCAAGGCTATGTAGTAATACTGATTTGGACAATGGAGTTTTGTAAAACGTTCACACAATATGATCATACAGCATTATCATAATACTATTGCAGTGCAAGTTGATAAACCACAATGTTGATTTATTTCCTAGCTCTACAGTAGTCAGCAGTAGAGTTTTTGATTCTGAACAGTAGACATTCCATATATTTGGACATGAAATGTGATCTGTGCTAAGAAAAAGTTAGTGACCAATGAACTAAGGCAAGTCCAGATGTCTTTGACTTGATGTTCAGAATAAAAAGCATACAACCCTAAGATAATATCCCTACGTGCTAATTTCTGTACGTACCTTCTATTTCAATCTCATCCAGAGATTTCCCCTGCAGGCTAGAGAGATGTCCTTTTTCCATGGTCAAAAGCAGTTTGGAAATCTTGGCCAGTTGTGTGGTGGGAACTGGTAATCTATAGAAATCCCTGTGAACACGGATGTCATGACCAAGGAAATCTGCAACCTGATCAAGTTCGTTGTTTTTTAAATTGAGGACTTGTGAAAGTGTGGCAACATGCTTCCTGAGTTGTGTCGACCTGAGGTGCTCGGGGTGCTTTGCTCCACACTGGCTTGCATGAACACGCAAACAGTCCTGTCCTCTGTAGTGGCTCATGGATTTGGGTCTTGCAAACAGGAAGACATTTGTGGCACAAATACCACATTCAGATCTTTTACTGGTCAAGAGTGACAAAGCATCTACCACACTTGGGGTGAGCAGAACTGCAACCTTTCTACCTCTTTTTCCCATGATTTCCATTCTGCTAAAATAGTTGCAGAGCTTCTTTTCAATATTTGACAGTCCCATAGCAACATCCTCATGAAGCTTTGAGCAGTCTCGCTCATTAAAACTTTTGAGGCGCATTTTTGAAACCTCCCCAGCACGTCTACGATTGAACACAATGATTTGGGAAAGCGTAACCTGTGCAAGTCGAGCATAATTCTGGGCCGTGTCTTCCTCCTTCAAGTTGTAAAAGGCACTTTCCGCAGATTTCTCAAGGAACCGATGAAGCATCTGAACATCTTCAGTGAAGGGTAATGTTGATGGTTTGTTGTACTTTGCATCACTCAGTGTGTTCAGGGCACTGTGGGACACCAACTCAGTCCACTTGGACGTGTACAATTTCTTGAAAATGCTCGTGGACTTGATCAGTTCTTCATCTTCTGCCATGAGGGCCCGACAATGAACGATGTCACAGATTTTGTTTAGAGTATGTCCCAATTTCAGCGCAAGGCTGGGTGTTTGGTATGTGAGTTTTTCTTCATCAAATCCTGAAACTTTTTTTACTGCTTGCACAACTCTCTGGAAGTTTGCAGGTTTAACAGCCTCCTCTAGGTTATGTATTGAGAATTCTGTGCGCAAACACAACAACAGACGTCCCATTTCACGAAGCTTCTGTCGTATGTACTCATACTTTGTAGGGTCTTGTCCGTGCCTGTTGTAGAGTGACTGGGCAAACTGAATAATAGAAAAGTCATTCCGCACAACTGAGGCAACCTCATCTTGTTTCATGACACTAAGCAGCTTCCACACTCCACTTGAGATCTGCTGACAGGACACAGACTGTTGAGCTACAGCCAAACCCAGTACTTTGGTTCTTCCAGGTTCTTTATCCAAATCTTCATTTTCTGGCTTGCAGGGGCATCTGCGGACATGTCTCCACAGTTCCTTACGAATGTACATCCCTTGACAGTACATACAGTGAATAAAGTTTCCTGCCACAGCTTCAGCTTTTGGTTTTTTCTTCACTTTCAGTTGTCCAGTTCCTTCTTTTAAAACTTCAGCGTTATGTCTAAAATTTCCTTTGTTCCTCATTTTTACTAATATTTTTTTGCGCTCTTTGGAGTGCTCAGGGAGAGAAAATGCATGCACAATTTCAGCATGTGTCTTGTGTGTTTTCAAGTGGCGTGAAATTTTACTTTGTGGCTTACCACAAACATAACAGTAATTTTTTTTGCTCAATATCAGATGTGTAGATTCTGGTTTGTGTAACTCAGCTTCACCCTCTGGCTTATCATTCGACATTTTAGCAGCCTTGGCACCCATGTCATCTTCAAGAGGTTTCCAACATTTTGACGTGCTGGGTACAACTGGAAAGCTTGTGTCTGACACTTTAGATGTTCTGAAATCGGGCATTGCTGGATTTACTTGAATCTTTTCTTGTTTTGAATGATGAGACATAAAGGGCACTCTTGCATCTGAGTCTTCGTCTTCTTCATCTTCTTGTGACTCAGAGTCTGGTATGTATTCCTTATCAGACATATTCTGATCAACATCCGATATTTGGTCCGGTTCGGAACTCCTGCGTTATCCTGATCTGACGACAGCTCACCCTCAGTACATTCAGAAAACGGCTGCTCCTGAAATGGTGAGAAAACAAGTTGTTTTGAGTGGTGATCTACATTTTATAGATGGCAGCTTGATTCACAGGAAATTAGTGAGATCACACTGCAATCAATCTTGCCAGGCTTCAAGCTATGTGTTAGTGGCTGAAACCCAGTGGTTAAGACCAATCAGTGTGATGCGTTTTAAGGTGTGACGACTGTCTATGATGAAGAAATCGAGACGCAAACTTATTGGTGGTATTTTTTTGCCTGCCCTTTCTACAGTTTCTAGGGATGACTTACCAGATGGTTCTGTGAAACAGTGTAGGAGTTAATTGGGTACTCACCTTTAATTGGTGTTGGAGGTTATCATTTATTCGTCTGAGGCAGGATTTATGTCAGACTCCTGAACAGACTGCAACACATTTTGAATATATTACTTTCAACAATGCAAGTCTATTTAAGTTGTTCTATCATAACACTGCAGTAATTGGGAATACAACCATGTTTCCATAAAACTTTCTTTTGAGATGCTCATTTTGAATTTGAAGTCAATATTACTTTTCAATAAAAGTTGTGACTTTACAGATGTGCACAAGTGCCCCCCATACCATTACAGATGGTGTTTTTATAACTGATACGTCCCTCTCCTCTTTTGTCCGGACGATGCAGCTTCCAAAAGGAATTTCCAATTCTGATTGGTCAGACCACAGGTCAGTTTTCTACTTCACCTCAGTCCATCTTAAATGAGCCTGGGCCCTGAGAAAGCGGCACTGTTTCTGAATCTTGTTTATGTATGTTTTAACTTAATTTGTGGATGCAGTGATGAATGGTCTTCACTGACAATGGTTTTCAGAAGTGTTATCCTCAGCCCATGCAGTGATTTCTACTACAGAATCATGTCTGTTTTTAATACAGTGATCCTGAGGACCTGAAAATCGCAGCAAGTCTATTTTATTTTTCTGCCTTGTCCAAACAACATTTCTCAGTTTCAAAATTTGATGTGTTTTCTTTATATGTTTTTTAATAAATATAGAGTTAAATGATTTGCAAACAGGAAGGCATTGTCTCAAGGAATCACTTGCGCTCTGGACGCTTGACTACACATCTAAAAAGATCAGTTAGATCCATTTAGCTCAGTCTTTGTCAGTGACTAAGAGGCAAAATTAACATCTTCAAGTAATCTTAATATGATAGACAATGCAATTAATCACTAGCTGCCAAAGTGATGTTGCAGTGTTTGATTTCATCATGAAATCTCTTTTACCCGTTTTTCTTTACAGTGTGGTCAGTCATACATTAGAAGACTGCACATACATCCACCTACTACCATTTGCCACATAATATTCCAATCCATTAAAAACTCACCTTTGCATTGATAGCCAAGCCACTTGAAGGAGGACACAGGTCCCACACACTGAACGCACTTGTCCAAGGAGGCTATTGTTGCGCACACTAGGCGATGTTTCAGACACTAAAACAAAAGTGAAACACTTGTTTATGTCTAACATTTGAAAAGCAAGATATTTCACAATCTGTATTAGTTTGTTTCCTTTGAGAAAAGAAAACAATGTATTCGTAAATCTTTCAAGATACTCATCAGTAACAATTAACAAAATGTATAAAAAGCAGGGCTGAAGATTAAATATACTATGTATTTATAAAGTGCTGTAATCATGAATGACATACCCTTTTAAATAGATAAAATGCACATGCATCTAAGCTGGGCAGCAGGTCAAGAAAAATCCATTTACAATTCAATTTAAAAACACTAGTTTTGCAGGATTTGTATTGCTCTGAATTGGTTTAGATTCCTTAGAGATGGGCATTGAGACAATGCTTTTTAAAATTAAGCACTCAATATGCTATTGAATGAGATACAAGTTTTGATTAACCATTACGTTTTTGCGCACAGGATAAGTTAATGTAGGTACAGAGCGCCAGAACAGAAGAACAGACTTTCTCCATGACGCATGAAGTTCACTGTACATGCTTCTTCAGTACAGTTGGAAATATCCACAACTGTGAGATAAATAGCTCCTTGGAGAAACATTCTTAAAACACAAACAGCCCTTCCCAATTGTAGAAAAGGTAGACAATGAGCTACAACCTAATTTTCATTAAAACAAAGAGCACAGGAACCAGCTACAAAGTGCAACACAGAAAAAAGATACTGTACTTGGAGGACATTCTTCAATCTTATACACCATTGCCAAAATCACTTCACACATCTGCGGTCACTTATTGGTTATACTACAACACTGAGTTCGGAATAATTTGCTATCGTGAGGATCATGTTTGGAGGAAGAGCTGTCTGAGGGGGAGCTGAACTCAATCCAACAACAATATATAGGATTGAGTTCAGGTATAAGCCCTGACCTGCAGAAGAGCCCTGTGCTCTACTAACGACAACTTGGAACAAATTGGAAATGTGAGTTCCTTTGTTCCTAGTACATGTTGCAGTATTCTGATACTTGACTTGTTGGGTTAGAATGATTACACTGAATTAGCTCTTAATAGTTACATGGTAGCCATACACATTTGCTTACTATGTATTAAGTTGAATGTCTAGTGATAACACATGACATATATTTTCTGTTTAAATAAAACCAGACTCCTCGACCAGCTACCACCTGTCTGCATAAGCCATATAACCTGCCATTGCTCTGCACAAAGACTGGAATAAACCACAACTGAAGTGGATTGGATTCTTCCGGTGTTCTACCTGACCAGACACCCATAGTATTCATCTTATTACCTGGAACCACCATACATCCCCTTACAGCCCTAATTAAGCAAATATTGTTTTACTCTTAATATTTATGAGTAAACATTTAAATATCTTTGATGTAAATTGAAGGGAATATTTTTGAATATATTTGTAATACAGTATCTCTTTTCAGTGTTACTTTGTAGACGGCCCATTTGAAACACCAGTATATTTGTTCAGCTCTCTGAATAGCTCACCTTACTAACATTACAAAAAGGTGTCACTTTCCCTCATGATAAGATGTTGGTAGACTTTGATTGTTAAATAAATGCCACTATCAACCCCACCTGCGGGAGGGACCCCAAAAAACGTATGGTCCACCTAAGACATATTGGTGTCAGCGCTTAATATACACAGACTCAAATGTTACACTGACTTACTCTCTGAAAGACATCCTCTGAGATTGTCCTCACATTCCGTTGTCCTTATAAACCATATTACACTCCGGTGGCTACACACACACACACCCTCAAATCTTATACTGACTTTCTCTCTGAAAGACATCCTCTGAGATTGTCCTCACGTTCCATTGTCCTTATAAACCATATTACACTCCGGTGACTACACACACACACACAACCAATAAACACGTCGGTGGACATTACATTTTGCCACAATTAATGTCATGAAGCACACATCACATTTCACCTACCTTTTCAATTCTGATGAGTGGATCAAGCACCGGACTTGTCTGGTTCAGGCTGCTTGCAGAAATCTCAATCTGGCCTCTTTCTGTCGTCACCTGTAGCAGATAATGAATGGAGGAAAAGTTAAATAAAAAGTCATATAGTGAGAATGCACCAGTGAAAAGTGATTCTTGAGGTCTGGATAAAAAAGAACACATACTGCTCACAAAAAGCACAAGAGGAACCTCTCTAGATAGTTTTACATATTCATACCTGTACATGATCTTCATCTGGGAACGGGGAATTTGTGTTCTCAGGACTTCTCTGAGGCGTTTCCTCATCAATATCCTGCCAAAGAAAACAAGACAATATTACAAATATGTTGAAGACAGGATCTTCTCTGCGTAACATTATGTGACAGTCATCATGACTGTGGTTCTGAGTGTTTTGTGGGGGAGAAAAATGCACTTTGGAAGTGTTTGTAGTCACCTGAAGTGTCAGATGACTTCAGCCTGCAAGCTGTTCAAACTATAATAATCACAGTTAAGTGTGATGGATGAATTTGACTTTTGATTCCTTCTTTGTATTCTGACAACCCATTTTGGTCTCACTCTACCTCTGAGTGGTGGCTGTGAGCTTTCTGCTGTCTGACTCTGTGCCTCTAACATTTCTAGATTTGTTTTGGTTGATTTTAAATATGATCTTGTCTTGCATGTCATGCATTACTGGTGACTGGGTCCAACTCTGTGTCATACAAGATGAATACAAAGATGGACCACTCCCATTAAACTAACATAAAGATCATATGCAGGTTGTACAAGTATTCTTAAGTACCAAAGTAATGCCACTATCAACCCCACCTACGGGAGGGACCCCAAATAACATATGGTCCACCAAAGTCATATTGGTGTCAGAGCTTAATACACACACACACACACTCAAATGTTATCCCGACTTACATTCTGAAAGACATCCTCTGAGATTGTCCTCACATTCCGTTGTCCTTATAAACCATATTACACTCCGGTGGCTACACACACACACACACACACACTACCTCAAATCTTATACTGACTTTCTCTCTGAGAGACATCCTCTGAGATTGTCCTCACGTTCCATTGTCCTTATAAACCATATTACACTCCGGGGGCTACACACACACAAACACACACACTACCAATAAACACGTCGGTAGACATTACATTTTGCCACAATTAATGTCATGAAGCACACATCACATTTCACCTACCTTTTCAATTCTGGTGAGTGGATCAAGCACTGGACTTGTCTGGTTCAGGCTGCTTGCAGAAATCTCAATCTGGCCTCTTTCTGTCGTCACCTGTAGCAGATAATGAATGGAGGAAAAGTTAAATAAAAAGTCATATAGTGAGAATGCACCAGTGAAAAGTGATATTTGAGGTCTGGATAAAAAAGAACACATACTGCTCAAACAAAGCACAAGACGAACCTCTCTAGATAGTTTTACATATTCATACCTGTACACGATCTTCATCTGGGGACGGGGAATTTGTGTTCTCAGGACTTCTCTGAGGCATTTCCTCATCAATATCCTGCCAAAGAAAACAAGACAATATTACAAATATGTTGAAGACATGATGTTCTCTTAGTAACAGTGTATCAGTCAACATGACAGTGGTTATGCATGTTTTGTGGGGAGGAAAATGCACTTTGGAAGTGTTTGTAGTCACTTAGGTGTCTAATGACTGCAGCACGCAAGCTATTACAACTATAATAATTTTAGTTCATTGTGACGGATGAATTTGACTTTTGGTTCCTTCTTTGTATATTGACAACCTATTTTCTACAATGGGCACACTAACTGGGAGTGGTGGCTGTGAGCTTTTTGCTGTATCACTGCTTGCCTCTAACATTCCTAGATTTGTATTGATTAGGACAAAAATCTGGAAAATCTGGTCCGATCATTTTCCTGTGTTGCACTATTACATATGCAGCTCACGACGTGAGACTGTCAGATGCACTCTCACTACTGCAAAATTGCATCAGGTGAGAGGAGCAGCACCATCACAGCATGCAGCAGAAGGACTTATCACTAAAAATGACTGTTTTTTTTGTTAATAACGAAACTACGGGTATTTGAACTTATCAAATATCAGCAAGAGGGAAAAATAACATACAGGCCAGCAGAAAAAAGTAAGAAGCAGTTAAAGTACATGTAACTGCATCAACATCATGAACACAACCACTAGCACACTGTGAATCCACACTGCACAATTGTTTTAGGGAGCTGGCAGGTTAAAGACCGGTTAATGTCTAGTGCGACTGAATTGGACATTTGCGTTCACACTTCCAGCTCTGCCAGCTGATGTCTGGACAAAGTCCAGAGTGCACTGCATGTGTGAAAGTGGGTTCAGTGTAGCTGAAGCAGTAAGAACAAACAAACAACTAATATGCAGACACGAGGTAAAAAGCATGCTCAAACCAAAACTATACTGAGGATATATAGTGTTTGTGTACTGAAGTTTCCTACAGCATTTCTTTCTGAGGATCAACATCACAAAGTAAAATTTTGACTACCTTGCTTCTCCATGGCCAGTCTGAGTCACCATAATTATAGGTGATCTCCTCTCCTGGACCTATGTCTCGTATTGCAAACAAACACAGATGGGGTTTCCCTTGCACAGTTAAGTACTTCATCTTGGCATTAGGGTTGATATGGTCATCATTTACAAGTCTTCCGAGTGACCCATCCTCTTTTGCTGCATCAACACTACAAAAAGACAAGTAACACTTAATTACGAATCTTTTCATTTATACACATACAAGAGCAGTATATATTAATCTGATTTAAGAGCCTTGATATCAATAATTTGAATATGTTCAGCACCAAAAGCAATGTGTCATGGAATTCAGATTTAGACGAGTTAGCACTGAAATAATATACTTACCACCACAGTTTTCCATTAAAATGGAATTCAAACATGAACACCTTAAGGCTGTCATGGTAAATTCTCTGTCTCCTTTCACATTCCTCTTTTGCTATAAGGTCACCTCGATATTCGCAAAGAAAGTCGCCTTTTTCAAAGGCAGCACAGGTGAAGATACCACGACCTAGTTAATACACAAAACCAAACAAGAAATAAATCATAACCAAATAACAAATAATTGATAAAAAGTTAGGACACATATATAAGTTTAAGATTCAATTTACCTTTGAAAGCATTAATGTATTTGATGTCCAGTCCAACTTTATCCCTTCCAGTATGAGCAAAAGAGTGGGCATCATCTCTTGGATTTAGGCGCCTTCGCCTTTGCATGACTCACTGGCCTGTGTCAAAAGCCAGAGTAACATAATAAAAAGAAGATTGTTGTTAGGATTATTATGTACTAGAAATCCAGTAATGTACATGTGGCATCTGAGCAGAAGCCATATTCTGAGCTCATAACTCAACATTCACATTTATATTTAATAAAAAGGACTTAATGTTTTAACGAAAATCATTTCTCTACATATGCAAAATGCAAAATAGGGTATTAACCCCTTTCTACAACAGAAATAGGCTGCACATGAACTAAACATTAACAGGAGGATGATGTCTGTTCCAGTGTAGAGTTGTGTTGGACACAGACTGAACTTAATCCTGCCTCTACAATTGAATGTAACATATAATCTCAGTGTAAAGAGATTCTATAACTACATCAACTCCATTGAACCTCTTGTGGGATTGATTAACCATCATTAGCACCCAGAAGGAACAAACACACAAATAAATGCAGTCTTTCATCTGCTTGAATGATCATCCTCAGTCTCTGTATCTCCTCCTCACTCACTGTCCTTGTCCTGCTTCTTCAAACAAGAACTTAACCTACATATATAACTTTACATTAACGTTAAGGTATATTTAAAGCAGCATCAGCATGACTTGACTATTGCGAGTTAGAAAAATTTCTAACTCGCTCCCATGGTCTCATTTCTGAACCCTTTCTCGCGAAAACATATCTGTACGTTCGTGGAAGTCTTGGGATTCTCACAATGTTTTCATTTTTCAGATAGGACCTATAGTTTTTGAGTTACAAGCTTTTGTTTGAAGAGTGGCGCTAGAGCAGCGCCCTCTACCGTTTTCATTGACTTCAATGGAGATCACCAAAAAAGATTCCTGATGAGAAAACTAAATTTCTAAATCGCTCTTACGGTCTCATTTCTTAACTCTTATTAAATATAAACATATGTGGACGTCGGCCAAAGTCTTGTGATTCTCACAATGTGTTCATTTCTCAGATACGACTTATAGATTTTGAGTTAGAAGCTTTTGTTTGAGGGTTGGTCTGAAACCAGTTTTTGTCTCCAAAGTGAGCGCGCAGCAGGTGTTCCTCATCTAATCAGTGAGTAACCATAGCAACCCCATAGACTGTCAGAGGTCAAGTCTCCTCTATAAATTTACTAGATTCAAAGTTTTTGCCACCATCCGCTTTGGCCCAGTGGTTAAGGCACTTGGATCATGTGACGTGAGTCTGGGTTCGAATCCGGGTGAGGGTGGTGGTTTTTGCTAAATTTTGGAGCATATAAATAAAAGTAAAAATAAGCCCCCCCACCCCCCCCATAGTAACTAGATATTACCAGGAACATGTAATGGACCTTTATTTTGAAAATAAGCCCCCCCCCCCATTGTAATAGAATGTCACAAGCAAACATGTAATGAGCCTTTATTTTGAATATAAAAATAAACAACCCTCCCCCATTGTAATATAATGTCACAAGGAAGACTGTACAAAGCCTTTATTTTGAAAATAAGCCCCCCCACCCCCCATATTACAAGGAAACATGTACAGAGCCTATGTCTGAGTGTATAAATAAGCCCCCCCATCCCCCCAATAGTAACTGGATATTACCAGAAAACATGTAATGAGCCTTTATTTTGAAAATAGCCCCCCCCCATTGTAATAGAATGTTACCAGGAAGTCTGTACAGAGCCTTTATTTTGAAATAAGCCCCTCCGATAGTAACTGGATGTTACCAGGAAGTCTGTACAGAGCCTTTATTTTGAAAATAAGCCCCCCCCCATAGTAACTACATATTAACAGGAACATGTAATGAGCCTTTATTTTGAAAATAAGCCCCCCCATAGTAATAGAATGCTACCAGGAAAGCTGTACAGAGCCTGGTTTTTCAAAATAAACCCCCCAGATGGTTACAGGATGTTCCCAGGGAGCTGGACAAAGAGTGGATTTTCAAAATAAAACCCCCAAATAGTAACAGAATGTTCCCAGGACGCCTGAGAGATGCTGGATTTTCAAAATAAAACCCCCAAATAGTTACAAAATATTCCCAGGAAGCCTAAAAGATGCTGTACCTTCAAAATAAAACGCCCAAATAGTTACAAAATATTCCCAGGAAGCCTAAAAGATGCTGAATTTTCAAAATAAAAGCCCCAGAGAATAACGGGATGTTCCCAGGAAGCCTGAAAGACACTGGACTTTCAAAATAAAAACCCCAGATAGTTGTGGGATGTTGTCAGGATGCCCGAAGGAGTCTGGATTTTCAAAATAAAATCCACAAATAGTTACAGAATGTTCCGAGGAAGTCTTAAAACGCTGGACCTTCAAAATAAAATGCCCAAATAGTTACAGAATGTTTCCAGGAAGCCTAAAAGATGCTGGTTTTTCAAAATAAAAGTCCTGGATGATGACAAGACCTTACCAGGAAGCCCAAAAGAGTCTGGATTTTCAAAATAAAATGCCAAGATAGTTAAGGGATGTTACCTAAGAAGACTAAAAAAGGCTGGACTTTCAAAATAAACCCCCCAGATTGTTACAGAATATTGTCAGGAAGCCTGAAGGAGGCTACATTTTTTTAATGAAATCCCATTGATGGTGATACGACCTTACAACCTTACAGCATGGTTTCTCTCTCTCTCTCTGAAATTTTTACAGGCCCCATGTTGACATCAAAATGCAGCTTTTATACATGTCTTTCTCTCTCACTGTCTCACTCTCTGTCTCAGGGTCTCTCTCCTTCCTCTCAAACTGTTACAGTCTCTCTCTCTCTGAAATTGGTCCACTCTCAGGGTCTCTGTCCTTCGTCTTAAAGGAAATGTCTCTCTGTACGCGAGCGTCGGCGACGAGCACAAGGCACCCATTCAAAATGTCTCGGCAGGAGAGATTTTCTAGTTATGGGTGCCTTGCCAGCTGGGGGCTCCGCCCCCAGCTGGCAATGCATTGCATGGGGCGAAGCCCCATGCAATGCATTGGCACTTATATTATTATTCCTCGAACATTCCAGGTTTATTATTCTTATTTCTTCTTCCGTAAATTTTCGTCCCGCTACTCCTCCCACAGATTTCGTCGCACATACTCGAGACCTATAAAAAAACATGCGGAAATACGTCGAATCCTGTGCTATGACTTTTCTAAGAATTTCGTCCAATAATTCGCTCAAAAATCGCGAAAACGCGGCCAAAACCGACGAATGGGACTCAAGGTCTCTCGCCCTAAAGAGAGAATCGGCAAAAATGGGCGTTTTTCAGCCACTTTTTTTGTCTTTAAACACTTCTCCTAGCCACAAACGGAGTCCGACAGACATGATTTTTACATCTGGTGAAAGTAGAGTTTGTTTCCTACGCACACATGCCACTCTGACATCTCTCGGTCCAGTAGTTTAGGCTGAGTCAATTTACCGAGAAATCTTTTCCGGTCTCACCTCTCCATTGACTCCCATGTTAATTTTTGGAAAAAAGTCCGAAAAGGAGAAATACGAAGAAAAATTTCTAACTCGCTCCCACGGTCTCATTTCTGAACCCTTTCTCGCCAAAACATATCTGTACGTTCGTGGAAGTCTTGGGATTCTCACAATGTTTTCATTTCTCAGATAGGACCTATAGTTTTTGAGTTACAAGCATTTGTTTGAAGAGTGGCGCTAGAGCAGCGCCCTCTACCGTTTTCATTGACTTCAATGGAGATCTCCAAAAAAGATTCCTGATGAGAAAAGTAAATTTCTAAATCGCTCTTACGGTCTCATTTCTTAACTCTTATGAAATATAAACATATGTGGACGTCGGCCAAAGTCTTGTGATTCTCACAATGTGTTCATTTCTCAGATACGACTTATAGATTTTGAGTTAGAAGCTTTTGTTTGAGGGTTGGTCTGAAACCAGTTTTTGGCTCCAAAGTGTGCGCGCAGCAGGTGTTCCTCATCTAATCAGTGAGTAACCATAGCAACCCCATAGACTGTCAGAGGTCAAGTCTCCTCTATAAATTTACTAGATTCAAAGTTTTTGCCACCATCCGCTTTGGCCCAGTGGTTAAGGCACTCGGATCATGTGACGTAAGTCTGGGTTCGAATCCGGGTGAGGGTGGTGGTTTTTGCTAAATTTTGGAGCATATGAATAAAAGTAAAAATAAGCCCCCCCACCCCCCCCATAGTAACTGGATATTACCAGGAACATGTAATGGGCCTTTATTTTGAAAATAAGCCCCCCCCCCATTATAATAGAATGTTACTAGGAAGTCTATACAGAGCCTTTATTTTGAATATAAAAATAAACAACCCTCCCCCATTGTAATAGAATGTTATCAGGAAGTCTGTACAAAGCCTTTATTTTGAAAATAAGCCCCCCCATCCCCCCATATTACAAGGAAACATGTACAGAGCCTATGTTTGAGTGTATAAATAAGCCCCCCCCATCCCCCCAATAGTAACTGGATATTACCAGAAAACATGTAATGAGCCTTTATTTTGAAAATAACCCCCCCCCCCCCATTGTAATAGAATGTTACTAGGAAACATCTAATGAGCCTGGTTTCTCAAAATAAAACACCAAGATGGTTACAGGATGTTCCCAGGGAGCTGGAAAAATAGTGGATTTTCAAAATAAAACTCCCAAATAGTTACAGGATGTTCCTAGGAAGAGTAAAAAAAGCTAGAATTTCAAAATAAAATCCCCAGATTGTTACAGGATGGTCCCAGGGAGCCGGAAAAAGAGTGGACTTTCAAAATAAAACTCCCAAATAGTTACAGAATGTTCCGAAGAAGCCTAAAAGACGCTGGATTTTCAAAATAAAACCCCCAAATAGTTACAGAATGTTTCCAGGAAGCCTGAAAGACACTGGATTTTCGAAATAAAACCACCAGATGGTTACAGGATGTTCCCAGGGAGTCGGAAAGAGAGTGGATTTTCAAAATAAAATGCCCAAATAGTTACAGAATGTTTCCAGGAAGCCTGAAAGATGCTGGATTTTCAAAATAAAATGCCCAAATAGTTACTGAATGTTTCCAGGAAGCCTGAAAGATGCTGGATTTTCAAAATAAAACCCCCAAATAATTACAGAATGTTCCCAGGAAGCCTAAGAGATGCTGGATTTTCAAAATAAAACTCCAAAATAGTTACAGAATGTTCCCAGGAAGCCTGAAAGATGCTGGATTTTCAAAATAAAACCCCCAAATAGTTACAGAATGTTCCCAGGGAGCCAGAAAAAGAGTGGACTTTCAAAATAAAACTCCCAAATAGATACAGAATGTTCCCAGGAAGCCTGAAAGACGCTGGATTTTCAAAATAAAACCCCCAAATAGCTACAGAATGTTTCCAGGAAGCCTGAAAGACACTGGATTTTCAAAATAAAACCCCCAAATAGTTACAGGATGTTCCTAGGAAGAGTAAAAAAAGCTAGAATTTCAAAATAAAATCCCGAGATTGTTAAGGAATGTTTCTAAGAAGCCTAAAAGAAGCTGGACTTTCAAAATAAAATGCCCAAATAGTTACAGAATGTTCCCAGGGAGCCGGAAAAAGAGTGGATTTTCAAAATAAAATCCACAAATAGTTACAGGATGTTCCCAGCAAGCCTGAAGGAGGCTGAATTTTTAAAATGAAATCCCATGGATGGTGATTAGACCTTATAACATGGTTTCTCTCTGTCTCTGAAATTGGTAAAGTCTATCAGTCACCACTCTGGATCATGTGATCAAAATGCAGCTTTTATACATGTCTTTCTCTCTCACTGTCTCACTCTCTCTCCCAGGGTCTCTCTCCTTCCTCTCAAACTGTTACACTATCTCTCTCTCTCTCTCTCTCTGAAATTGGTCAACTCTCAGGGTCTCTGTCCTTCGTCTTAAAGGAAATGTCTCTGTGTTCGAAGCAACGCCGGCATCGACGAGCACAAGGCACCCATTCAAAATGTCTCGGCAGGAGAGATTTTCTAGTTCTTATTTCTTCTTCCCAAAATTTCGTCCCGCTACTCCTCCCGCAGATTTCATCGCACATACTCGAGACCTATAAAATACGATGCGGAATTACGTCGAATCCTGTGCTATGACTTTTCTAAGAATTTCGTCCAGTAGTTCGCTCAAAAATCGCGAAAACGTGGCCAAAATCGACGAATGGGACTAAAGCTCGCTTTCTCAAAAGAGCGAGTGGCCAAAAACGGGCGTTTTTCAGCCACTTTTTTTGTCTTTAAACACTTCTCCTAGCCACAAACGGAGTCCGACAGACATGATTTTTACATCTGGTGAAAGTAGAGTTTGTTTCCTACGCACACATGCCACTCTGACATCTCTCGGTCCAGTAGTTTAGGCTGAGTCAATTTACCGAGAAATCTTTTCCGGTCTCACCTCTCCATTGACTCCAATGTTAATTTTTGGGAAAAAGTCAGAAAAGGAGAAATACGAAGAAAAATTTCTAACTCGCTCCCATGGTCTCATTTCTGAACCCTTTCTCGCGAAAACATATCTGTACGTTCGTGGAAGTCTTGGGATTCTCACAATGTTTTCATTTCTTAGATAGGTCCTATAGTTTTTGAGTTACAAGCATTTGTTTGAAGAGTGGCGCTAGAGCAGCGCCCTCTACCGTTTTCATTGACTTCAATGGAGATCTCCAAAAAAGATTCCTGATGAGAAAACTAAATTTCTAAATCGCTCTTACGGTCTCATTTCTTAACTCTTATGAAATATAAACATATGTGGACGTCGGCCAAAGTCTTGTGATTCTCACAATGTGTTCATTTCTCAGATACGACTTATAGATTTTGAGTTAGAAGCTTTTGTTTGAGGGTTGGTCTGAAACCAGTTTTTGTCTCCAAAGTGTGCGCGCAGCAGGTGTTCCTCATCTAATCAGTGAGTAACCATAGCAACCCCATAGACTGTCAGAGGTCAAGTCTCCTCTATAAATTTACTAGATTCAAAGTTTTTGCCACCATCCGCTTTGGCCCAGTGGTTAAGGCACTCGGATCATGTGACGTAAGTCTGGGTTCGAATCCGGGTGAGGCTGGTGGTTTTTGCTAATTTTTGGAGCATATGAATAAAAGTAAAAATAAGCCCCCCCACCCCCCCCATAGTAACTAGATATTACCAGGAACATGTAATGGGCCTTTATTTTGAAAATAAGCCCCCCCCCCCCATTATAACAAAATGTTACTAGGAAGTCTATACAGAGCCTTTATTTTGAATATAAAAATAAACAACCCTCCCCCATTGTAATAGAATGTCACAAGGAAGACTGTACAAAGCCTTTATTTTGAAAATAAGCCCCCCCACCCCCCCATATTACAAGGAAACATGTACAGAGCCTATGTTTGAGTGTATAAATAAGCCCCCAAACCCCCTCCATAGTAACTGGATATTACCAGGAAACATGTAATGAGCCTTTATTTTGAAAATAGCCCCCCTCCCATTGTAATAGAATGTTACCAGGAAGTCTGTACAAAGCCTTTATTTTGAAAATAAGCCCCCCCACCCCCCCATATTACAAGGAAACATGTACAGAGCCTATGTTTCAGCGTATAAATAAGCCCCCACACCCCCCCCATAGTAACTGGATATTACCAGGAAACATGTAATGAGCCTTTATTTTGAAAATAGCCCCCCCCCCATTGTAATAGAATGTTACCAGGAAGTCTGTACATAGCCTTTATTTTGAAATAAGCCCCCCCATAGTAATAGAATGCTACCAGGAAAGCTGTACAGAGCCTGGTTTTTCAAAATAAAACCCCCAGATGGTTACAGGATGTTCCCAGGGAGCTGGAAAAATAGTAGATTTTCAAAATAAAACTCCCAAATAGTTACAGGATGTTCCTAGGAAGAGTAAAAAAAGCTGGACTTTCAAAATAAAATGCCCAAATAGTTATAGAATGCTCCCAGGGAGCCGGAAAAAGAGTGGATTTTCAAAATAAAACCCCCGAATAGTAACAGAATGTTCCCAGGACGCCTGTGAGATGCTGGATTTTCACAATATAAACCCCAAATAGTTACAAAATATTCCCAGGAAGTCTAAAAGATGCTGTACCTTCAAAATAAAACCCCCAAATAATTACAGAATGTTCCCAGAAAGCCTAAGAGATGCTGGATTTTCAAAATAAAACCCCCAAATAGTTACAGAATGTTCCAAGCAAGCCTGAAAGATGCTGGATTTTCAAAATAAAACCCCCAGATTGTTACAGGATGTTCCCAGTGAGTCGGAAAGAGAGTGGATTTTCAAAATAAAATGCCCAAATAGTTACAGAATGTTCCCAGGAAGCCTAAAAGATGCTGGATTTTCAAAATAAACCCCCCAAATAGTTACAGAATGTTTCCTGGAAGCCTGAAAGATGCTGGTATTTCAAAATAAAAGTCCTGGATGATGACAAGACCTTACCAGGAAGCCCGAAGGAGTCTGGATTTTCAAAATAAAAACCCCAATTATTTACAAAATGTTCCCACGAAGCCTGAAAGATGCTAGATTTTCAAAATAATACCCCCAAATAGTTACAGGATGTTCACAGGAAGACTGAAGGAGGCTGAATTTTAAAATTTAAATGCCAAGGATGGTGATAAGACCTTAAAACATGGTTTCTCTCTGTCTCTCCGAAATTGGTCAAGTGTCTCACCGACCTGGATCATGCATGTTCATAAAATCAAGCAGCTTTTGGAAATGTCTCTCGCTCTCACCATCTCTCTCTCTCTCTCTTTCCCACCAAAACGTAATGTCTCTCTGAAATTGGATTTCACGTAAACCTGGATAATATGCGTCTCTGTGTTCGAAGCAACGCCGGCATCGACGAGCACAAGGCACCCATTCAAAATGTCTCGGCAGGAGAGATTTTCTAGTTTTTATTATGGGTGCCTTGCCAGCTGGGGGCTCCGCCCCCAGCTGGCAATGCATTGCATGGGGCGAAGCCCCATGCAATGCATTGGCACTTATATTATTATTCCTCGAGTTTATTATGGGTGCCTTGCCAGCTGGGGGCTCCGCCCCCAGCTGGCAATGCATTGCATGGGGCGAAGCCCCATGCAATGCATTGGCACTTATATTATTATTCCTCGGGTTTATTATTCTTATTTCTTCTTCCCAAAATTTCGTCCCGCTACTCCTCCCACAGATTTCATCGCACATACTCGAGACCTATAAAATACGATGCGGAATTACGTCGAATGCTGTGCTATGACTTTTCTAAGAATTTCGTCCAGTAGTTCGCTCAAAAATCGCGAAAACGTGGCCAAAATCGACGAATGGGACTAAAGCTCGCTTTCTCAAAAGAGCGAGTGGCCAAAAACGGGCGTTTTTCAGCCACTTTTTTTGTCTTTAAACACTTCTCCTAGCCACAAACGGAGTCCGACAGACATGATTTTTACATCTGGTGAAAGTAGAGTTTGTTTCCTACGCACACATGCCACTCTGACATCTGTCGGTTCAGTAGTTTAGGCTTGAACATTTTTTTGAAAAATCTTTTCCGGTCTCACCTCTCCATTGACTCCCATGTTAATTTCTGGAAAAAAGTCAGAAAAGGAGAAATACGAAGAAAAATTTCTAACTCGCTCCCACGGTCTCATTTCTGAACCCTTTCTCGCCAAAACATATCTGTACGTTCGTGGAAGTCTTGGGATTCTCAAAATGTTTTCATTTCTCAGATAGGACTTATAGTTTTTGAGTTACAAGCTTTTGTTTGAAGAGTGGCGCTAGAGCAGCGCCCTCTACCGTTTTCATTGACTTCAATGGAGATCACCAAAAAAGATTCCTGATGAGAAAACTAAATTTCTAAATCGCTCTTACGGTCTCATTTCTTAACTCTTATTAAATATAAACATATGTGGACGTCGGCCAAAGTCTTGTGATTCTCACAATGTGTTCTTTTCTCAGATACGACTTATAGATTTTGAGTTAGAAGCTTTTGTTTGAGGGTTGGTCTGAAACCAGTTTTTGTCTCCAAAGTGTGCGCGCAGCAGGTGTTCCTCATCTAATCAGTGAGTAACCATAGCAACCCCATAGACTGTCAGAGGTCAAGTCTCCTCTATAAATTTACTAGATTCAAAGTTTTTGCCACCATCCGCTTTGGCCCAGTGGTTAAGGCACTCGGATCATGTGACGTGAGTCTGGGTTCGAATCCGGGTGTGGCTGGTGGTTTTTGCTAATTTTTGGAGCATATAAATAAAAGTAAAAATAAGCCCCCCCACCCCCCCCATAGTAACTAGATATTACCAGGAACATGTAATGGGCCTTTATTTTGAAAATAAGCTCCCCCCCATGATAATAGAATGTTACTAGGAAGTCTATACAGAGTCTTTATTTTGAATATAAAAATAAACAACCCTCCCCCATTGCAATAGAATGTTATCAGGAAGTCTGTACAAAGCCTTTATTTTGAAAATAAGCCCCCCCATCCCCCCATATTACAAGGAAACATGTACAGAGCCTATGTTTGAGTGTATAAATAAGCCCCCCCACCCCCCCAATAGTAACTGGATATTACCAGCAAACATGTAATGAGCCTTTATTTTGAATATAAAAATAAACAACCCTCGCCCATTTTAATAGAATGTTGTATGTCTGTACAAAGCCTTTATTTTGAAAATAAGCCCCCCCATCCCCCCATATTACAAGGAAACATGTACAGAGCTTATGTTTGATGGTACAAATAAGCCCCCCCATCCCCCCCCATAGTAACTGGTTATTACCAGGAAACATGTAATGAGCCTTTATTTTGAAAATAGCCCCACCCATTGTAATAGAATGTTACCAGGAAGTCTGTGCAGAGCCTATATTTTGAATATAAAAATAAACAACCCTCCCCCATTGTAATAGAATGTTATCAGGAAGTCTGTAATGGGCCTTTATTTTGAAATAAGCCCCCCCATAGTAATAGAATGCTACCAGGAAAGCTGTACAGAGCCTGGTTTTTCAAAATAAAACCCCCAGATCGTTAAAGGATGTTCCAAGGGAGCTGGAAAAATAGTGGATTTTCAAAATAAAACTCCCAAATAGTTACAGGATGTTCCTAGGAAGAGTAAAAAAAAGCTAGAATTTCAAAATAAAATCCCCAGATTGTTAAGGAATGTTTCTAAGAAGCCTAAAAAAAGCTGGACTTTCAAAATAAAATGCCCAAATAGTTACAGGATGTTCCCAGGGAGCCGGAAAAAGAGTGGACTTTCAAAATAAAACTCCCAAATAGTTACAGAATGTTCAGAGGAAGCCTGAAAGACGCTGGATTTTCAAAATAAAACCCCCAAATAGTTACAGAATGTTTCCAGGAAGCCTGAAAGACACTGGACTTTCAAAATAAAACTCCCAAATAGTTATAGAATGTTCAGAGGAAGCCTGAAAGACGCTGGATTTTCAAAATAAAACACCCAAATAGTTACAGAATGTTTCCAGGAAGCCTAAAAGACGCTGGTATTTCAAAATAAAAGTCCTGGATGGCGACAAGACCTTACCAGGAAGCACGAAGGAGTCTGGATTTTCAAAATAAAAACACCAATTATTTACAAAATGTTCCCAGGAAGCCTGAAAGATGCTAGATTTTCAAAATAAAAACCCCAAATAGTTACAGGATGTTCCGAAGAAGCCTGAAGGAGGGGGAATTTGGATGGTGATAAGACCTTACATCATGGTTTCTCTCTGTCTCTCTGAAATTGGTCAAGTCTGTCACTGACCTGGATCATGTATGTTTATAAAATCAAGCAGCTTTTGGAAATGTCTTTCGCTCTCACCGTCTCTCTCTCTCTCTCTCTCTTTTAAACGTAATGCCTCTCTAAAATTGGATTTCACGTAAACCTGGATAATATGCGTCTCTGTGTTCGAAGCAACGCCGGCATCGACGAGCACAAGGCACCCATTCAAAATGTCTCGGCAGGAGAGATTTTCTAGTTATGGGTGCCTTGCCAGCTGGGGGCGGAGCCCCCAGCTGGCAATGCATTGCATGGGGCGAAGCCCCATGCAATGCATTGGCACTTATATTATTATTCCTCGGGTTTATTATTCTTATTTCTTCTTCCCAAAATTTCGTCCCGCTACTCCTCCCACAGATTTCATCGCACATACTCGAGACATATAAAATACGATGCGGAATTACGTCGAATCCTGTGCTATGACTTTTCTAAGAATTTCGTCCAGTAGTTCGCTCAAAAATCGCGAAAACGTGGCCAAAATCGACGAATGGGACTAAAGCTCGCTTTCTCAAAAGAGCGAGTGGCCAAAAACGGGCGTTTTTCAGCCACTTTTTTTGTCTTTAAACACTTCTCCTAGCCACAAACGGAGTCCGACAGACATGATTTTTACATCTGGTGAAAGTAGAGTTTGTTTCCTACGCACACATGCCACTCTGACATCTGTCGGTTCAGTAGTTTAGGCTTGAACATTTTTTTGAAAAATCTTTTCCGGTCTCACCTCTCCATTGACTCCCATGTTAATTTTTGGAAAAAAGTCTGAAAAGGAGAAATACGAAGAAAAATTTCTAACTCGCTCCCACGGTCTCATTTCTGAACCCTTTCTCGCCAAAACATATCTGTACGTTCGTGGAAGTCTTGGGATTCTCACAATGTTTTCATTTCTTAGACAGGACCTATAGTTTTTGAGTTACAAGCATTTGTTTGAAGAGTGGCGCTAGAGCAGCGCCCTCTACCGTTTTCATTGACTTCAATGGAGATCTCCAAAAAAGATTCCTGATGAGAAAACTAAATTTCTAAATCGCTCTTACGGTCTCATTTCTTAACTCTTATGAAATAAAAACATATGTGGACGTCGGCCAAAGTCTTGTGATTCTCACAATGTGTTCATTTCTCAGATACGACTTATAGATCTTGAGTTAGAAGCTTTTGTTTGAGGGTTGGTCTGAAACCAGTTTTTGTCTCCAAAGTGTGCGCGCAGCAGGTGTTCCTCATCTAATCAGTGAGTAACCATAGCAACCCCATAGACTGTCAGAGGTCAAGTCTCCTCTATAAATTTACTAGATTCAAAGCTTTTGCCACCATCCGCTTTGGCCCAGTGGTTAAGGCACTTGGATCATGTGACGTGAGTCTGGGTTCGAATCCGGGTGAGGGTGGTGGTTTTTGCTAATTTTTGGAGCATATAAATAAAAGTAAAAATAAGCCCCCCCACCCCCCCCATAGTAACTGGATGTTACCAGGAACATGTAATGGGCCTTTATTTTGAAAATAACCCCCCCCCCCATTATAATAGAATTTTACCAGCAAACATGTAATGAGCCTTTATTTTGAATATAAAAATAAACAACCCTCGCCCATTTTAATAGAATGTTGTACGTCTGTACAAAGCCTTTATTTTGAAAATAAGCCCCCCCATCCCCCCATATTACAAGGAAACATGTACAGAGCTTATGTTTGATGGTACAAATAAGCCCCCCCATCCCCCCCCATAGTAACTGGTTATTACCAGGAAACATGTAATGAGCCTTTATTTTGAAAATAGCCCCCCCCCATTGTAATAGAATGTTACCAGGAAGTCTGTACAGAGCCTATATTTTGAATATAAAAATAAACAACCCTCCCCCATTGTAATAGAATGTTATCAGGAAGTCTGTAATGGGCCTTTATTTTGAAATAAGCCCCCCCATAGTAATAGAATGCTACCAGGAAAGCTGTACAGAGCCTGGTTTTTCAAAATAAAACCCCCAGATGGTTACAGGATGTTCCCAGGGAGCTGGAAAAATAGTGGATTTTCAAAATAAAACTCCCAAATAGTTACAGGATGTTCCTATGAAGAGTAAAAAAAAGCTAGAATTTCGAAATAAAATCCCCAGATTGTTAAGGAATGTTTCTAAGAAGCCTAAAAAGGCTGGACTTTCAAAATAAAATGCCCAAATAGTTACAGGATGTTCCCAGGGAGATGGAAAAAGAGTGGACTTTCAAAATAAAACTCCCAAATAGATACAGAATGTTCCCAGGAAGCCTGAAAGACACTGGATTTTCAAAATAAAACCCCCAAATAGTTACAGAATGTTTCCAGGAAGCCTGAAAGACACTGGACTTTCAAAATAAAACTCCCAAATAGTTATAGAATGTTCCGAGGAAGCCTGAAAGACGCTGGATTTTCAAAATAAAACACCCAAATAGTTACAGAATGTTTCCAGGAAGCCTAAAAGACGTTGGTATTTCAAAATAAAAGTCCTGGATGGCGACAAGACCTTACCAGGAAGCACGAAGGAGTCTGGATTTTCTAAATAAAAACACCAATTATTTACAAAATGTTCCCAGGAAGCCTGAAAGATGCTAGATTTTCAAAATAAAAACCCCAAATAGTTACAGGATGTTCCGAAGAAGCCTGAAGGAGGGGGAATTTGGATGGTGATAAGACCTTAAAACATGGTTTCTCTCTGTCTCTCTGAAATTGGTCAAGTCTCTCACCGACCTGGATCATGCATGTTTATAAAATCAAGCAGCTTTTGGAAATGTCTTTCGCTCTCACCGTCTCTCTCTCTCTCTCTCCCACCAAAACGTAATGTCTCTCTGAAATTGGATTTCACGTAAACCTGGATAATATGCGTCTCTGTGTTCGAAGCAACGCCGGCATCGACGAGCACAAGGCACCCATTCAAAATGTCTCGGCAGGAGAGATTTTCTAGTTATTCTTACCTTTTCTTCCAAACTTTTCGTCCCGCTACTCCTCCCGCAGATTTTGTCGCACATACTCGAGACCCATAAATAAACATGCGGAATTACGTCGAATGGTGTGCTATGACTTTTCTAAGAATTTCGTCCAGTAGTTCGCTTAAAAATCGCGAAAACGCGGCCAAAATCGACGAATGGGAGTCAATGCCGATCACCCAAAAGAGCGAGAGGCCAAAAACGGGCGTTTTTCAGCCACTTTTTTTGTCTTTAAACACTTCTCCTAGCCACAAACGGAGTCCGACAGACATGATTTTTACATCTGGTGAAAGTAGAGTTTGTTTCCTACGCACACATGCCACTCTGACATCTCTCGGTCCAGTAGTTTAGGCTGAGTCAATTTACCGAGAAATCTTTTCCGGTCTCATCTCTCCATTGACTCCCATGTTAATTTTGGGAAAAAAAGTCAGAAAGGAGAAATACAGAAAAAAATTTCTAACTCGCTCCCACGGCCTCATTTCTGAACTCTCTCCCGCCAAAACATATCTGTACGTTCGTGGAAGTCTTGGGATTCTCAAAATGTTTTCATTTCTTAGATAGGACCTATAGTTTTTGAGTTACAAGCATTTGTTTGGAGAGTGGTGCTAGAGCAGCACCCTCTACCTTTTGAATGGACTTCAATGGAGATCACCAAAAAAGATTCCTGATGAGAAAACTAAATTTCTAAATCGCTCTTACGGTCTCATTTCTTAACTCTTATGAAATATAAACATATGTGGACGTCGGCCAAAGTCTTGTGATTCTCACAATGTGTTCATTTCTCAGATACGACTTATAGATTTTGAGTTAGAAGCTTTTGTTTGAGGGTTGGTCTGAAACCAGTTTTTGGCTCCAAAGTGTGCGCGCAGCAGGTGTTCCTCATCTAATCAGTGAGTAACCATAGCAACCCCATAGACTGTCAGAGGTCAAGTCTCCTCTATAAATTTACTAGATTCAAAGTTTTTGCCACCATCCGCTTTGGCCCAGTGGTTAAGGCACTCGGATCATGTGACGTGAGTCTGGGTTCGAATCCGGGTGAGGGTGGTGGTTTTTGCTAATTTTTGGAGCATATAAATAAAAGTAAAAATAAGCCCCCCCACCCCCCCCCATAGTAACTGGATATTACCAGGAACATGTAATGGGCCTTTATTTTGAAAATAAGCCCCCCCCCCCATTATAATAGAATGTTACTAGGAAGTCTATACAGAGCCTTTATTTTGAATATAAAAATAAACAACCCTCCCCCATTGTAATAGAATGTCACAAGGAAGACTGTACAAAGCCTTTATTTTGAAAATAAGCCCCCCCACCCCCCCATATTACAAGGAAACATGTACAGAGCCTATGTTTGAGTGTATAAATAAGCCCCCAAACCCCCCCCATAGTAACTGGATATTACCAGGAAACATGTAATGAGCCTTTATTTTGAAAATAGCCCCCCCCCCCATTGTAATAGAATGTTACCAGGAAGTCTGTACATAGCCTTTATTTTGAAATAAGCCCCCCCATAGTAATAGAATGCTACCAGGAAAGCTGTACAGAGCCTGGTTTTTCAAAATAAAACCCCCAGATGGTTACAGGATGTTCCCAGGGAGCTGGAAAAATAGTAGATTTTCAAAATAAAACTCCCAAATAGTTACAGGATGTTCCTAGGAAGAGTAAAAAAAGCTAGAATTTCAAAATAAAATCCCCAGATTGTTAAGGAATGCTTCTAAGACGCCTAAAAAAAGCTGGACTTTCAAAATAAAATGCCCAAATAGTTATAGAATGCTCCCAGGGAGCCGGAAAAAGAGTGGATTTTCAAAATAAAACCCCCGAATAGTAACAGAATGTTCCCAGGACGCCTGTGAGATGCTGGATTTTCACAATATAAACCCCAAATAGTTACAAAATATTCCCAGGAAGTCTAAAAGATGCTGTACCTTCAAAATAAAACCCCCAAATAATTACAGAATGTTCCCAGAAAGCCTAAGAGATGCTTGATTTTCAAAATAAAATGCCCAAATAGTTACAGAATGTTTCCAGGAAGCCTGAAAGATGCTGGATTTTCAAAATAAAACGCCCAAATAGTTACTGAATGTTTCCAGGAAGCCTAAAAGATGCTGGTATTTCAAAATAAAAGTCCTGGATGATGACAAGACCTTACCAGGAAGCCCGAAGGAGTCTGGATTTTCAAAATAAAAACCCCAATTATTTACAAAATGTTCCCACGAAGCCTGAAAGATGCTAGATTTTCAAAATAATACCCCCAAATAGTTACAGGATGTTCACAGGAAGACTGAAGGAGGCTGAATTTTAAAATTTAAATGCCAAGGATGGTGATAAGACCTTAAAACATGGTTTCTCTCTGTCTCTCCGAAATTGGTCAAGTGTCTCACCGACCTGGATCATGCATGTTCATAAAATCAAGCAGCTTTTGGAAATGTCTTTCGCTCTCACCATCTCTCTCTCTCTCTCTTTCCCACCAAAACGTAATGTCTCTCTGAAATTGGATTTCACGTAAACCTGGATAATATGCGTCTCTGTGTTCGAAGCAACCCCGGCATGGACGAGCACAAGGCACCCATTCAAAATGTCTCGGCAGGAGAGATTTTCTAGTTCTTATTTCTTCTTCCCAAAATTTCGTCCCGCTACTCCTCCCACAGATTTCATCGCACATACTCGAGACATATAAAATACGATGCGGAATTACGTCGAATCCTGTGCTATGACTTTTCTAAGAATTTCGTCCAGTAGTTCGCTCAAAAATCGCGAAAACGTGGCCAAAATCGACGAATGGGACTAAAGCTCGCTTTCTCAAAAGAGCGAGTGGCCAAAAACAGGCGTTTTTCAGCCACTTTTTTTGTCTTTAAACACTTCTCCTAGCCACAAACGGAGTCCGACAGACATGATTTTTACATCTGGTGAAAATAGAGATTGTTTCCTACGCACACATGCCACTCTGACATCTGTCGGTTCAGTAGTTTAGGCTTGAACATTTTTTTGAAAAATCTTTTCCGGTCTCAACTCTCCATTGACTCCCATGTTAATTTTGGGAAAAAAAGTCAGAAAGGAGAAATACGAAGAAAAATTTCTAACTCGCTCCCACGGTCTCATTTCTGAACCCTTTCTCGCCAAAACATATCTGTACGTTCGTGGAAGTCTTGGGATTCTCAAAATGTTTTCATTTCTTAGATAGGACCTATAGTTTTTGAGTTACAAGCATTTGTTTGAAGAGTGGCGCTAGAGCAGCACCCTCTAACTTTTGAATGGACTTCAATGGAGATCTCCAAAACAGATTCCTGATGAGAAAACTAAATTTCTAAATCGCTCTTACGGTCTCATTTCTTAACTCTTATTAAATATAAACATATGTGGACGTCGGCCAAAGTCTTGTGATTCTCACAATGTGTTCATTTCTCAGATACGACTTATAGATTTTGAGTTAGAAGCTTTTGTTTGAGGGTTGGTCTGAAACCAGTTTTTGTCTCCAAAGTGTGCGCGCAGCAGGTGTTCCTCATCTAATCAGTGAGTAACCATAGCAACCCCATAGACTGTCAGAGGTCAAGTCTCCTCTATAAATTTACTAGATTCAAAGTTTTTGCCACCATCCGCTTTGGCCCAGTGGTTAAGGCACTTGGATCATGTGACGTGAGTCTGGGTTCGAATCCGGGTGAGGGTGGTGGTTTTTGCTAATTTTTGAACATATAAATAAAAGTAAAAATAAGCCCCCCCACCCCCCCATAGTAACTGGATATTACCAGGAACATGTAATGGGCCTTTATTTTGAAAATAAGCCCCCCCCCATTATAAAAGAATGTTACCAGCAAACATGTAATGAGCCTTTATTTTGAATATAAAAATAAACAACCCTCCCCCATTGTAATAGAATGTCACAAGGAAGACTGTACAAAGCCTTTATTTTGAAAATAAGCCCCCCCCACCCCCCATATTACAAGGAAACATGTACAGAGCCTATGTTTGAGTGTATAAATAAGCCCCCCCATCCCCCCCCATAGTAACTGGATATTACCAGGAACATGTAATGGGCCTTTATTTTGAAAATAAGCCCCCCCCCCATTATAATAGAATGTTACCAGCAAACATGTAATGAGCCTTTATTTTGAATATAAAAATAAACAACCCTCCCCCATTGTAATAGAATGTTACCAGGAAGTCTGTACAGAGCCTTTATTTTGAAATAAGCCCCCCCATAGTAATATAATGCTACCAGGAAAGCTGTACAGAGCCTGGTTTTTCAAAATAAAACCCCCAGATGGTTACAGGATGTTCCCAGGGAGCTGGAAAAATAGTAGATTTTCAAAATAAAACTCCCAAATAGTTACAGGATGTTCCTAGGAAGAGTAAAAAAAGCTAGAATTTCAAAATAAAATCCCCAGATTGTTAAGGAATGCTTCTAAGACGCCTAAAAAAAGCTGGACTTTCAAAATAAAATGCCCAAATAGTTATAGAATGCTCCCAGGGAGCCGGAAAAAGAGTGGATTTTCAAAATAAAAACCCCAAATAGTTACAAAATATTCCCAGGAAGTCTAAAAGATGCTGTACCTTCAAAATAAAACGCCCAAATAGTTACAGAATATTCCGAGGAAGCCTAAAAGACACTGGATTTTCAAAATAAAACCCCCAAATAGTTACAGGATGTCCCTAGGAAGTCTAAAAAATGCTGGACCTTCAAAATAAAATGTCCAAATAGTCACAGAATATTCCGAGGAAGCCTAAAAGATGCTAGATTTTCAAAATAAAATCCCCAGATGGTCAAGGGATGTTCCTAAGAAGCCCAAAAAAGTCTGGACTTTCAAAATAAAAACCCCAGATAGTTGTGGGATGTTGTCAGGATGCTTGAAGGAGTCTGGATTTTCGAAATAAAATCCACAAATAGTTACAGAATGTTCCCAGGAAGCCTGAAAGTGGCTGAATTTTTAAGATTAAATGCCATGGATGGTGATCAGACCTTATAACATGGTTTCTCTCTGTCTTTGAAATTGGTAAAGTCTCTCAGTCACCACTCTGGATCATGTGATCAAAATGTAGCTTTTATACATGTCTTTATCTCTCACTGTCTCACTCTCTCTCCCAGGGTCTCTGTCCTTCCTCTCGAACTATTACAGTCTCTCTCTCTCTCTCTCTGAAATTGGTCAACTCTCAGGGTCTCTGTCCTTCGTCTTAAAGGAAATGTAAGGCACCCATTCAAAATGTCTCGGCAGGAGAGATTTTCTAGTTATGGGTGCCTTGCCAGCTGGGGGCTCCGCCCCCAGCTGGCAATGCATTGCATGGGGCGAAGCCCCATGCAATGCATTGGCACTTATATTATTATTCCTCGAGTTTATTATTCTTACCTTTTCTTCCAAACTTTTCGTCCCGCTACTCCTCCCGCAGATTTTGTCGCACATACTCGAGACCCATAAATAAACATGCGGAATTACGTCGAATGGTGTGCTATGACTTTTCTAAGAATTTCGTCCAGTAGTTCGCTCAAAAATCGCGAAAACGCGGCCAAAATCGACGAATGGGAGTCAATGCCGATCACCCAAAAGAGCGAGAGGCCAAAAACGGGCGTTTTTCAGCCACTTTTTTTGTCTTTAAACACTTCTACTAGCCACAAACGGAGTCCGACAGACATGATTTTTACATCTGGTGAAAGTAGAGTTTGTTTCCTACGCACACATGCCACTCTGACATCTCTCGGTCCAGTAGTTTAGGCTGAGTCAATTTACCGAGAAATCTTTTCCGGTCTCATCTCTCCATTGACTCCCATGTTAATTTTGGGAAAAAAAGTCAGAAAGGAGAAATACAGAAAAAAAATTCTAACTCGCTCCCACGGCCTCATTTCTGAACTCTCTCCCGCCAAAACATATCTGTACGTTCGTGGAAGTCTTGGGATTCTCAAAATGTTTTCATTTCTTAGATAGGACCTATAGTTTTTGAGTTACAAGCATTTGTTTGGAGAGTGGTGCTAGAGCAGCACCCTCTAACTTTTGAATGGACTTCAATGGAGATCACCAAAAAAGATTCCTGATGAGAAAACTAAATTTCTAAATCGCTCTTACGGTCTCATTTCTTAACTCTTATGAAATAAAAACATATGTGGACGTCGGCCAAAGTCTTGTGATTCTCACAATGTGTTCATTTCTCAGATACGACTTATAGATTTTGAGTTAGAAGCTTTTGTTTGAGGGTTGGTCTGAAACCAGTTTTTGTCTCCAAAGTGAGCGCGCAGCAGGTGTTCCTCATCTAATCAGTGAGTAACCATAGCAACCCCATAGACTGTCAGAGGTCAGGTCTCCTCTATAAATTTACTAGATTCAAAGTTTTTGCCACCATCCGCTTTGGCCCAGTGGTTAAGGCACTCGGATCATGTGACGTAAGTCTGGGTTCGAATCCGGGTGAGGGTGGTGGTTTTTGCTAAATTTTGGAGCATATAAATAAAAGTAAAAATAAGCCCCCCCACCCCCCCCCATAGTAAGTAGATATTACCAGGAACATGTAATGGGCCTTTATTTTGAAAATAAGCCCCCCCCCCCCATTATAATAGAATGTTACTAGGAAGTCTATACAGAGCCTTTATTTTGAATATAAAAATAAACAACCCTCCCCCATTGTAATAGAATGTTACCAGGAAGTCTGTATATAACCTTTATTTTGAAATAAGCCCCCCCACCCCCCCATATTACAAGGAAACATGTACAGAGCCTATGTTTAAGCATATAAATAAGCCCCCCCATAGTAACTGGATATTACCAGGAAACAGGTAATGGGCTTTTATTTTGAATATAAAAATAAACAACCCTCCCCCATTGTAATAGAATGTTATCAGGAAGTCTGTACAAAGCCTTTATTTTGAAATAAGCCCCCCCATAGTAATAGAATGCTACCAGGAAAGCTGTACAGAGCCTGGTTTTTCAAAATAAAACCCCAAAATATAGTAACTGGATATTACCAGGAACATGTAATGAGCCTTTATTTTGAAAATAAGCCCCCCCCCAATAGTAACTGGATATTACCAGGAAGTCTGTACAGAGCCTTTATTTTGAAAATAAACCCCCCCCCACCCCCCCATATTACAAGGAAACATGTCCAGAGCCTATGTTTAAGCGTATAAATAAGCCCCCCCACCCCCCCATAGTAACTACATATTACCAGAAAACATGTAATGAGCCTTTATTTTGAAAATAAGCCCCCCCAATAGTAACTGGATATTACCAGGAAGTCTGTACAGAGCCTTTATTTTGAAAATAAGCCCCGCCATTGTAATAGAATGTTACTAGGAAACATGTAATGAGCCTGGTTTTTCAAAATAAAACCCCCTGATGGTTACAGGATGTTCCCAGGGAGCCAGAAAAAGAGTGGATTTTCAAAATAAAACTCCCAAATAGTTACAGAATGTTCCAGGGAAGCCTGAAAGATGCTGGATTTTCAAAATAAAACCCCCAAATAATTACAGAATGTTCCCAGGAAGCCTAAGAGATGCTGGATTTTCAAAATAAAACCCCCAGATGGTTACAGGATGTTCCCAGGGAGTCGGAAAGAGAGTGGATTTTCAAAATAAAATGCCCAAATAGTTACAGAATGTTTCCAGGAAGCCTGAAAGATGCTGGTATTTCAAAATAAAAGTCCTGGATGATGACAAGACCTTACCAGGAAGCCCGAAGGAGTCTGGATTTTCAAAATAAAAACCCCAATTATTTACAAAATGTTCCCAGGATGCCTGAAAGATGCTAGATTTTCAAAATAATACCCCCAAATAGTTACAGGATGTTCACAGGAAGATTGAAGGAGGCTGAATTTTAAAATTTAAATGCCATGGATGGTGATAAGACCTTGAAACATGGTTTCTCTCTGTCTCTCTGAAATTGGTCAAGTCTCTCACCAACCTGGATCATGCATGTTTATAAAATCAAGCAACTTTTGGAAATGTCTTTCGCTCTCACCGTCTCTCTCTCTCTCTCGCTCTCTTTTAAACGTAATGTCTCTCTAAAATTGGATTTCACGTAAACCTGGATAATATGTGTCTCTGTGTTCGAAGCAACGCCGGCATCGACGAGCACAAGGCACCCATTCAAAATGTCTCGGCAGGAGAGATTTTCTAGTTATTCTTATTCTTCTTCCGTAAATTTTCGTCCGCCTACTCCTCCCAGAGATTTCATCGCACATACTCGAGACCTATAAAAAAACATGCGGAAATACGTCGAATCCTGTGCTATGACTTTTCTAAGGATTTCGTCCGATATTTCGCTCAAAAATCGCGAAAACGCGTCATTTTCAAATGAATGGGAGTCAAGGTCTCTCGCCCCCCAAAACGAGAGTGTAGACGATCGGATTTTCAGCCACATTTTTTGTCTTTAAACACTTCTCCTAGCCACAAACGGAGTCTGACAGACATGATTTTTACATCTGGTGAAAGTAGAGTTTGTTTCCTACGCACACATGCCACTCTGACATCTCTCGGTCCAGTAGTTTAGGCTGAGTCAATTTACCGAGAAAAGTTTTCCGGTCTCACCTCTCCATTGACTCCCATGTTAATTTTGGGAAAAAAAGTCAGAAAGGAGAAATACAGAAAAAAATTTCTAACTCGCTCTTACTGTCTCATTTCTTAACTCTCAGCAATAAAAAAGAGATCTGTATGTTCGGGGAAGTCTTGGGATTCTCACGGTGTGTTCATTTCACAGATAGGACTTATAGTTTCTGAGTTACAAGCTTTTGTTTGAAGAGTGGCGCTAGAGCACAGAGCTCGCTGTTCCCCATTGGATTCAATGTAAAGTTGAAGAGAAGATTTTGGAGGGAAAAAACTAAATTTCTAAATCGCTCTTACGGTTTCATTTCTTAACTCTTATGAAATATAAACATATGTGGACGTCGGCCAAACTCTTGTGATTCTCACAATGTGTTCATTTCTCAGATACGACTTATAGATTTTGAGTTAGAAGCTTTTGTTTGAGGGGTGGTCTGAAACCAGTTTTTGTCTCCAAAGTGTGCGCGCAGCAGGTGCTCCTCATCTAATCAGTGAGTAACCATAGCAACCCCATAGACTGTCAGAGGTCAAGTCTCCTCTATAAATTTACTAGATTCAAAGTTTTTGCCACCATCCGCTTTGGCCCAGTGGTTAAGGCACTCGGATCATGTGACGTAAGTCTGGGTTCGAATCCGGGTGTGGCTGGTGGTTTTTGCTAAATTTTGGAGCATATAAATAAAAGTAAAAATAAGCCCCCCCACCCCCCCATAGTAACTGGATATTACCAGGAACATGTAATGGGCCTTTATTTTGAAAATAAGCCCCCCCCCCATTATAACAGAATGTTACTAGGAAGTCTATACAGAGTCTTTATTTTGAATATAAAAATAAACAACCCTCCCCCATTGTAATAGAATGTCACAAGGAAGACTGTACAAAGCCTTTATTTTGAAAATAAGCCCCCCCACCCCCCATATTACAAGGAAACATGTACAGAGCCTATGTTTGAGTGTATAAATAAGCCTCCCCATCCCCCCCCATAGTAACTGGATATTACCAGAAAACATGTAATGGGCCTTTATTTTGAAAATAGCCCCCCCCCCATTATAATAGAATGTTACCAGCAAACATGTAATGAGCCTTTATTTTGAAAATAAGCTCCCCCAATAGTAACTGGATATTACCAGGAAGTATGTACAGAGCCTTTCCAGGACGCCTGAGAGATGCTGGATTTTCAAAATATAACCCCCGGATGGTTACAGGATGTTCCCAGGGAGTCTAAAAAAGAGTGGATTTTCAAAATAAAACTCCCAAATAGTTACAGAATATTCCGAGGAAGCCTAAAAGATGCTAGATTTTCAAAATAAAACCCCCGGATGGTTACAGGATGTTCCCAGGGAGCCGGAAAAAGAGTGGGCTTTCAAAATAAAACTCCCAAATAGTAACAGAATGTTCCCAGGATGCCTAAGAGATGCTGGATTTTCAAAATAAAACCCCCAGATGGTTACAGGATGTTCCCAGGGAGCTGGAAAAATAGTGGACTTTCAAAATAAAACTCCCAAATAGTTACAGAATGTTCCCAGGAAGCCTGAAAGATGCTGGATTTTCAAAATAAACCCCCCAAATAGTTACAGGATGTTCCTAGGAAGCGTAAAAAAAAGCTAGATT
This sequence comes from Paralichthys olivaceus, assembly GCF_024713975.1. Classification (NCBI taxonomy): domain Eukaryota; kingdom Metazoa; phylum Chordata; class Actinopteri; order Pleuronectiformes; family Paralichthyidae; genus Paralichthys; species Paralichthys olivaceus. Next base: position 26,262,044 of record NC_091097.1, on the reverse strand, counting down.
TTCAAAATACAACCCCCAAATAGTTACAGAATATTCTGAGGAAGCCTAAAAGATGCTGGATTTTCAAAATAAAACCCACAGATGTTCACAGGATGTTCCCAGGGAGCCGGAAAAAGAGTGGACTTTCAAAATAAAACTCCCAAATAGTTACAGAATGTTCCTAGGAAGCCTGAAAGATGCTGGTTTTTCAAAAGAAAACCCCCGGATGGTTACAGGATGTTCCCAGGGAGTCTGAAAAAGAGTGGATTTTCAAAATAAAATCCACAAATAGTTACAGAATGTTCCCAGGAAGCCTGAAAGACGCTGGATTTTCAAAATAAAACTCCACAATAGTTACAGGATGTTCCCAGAAAGCCTGAAGGAGGCTGAATTTTTAAAATGAAATCCCATGGATGGTGATTAGACCTTATAACATGGTTTCTCTCTGTCTCTGAAATTGGTCAAGTCTCTCAGTCACCACTCTGGATCATGTGATCAAAATGCAGCTTTTATACATGTCTTTCTCTCTCACTGTCTCACTCTCTCTCCCAGGGTCTCTCTCCTTCCTCTCGAACTATTACAGTCTCTCTCTCTCTCTCTCTCTCTGAAATTGGTCAACTCTCAGGGTCTCTGTCCTTCGTCTTAAAGGAAATGTCTCTCTGTACGCGAGCATCGGCGACGAGCACAAGGCACCCATTCAAAATGTCTCGGCAGGAGAGATTTTCTAGTTCTTATTCTTCTTCCGTAAATTTTCGTCCGCCTACTCCTCCCAGAGATTTCATCGCACATACTCGAGACCTATAAAAATACATGCGGAAATACGTCGAATCCTGTGCTATGACTTTTCTAAGGATTTCGTCCGATATTTCGCTCAAAAATCGCGAAAACGCGTCATTTTCAAATGAATGGGAGTCAAGGTCTCTCGCCCCCCAAAACGAGAGTGTAGACGATCGGATTTTCAGCCACATTTTTTGTCTTTAAACACTTCTCCTAGCCACAAACGGAGTCCGACAGACATGATTTTTACATCTGGTGAAAGTAGAGTTTGTTTCCTACGCACACATGCCACTCTGACATCTGTCGGTCCAGTAGTTTAGGCTGAGTCAATTTACCGAGAAAAGTTTTCCGGTCTCACCTCTCCATTGACTCCCATGTTAATTTTGGGAAAAAAAGTCAGAAAGGAGAAATACAGAAAAAAATTTCTAACTCGCTCTTACGGTCTCATTTCTTAACTCTCAGCAATAAAAAAGAGATCTGTATGTTCGGGGAAGTCTTGGGATTCTCACGGTATGTCCATTTCACAGATAGGACTTTTAGTTTTTGAGTTACAAGCTTTTGTTTGAAGAGTGGCGCTAGAGCACAGAGCTCGCTGTTCCCCATTGGATTCAATGTAAAGTTGAAGAGAAGATTTTGGAGGGAAAAAACTAAATTTCTAAATCGCTCTTACGGTTTCATTTCTTAACTCTTATTAAATATAAACATATGTGGACGTCGGCCAAAGTCTTGGGATTCTCACAATGTGTTCATTTCTCAGATACGACTTATAGATTTTGAGTTAGATGCTTTTGTTTGAGGGTTGGTCTGAAACCAGTTTTTGTCTCCAAAGTGTGCGCGCAGCAGGTGTTCCTCATCTAATCAGTGAGTAACCATAGCAACCCCATAGACTGTCAGAGGTCAAGTCTCCTCTATAAATTTACTAGATTCAAAGTTTTTGCCACCATCCGCTTTGGCCCAGTGGTTAAGGCACTCGGATCATGTGACGTAAGTCTGGGTTCGAATCCGGGTGAGGGTGGTGGTTTTTGCTAAATTTTGGAGCATATAAATAAAAGTAAAAATAAGCCCCCCCACCCCCCCATAGTAACTGGATATTACCAGGAACATGTAATGGGCCTTTATTTTGAAAATAACCCCCCCCCCCATTATAATAGAATGTTACTAGGAAGTCTACACAGAGCCTATATTTTGAATATAAAAATAAACAACCCTCCCCCATTGTAATAGAATGTCACAAGGAAGACTGTACAAAGCCTTTATTTTGAAAATAAGCCCCCCCACCCCCCATATTACAAGGAAACATGTACAGAGCTTATGTCTGAGTGTATAAATAAGCCCACCCATCCCCCCAATAGTAACTGGATATTACCAGTAACATGTAATGAGCCTTTATTTTGAAAATAAGCCCCTCCCCCATTGTAATAGAATGTTACCAGGAAACATCTAATGAGCCTTTATTTTTGAAAATAAGTCCCCCCAATAGTAACTGGATGTTACCAGGAAGTCTGTACAAAGCCTTTATTTTGAAAACAAGCCCCCCCAGAGTAATCGAATGTTACTAGGAAACATGTAATGAGCCTGGTTTTTCAAAATAAAACCCCCAGATGGTTACAGGATGTTCCCAGGGAGCCGGAAAAAGAGTGGATTTTCAAAATAAAACTCCCAAATAGTTACAGGATGTTACTAGGAAGAGTAAAAAAAGCTAGATTTTCAAAATAAAATCCCCAGATAGTTAAGGGATGTTTCTAAGAAGTCTAAAAAAGGCTGGACTTTCAAAATAAAATGCCCAAATAGTTACAGAATGTTCCCAGGACGCCTGAAAGATGCTTGATTTTCAAAATAAAATCCCCAAATAGTTACAAAATATTCCCAGGAAGCCTAAAAGATGCTGGATTTTCAAAATAAAATGCCCAACTAGTTACAGAATGTTCCCAGGAAGCCTGAAAGACGCTGGATTTTCAAAATAAAACCCCCAGATAGTTACGGGATGGTCCCAGGAAGCCTGAAGGAGGTTGAATTTTTAAAATGAAATCCCATGGATGGTGATTAGACCTTGTAACATTGTTTCTCTCTGTCTCTGAAATTTGTAAAGTCTCTCAGTCACCACTCTGGATCATGTGATCAAAATACAGCTTTTATACATGTCTTTCTCTCTCACTGTCTCACTCTCTCAGGGTCTCTGTCCTTCCTCTTACAGGAAATGTCTCTCTGTGCGGAGGAGCATCGGCGACGAGCACAAGTCACCCATTCAAAATGTCTCGGCAGGAGAGATTTTCTATTTTTTCTTTATTCTTCTTACGTAAATTTCCGTCCCGCTACTCCTCCCACAGATTGCATCGCACATACTCAAGACCTATAAAAAAACATGCGTAAATACGTTGAATCCTGTGCTATGACTTTTCTAAGAATTTCATCCAATAATTTGCTCAAAAATCGCGAAAACGCGGCCAAAACCAACGAATGGGACTCAAGGTCTCTCGCCCTAAAGAGCGAGAGGGCAAAAATGGGCGATTTTCAGCCACTTTTTTGGTGTTTAAACACTTCTCCTAGCCACAAACGGAGTCCGACAGACATGATTTTTACATCTGGTGTCACTAGAGTTTGTTTCCTAGGCGCACATGTCACTGTGACATCTCTCAATGCAGTATTTTAGGCCGAGTCAATTTACAGAGAAAAGTTTTCTGGTCTCATTTCTCCATTGACTCCTATGTTAATTTTTGGAAAAAAGTCAGAAAAGGATAGATAAAAAATAGATCTGTACATTCGGGGAAGTCTTGGGATTCTCGCGGTGTTTTCATTTCACAGATAGGACTTATAGTTTTTGAGTTACAAGCATTTGTTTGAAAACTGTCGCTAGAGCACAGCGCTCTGACCTCCCCATTGAATTTAATGGAGATCTCAAAAAAAGATTCCTGATGAGAAAACTAATTTTCTAAATCGCTCCCACAGTCTCATTTCTTAACTCTAATTAAATAAAAACATATGTGGACGTCGGCCAAAGTCTTGGGATTCTCACAATGTGTTTATTTAACTATGGGCCAGCCATGTTTATTATTTTAGTCATGTTCAAATAGTTTAAATGTGAAACAGTTTAACTACAAGGGAGGTTTTCTGTTATATTAAGTGAGCATTTAATGTATTTAACGTACTTTATGTACAAGTATATAAAGATAATACTCTTTAAAGGAGAGAAGAAAGATAATGTGTGTAAGGGTAAAGTGCACACATGATTGATGTTAGAGAGATGACATGATTACAAGGGAAGAGGTTTATCTCTGGTTTAATGCAAATTTTGATGTTTATTTCTTGAAAATATGAAAAGATAGACATTTAACGTGAATGTTAACTAAAAATGGTAACTCCCAGTGCTGTTATGCAGACAGAATAACAAATGATTCATGATTGCAGTGAAAAAGTTAAAATGAATTTGAGAATAAATATAATCGTGATGAATGGAGAAGGAGCAACAGTGTCCTGCCTCGCTGATGTTTATATTACTTTTCCAGAGGGTTATCTATACATCTGTCAGCGGGGACCAAGCCGGGACCCGCTACATGTTTTAATACAATGCCTCAGGCTGAAATGTATAGGAACACACACGCCCAAACATGCACACTCTTTACCTCAAACATTTTTCCAGCGCTGTTCTCCAGTACAATAATGAGGTCAATGTCTCTCTTCTCTCCCAGAAAAGGAGGGTAGGCAACATTGATCAGCAGCCCTGCATCAACCAGGTGGAATCTTTCATTGGTGCCAAGGCAAGGTGGAACATCTGACCGGCAAAATCATTTGCAATCACTATTTATATATATATATTTATTAATTTATATACTTAGCATTTTGTCTTTATCATATTGGACCATTATAAGACAATGTCACTTTGTTTCTTTACTTTTTTATTCCTAACTATGTCACCAGCATCCACTGTATGTAAAGACTAACGACAGGACTGCTCCCCAAAAGTGAAGCCAAAGCATTTCAATTGCCACCTGGTGGCTGGTTGTAATATAGGTCAGAAACTCTGCTGCCTCCTCATTAGAGGATAGGATATGGACCAAACTAAAAAGTCAAAGTACGTGTCAAATACGTTTTTTTCTCACTCATGATTTCTGTCATTTTAGGTAGTTGTTATGAAGCTACGCTAATATTTGTTGATGTGTTCATTTTTCTGCTACGTGTGGTTATAATTACCCATTGGATGCTATTCAAACAGGGTGAAACTTCATATTCATATATGACAGCTAAGACTGACTTGCGATTGGTTGAGGGAGTGTATCAGCTGGACCCTACTACTGTGACCATCCCCCGATCACTACTGTGCAAACTCATCAATCAAATTTTACTTGTACAGCCCATATTCACAAATACATTTGTCTCATGGGGCTTAACAAGGTGCGACATCCTCTGTCCTTAACAATCAGCAAGAGTACGGAAAAACGACCAAAATAAAACAATGCAATAGAGGCAGCATGAAACTGAACACATCAACAAAATTACAATAGTTAAAATTGAAAGTTTGTGACATAATAGAAAAGTGTGTCGTTTGAAGTATTTATACATAATACACTGTCTGATAGAAATGAACCGAGCAGCGATGATAATGGAAATGGAGTTATTGCCAGTAATGAAAAATAGGTGTGCAAGAGTATTGTATATCAAGCAGTCTTGTTGTAATTATAGTCCATGATCAGCTGCCACCACGATCACGATCCAACACCACGATGGCAGGGTTCAAATACAGGATATTTTGGCTTCATTTCTGAATAGTGGGTGGAAGTGGAGATGTGTCTTCCATCTTCATTTACAGTGTATGGTCACCAGTAAACGTTACCTCCATCGGAGGGATCATGATGGAAGAAAGCTAACAGTTTTCTCCACTTCCAGTAGACACATAGCAACATTAGCATTTAGCTGGAGTCCTGTTTCCAGGCACTTCATCAATGTAAATTTAATATATTTTAATATTTACTCCGTCTAGGTGTCTGCTAACTTCTGCTCTTAAGTGCTGTGCTAGGTTTGAGCAGTGTTTTGTATCTTTTTCACTAAAAACAGCTGATGGAAACCATGGTGATGACAGTGACTGAACTAGAGCATTACTCAACTTCTTTCTTAGAGTTGCTGAGGAGGTCTGTCTTCTCATCTTTGTGTTGGTAGAGGTGGTTTCTGGTTGTTCCCCACTCCCACTTCTTAATCAGTTGAATGACTTTCATAATGAGTTCAGAGACTGGGGGAAACACATTGAGAACAAATAGATGCATTTCCTTCTCATTTCAATCACGTAAATAAACAGTACTTTCACACTGACCACAAGTTTTGAAAGCTCTATCCTCCAGACTGTGGCTCCAGGTGTCTACTTCCTCCAGCAGCTCCACTCTCCACTGCTGAAAAAGACTTTTTCTTTCCTCCATATTCTTTGACCCCAGCAGCGTAGAACGATTAACATTAACCTTGTCTGGAAAAATGAGAATCTAATAAGTACCATGCATTCTTTATTGTATCACACATGATCACAGACAAGAGGAATCATTGACAACATTTCTCTCTGGGTGTCAATGCAGTTTGACGAATGAGCTTACGGCTGCCAAAATAACAGCATTTAATGGGGAAAACTATGTCATCTGAGCAGGACCATCACCTTCTAGTATTTAAATAAAAGTAAAAATAAGCCCCCCCACCCCTCCATAGTAACTGGACATTACCAGGAACATGTAATGAGCCTTTATTTTGAAAATAAGCCCCCCCCCATTGTAATAGAATGTTACTAGGAAACATGTAATGAGCCTGGTTTTTCAAAATAAAACCCCCAGATGGTTACAGGATGATCCCAGGGAGCCGGAAAAAGAGTAGATTTTCAAAATAAAACTCCCAAATAGTTACAGAATGTTCCAGGAAGCCTGAAAGATGGTGGATTTTCAAAATAAAACGCCCAAATAGTTACAGAATATTCCCAGGAAGCCTAGTTACAGAATGTTTCCATGTTTCCAGGAAGCCTTAAAGATGCTGATTTTTCAAAATAAAACTCCTGGATGATGACAAGACCTTACCAGGAAGCCCAAAGGAGTCTGGGGGCTCCGGCGAAGCCCCATGCAATGCATTGGCACTTATATTATTATTCCTCGAACATTTCATGTTTATTATGGGTGCCTTGCCAGCTGGGGGCTCCGCAATGAAGATGTGAAAGGAAACATTCAAGGAAACCTTTTTAAAATCATCACTCAGTCCGACACTCATTACTTCATCCAGGCTCTGACCCATCAGGAGAAGATGGCCTGGATAGACGCCATCAGAGAGCAGACATAGATGTCCACATTTCATTTTGACGTTTCATCTGTTATGAAGAAAACTGAAATTACACATTCCATGAATGTACTGTAGCAACAAACTGGGCCCATGATTTTAAATTACATAACATAGCTGTTGATCTGATCTTCCCAAATAAAAAACTAATAATTCTGTATTTGAAAATCGTGAATTGAAAATCAAATTCCATTTGATCCTACTTATAGCTGTAAGAAAATGATGATGTAAAGTAAGTAATGAGCTTATAAATATATTGTTTAATACTCAATGTATGGTTCTCAATTTCTCACTTGTGAATGCTTACAAAAAAAGCACTTTGTTAGGAGGGCTCTTTCTTAATTTCAAATTTCCATTTCTATTTCTAAATAAAAGTTTAGAAATTTAGAAAAAATGTTGAAATTATCCAATTATCCAATATTTCTAAAAACCAGCACTTCAAACAGAGCTGTGTCGCAGAACTTATTCAATATACTTATTATAGCTTAATATACATCAGACCTGAGCTAACACTCTCAATAATGTAATGTGTTGACTTTATGAATGGATTCGTTATTTCAAATTTTAAGCACTGGAAAAAGTGATATTATAATTGCCTGTTCCACTATTACATCATAGTTTCATACTTTGGCTGGAATATATATGTTTGATTACATTTTATGTGGTATCAAATGGGTCCTAAAAGTCTGAGATGTTGCTTGGTGAAACTCCTAGGTGGTTTTTACTCAACTGCAGGATCTGACGACAAGAGAAAGTACATGTCAAGACAAGAAAATCCTCAGGAGATTTTCATATTGTGCACAACTGGAAGGCTCGCTGGTTTGTGCTGATGCCAGACAAGCTGCTGTATTATAAATAAGAGGGAGGCAGAAGAGACTCGTGTCAGCGAGGGAAGATCCCACTGAAGGACTGTGTGCTGACTTGTCCTTTTCTAGAATGCGAAAATCGTCAGGTGAGTTTTTGTCAGACTCAAGAACAAAACGAGATTAGAAAAAGATTCCAGACCACTTTGTTTTTTCGAGTCTTTTTATTTGATCAATGTAGACACTGTGAAAATGTATCTTTTAAGTAATTCCCCAATCAGAGAGGCCTCACTCGATGAGACAGGAAATGTCCTCAGGTTAATGTTCTGTCAGGACCTGAGTTCAAACATCTTCCAGCTTTCGAGACAACAATTTGTTCCCCAAAGAAGAAATAATTACATTTCCAACAGCAGTACATAAACACTGAAATAAGTATATATCAGTTACAGCACCTTCAATATAGAATCTACTCTCATGTCTCATGGGGTGGAGTCAGGATGAGGGGATGGTTGAGGTAGAGGAAAGATGAGAGGAGATTATGATGAGCGCCAGCATGGAAAGAGAAAACTGAATATATTCCTTCTCTCTGTCCCTTTTCTCTCCTCCTTCTCCTTCAGTTCTTTGCTCTCCTCCTTTGCCTTCTTCTTCTTGTCCTTCTCCTGGAAGCTGGCCTCCTGTTCCAGGACTCTGCACCTCAGCCGCTCGTCACAGTTCTTCTGCAGAGCTTGGAATTTGACCTTCCATTGCTTTTGCACTTTCTGCTTCTCCACGTGCTGGAGCTGAAGATCTTTGACCTCCTTCTCCAACTCTTCCATCAAGTTGGCCAAGTCGTCTTTGACCTGACACAGCTGTGAGATGGAAGAGTCTAGGCTTTTATCCAGAGCAGCCTTCTCAACAGTCAGCTGGCTCTTCAGAGCAGACTGTATTGCAGCTGCAGCAGTGTTTTGTGCTGCCTCCTTCCTCAGAGCAGTTATCTCTGCTGCCTGCTCCTCCATAGCTGCCAGCCTCTCTGCAGTCAGCTTCTGCAATGCAGCGTTTTCTGCAGCCAGAGCAGTGTTCTTTGCTGCCTTCTTCCTCACACTGAAAAAAATAACTCATAGAATTTACTTAAAAAAATCTGAGTAACAATTTGCACTCATTTTTTTGAATAAATTTTAATGCTATAATCTTGAGTGCAACTTACTTATGAGAATGAAGTAAAATTTACCTCTAAATATATATGAGCAGTCAGAAATATTGAGTAAATGTTAATGAATTATTTTCATTTTGGAAAATAACAATTAATTAAATATTAAGTAACTATTTACGTAAATGTTAATTAATTTTCTGTGATGAATGTTAATTGTACCACAAATCACAATAAGATTCTTAACCATTTTCTTTTTTTAGGGCATCTTTAGCAAATTACAGTTAATACTGCCGAAATAATAATCAAAATGACAAATGATGATAAATGATAAGAAACTTGGACCACAGCCCACAAATAAGAACAAAAAGTGCAAGGGGGCAGTCTACAAATTGTACATTAAGACCCTGTCACATAATTTTATAACAAACTTGGTAATATCAACTGAGAGGGGACAGCTTAACAGGGCTTCATTCTATCTAGTTCAAGGAAAACTTAAAAAAAAAAAAACTTTCACAGAATTCCCGTACCCAAGCAAAATCTCTTTGCCTTCATGGAGGATGGCTACATTCTTAAACCATTTTTTTTAAAGGTCAACTTTAGCAAATTAAAAGTTAATACTGCCCAGATACTAAATATGACAAATAATGATAAAAAGAAACTTTGAGTACAGCCCACAAAAAAAAAAATACAAAAAGGCAGTCAATAAAAGCTACATTAAGATCTTTTCACAATTAGTTTTTTTTTTGCAAATATGTAACACTTGATAACAATTTGAACAGTCAGTCAAGAGAAGGTAACAGAATGCTCAATTACGCAAGGTGGAAGCATTAACGTGTTTTGGATTTCAATCCGGCTATTTTTGGGGACAGCTTCAGGCCGTCAAGTTCAAGGAAAACTTTTTGAAATGTCTCAAAAGTGTACTGCAGTGTTTTGGGGTATGCTAAGTTCAGGGCATAAATTACCCCCATGACCAAAGCACATGCTTTCACAGGATCATAGCAGGTCCTGCATACAATTTACAACAATAATAAAGAAAAAAAAAAATAAGGAACATGTTTATGGTGACTTCATTATTGGGGTAAAAAAAGGATCACTAAGCATAGAACACAGCACAAGACTTTCAACCTAAGGGACTTTTAAGGATCTTGTTGCTCAAGATCACTATGAGTTAGGTAGAAGAATGACCGCATTTGCCAAGTGGGCCAAGCTATGAACAGGCAGAGGCTAATCTAATGGGGCATAGTACTGAAACTTAATGCTCTATGCCTCAATAGGTTAGCTTTAGCTGCCTATCAATAATACGGTCTGTTCTTTAAATCTTGTGCCTCTGCACAACTGTCCCAACACTTTTGTTAGAAAGAGTGCAGTAGCAATCAGTCATTTGCAGGGAAAGGCTTCAGAGTTACATGATATTGATTGAGAGGTAAAATCTGATACTTCAGCAGAAGGCTCGGACAATATGATAAATATATTTTACTCATTTTACCTGGCAATCTTAATAAAGGTCCTCCTCTTTCTCTCCAAGATACAAAATGAGGCCACGGATGACTGCTTCACATCTCTCCTCAATGCTTTGATTCTGTGGACAGATTAACAAGAACTAAAATACTGAAATCTTATTGTTACATGAGCACATGGAGTGTTGAAGCCATCAAGTGCAAGTAGCAGGGGAGGTAAGAGTAAAATCAAATTAACACACAAAACAAGACGACATGTCTCGCCACAAAAGCTACACAAACACAACAAACCTGAGTCAGTTTGTCCACAAATGGTCTCAACTTGTGACCCACTACTCCGCCTTTAGCCTTCATCAAGGTGATGAGTTTTGGAGTATAGTAGTCGAGTTTGTCCATGAACCTCTGCTCCAGTGAAATTGTTGTTATTCTCTTGAATTCCTGCATGATCTGCATCAACAAAACCAAATATCAGGAACCATTATTAAATGCAAAATGAAATGAGTGAACTGAGAGGATTCAACTTAACATAGAATGTTAATTCATCTTAATATTGGATTGAAAATCGTATGCTAGATAAAGTACTATAAGTGTCTACAGATTCACCTACCCCATCTTCACGCACAAACAGGGCAGGCCACCTCTCTCTGAAATCATCTGTAGGTAGATTTGCACTCACAACCTCGAGCCTTCGAATGGAGAATGTTTTGGCCATTTTTTCTTGAATGACTTTGGTGTTCTTCTTCTTCACTTCATTGAGAAGTTCCAGTCTCTCCATCTCCAAACTCTCACTCTTTTCTCCTTTTGGATGTGGGGGAACGTAATTCACCTCTGCTTTCGTTGGTCTCTTGCAGTTTTTTGCAGGTGTTTACTCACCTGGGAGCTTCCTTTTCAAGGAGTTGACACTAAGCTCAGGACAAGGAACGTCATTCTTTCTCAATTTAGAACGGTGATTGCCCATCTTGTTTCGAAGACGCTGCAGCCATCCATACATGCCTGAAACTGAGGTTTCAGGCTCCTTCAGGCATGGATGCTTTTTTAACAGAGCTTCCACAACTGCCAATCTTTGAAGACAATTGGGATAAGCAGTCTAGGAGAATATGGTGTCAGCAAGTGTCTCAAGTATCTTTGACTTAAGGCTAGAATTTTTAAGGAGCGAACCATTGTTTTCATAAGCCTGATTTCCGTCCTGAAGGAGCAATTCAACATCATACGAAAATGTAGGAATCTGAAAATTTGCTGGCCATGCTGCTGTTCTACATTCTGGAGACTCTGGTAATATGACCGTGTCAGCTGAGCCTGTTGAGCAGGTGTTATCCTGTGAAGACTGATCAAGTGGCACTAAAGACGAGGCAGAAGAGGAAGTTGCTAAAATTGTCCTGGCCTATGGGGGTCAGTGTGAGAAGAACCGGCTCTGTATTAACAAGTGTGATTGTATCTTTGTCCTTAATCACATCTGTTGATGTTAGTGTGAAGAACTGGTTATCAAAATCTTTGTCCATATACATAATAGCAAAGCTTCCTTGGAGATGAAACTGATCTTGCACAGCTGCTAGAAGTTCGTTTACAGTACCAGGGACTCCATTTGGCAATATTAACTTGTGGGCTTGAGCATCTTCAAAAGTGACACGCAATTGAGTTGGGGCAGACATAATGGCTTTGGTGTAGGGGCATCTACAAGAAAAATGAAAAACAGATTAGACAAGAGCAAATATTGCATTTCCCCAGACCATTGAGACAGTTCACATTCGTAAGGTTACTACCCAATAGCTATTGGGTAAATAAGTTACCTGTTATAATACAGCACAATTTAGATTCATTTAGATTCACACAATTTAAGGTTATATGTTACCTAGTCTGACAAGCAGATGTGGTGTTTCAGAGAAACCATCCGATGCCCTTGCACAGCATACGCAGCCAATGGGTATGTGTCGGTTAGTTGGGAGTGCTCAATCACTTTCACTACCCTTGTGGCCTCCAACTTGAAACTACCAAAATGCTCCAAGTACCATGCACTTTGCAACTTCACCACAAAAAGTAAGTGGTCACGAATAACAATGATTTGTCATATTTCAACAAAGTCGGGCAATCCAGAAGTGGAGCCATACACCAAGATCATGCCAATACTGTAACTGGTACCCTGAAATTCTGCCTGTTTTGTCAAATGAACAACAGTCTCTTCAGGAAATTTCTGTGATACAAATTCCTGTATGTTCTCATTTACAACTTCCAATGGGACAGTTGATGTCTTTGATACAGAAATAACAAGTCTTTGTATATTTGATGGGGATGATACGCAATCATGAACTGGTGTTTTCTTGCCATAGACTTCAAGATGGTGCAGTTATTAGTCTGCCTAACTAACTTCTTAAAGAAGCAATGTTTTGCTTCAAATCGCATCGTCCATAAGGACACTAGCGGACCAAATGCTTGGATGAGCTGTGGGTAATGCTCCACAAAGTGATGTGTTGAAATCAGTCTCTCTTGAGGAAAAACACTGCAAAATCTTTCTCTATGCTCAGCAATCAGACTATCTAGGAAACCAATACTTTCATCTGTATGAGTAGGTGACATAACCAAAGAAACAACATCTCTGAGTGACAATAACAACTGCCAGGTGAGATCCTCTTCTGGTATTTTGGCACCGATCATAAGCGGCAACAGCCTCAGTAAACACCAATTTTCAGTTGCATTGCCACCAATGGTTCTATTGGAGGCAAAGTTTGGTGGAACACCTTGAGGAGAATTTGTGCTGTCTTTCCACTTGTATGGGAATTGTTTGATGATTCTATTGAGCTCTTCATAAGAAAAGTATTTTCTCTTTATTAGGATATCTAGACACAAAGCTAATTCCACAGGTACTATACCCTTAAGCAAGTCGTGGAGTACATCAGGTGGGTAGCCTGTCGTCACATGAAAATGACTTAATCTTTGAATAATTGCACAAGGTCTTTTTACTCCACGACTGTGGGTGTTACCAGCCAAGGCTGTTTCAATGTCCACCTCATATTGCTGCTTTGTTCTGCTAGGGAAAGCTCCTGTCCTAACTTCTTGCTTCTGAAACTGGGACCGTTGTCCAACACAAAATCTACAAACGTATGTCCCACTAAAACTTTCAACAAACCCTCCAACTGAGTGGGCAGCAAGATTATCAGCAAATACAGTGCCCTTTACAATTTTTCCTAAACATGAAACAAAAATGCCGTCTTCCTCGAAGCTTTTTAAATCATTCAATAATGGCTCCAATATTTTGACATAACCGAATTTCTTAACATCTGTAGCCTTGCATAAAACCGCTAAGTAAATAGATGATAGTCTAGACCTCAATACTGATGGAATGTCAGCAAATACCCAGTAAACACCAGTCACCTTGTGTTTCTTACTAGAGGTGCCTAACGGGTTACAAATTTCAAAGTCATCCGAATAGAGAAGCAGTGAAAGCCTTAACTCTTCTCCAGACAGAAATGTGTTTTCTTTAAAGTTAGAACCGTCACGAAAACTAGTATACTGACATGAGGAGTCACAATGCCTTGTTGACCTACTCTTCAAAACCTTTTCTTGGATGTCACTGTTTTTCAGAATATGAGACAGGGATTGCAAAATTGGAATATACTGGAATGACCTGTTCTCTTCAGCATCAAGTATATATTCTATTGGTTCAACAACAGAGAAATGTTCCTTGAAATAAATATTTCTGCTGTACGCTGTACTGAGAGTACCTTCCTTACTAAAGGCTACACTGACAGGATTTAACTGACAAATGTGCGTCTGTGATCAGTAATTCTTCAACAGTGCAGCCATGATTTTCTAATGGCTCACAAACAATGTTTTTGATAACAGATGCAGATGCTGAACCAACAATAAATTGAAGCTCTTCAACAATCTCATCTACACACCTACTAGGCACATTGAATATGCATTCCAATTTCAGTATGACTTCGACCAAATCCTCACCCTCATTGAGGATTCCTTCATCAAAAGTAACTTCACTTTCCTCTACAGGCCATATACTATCCTCAATATCCTGAACAGGAAGTGTATGTGTATGTAATACTGTATCTTTAAAATCTTCAAGGCTGTGAGGATTGTGTTTCCTACTTTTATGTGAGGCAAAAGTTGAATATATATTAGTACTATAATCACAATCTTTGAAAACGCATTGAACTTTCTCAAATTTTTTCAAATGTGACCCTAAATGTTCAAAATATCGCCTTTCAGTGTTAAAATTTTGTGAACTACATATAAGGCATGACAATTAAACAGTTTCCTGTGACTGAACAGCTGGAATGTGATCTCTAGATAAATGTGTACGAAGTGCCCCCCAACTTTTGAATAAACAAGGGCAATCTGCAAACAAGCAGGGTACTGACCGACCTTGACCGGTGTGCAAATGTTTCAGTCTATAATGCTTTAAGAGCTCTAAACGTTTAGATGCCCTGAAGTCACAATTCTTGCATGGCCATCTCATAAGTCTACTGTCTCTCCCTGATGATGTCCACAATGAAAACAGTTGAAGTGTACACTTCCCTCAACTGTCACCTGCACTGGCTCATCCTAACAGCAAGCAGTTCCCTGTGTATAAACAGATAGTGCGTGACATTTAAAACAATAACCTACAAAGTGAAACTACCTTTTTATATAACATTTTAAAAGTGAATTTGGGACATTAACCAGAAAACTTTTACTCACCCATGAAAAGCTAATGATGCGGCACTGTTCAAATTATTCCACCAGCTCCTGTTGAAGAAAATGTTGAAGGAAATGTCTCATTCTTTGTTACATTAGAAAAAAAATAAAATAAAATAAAGTTGGGCTGTTCACCTAAGACTTTTTTCATTTCCATTGTCAAGGTTGGACTAGGACTGGGGCCCTCAACAAACTAAATTTATCCAGTTTTGTTTCATCACATTGCCCAGATTCAGCACCGGTTTGGCACTGGTCTGCTCTACAGCCACCGGCCGCCCTGAGGCCGTTTGAGCCCCAGCCTAGTTAAGCTTAGATAGCCATAATGGAGATAGAAAAAAAGTTTACCCCATACAACCGTGTTTAACGTTAACGTTACCCCGTAGTGGAACAGCGCCATGTCACCACTGATTTTGATGTTTTTACCGAGTTAAATGAAGCACTCACATAGGTCAGGCTTATGCAGTTAACATACAAGTTATTTTAGCCATTAGCACGCAAGCCGCCATTACATGGAGCCAAATTTACTTTTAAAACTGTCTGTAGGCTCTGTTGGAGCAAGTTGTTACCATGTAAATAAAAATGCACTGGCGTTAAAAGCAATAAACGTTAGCCATCGTCGTGACATGAAAATCAAACTCCTAAAGCTAACGTTAAGCCAAGCTGTTTCACCTGACCAAAGAGATGAGGCAGTTAACGTTACATCCTTTGTTACTGAGGCTAACTACGAACAACTGCTTACTGTATAAGCACACCAAAAATACGACTTTCAAAGTGTACAGCAAGCAATAAATGAACTCAAACCAGAAAATAGAAAGGGAATACTTACGCGTAACAACTTTAGAATCTAGGCAAAATGGCGATTCCCGCTATCGACTCACTCTCCACTAACGTCTTCTTGTTGAACTTGTCTGTTGCCTCGACATGTCCTCTGACTCACTGCGCATGTGCAAATTAAGACCCAAATTTCTAAATAAAAGTTACTTAGTATTGTCAGGTGTAGTGCCTTGACAGAAATTCATTTAAATAACATTTGAAAATCTCTTGTAAGATTTACTTGTCCCACTCAGTAAATTGATTACACAAATGAATTGTGTAATTTTCTTTGTTTTTATTGAGTTCCACCCAAAATTAATATTACAGTGTAAACATTACTATTTTTCAAGGAATATATTTTACTATACCCCAGAGTCATTTCTGTCAGTGCAGAGCAGTTATCTCTGCCGCCTGCTCCTTCATAGCTGCATTCTCAGCAGCGAGCTCCTTGTTCTCCCTCTTTGAGTCCAGCAGGGCTTGGCGGAGGGCCTTCAGCATTTTGGTGACGCTGCACCCATTATTTTGGGCAGTATCATGAGAATGCATTTGTTCAAATGACTGAAAGACAAAAATATACATATAACAGGTAAAAACACAAAACACACTAACTTCAGAAATATTCAAAGATACAGAGCTGGATGATTTTTTGTCATTTACACACGTCTGCTTTTAAAGTCTGTAAAACTACAGTAAAGTAAGATGAAGAAAGAAATGACAATTGTGTTTTGTGGATAAAAAAACTAAAAACAGTTTAACCTGAAGTCTTTCCTGCTAAGAACAAAACTGTGAACAAAGTTCTTTAAAAGTATTTTTGCTGTGAAGCGCTGGTCTACTGACTGTCAATCTGTGACAGTTTAACAAAGTTGTTAGAGAAAAGATTCTCGTGCAGCCGTCCTCTACTAATGGTGGTAGAGTCTGATTCTGCTGAGAATTGTTTCTCCTTAATACAAAGGAATCTTAATAAAAATGATCTTAATCTTTATATGAGAGGCAATTGGCTTTGATCTAGAATCCAGAGGTCTAAATGTGACATCAAAGGATTAGAGGACTGCCTGTTTTGTCATGTGACATGGACACACAAACACACACACAGACACATGCGCGCGCGCGCACACACTTTTTCTCCAAACCAGCCCGGTGGTGGTTTACGGGGACTACCCTTTCCCGAGGTCCTAGAGCAATGGGAGTCAGGTCAACACACTGCAAAAAATCTGAAAAAAATTCAGCTCACTTTAGGCTGAAGATACGAGCTACAGAACTCTATACACACGACCCTGACTGGGTGGTGGTTTTTGCAGACATCGCTCTTTTTGACAAATGTGTGACATTTGAGGACACAACAAACAATGTTGGGACTTTAAAGGGACAATGATGTCACATTTTAAATAGCACTTCATTAACATAAACACACACACCTGACAGAACACAGCATAAGGGGGACCATCCTTTTATTACCATAAAATTAGGTTAAACCTTAGATATTTGTTTCAAATAAGAACACGATATGTATATAAATAAAACATAGATCACTTAAAAATAAGTGATCTCAATTCTGAGCTAAATCACATAATGAAGAATAACAGAACTTGAGGGTTTTTTTGCATTTCTTGGCAGCGAACTTTAAATAACTATTGCAATTTTAAACAGGATTTGCATAAAGCAAAAACATAATTTCTTAGCAGCCACACACGCTACAAACAAAAAACACATCCACTTTGAACTTCCATTAGCTTGTCTGCTGAAGTATTACTTGTATCCACTTTTACAATAACACATTTTTAGAAACATAGTGCCTTTTAAAACGTTGAGGCATCAGCTAAACCACAATGCAAACAAAAACAAATGAACATAAGTCAGTGGATTTACAGCTTTTGCTGATGTGCCTGCCTCTTTGCAGTTGTTCCCCGATTTCTCACAAAGTCCCTTATATTTTGCATTGTTCGTTGTGCTAACACGGAGCCTTCGACAATCTTGCAGTGACTGCATTCATTTTTGGAGGCTAGACTTCCTTTGTTTATGTGACTTTTGAAGTGCCGCATTACTGCAGCCACCTCAGCCTTGGACCACATCTTCTTTTTCCCTTTTCTGGAATCCTTTCCTTGATTACTTTTGCCTGAAAGATATAGAGGCAAATATGTAGAAAACATTTGTCACACAAACAGAAAAAAAAATTTGTTGGCTACTTGGATCTATCAAAACTTCCAACTAACTCCACTAATTAATAGTCTCTTTGATGAGGAGACTATTAGTTGCACTTGATATGATTTTCCCAACTAGATTTGTCTAACTCAGTTATTCATATTCAAACAATGTTATTCATTCACCCGTCAGTGTTTTTTATGTTGTGGATGATTGGTGCATATTGTATATACTGTACTCTGCACAAGTTTTAGGCAGATAAATCTGGGATGCTTATAAGAGTTATACCATTAATAGTTTGAGAATTATTTATATATTAACTGTTAAGAGAAAAACCCCAAGTCAAATCAATATTTGGTATGAGCACCTGTTCTCCTGTATACTTGGCAAGTAGGTTGTTCAGCATCCTTGGTAACTTTCCACAGTTCTGCTGTGGATTTAAACTCTCTCAACGTCTCTTCTGGCTCTGCATGTTATCCCAGATTGACATCATTATGTTGAGATCAGGAACCATATGTATAACACAGTGCGTAGGATTCACACTAACAGTGTATATTTGCACAAAAGCTGAAAATGGCAGAGGATAGTTCTTTGGGACAGATGCCTCCCTGATGGTATTGGGTGATGGATATGATTCTCAACATCTAAATGTCCAAAGGATTGCACAGTACTGTGTATTTTTCTGTATATTCTTTATATAATTAATTAGGAGTAATTTTTGGACAAAAGCAAAGAAATTTGCCACTGCCATTTATAGAATGAAATTGAAGTAAAGTAGAGAAATTGAGATGCACAGATGCAGGGGTAGAGAGGAGTATGACATGCAACAGAGGTCCTCACCAAGAATCCAACATTGCAGTTATGTAGTATCCTTCTTAACCAGCAACTGTATAATTTTTTGTTTTATTCCATTAAATCATTATATTTATCTGCTGTGTCTACATTTATTGCATTTTTTTCCTCTTTAATACCGTTCCTAAATACCTTCAAACTTGCCTTACCTTCAGATAGACAAGCAGTCTCATGTACTGTGGACGACACTGACGAAGCAGTTCCTGCTAAACACAAGGCAACAAAAGTTTTTTTTTCACGGGAAAAGGTCAATTTTAGCAATAGAAACATAACTTTAGGGTGTGGTAACTTACCTAAATCTGCAGTTTCCTGGACCTGTGCTTTGACTGTAGAAGGTAATGCAGCACCCACATGCTCACCACTTCCACCCTCTGATGCTGTGACGGCTGTGTCACTGTCATCCGACTCCCCCTCACTGTCCTTGGCCTCAGTGTCACTCAATGCAATTTCCTCTGGGAAAAGGTATTAAAACTAACATGAGTAGCTCATCATTACATGAAAAGCTAACAATTAATCAGTTTACAATTGGAAATTATATATTAGCTCACTATAGTAGTGTTAGGTAAATCCACAAGGGTAAAGGTAAGGATAATCAGAAAAAGGCTTTGGAATGAGATGCCAAAATTCACAAATCTGAAGCAGACTTTCAATTGCTGTGAAAAAGCCATTATATTGTGCAAACAAAATGGATTTAATACATTGTGTGCACACAAAATATATGATAGGACTTCCAAGGCTATGTAGTAATACTGATTTGGACAATGGAGTTTTGTAAAACGTTCACACAATATGATCATACAGCATTATCATAATACTATTGCAGTGCAAGTTGATAAACCACAATGTTGATTTATTTCCTAGCTCTACAGTAGTCAGCAGTAGAGTTTTTGATTCTGAACAGTAGACATTCCATATTTGGACATGAAATGTGATCTGTGCTAAGAAAAAGTTAGTGACCAATGAACTAAGGCAAGTCCAGATGTCTTTGACTTGATGTTCAGAATAAAAAGCATACAACCCTAAGATAATATCCCTACGTGCTAATTTCTGTACGTACCTTCTATTTCAATCTCATCCAGAGATTTCCCCTGCAGGCTAGAGAGATGTCCTTTTTCCATGGTCAAAAGCAGTTTGGAAATCTTGGCCAGTTGTGTGGTGGGAACTGGTAATCTATAGAAATCCCTGTGAACACGGATGTCATGACCAAGGAAATCTGCAACCTGATCAAGTTCGTTGTTTTTTAAATTGAGGACTTGTGAAAGTGTGGCAACATGCTTCCTGAGTTGTGTCGACCTGAGGTGCTCGGGGTGCTTTGCTCCACACTGGCTTGCATGAACACGCAAACAGTCCTGTCCTCTGTAGTGGCTCATGGATTTGGGTCTTGCAAACAGGAAGACATTTGTGGCACAAATACCACATTCAGATCTTTTACTGGTCAAGAGTGACAAAGCATCTACCACACTTGGGGTGAGCAGAACTGCAACCTTTCTACCTCTTTTTCCCATGATTTCCATTCTGCTAAAATAGTTGCAGAGCTTCTTTTCAATATTTGACAGTCCCATAGCAACATCCTCATGAAGCTTTGAGCAGTCTCTCTCATTAAAACTTTTGAGGCGCATTTTTAAAACCTCCCCAGCACGTCTACGATTGAACACAATGATTTGGGAAAGCGTAACCTGTGCAAGTCGAGCATAATTCTGGGCCGTGTCTTCCTCCTTCAAGTTGTAAAAGGCACTTTCCGCAGATTTCTCAAGGAACCGATGAAGCATCTGAACATCTTCAGTGAAGGGTAATGTTGATGGTTTGTTGTACTTTGCATCACTCAGTGTGTTCAGGGCACTGTGGGACACCAACTCAGTCCACTTGGACGTGTACAATTTCTTGAAAATGCTCGTGGACTTGATCAGTTCTTCATCTTCTGCCATGAGGGCCCGACAATGAACGATGTCACAGATTTTGTTTAGAGTATGTCCCAATTTCAGCGCAAGGCTGGGTGTTTGGTATGTGAGTTTTTCTTCATCAAATCCTGAAACTTTTTTTACTGCTTGCACAACTCTCTGGAAGTTTGCAGGTTTAACAGCCTCCTCTAGGTTATGTATTGAGAATTCTGTGCGCAAACACAACAACAGACGTCCCATTTCACGAAGCTTCTGTCGTATGTACTCATACTTTGTAGGGTCTTGTCCGTGCCTGTTGTAGAGTGACTGGGCAAACTGAATAATAGAAAAGTCATTCCGCACAACTGAGGCAACCTCATCTTGTTTCATGACACTAAGCAGCTTCCACACTCCACTTGAGATCTGCTGACAGGACACAGACTGTTGAGCTACAGCCAAACCCAGTACTTTGGTTCTTCCAGGTTCTTTATCCAAATCTTCATTTTCTGGCTTGCAGGGGCATCTGCGGACATGTCTCCACAGTTCCTTATGAATGTACATCCCTTGACAGTACATACAGTGAATAAAGTTTCCTGCCACAGCTTCAGCTTTTGTTTTTTTCTTCACTTTCAGTTGTCCAGTTCCTTCTTTTAAAACTTCAGCGTTATGTCTAAAATTTCCTTTGTTCCTCATTTTTACTAATATTTTTTTGCGCTCTTTGGAGTGCTCAGGGAGAGAGAATGCATGCACAATTTCAGCATGTGTCTTGTGTGTTTTCAAGTGGCGTGAAATTTTACTTTGTGGCTTACCACAAACATAACAGTAATTTTTTTTGCTCAATATCAGATGTGTAGATTCTGGTTTGTGTAACTCAGCTTCACCCTCTGGCTTATCATTCGACATTTTAGCAGCCTTGGCACCCATGTCATCTTCAAGAGGTTTCCAACATTTTGACGTGCTGGGTACAACTGGAAAGCTTGTGTCTGACACTTTAGATGTTCTGAAATCGGGCATTGCTGGATTTACTTGAATCTTTTCTTGTTTTGAATGATGAGACATAAAGGGCACTCTTGCATCTGAGTCTTCGTCTTCTTCATCTTCTTGTGACTCCGAGTCTGGTATGTATTCCTTATCAGACATATTCTGATCAACATCCGATATTTGGTCCGGTTCGGAACTTGGTGCGTTATCCTGATCTGACGACAGCTCACCCTCAGTACATTCAGAAAACTGCTGCTCCTGAAATGGTGAGAAAACAATTTGTTTTGAGTGGTGATCTACATTTTATAGATGGCAGCTTGATTCACAGGAAATTAGTGAGATCACACTGCAATCAATCTTGCCAGGCTTCAAGCTATGTGTTAGTGGCTGAAACCCAGTGGTTAAGACCAATCAGTGTGATGCGTTTTAAGGTGTGACGACTGTCTATGATGAAGAAATCGAGACGCAAACTTATTGGTGGTATTTTTTTGCCTGCCCTTTCTACAGTTTCTAGGGATGACTTACCAGATGGTTCTGTGAAACAGTGTAGGAGTTAATTGGGTACTCACCTTTAATTGGTGTTGGAGGTTATCATTTATTCGTCTGAGGCAGGATTTATGTCAGACTCCTGAACAGACTGCAACACATTTTGAATATATTACTTTCAACAATGCAAGTCTATTTAAGTTGTTCTATCATAACACTGCAGTAATTGGGAATACAACCATGTTTCCATAAAACTTTCTTTTGAGATGCTCATTTTGAATTTGAAGTCAATATTACTTTTCAATAAAAGTTGTGACTTTACAGATGTGCACAAGTGCCCCCCATACCATTACAGATGGTGTTTTTATAACTGATACGTCCCTCTCCTCTTTTGTCCGGACGATGCAGCTTCCAAAAGGAATTTCCAATTCTGATTGGTCAGACCACAGGTCAGTTTTCTACTTCACCTCAGTCCATCTTAAATGAGCCTGGGCCCTGAGAAAGCGGCACTGTTTCTGAATCTTGTTTATGTATGTTTTAACTTAATTTGTGGATGCAGTGATGAATGGTCTTCACTGACAATGGTTTTCAGAAGTGTTACCCTCAGCCCATGCAGTGATTTCTACTACAGAATCATGTCTGTTTTTAATACAGTGATCCTGAGGACCTGAAAATCGCAGCAAGTCTATTTTATTTTTCTGCCTTGTCCAAACAACATTTCTCAGTTTCAAAATTTGATGTGTTTTCTTTATATGTTTTTTAATAAATATAGAGTTAAATGATTTGCAAACAGGAAGGCATTGTCTCAAGGAATCACTTGCGCTCTGGACGCTTGACTACACATCTAAAAAGATCAGTTAGATCCATTTAGCTCAGTCTTTGTCAGTGACAAAGAGGCAAAATTAACATCTTCAAGTAATCTTAATATGATAGACAATGCAATTAATCACTAGCTGCCAAAGTGATGTTGCAGTGTTTGATTTCATCATGAAATCTCTTTTACCCGTTTTTCTTTACAGTGTGGTCAGTCATACATTAGAAGACTGCACATACATCCACCTACTACCATTTGCCACATAATATTCCAATCCATTAAAAACTCACCTTTGCATTGATAGCCAAGCCACTTGAAGGAGGACACAGGTCCCACACAGTGAACGCACTTGTCCAAGGAGGCTATTGTTGCGCACACTAGGCGATGTTTCAGACACTAAAACAAAAGTGAAACACTTGTTTATGTCTAACATTTGAAAAGCAAGATATTTCACAATCTGTATTAGTTTGTTTCCTTTGAGAAAAGAAAACAATGTATTCGTAAATCTTTCAAGATACTCATCAGTAACAATTAACAAAATGTATAAAAAGCAGGGCTGAAGATTAAATATACTATGTATTTATAAAGTGCTGTAATCATGAATGACATACCCTTTTAAATAGATAAAATGCACATGCATCTAAGCTGGGCAGCAGGTCAAGAAAAATCCATTTACAATTCAATTTAAAAACACTAGTTTTGCAGGATTTGTATTGCTCTGAATTGGTTTAGATTCCTTAGAGATGGGCATTGAGACAATGCTTTTTAAAATTAAGCACTCAATATGCTATTGAATGAGATACAAGTTTTGATTAACCATTACGTTTTTGCGCACAGGATAAGTTAATGTAGGTACAGAGCGCCAGAACAGAAGAACAGACTTTCTCCATGACGCATGAAGTTCACTGTACATGCTTCTTCAGTACAGTTGGAAATATCCACAACTGTGAGATAAATAGCTCCTTGGAGAAACATTCTTAAAACACAAACAGCCCTTCCCAATTGTAGAAAAGGTAGACAATGAGCTACAACCTAATTTTCATTAAAACAAAGAGCACAGGAACCAGCTACAAAGTGCAACACAGAAAAAAGATACTGTACTTAGAGGACATTCTTCAATCTTATACACCATTGCCAAAATCACTTCACACATCAGCGGTCACTTATTGGTTATACTACAACACTGAGTTCGGAATAATTTGCTATCGTGAGGATCATGTTTGGAGGAAGAGCTGTCTGAGGGGGAGCTGAACTCAATCCAACAACAATATATAGGATTGAGTTCAGGTATAAGCCCTGACCTGCAGAAGAGCCCTGTGCTCTACTAACGACAACTGTTTGATTGGAAATGTGAGTTCCTTTGTTCCTAGTACATGTTGCAGTATTCTGATACTTGACTTGTTGGGTTAGAATGATTACACTGAATTAGCTCTTAATAGTTACATGGTAGCCATACACATTTGCTTACTATGTATTAAGTTGAATGTCTAGTGATAACACATGACATATATTTTCTGTTTAAATAAAACCAGACTCCTCGACCAGCTACCACCTGTCTGCATAAGCCATATAACCTGCCATTGCTCTGCACAAAGACTGGAATAAACC
Organism: Paralichthys olivaceus; assembly: GCF_024713975.1. Lineage (NCBI taxonomy): Eukaryota > Metazoa > Chordata > Actinopteri > Pleuronectiformes > Paralichthyidae > Paralichthys > Paralichthys olivaceus. Next base: position 26,237,352 of record NC_091097.1, on the reverse strand, counting down.
ACAACTGAAGTGGATTGGATTCTTCCGGTGTTCTACCTGACCAGACACCCATAGTATTCATCTTATTACCTGGAACCACCATACATCCCCTTACAGCCCTAATTAAGCAAATATTGTTTTACTCTTAATATTTATGAGTAAACATTTAAATATCTTTGATGTAAATTGAAGGGAATATTTTTGAATATATTTGTAATACAGTATCTCTTTTCAGTGTTACTTTGTAGACGGCCCATTTGAAACACCAGTATATTTGTTCAGCTCTCTGAATAGCTCACCTTACTAACATTACAAAAAGGTGTCATTTGTATTTTAATCTTTCCCTCATGATAAGATGTTGGTAGACTTTGATTGTTAAATAAATGCCACTATCAACCCCACCTGCGGGAGGGACCCCAAAAAACGTATGGTCCACCTAAGACATATTGGTGTCAGCGCTTAATATACACAGACTCAAATGTTACACTGACTTACTCTCTGAAAGACATCCTCTGAGATTGTCCTCACATTCCGTTGTCCTTATAAACCATATTACACTCCGGTGGCTACACACACACACACACCCTCAAATCTTATACTGACTTTCTCTCTGAGAGACATCCTCTGAGATTGTCCTCACGTTCCATTGTCCTTATAAACCATATTACACTCCGGTGACTACACACACACACACAACCAATAAACACGTCGGTAGACATTACATTTTGCCACAATTAATGTCATGAAGCACACATCACATTTCACCTACCTTTTCAATTCTGGTGAGTGGATCAAGCACCGGACTTGTCTGGTTCAGGCTGCTTGCAGAAATCTCAATCTGGCCTCTTTCTGTCGTCACCTGTAGCAGATAATGAATGGAGGAAAAGTTAAATAAAAAGTCATATAGTGAGAATGCACCAGTGAAAAGTGATATTTGAGGTCTGGATAAAAAAGAACACATACTGCTCAAACAAAGCACAAGAGGAACCTCTCTAGATAGTTTTACATATTCATACCTGTACATGATCTTCATCTGGGAACGGGGAATTTGTGTTCTCAGGACTTCTCTGAGGCGTTTCCTCATCAATATCCTGCCAAAGAAAACAAGACAATATGTCAAATATGTTGAAGACAGGATCTTCTCTGCGTAACATTATGTGACAGTCATCATGACTGTGGTTCTGAGTGTTTTGTGGGGGAGAAAAATGCACTTTGGAAGTGTTTGTAGTCACCTGAAGTGTCAGATGACTTCAGCCTGCAAGCTGTTCAAACTATAATAATCACAGTTAATTGTGATGGATGAATTTGACTTTTGATTCCTTCTTTGTATTCTGACAACCCATTTTGGTCTCACTCTACCTCTGAGTGGTGGCTGTGAGCTTTCTGCTGTCTGACTCTGTGCCTCTAACATTTCTAGATTTGTTTTGGTTGATTTTAAATATGATCTTGTCTTGCATGTCATGCATTACTGGTGACTGGGTCAACATCTGTGACATACAAGATGAATACAAAGATGGACCACTCCCATAAAACTAACATAAAGATCAAATGCAGGTTGTAAAAGTATTCTTAAGTACCAAAGTAATGCCACTATCAACCCCACCTACGGGAGGGACCCCAAATAACATATGGTCCACCAAAGTCATATTGGTGTCAGAGCTTAATACACACACACACACTCAAATGTTATCCCGACTTACATTCTGAAAGACATCCTCTGAGATGTCCTCACATTCCGTTGTCCTTATAAACCATATTACACTTCGGTGGCTACACACACACACACACACACACACTACCTCAAATCTTATACTGACTTTCTCTCTGAGAGACATCCTCTGAGATTGTCCTCACGTTCCATTGTCCTTATAAACCATATTACACTCCGGTGACTACACACACACACACACACACTACTAATAAACACGTCGGTAGACATTACATTTTGCCACAATTAATGTCATGAAGCACACATCACATTTCACCTACCTTTCCGATTCTGCAGTGTGGATCAAGCACTGGACTTGTCTGGTTCAGGCTGCTTGCAGAAATCTCAATCTGGCCTCTTTCTGTCGTCACCTGTAGCAGATAATGAATGGAGGAAAAGTTAAATAAAAAGTCATATAGTGAGAATGCACCAGTGAAAAGTGATATTTGAGGTCTGGATAAAAGAGAACACATACTGCTCACAAAAAGCACAAGAGGAACCTCTCTAGATAGTTTTACATATTCATACCTGTACACGATCTTCATCTGGGGACGGGGAATTTGTGTTCTCAGGACTTCTCTGAGGCATTTCCTCATCAATATCCTGCCAAAGAAAACAAGACAATATTACAAATATGTTGAAGACATGATGTTCTCTTAGTAACAGTGTATCAGTCAACATGACAGTGGTTATGTGTGTTTTGTGGGGAGGAAAATGCACTTTGGAAGTGTTTGTAGTCACTTAGGTGTCTAATGACTGCAGCACGCAAGCTATTACAACTATAATAATTTTAGTTCATTGTGACGGATGAATTTGACTTTTGGTTCCTTCTTTGTATATTGACAACCTATTTTCTACAATGGGCACACTAACTGGGAGTGGTGGCTGTGAGCTTTTTGCTGTATCACTGCTTGCCTCTAACATTCCTAGATTTGTATTGATTAGGACAAAAATCTGGAAAATCTGGTCCGATCATTTTCCTGTGTTGCACTATTACATATGCAGCTCACGACGTGAGACTGTCAGATGCACTCTCACTACTGCAAAATTGCATCAGGTGAGAGGAGCAGCACCATCACAGCATGCAGCAGAAGGACTTATCACTAAAAATGACTGTTTTTTTTGTAAATAACGAAACTACGGGTATTTGAACTTATCAAATATCAGCAAGAGGGAAAAATAACATACAGGCCAGCAGAAAAAAGTAAGAAGCAGTTAAAGTACATGTAACTGCATCAACATCATGAACACAACCACTAGCACACTGTGAATCCACACTGCACAATTGTTTTAGGGAGCTGGCAGGTTAAAGACCGGTTAATGTCTAGTGCGACTGAATTGGATATTTGCGTTCACACTTCCAGCTCTGCCAGCTGATGTCTGGACAAAGTCCAGAGTGCACTGCATGTGTGAAAGTGGGTTCAGTGTAGCTGAAGCAGTAAGAACAAACAAACAACTAATATGCAGACACGAGGTAAAAAGCATGCTCAAACCAAAACTATACTGAGGATATATAGTGTTTGTGTACTGAAGTTTCCTACAGCATTTCTTTCTGAGGATCAACATCACAAAGTAAAATTTTGACTACCTTGCTTCTCCATGGCCAGTCTGAGTCACCATAATTATAGGTGATCTCCTCTCCTGGACCTATGTCTCGTATTGCAAACAAACACAGATGGGGTTTCCCTTGCACAGTTAAGTACTTCATCTTGGCATTAGGGTTGATATGGTCATCATTTACAAGTCTTCCGAGTGACCCATCCTCTTTTGCTGCATCAACACTACAAAAAGACAAGTAACACTTAATTACGAATCTTTTCATTTATACACATACAAGAGCAGTATATATTAATCTGATTTAAGAGCCTTGATATCAATAATTTGAATATGTTCAGCACCAAAAGCAATGTGTCATGGAATTCAGATTTAGACGAGTTAGCACTGAAATAATATACTTACCACCACAGTTTTCCATTAAAATGGAATTCAAACATGAACACCTTAAGGCTGTCATGGTAAATTCTCTGTCTCCTTTCACATTCCTCTTTTGCTATAAGGTCACCTCGATATTCGCAAAGAAAGTCGCCTTTTTCAAAGGCAGCACAGGTGAAGATACCACGACCTAGTTAATACACAAAACCAAACAAGAAATAAATCATTACCAAATAACAAATAATTGATAAAAAGTTAGGACACATATATAAGTTTAAGATTCAATTTACCTTTGAAAGCATTAATGTATTTGATGTCCAGTCCAACTTTATCCCTTCCAGTATGAGCAAAAGAGTGGGCATCATCTCTTGGATTTAGGCGCCTTCGCCTTTGCATGACTCACTGGCCTGTGTCAAAAGCCAGAGTAACATAATAAAAAGAAGATTGTTGTTAGGATTATTATGTACTAGAAATCCAGTAATGTACATGTGGCATCTGAGCAGAAGCCATATTCTGAGCTCATAACTCAACATTCACATTTATATTTAATAAAAAGGACTTAATGTTTTAACGAAAATCATTTCTCTACATATGCAAAATGCAAAATAGGGTATTAACCCCTTTCTACAACAGAAATAGGCTGCACATGAACTAAACATTAACAGGAGGATGATGTCTGTTCCAGTGTAGAGTTGTGTTGGACACAGACTGAACTTAATCCTGCCTCTACAATTGAATGTAACATATAATCTCAGTGTAAAGAGATTCTATAACTACATCAACTCCATTGAACCTCTTGTGGGATTGATTAACCATCATTAGCACCCAGAAGGAACAAACACACAAATAAATGCAGTCTTTCATCTGCTTGAATGATCATCCTCAGTCTCTGTATCTCCTCCTCACTCACTGTCCTTGTCCTGCTTCTTCAAACAAGAACTTAACCTACATATATAACTTTACATTAACGTTAAGGTATATTTAAAGCAGCATCAGCATGACTTGACTATTGCGCGATAGCACACTACTGGGTTGACATTTCCGATCCAAGGTCCCTTATGACATTAACAAGGACCGGGATTTGGGATGTTTTCACATCAGTGTTTCTGACATATGATTAGTTTGTCATCATTTTGTTAGAATTCAAATAACAACCCAAAACAATAAACTGCTCAACCTGTTAGCTACCAGATGTAAGATCTTAACTTAAAAAGACTATGTAAGACAACATGAGCGCTGTGAGTCTCTATCATAGATCATAGATAGAACCCAGTCTCAGAGCAAAACATGAAATAGAAATAAAAACATGCTCACATTTCATCCTTGCTTTAGCTATGGAATAGTTAAATAATCAACATCAACATTAAACAGCATTTTTAAATGGCACACACTGCACCAGATACTGTACCACAGCTTTGTTGCTCCTCACTATTGTACTTTACACTTTCATAATAACAATAACAGCCAAATAACCTCTGTGGAAACGCTGATAGCTTACATTTTTAGGCACATGAGAAGATTTTACACAAGCAGACCTAACAATACAAGTTAACAAGAACAGTGTAGCCACTAGTGTGATCATCAGCTTGTTTAAACTAACAACTCCACATTACCTTAGTTGTTTTTGGCTGTTTTCAGCACACCAACACCAACCGGGCCACTATGTTACTGCTCAAAGCTTCTGTCCTCATCCCCACCACCTGTGCGAAGCATGCACGGCTCAACGAGGGGGCGTCGCCGCTCCCTGACACAGAGCTTCCACGAACATGAAAACCAAATGTGGCTCAAATGGCTTAAAATTAACAAGCATTAAACATCCTCACCTTCTCTTGTCCACAACACAGCTGGTCACACGACACTGCATGAGGCACATTCCTCCAAAACATAAAATGTATCCTCTCCTGCCTGCTCTGAAGCTGCTGCAGCTGAGAGCTGTTAGCTGCCAGCTCTACTACCAGTGCAGGCTTGTGCAGGTAACACAGGCATCAACAACATGCATGAGCACTGCTGTATAAACTACCTAATGCCAATATGCATAGAAGTTAACCTAACTTTATTGCCATTAAATTATGCATTATTAAAAAAAAATAAATAACTTGACTTAATAAGTTATTGTTACTGTGTAAAATCCTTCCTCATGCAAATATCTACTTTGTTTACAAGTTTTAATGCTTACCTGTATGTTTTTAATCCTTTAGGGCTTCCATTAGGTCTCCAGAAGCTTCAAATGGGATTTAATTTTTAAATGCCATCAGTCGGGGCAGTCCTTGGAGCAAACTTCCTGTAGACGCCACCCACGTATTCAAACCAACCAATCAGTGAAAAGGGCGCAAAAATCAAGCCGTGTGTATGAGAAATGTGTATGAAAGTGCAATATAGGAACCACCCATAGGCTGTGCTATTTTATACACACGGATACACAGAAAAACAGGTTTGTGGTAAAAAAGGACTTTGAACAAAAATGAGAGAGGATGTTCCTCAGACACTAACAAATGCAAATAAATTGTTTGAAATTCGGGGACCTTGGCATAGTCCTCAAATTACCCTAAGGTCCGCGGATTGCTGGTGTGTAGTCAGGTCAATTGTCCCTGAATTCCATGTATACCAACACACACACACACACACACACACACACACACACACACACACACACACACACACACACACACACACACACACACACACACACACACACACACACACACACACACACACACACACACACACACACACACACACACACACACACAGCAATGCATTGCATGGGGCGATGTCCCTCGGAAGCCTAAAATATGCTGGACCTTCAAAATAAAACGCCGAAATAGTTACAGAATGTTTCCAGGAAGCCTGAAAGATGCTGGATTATCAAAATAAAACGCTCAAATAGTTACTGAATGTTTCCATTTAAGATTAAATGCCATGGATGGTGATAAGACCTTACAACATGGTTTCTCTCTGTCTCTCTGAAATTGGTCAAGTTTCTCTGTCACCGACTTGGATCATGCATGATTATAAAATCAAGCAGCTTTTGGAAATGTCTTTCGCTGTCACCGTCTCTCTCTCTCTCTCTCTCTCTCTCTCTTAAACGTAATGTCTCTCTGTGTCAGGACTGCGAGTGGAGGGTGACGTGAGAAGGGGAGGACCAAAACGCAGAAACTAAATAAGGTTTAAAAAAAAGTGTATTTTATTTAACAAGGGTAAACTTAACAAAAGAAATCTCCAAGAAACAAAAGTCGCACTCACGTAACCTTCAGCCGAGGGACAGGAACTGGCGAGATGACTGCTTGAACCCCCCACCGTGGGGCAGGAACAGGAACTGGAGAGCCGCTCGCCGTAACCCTCAGCCGAGGGACAGGAACTGGCGAGACGACTGCTTGAACCCCCGACCGTGGGGCAGGAACAGGAACGGCGACCTCCGAAACCAGAACGTGGGTAGCATCTGCCGGGATCCCCGACGCCGGAACATGAGTGACGTCAGCCGGGACCCCCGACGCTGGAACGTGGGTTGCTTCTGCAAGAATCCACGATATCTTGTATTGAGGTTGCCGCCTGTTAACTGGTGGAGATGGATGGAAACAGAGTGAGGGAGCTCCCCTCCGGCGCCCGCCCCGCGTCGTAGCGTTTCTATGCTGACTGCGGGGGCCCCCAAAAGCCAGGCGGGTGCCGAGGTAGGGATCGGCAGGTGGAGTTGGGGATGAGAGGAAGTCCTTTAGTCTCCTCTCTACGGTCACCAGGTGCGGGACAAAGTGGCTGACCCAGGGTCTGTCCTTAAGCCAATCCCGCACCGGTGCCATTTTCTCCAGGAGCTCTTCACGCTCCTTGGTGCCTGCGGTGCTCAGCTCATCCACCAAGGAGTCAAAATAAAAAACCTTCCTACAAAAACCATAAAGCTCTGCTTGGTCCATTTCTGGTTGGTTCGTACTGTCAGGACTGCGAGTGGAGGGTGACGTGAGAAGGGGAGGACCAAAACGCAGAAACTAAATAAGGTTTAACAAAAAGTGTATTTTATTTAACAAGGGTAAACTTAACAAAAGAAATCTCCAAGAAACAAAAGTCGCACTCAAAAAACAGGAGTGGAACACAGGAAGGACAGGAAACAAACTTACGGGGAAAACGTGACGAGAGCTGACGGGACACATGAACAGATAGAACCAGAATTGAGCTGACGGACAGGACTGACCCGAAATGACGATGACACATGAACAGACAGAACCATGACGACGACGAACCAACAACCACATGGGGGAAACACAAAGACTTATATACCGACTGGAACTAATTAGTAACTGGGGACAGGTGGCACAAGACAAACAGGTGAACCTGATGAGGGCAGGAAGTCAATAGATGAAAACACACAGGGAGCAAGGACTACAAAATAAAACAGGAAACACTGAACAAACTTATTAACAAGAACAAAATACAATAACCAAGACAGGGATGAACACAGAAGAGGCACAGGGTGAAACATAGCGAGGGACAAGGAGGGGAACACAGGAGAGGGACACTGAATACATAACCGTGACACTCTGAAATTGTATTTCATGTGAACCTGGATAATATGTGTCTCTCTGTGTGAGCGTCGGCAACGAGCATAAGGCACCCATTCAAAATGTCTTGCAGGAGAGATTTTCACCCATAACTGCCACTTATATTACTATTGCTCTTGTTTAATTTTCTTATTTCTTCTTCCCAAAATTTCGTCCCGCTACTCCTCCCACAGATTTCATCGCACATACTCGAGACACATAAAAAACGATGCGGAATTACGTCGGATGCTGTGCTCTGACTTTTCTAAGAATTTCGTCCAATAACTCGCTCAAATATCGCGAAAACGTGGCCAAAGTTGACAAATGGGACTCAAGCTCGATTTCTCAAAAGAGCGAGTGGCCAAAAATGGCCGTTTTTCAGCCACTTGTTTGGTGTTTAAACACTTCTCCTAGCCACAAACGGAGTCCGACAAACATGATTTTACATCAGGTGAAACTAGAGTTTGTTTCCTATGCACACATGTCACTGTGACATCTCTCGGTGCGGTAGTTTAGGCGGGATCAATTTACTGAGAAAAGTTTTCCAGTCTCATTTCTCCATTGACTCCCATGTTAATTTTTGGAAAAAAGTCAGAAAAGGAGAAAAACAGAAGAAAATGTCTAACTCACTCCCACGGTCTCATTCCTGAACTCTCACCAATAAAATAGATCTGTACGTTCGGGGAAGTGTTGGGATTCTCACGGTGTTTTCATTTCACAGATAGGACTTATAGTTTTTGAGTAAGAGACATTTGTTTGAAGACTGGCGCTAGAGCACAGCCCTCTGACTTCCCCATTGAGTCCAATGTGAATCTCAAAAAATGATTCCTGATGAGAAAACTACATTTCTAAATTGCTCTCACGGTGTCATTTCTTAACTCTTATTAAATAAAATATATATACATATATATATACACATATATATGTAGTAATCGGCCAAAGTCTTGGGATTCTCACAATGTGTTTATTTCTCAGATAGGAGTTATAGATTTTGAATTAGACTCATTTGTTTGAGGGGTGGTCTGAAGCTTGTTCGGCTCTCTAAAGTGAGGGGACAACAGGTGTTTCTCATCAAATCAGTGAGTAACTACGGAAGCCGAGAACGGCCATCGATTTTTTTTTATTATCTCGTTATCTCGATATAACAAAGATCGTTTTCTCGTGATAACGAGATAATCCTTCCGTTTTGTCGTGATAACGAGATAATTCATTTGCGTGCAGCGTGTCTGCTCCTCTCACTCAGGAGAAACTGGACACAAATAACCATCCCGTAAGTCACCCACGTTTAGCTTCTCAATGGATACTGTGTTGTGTATCAATACCTAACGTTATGTGAGCTTGCTAGCAATACGCTCCCATTTAGTTAACGTAACGTTAGGTTATTATGTTTAAGCAATATTACCCGAGAGGGTGTGCTTTAACGTCATTTGAGCACTTCAAATGACGTTAAAGCACACCCTCAAGTGTAATATTGCGATTATACAACAATGACTAACTTAAATAAAATATATAATCAAAAGATATTCATGTTTTGGGGCAATTTGCTCTCAAAATCAAATTTCTTTGCTCGCCGTTTCTGTTCTGATGTCCGTTTCTATGGAGATACACGGGGCCTGACTAATACCTGGAAAACAATCAGTCACAGCAGTAGACTCCTGTGTGTACTGGAACCCAGTTCACTACTCCAGCAAGTAGCCCAAGCCTTAGTAACGACCTAGCAACAGAGACGCTTTCTAGTCCCGTCAAAGCTGATGGAGATCGTGGAGTTTCCCAAACTCACATATAAACTCTAAATTGCTTTGTTAGTTCAGTCTCAGTGACTCAGATATCTGCTGACAAACAGATTTCCATGGACAGACTGGCCTCCTAACTTCACGTTTATTATGAAGCTCGCGCCGTTTCAGCAACTCACCTGCACAGCTGATGGAGGATGATCCAGACATTTCCAGTAACTCTGCAGCGTTAAAGTCCAGAAGTCACAACGTGTTGAACAAAGATCGATGTAATCAAAATGAACAGCATGTTTTTATCTAACGTAATATTCCTCTTCAGTCCAGATTAGTCCACCTTTAGTCTTATAAATATTTTCTCTGTGACTGAACAGTTTGATCTCTGACGTGCTGCACACAAACGAGGCACACACCTGTATTAACGAGGAACACACCTGTATTAACGAGGCGGTCTAACATCTCCGTAACACACATAATTCATTAAAGAAAGCTGAAATTGTAAATTCAGATGTATTACTTTATTAAAGTTGACTTCCAGTGGACTTATTCGTATTTGTTTACATGCTACATATTTTCAGGACGTGACAATGTGGAGATGGCGGAGTAATATTTTTAGTGATTAGTCAGGTTTGCCGTCATGCTGATTTGAGCACATTCTAAACGTCTAGTTGACCAATCCGATTGCTCGGTTGGACCTACTTGTTGTATAATAGAAAATAAGCTCCACGAAAAGTAATATATTTTTTTTTCTGAGCCTCCCAGTGCTAACACTTCTGTCATTCATTCAGCTGCTCAAAAATGGATGATTCGTTCCTTGCTGCCTTGAGGCAAAGAGGGATACCTGATGCAAACCTTGAGAAAATGTCACAGGGCAAGGTAAATAACATCAACACAACACAATAACTCTTCCCAACAAGCTATCATGACATGGGACCAATGGATGCCTTGGACTTCTAGTTAAATATGATGTTGATGATGATTTTGTTATTAAAAGACCATGTACTTACCTGATGTTTCTGTAAGAGAAATATTAATAGATGAGAAACGTTTTTACTTACCTGGTCAAGCTGTAAAATGAGTAAGACTGATGATAAAGGAGAAATTACCTGCTTTGATAAGGGAATATTTGCTGTCCTGGTAAATTGGGTGTGTTATTGTGTTATGTGCAGTGAGCTTATTTCTTTTTCAATTTTCAATGATTATCTACAAGACAGCCAAAAGTCCTTGAGCTCATGTCAAAAACCGTTTTGTACAGTTGTGCAGTTAATTGTAGAAAAAAAGGAAACATGTTAATATTGCATGCCCTACATCAATAAGGATGCTGTCGCTATAGAAAGAGAAACACATATTTCTGTTTTGCATTCTTTTTCTCACATAGCCTAAACTAAATCCTGCTAACCGCTGACAACTCGCATTGCCCCAATGTATTTCTCATTATGGTTTGCTTATCCTTAGATATAAGTGATGAAACTGCTATTTAAATGTGACATGTTCTAATTGGAAAATTCCAGTTTAGAAAATCCTTCTGAAAACACATACCCTAAGAATATGAATCTTGCCAATGGGTTGTGAAAATACCCCTTATTGGTCTACATTAAAGGAATAGTTAACTTAAAAACTCACTTTATGGCCATAAGCAGCCCCTTTCTATGGTGTCCAGACATTGAATTGGTGAAGACAATGATGTTGTAACTCTGTGAATATTATGTAGATTGAAACATTTTAGTTGGCTTTTGACTGACATAGAGCCTAAACCATGCCATACAGTGAGTTTTAAAGTGAACTATTCCTTAAAGACAGTAACCTAACCATTTTTAGGTTGAAGATCACCTGTCTTAATCTCATATTAATGTTGATACTAATGAGTTTTTTGTTGTTGTTGTTTTTTTTCACCCTGGCAGGTGGACCAAGATGTTGTCAGTATGATGGATGAGGAAACCCTGTCAAAGTACATTCCTCATTTTGGAGACTGTGTGTTTGCCAAAAATTGGACAGGCTCAGCCTCAGCAGAAGCTGGGAGCAATGCAGATAAGAAAAAGAAACTTATAGAACGCATACGAGCTAAAATGAAACTTCCAAGCTCTGGCCAAGCAACAGCAAGCTCATCAAATCATATTTGCTCTGGACTTGGTTTGGGAAACAAGAATGCTGCACGAAAAACAAGAAAAATAGAACTGGGTTGGATGAATTATCAAGATGGTTATTTCAGGCAGGTTAGACAACCAACTGGTGGGGGCACAAGAGAGATCATTGCCAGGAAAGATGACACCAGTGACACCAGGGACGCCAGTATTTTACTGTTATTTTACAGTGCAACTACTGTTATTCATTTTAACAGTATATTACCGTATTTTGGATTACAGTATATGACCGTAGAATAACGGTGGGTGTTTGGTGGTTATTTTACAGCACATCTACCGTAATTTATTTAACAGTATATTACCGTTTTTTGGATTGCAGTACATGATGGTAGGATAACTGTGTTTTAGTAATTTAACAGCGCATCTACCGTAATTTATTTAACAGTATATTTCTGTATTTTGGATTACAGTACATGACAGTAGGAGAACTGTGGGTTATTTTAATTTTACAGTAGATGCCAGTGTGTTATAAAATCTGCTATTTTTGCATTTGTATAAATCCTCACCCATTTAAAACCAAAGTATGCAGGGCTTTTTAAATACCCAGCCCCAGGCTACCACATTCATCCCGACAGCCAGTCAACATCCAGAAGTCCTACAATAACACACAGCTTGACTTTTCTTGTATTTTAATAATGTCTTGCCTTCTACTGCTGTGTGCAGGCTAGTGTCTGAGCTGTTTCTGCCTCAGTATCTATCTAACATAGGGTTTCTATGCATGCTGGCTCAATGAAGAGACATAATCATAACTATTGATTAAATTTAGCTGTTATTGCCAATCATTCCTAACCTCTGACCTTGAATAAAATCAGATGCAGACCTTTAAGTAATATGCTTGAGAACCCTGGTATAAAACACAAGAGAATATACATTCCATATCATTGCTGTAGTTTATTAGAAAGTGCTCATTTGAACAGCAGGCTTTGTAGGATTAGTAACATTTAGAAAATTTGTATGACAAAAATGACCAGGTATTGCATAACCATATTTTGAACAAACTGTCTCCATTACAAACTTTTGGGACAAACTTTACTTAACTCTTGAGCAAAACCTCATACGCTGAATTAAAATGCAATCTAGAATAGTGTAACTAAACTTGAAAACAAGTCTTTGGCATGTGAACGATAACAGTTTGCGTGGAGAAAGAAAAGAGGGGGAGAAAGAAAGAGTCAGTACTTGTCAGCAGCGTTTGGCTGGTCTCCTCAGTCACTGACAAGTGCCTGTAAAAAAAATAAAAAAATAAAATTAGCAACACAACTTCTTGCAGAAAATGGTTAAAGACAGGACAAAAAGTTCAAAAAAGAGAAAAGCAAGAGACAGAAAGGAGAGAGGGTAGTTAGTTTAGGGAGGGTTACCTCCCTAAACTATGGGCTAGGTCAGTAGAGTAGCTTTTGTTGGAATGTTAAGAAGGACTAGTGGGAGGAATGGAGTCAAGCAGAAACTAGAAACGTCGACATTTTCAGAAGACATGTACTTGCAAAATTGAGTTTTAAGTATTTTAATCAGTACTTGATGTAGTCATCAGTTCTTGAGGCAGTAGTTGAACAAGCTGATACAGTACTTCATGTATTTCAAGAAGTTTAAATAGCAGGCAAAACAATGTGGTCATTTGAAATCAGACTGTTCCTCTGATCAATGATAAAACCAGATGAAATTATTTGCACACGTTCCTGCTGCTCTTCTCAACCAACCGCAGTGATCCTGTCAAGACTGCAGTATTCTAGGATGTTGCTTTGCCAAATTTATCAAGTTTATAAGCAAAGAAGAATGTTTAGTATACCATTTTAATGGAGCTGGAGCAAGCAAATAATAAAGAGTGACAAGACATCTGTGACCTACCTAGATGAAGTCCCACTCGAAGTCCAGCAAGTTCTTCAACAGTGTGGCAACGTGGGGGTTGACACTTTCAGCCCTTTTCTGAACCACCTTGCCGGTCCTCTTGGAGATAACCTTTCCATGGGTGGCCTTGCTGCCTCTTTCCGGATTTATACCGATGAACCGTCTTTTAAAAGAAAAAAAAGGAATAAAGAAAATAAATACTGCAAATGCATAATTGTCACATTGGTCTGATGACAGGAAATGTATCTACGATTCCTTCATTTTTGGAAAACTCTCTTGTCTGATGAAGGTCCTTCTGGAAACTGGAATTTTAATGGATAAACAGTTGAAAATGACACAGGTGATATAATAACACCAGCCTACTGTATGTTACACAGGTGGTTAAGATAACTTCAAGGCCTACTGGATGACTGGGGGAGGAGCTCCCATTCCATATTGACCAATATCAAAGCAACAATTGCAACACATCAAAGTGCTAAATGGGGTGAAAAAACACATAAAAACTATTTACAATGAATCAAATTGTGTGGAACTTCACTGTCACAGAAAACATTAGGTCATCCTATCCCTAAACTATTGCATTGGAAGTGGATTAAACCGACACACAGAGTTGTCATCCAAATTCTGTGAAAAGTGTGCAGATCCAGAAAGTTATTTTCTTGAGTTTGTAATGATGAATATCTTTTAAATTTAAAAATAAAATAATTCATAAAGGTTTTTAGTTCCTAGAGAGAGAGAGAGAGAGGCAAGATTAACATGAGCAAGAGTGTGTTTTCTATTTAGCACTTTGAGATGTTGTGATTGTTGCCTTGATATTGGCCAATATCTAGTGGAAATCCTCATCCTCCTGTCATCCAATAGACATCTAATACATCTTAACTATCACTACTTGTGTCTCAATCAAAAGCATGGAGCCTAATACATGACTTGTGTCATTTACACCAGTAATAGCTACCTTTGAATGAATTCCAGGGTTCGGGAGGCCACATCTGGGTACCGGAGGTTGAAAATGTAGAAAACCGCAAACAGTGCAGCCAATCCGGACACAAAGGTTGGCTGAATGCCCTCACAGACCACGTGCCCCTCGATGCTGATCATCCACTGGCTGTTTGTCCTGGGCTCATTTCCTATGAAATATAGACATTTACAAATATAGAGAGTGGAATGAGGTATTATGTCCAGTTCCAAAAGTATTTACCTTGTCCAGTGCCATCTGACATCATTTTGTTTGACTGCCGTATTTCTCAAAAACAGGAAAAAGGCAGTTGCCAGAATTGTCAGATGGGCAAAATACAATTATTGTACTGTTTTTCAGTATGACATGCCATTACACTGATTGACATGGATTCTGCACAAGCACTTTATATACTGTAGTTACTTCATTCTCATTAGAAAAAGTAGTTCTTTCAAAATGTACACAAAAATACATACCGAGCAAAATGAGCTGAGGACTGGCTGGTAGAGTGAAGCTTCCCTCAATGTCAGCGGCAGTGGCAGACACCTGAAAAGTGAAGAGAAGGTACAACAAAATAATAATGTTATAATACATGTACAATCACAAGAATCATTTAACAATAATTGATCAATACTCACATCAGTATGAATCATCAGTCCATCTGGGCTCTCACCAAAATGAGCCATAACAAGCTTAACTACCTGGAGAGTCAAATCCCCATTCAGACCCTGGGAAACAAGAGCTTGGACATCACGGTGGTTTGATTTTGTCCTGAAGTACTCCACAACTGCTCGTCCACATTCCTCCATGGAAAGCTCCAAGACTTGCAGGACTTTGATATCTGTCAGCAGCTCAAAATGAGCATAGATGCCCCTCTGTGTAAAAAGGTATGGCCATTTCATCCTTAGATCCTCAATGGAGGATGCTGGCATTTGATTTATGTGGATACGTTGAAGGCTGTATGTAGTTTCCATGAGATGTATCACCTCTGCCCTCTGTCCTCCATTCAAGCCCTCTTGCTTGTAAATGTTTTCAATTCGGTAACATTTCCCTTCCAAAGTGTCAGTAGTCTCCCCTGACGGGACCTCTGGCTGGAATTGTGTGCAGCCATAGGAATCAATCGGTCCTCGCTGAGGTCTTGTTCCCTCACGGCATCCTATCGAGCGCTGCCGATACAGCCCCCCCCCTGTTGATATTCTCAATGCGAGTTTTTACCTGCTGAAGCAGTGAGGTAAACCCTCCAGCAATTAGGGTTCCTTTTCTTGTCATGTCAGCGAAACTCTTTGGGTGTTGCCTAATAATGTTCTGGCAAATTGTCCGGCACTGGGTGCGAGAGGGGTTGGTGTTGTATTTTCGAATTTCATCTACCAGCACTCGGATCATCTGGAGCCGCCACTTGTAGGAAGGTCTTCTACCATTTGTAATGGCTGAAACTATTTCTTGAGGCATTTTGTCCCATGGTACCACAAATACATCAGGCCATATCATGTCATCTGGAGGTACACCACTGGCATCTTTTGGTAATGGGTGTGGTGATGAGCGGGAGCAGGAGGGGGAGCTGGAGAGTGAGGACGAGGTGGATGACAATGAGAATGAGGAGTTATGATGAGTTGAAGCAGTTGAATCTGATGAATCATCGTGGATAACTTGGAGATCCAGAGTGATGGTCTCGGTTTCTGAAACAACAAAGACATCTAGTTTGCTCATTTTCCAGACTCCACTACAGTAGCTTTGCTTGATTTTATATATATATATATGACAAAGACAAGGAAAAACATAATAGGTCCCCTTTAAAGAAGAAAATCAATATTCTCAATACTTATACAGTACAGTCATTATGCAGCAATGATTATACTGAATGAAAAATAAAATGTGCATATCAATCTATGGCTTGGTAATTATTAATTACCTAATTTGAAGGCCTCCAGTAACTTTCTCTGTTGTATAACAGGTAGCAAGTCATTGAGGTCCTCCTGTTGGACGTATTTCAGGTCATCCACAGACTCGACACCAGATGTCTGAAGCTTGGAAACTATCTCTAATTGTGTCTCCACAGAGAGACTGGGCAAAGTGTTAAGGAGAATCCTCTTGATACTCTCTTCCAGTGAAGACATTCTTCTAAAAGGTTGGGATAGAATGATGAAGAATTAGGAGTGACATTCCCCAAACAGTGTATTCTGTCAATGGATAATAGTTCTCATGAGCAACACAGCAGTATTCTGTCTTCAGTCGTGTAATGTAATAAACACCAAATTCTGGCAGACGCACAGCTTGATACTGTTCAGTGATGAAAAAAACACAAGAACTCTTATGAATAAGAGCCTGTTTAATTTTCCCAACAATAAGGCCATCGTCATTATGAGCTATCACAACAAACATTTTGCTGACACATTATGGGTAACTAGAGTGTTCAGAGGATCAAAGTTGTATTGTGCCACTGATTGTCTGATGTTATCATTGTGGTCTTCCAAGACAAACTCTGTGCATCTTTCCACCACAACATCTGGTGGGAAACGAGGGCCAGCACCTAGAAGAGCTTGCAAAAGTTGATGTCTCTCCGCTAAGGTACCACACAGGTTTTTAAAGTTTTGCAGTTTTCTTGCACATCGTTTGAAGTATGTATGTTTACTTTCGAACCTTAATGTCCACAAGCGGATGAGTGGTCCAAAGTGAAAGATGAGTTCAGGATAATGGAGGATATAGTGGTGCTTGGGCTTAAGTGGGTGATAAGGAAATGTTTGTCTTCTAGAATCTAAATACTCCTCTATTAGGACACCTAAATAGGCTACCTGACCTGTGGAAATAGCTGGAGCAGTGATAAGGTCCACAATCTCCCTGAGCTGCAAAATTAACTGCCATACCTCACTGTCAACAGTGTTCACCATTTTGTCCCCGATCAACACAGGTAACATTCTGAGAAAGCACCAGTTTTGAACCGCATGTCCAGACAGTTTTTCCACTCCTGGGTTCACCTCACAGGGTTTATTGCCTGCATCACTACCAAGATATTTGAACTGAGTAATACGGCGATTCAAATCAAGGTATGTGAAATGTTTCTCCACCATGACAAGATGTTTAATGTAGATTGCCAAATCAAAGGAAACTATGCCCTCAAAAAGGTCATGGCCAAGGCAGGGAGGTAACCCAGGCTGGCAAACATGAAAATAAGTCAACTCATTGAAAAGTGAGTCAAATTTGACCCCTACACTTTGTGTCTGGACATGTTCCTGATATGAATTTTCTGTACGCTCTTGGCCCTTGGCCAGAGGATCTTCCAGAAATGTCTTACGGTCAATCTCACAATATCTACAGAAGTGTAAGCTCTTGCTGAAATTCTCAGTAAAGCCTCCAATGCAGTGTGACCCTAAGTTATCACCTGCAATGGCGCACACAGTTCCTTTGAAGGTCTTACCATCAGGCATGGTGATGCCACTTGTCTCAAGATCTTTTAGATCCTTTATCAGAGAGCCGAACACTAGGTCTTGACCAAAATACTTAAAGTCCTGCTCTTTACATAGTAACACTAGTTGCATGTAGTCAATGTTTGACCTGTTGTGGGGCAAAATATTGGCAAGGGTGGCATATACTGCAAGGAGTTTGTGTTTTTTTTCCCTGAACCAAGCGGATTTACAACCTCAAAGGCCTCCTGATAGAGAATTAAGCCTAAGGAGGAGTTTTTCGCCTCAAACATCATGTTGTTTTCAGTGTTTGTGCCATCCCACACATCTCTGAGCACCTGCTCTGAGTTGACATTAGTGTTTGAATGCCAGTGTTCCAAAACGTTAGACTGCAGAAGAGATGCAACAGTCTGTTTGACAGGGATATATTGCGCAAAACACTCCTTGCCTGACTCGTTCTGGCCCAGGCAAATGGGCTTTGGCTCAACATAATGGAAGCTTCTCTTAAAGACATTTTTCCTCCTCTGGTCAGTTTTCAGTGTTTGGGTATTACATTTTCTGAAAAGATCTTCACATTTAACAGTCTCAATTACATTCTCTATGTCAGTTTCTGCAAGACCAAGATTTACAAGCTTTTCTTTGAGTTTGAAAAGCAGGTCTGACTATCTAATGTCATGCATCAGTTGATAGTCCTCTATGATAGTCTGAATCACAGAGGCTGGAAGGAGGAATTTGGCTTGAAACTTGAGATAAAACATTGCTAAATTTCTGAAGAACTGATTTTCTTCCACAGCCTCTGGGCAGACCTCTGTTTGCTCACTTCTCAACTGACCTGGCTCATCAATCTGCATATCACTATCTTCATCAATATCTCGGGAACTGGATCGATTCACAATGCAGTCCATCAAACCCTCTTAGGAGAACTTTTTATGTTTCCTTGAAATATGTGGTGTGAATGAAGACTGGACTTTAAATCTTTTGTCACAGTTTCTGAAAGGGCATGCCACCTCTTTCCCCTCTATGATATGCACTTTCAAATGTGAGAAAAAGTTCTGAGTATTGTCACATTTAGTACTGCACAAGCCAACATGACAAGTTAAATCAACCACACCATACAGTGTAGACCTAGACTGGCCACGACAGGGGCGGTAGCTATGAGATTTAAATGTTCTGAACTTTTGGAAAATTCTATGACATCCAGGAAAAACACACTTAAAAGAAGCATTGGTGTGCAACTGTGGGTCCGCATGTGCCTCACATATGTTAACATATCAGTGTATGTCTTAGCACACATGTCACACAATATCATCTTGCTTTAGTAAAATTTCTTTCTTTGACAACAAAAAATTATTTTCAGCTTTAGTGTGATAAAAAAAACTTCTGGCATTTAAGAACTGGATTTAAGGTCAGCAACACCTACAGCTAATTGAGCTCAAGCTAGCTACAGAGCTAGCTACAGAGCTAGCTTTCACTTAGCCAGGCAACCTGAACTAATGAAACAGACCTAATTAAACATCTGAAATGTCAACAGTTCAATAATCATGCAGACAAAGCAACACTGGACTGGATTACCAATTTCAGGAGATAAGCATAACTTTACTTTACCTGCTCTGATGAACTCCACATGGACTCCTCAAATGATGGAGATGTGCTGGAATAGCCAGTTAGTACATTTTCACTCAAAAATGATGAGTTTGAGGAGTTTAATCAGAAAATAAGTGATATCATGAAGATAGAAACAAAAGCCTGCAATCATCAGTAAGATGCTGATGGATAATGATTGGATTTTAAAAGGGATGTTTCCACTGCTTGACAGAAAATACTGTTTTATGCTGTTAAATTACAGTTTCTTATTGTTAACTGAGCATTAACTGTTAATTTACATGAATATTTAACAGTATTTTACATTTATTTTAAAATACAGTAAGATACTGTTTTAATCCACCGTAAATTTACAGCAGTTCATTACAAATACTGTTTTATGCTGTTAAATTACAGCTATCTACTGGTATTGTTAAATTACTGATTTAACTGTTAATTTACATGTGATGGAAGAATATTTAACAGTATTTTACAACTAGAAAATCTCTCCTGCCGAGACATTTTGAATGGGTGCCTTGTGCTCGTCGCCGATGCTCGCGTATAGAGAGACATTTCCTTTAAGACGAAGGACAGAGACCCTGAGAGTTGACCAATTTCAGAGAGAGAGATTTTTACAAAAACACTTTATTTACATAATTTCATTTGTACAAGTTTTTTTTAAAATAAAGTGCTCGTGTAATTATAATATTTAAAAATACATCAAACAGTTAAAAAGTGTGGAAAAGACAGCTCATCATCATTTACGGTGCAGATTATGTTTTTAAAACACCAGCGTTTTTTAAAAGACTCGAGATCAGAGATATGTTTGTAAAAGTTGAACTCGAGTCTGAGTCTTGCTCGGAGGTTTGTCACCCACACTGCCATTGCTTCCTGTCCTTCCCTGTTCTCCACCCTGTGTTTTCGGCTAACATATATAGCCAGTTTGGCTTCACCGGATAAGAAGTTTAGGAGCTGCCACTTCTCTTTATTAAAATTCTTGTAGCCAGCTCCCATGATAAAAACCTTCTCAGTAAAAATTATGTTAAAAAGACTAAAAACCGTGGTTAAAAGAGAGAAGAGACTTGTGAGTCTCTTGCACTCTGTAAAAACGTGATAAACAGTCTCACGCATATCGCAAAAAGGGCACTTGTTAAGAACAGTGGGATTAATAACAGAAATAAAAGCGTTGGAAGCAATGGCACCGTGTAAAATTCTCCACTGGAGGTCGCCGGTCCTTTTTTTTAGGGGAGGTTTATATAATATCTGCCACTGTGGGCTGGGTCCATCTTCACCCCACCTCTGTGTCCACACAGTGGGGGGCCTGTTGCTCAGTCCGGACTGGTGGTTGCTCTTTACACAGTTTCTGTAGAAGGTTCTTTTGTCACTTCTGTGTATAGTTAGTTTGTGTTTATTTATTACAGTGAGTAGGGGGCCGGTCTTCTCCCCCAGCCCTGGGCTCAGGATGATATCTGGGTAGGGGTCTGTAGCATCAGGTTTGATTTTCTTGTTTTGGTGGCCCCTCAGGAGGCTTTTTTCTTTTTCGGAGAGCCTCTGGGTCCAGAGTTCTAGGATCCTCTGGGCCACCCGGAGAGACTGCAGCCCCAGCAGAGAGCCCAGGGCCTGGGTGTTGGTTAGTGTCGGCCCCACTGCATCCACCAGCTGCTGTAGGGTCAGGGTTCCAGACCGGGTCAGCGCCGCCATCAGGCCATGTGTTGTCTTGTCGCTGACGTCTAGTCTGGCTCCATTGGCGATGGGTTCTCTCAACAACCAGTGCAGAGAGTTGGCTTCTGGGCACCTTTTATGGTTAAAAAGGGCCCATGACTTAAAAACACCTTGATAAAAGGGAGGTAACATAGTTAGTTTTAAAAATTTAGGATCAGTTAAAAACAGAGCATCATCCAACCCCAGCTTATTGGCACGCCTCAGGATGCTGCTGGTCACATCTCTCCACACCAGATCTGCCGGACCTGTGAGGTACCTTTGTATGAACTGGAGTCTAAAAGTGGCAGTCCGGCTGGCCAGGTGGACAAGGCCCTGTCCCCCCTCCTCCCTGTCTAAAAACAGCACCCCCTGTGGCACCCAGTGTAGACCACCCCAGAGGAAGTCAACCATCTTCCTCTGGATTTCTGCGAGTAAGCCTGGGGGGGGGTCTACACAGGTAAGTCGGTGCCACAGCTGGGATGCTACCAAGTTGTTTAAAACCAGAACTCTACCTCTAAAAGACATCTGGGGGAGCAGCCATTTCCAATTGTTGAGTTTGTTTTGAATTTTTTCTGTGACGGTCTCCCAGTTCTTCTTCATTATATGGTCTGCTCCTAAAAACACCCCGAGATATTTTAAACCTCCTTTCTTCCACTCCAGGTTTTGGGGGAGAACCGGGAGACCGCTGCGCCACTCACCGACAGCGAGGGCTTCGCTTTTTTTCCAGTTGACCCTCGCTGCCGATGCCGAGCTAAAATCCTTGATAATGTTTGCTAAAACGTCAACCTCCATTTGGTTCTTAATAAAAACTATAAGATCGTCTGCGTAGGCAGATAAAATCATGTTTCTACTAAAACCAGGATAAAACAACCCTTGAAGGTCTGAACGTATTTAGTGGAGGAGAGGTTCCAGGGAGAGAGCGTAGAGCATCCCTGACAGAGCGCAGACCTGCCTGACACCTCTACACACTCTAAAAGGAGCATTCAGACTGCCGTTGACCTTCAGCACACTCTCAACATGACTGTAAAACACCTTGATCTTAGCTATGAACCCAGCGCTGAACCCAAACTTCCCCATCACTTTCCACAGGAAGCTGTGTTCAACACGGTCAAAAGCCTTTTCTTGGTCTATGGAAATGAAACCAGTGTTTGCACCTAATGAGCTAGAGACATCCAAAACATCTCGAATCAGGTGGACATTGTCCACCATGGACCTGCCGGGGACGCAGTAGGTCTGGTCCCGGTGGATGACCTGCTCCATAGCCTTTCCCAGCCTGGAGGCCAATACTTTGGACAGGAGTTTGTAATCCACACAGAGCAGTGACACAGGGCGCCAGTTTCTGATGTCCTGCAGGTTCCCCTTTTTGGGCAGTAGTGTGAGGACTGCCCTCCTGCAGGACACTGGCATGGAACCAGAGGCCAGACACTCATTAAAAACCTCTGAGACATCCTTTGCGAGGATGTCCCAGTAGGCCTTATAAAATTCCACTGTTAGGCCATCAATGCCAGGAGCTCGCCGTCCCTGCATGCCCTGCAGGGCGGTCAGTAGCTCCTGCATCTGGAGGGGGCCCTCGAGCTGTGAGTTGGTCTCTGCAGAGACTTGGGGTAGTCCCCCGCAGAAACCTTCCAGGAGCGCCGGCTCCTCCTTGTACTCGGTGGAGTATAAAAGTTGATAAAAGCTCACAGCCCGCCCTCGTATCTGGCTTGGTTCCATCAGTTCTTGCCCCGTGTCAGACAGCAGTGCGTGGATTACTTTCCCCTGCCCGTTCTTTTTCTCCAGGCTGAAGAAATAGCTAGAGGGAGCATCCATCTCTGTGATGTTCTGGAACCGGGACCTGACCAACGCGCCCTGTACTTTACTGTCCAGCAGGTCGGCTAAAGCCATTTTTTTCTCTTTGAGGCTTTCAATATAACCTCGATTTCCGGTGGACTCACTTAAATGTTCTAGTTCCACTATTTCGGTCTCTAGATCCTTCATAGATCTGGTGCTATCTCGTGTGACGTTTAGTGTGTGCTGTTGACACAATAGTCTTATTTGTGTCTTACCATGATCCCACCACTGCCTAAGATTGTTAAAATCGCCCTTCCTCTGTCTAAAAACTCCCCAGAAATAAATAAAGACCTCTCTAAAACTCCTATCAAATGTTAAAACAGAATTAAAATGCCAATAAGCACTTTTGGGTAAAATGTTCCTGATAAAAACATGAGATAAAATGAGAGAATGATCAGTAAAACCAGCAGGCATAATAACACAACTCTTAAAAATGTTAAAATGATGTTTAAAACAAATACGATCTAGTCTGGCTAAGGAGACCCTGCTCTCTCTGAAGTGGGACCAGGTGTACTGTCTGGAGTCTGGGTGCATCCTCCTCCACACATCCACCAGGCCGTGAGAGCGGACCAGCTGCTTCAAGGCGTGCTGAGAGGCTGCATGAGGCTCTGTGTGGTTCCGATCTAAAATCGCATCTTCAGTGCAGTTAAAATCCCCCCCCAAGAATAAAAAATCCTCCGTAGAGCAACCATTTAAAACGTCATTTACTTTGACTAAAAACTGCTTCCTCTCTGCACCAGATGTTGGAGCATAAATGTTGATAAAAACAGCAGCAAAATGGTCGAACTGAGCTTTGACTAAAAGAAGCCTCCCCTCGATAAAATGTTGGACCTCCAGTGCCTTGGGTTTAAAAGCCCGTGAGAAGAGGAAGCCCACTCCTCCACTGAGGGAGGTGTTGTGACTTAAAATGGCTTCCCCTTCCCACTCCCTCCTCCAGTCAGACTTATTATTAAAATCACTATGCGTTTCTTGTAAAAAGAAGACATCTATTTTTTTCATTTTGGCTGATTCATAAATAAAATGTCTTTTCTTTTGGTCTCTTGCACCGTTTACGTTTAAAACACCTATTTTAAAAACATCCATAGTGGTAGAGATGTTAAAAACTATAATAGAAAACAATAAGTTAATTAAAACACACATTGCTGCCTTTTCCATCACTGCTCAGTTGTTTTTTTGCTTTGAGCACAAGCTTCTTTAACCTAAAAACCTCCTGATCTGTGAGGCCAGACTCTTCCCTCTGGCTCATGTGGAGTCTGGCCGAGGAAATAAAAAGACCTAAGTCGGGGAAGTGTTCTTCCACCTTCACCCCGTGTTGGTTTTTAGTTTGATGAAGGAAATGTTTTAATTTTTCTCCAGTGAACTTTTTTTTTTTTTGACTACTGTTAAAACTTGGCACATCGCTGCTGTCAGACACACACTCATTCTCACTTTCATCACTGTTATTCTGATTTTCCTCCACTTTGCTGTTTTTGGCTTCGTTGGTTGCACCTCTGGTTGATCGCCTGCGTTTTATTGTTTGTTTTGGTTTGACTGCTTTTCCTGCTTCTTCCTCCATCTCAGCCTCCTCCACCTGTTCACTCCATGACACACTACTCTCTCCAGTTTTATTTCCTTTATTTACATTGATTTCTCCATCCTTCCCTTGCTGCTCACTCTTTTCTTCACCCCCTTTCCTTTCCTCCTCACCTGTCTTCTCCTCCACCTGTTTCATACACACCCCACTCCCACCACTTTCTTCTTTCCCTTCACCTCCCACCTCCCTTTCCCCTACCTCACCCAAAACACCCTCCTCACCCAAAATACCCTCCACCCTCACACCCTGTGCATTAACAGTACTCACCCTGTGTGTCGGGTCGGCCACAGCGGCGGGTCTCCGCGGAGAGGTCCGCGGAGCGGCGACTGGCCGCTCGGCCCGGGCCGCCGGTCCCGCGGCGGCAGGCCCCCTGGTCCCGCGGCGGCAGGCCCCCCGGGCGGAAGGTCCGCCGCCGCGGGAGCGGCGCCCCAGGCGGGAGACCTCCGCCGCTCCGGTGCCGGTGGAGCGGCGGGGGCTCCAGCGTCCGCAGCCGCCCCCGGGCCGGGTGGAGCCGGTTCGCTCCGCCTCGGACAGGCTCTCACCGTGTGTCCCTCCTCTCCACAACCGAAGCACTTCATCACCGATGAAGTGGCGAAAATCACGTAGTCGTAATCATCTACTTTAACGTGGAAGCGAAGGTTGAGCTCCTCGCTCCGGTTGTTAAGTATCATATAAAGCTGTCTCCGGTGAGACACTACGTGTTTCAGTAACGGAGACTTACATCCAGACAACATCTTGCGGATCGGGGACGCCACCTTCCCGTGTCTGGACAGCTCTCTGCTGAGGAACTCATCGGTTATGAAGGGGGGGACGTTGGACAGGACTACCTTGGTGGCGGGTTGGGACAGAGGTAGCACCTGTACAAAAACGCCGTTCACGGTGATTCCTGTCTCGACGACCGAGTTCACCTTCTCCACTCGGTCCAGGAAAACAACCACGGCACTGTTCATTCTAGCGGCCGACACGACGCCGCTGTGGCCGACCTTCTCCCCCACAGCGAGGCTGATGTCCTCCACGCTGCAGGGGAAGGTGGCAGAGATCTTTACACCGTGTTTGCGGGTGAGATGTTTAAAACTCGCGGCAGACATGGCGCCTGCCACGCTACCGGCAAGACGCCGGCGAGGGGAAACACACAAATACACCAACACCAACTATAAACTACTGTGAGATAACGTGATTATTAAACTATGTGAGAAATATAACATTAAATAGTGAGAAAATAAGGCAAATGAAACGATTTAACGCTCAGAAACCACCACCAGCTCTCAGCTCCACACACACTCACTCCGCCATGACAGAGAGAGAGAGAGAGAGAGAGAGACTGTACCAGTTCAAGAGGAAGGACAGAGATCCTGAGAGACAGAGAAAGACAGTGAAAGCTAAAGACATTTCCAAAAGCTGCTTGATTTTATAATCATGCATGATCCAGCAAAAATGTTATTGAAATTATCCAATTATCCAATATTTCTAAAAACAAACACTTCAAACTGAGCTGTGTCGCAGAACTTATTCAATATACTTATTATAGCTTAATATACATCAGACCTGAGCTAACACTCTCAATAATGTAACGTGTTGACTTTATGAATGGATTCGTTATTTCAAATTTTAAGCACTGGAAAAAGTGATATTATAATTGCCTGCTCCACTATTACATCATAGTTTCATACTTTGGCTGGAATATATATGTTTGCTTACATTTTATGTGGTATCAAATGGGTCCTAAAAGTCTGAGATGTTGCTTGGTGAAACTCCTAGGTGGTTTTTACTCAACTGCAGGATCTGACGACAAGAGAAAGTACATGTCAAGACAAGAAAATCCTCAGGAGATTTTCATATTGTGCACAACTGGAAGGCTGGTTTGTGCTGATGCCAGACAAGCTGCTGTATTATAAATACGAAGGAGGCAGAAGAGACTCGTGTCAGCGAGGGAAGATCCCACTGAAGGACTGTGTGCTGACTTGTCCTTTTCTAGAATGCGAAAATCGTCCGGTGAGTTTTTGTCAGACTCAAGAACAAAACGAGATTAGAAAAAGATTCCAGACAACTTTGTTTTCTCAAGTCTTTTTATTTGATCAATGTAGACACTGTGAAAATGTATCTTTTAAGTAATTCCCCAATCAGAGAGGCCTCACTCGATGAGACAGGAAATGTCCTCAGGTTAATGTTCTGTCAGGACCTGAGTTCAAACATCTTCCAGCTTTCGAGACAACAATTTGTTCCCCAAAGAAGAAATAATTACATTTCCAACAGCAGTACATAAACACTGAAATAAGTATATATCAGTTACAGCACATTCAATATAGAATCTACTCTCATGTCTCATGGGGTGGAGTCAGGATGAGGGGATGGTTGAGGTAGAGGAAAGATGAGAGGAGATTATGATGAGCGCCAGCATGGAAAGAGAAAACTGAATATATTCCTTCTCTCTGTCCCTTTTCTCTCCTCCTTCTCCTTCTTCGGTTCTTTGCTCTCCTCCTTTGCCTTCTTCTTCTTGTCCTTCTCCTGTAAGCTGGCCTCCTGTTCCAGGACTCTGCACCTCAGCCGCTTGTCACAGTTCTTCTGCAGAGCTTGGAATTTGACCTTCCATTGCTTTTGCACTTTCTGCTTCTCCACGTGCTGGAGCTGAAGATCTTTGACCTCCTTCTCCAACTCTTCCATCATGTTGGCCAAGTCGTCTTTGACCTGACACAGCTGTGAGATGGAAGAGTCTAGGCTTTTATCCAGAGCAGCCTTCTCAACAGTCAGCTGGCTCTTCAGAGCAGACTGTATTGCAGCTGCAGCAGTGTTTTGTGCTGCCTCCTTCCTCAGAGCAGTTATCTCTGCTGCCTGCTCCTTCATAGCTGCCAGACTCTCCGCAGTCAGCTTCTGCAATGCAACGTTTTCTGCAGTCAGAGCAGTGTTCTTTGCTGCCTTCTTCCTCACACTGAAAAAAATAACTCATAGAATTTACTTAAAAAAATCTGAGTAACAATTTGCACTCAATTTTTTTGAATACATTTTAATGCTATAATCTTGAGTGCAACTTACTTGAAGTAAATGAATGAAGTAAAATTTACCTCTAAATATATATGAGCAGTCAGAAATATTGAGTAAATGAATTATTTTCATTTTGGAAAATCACAATTAATTAAATATTAAGTAACTATTTACGTAAATGTTAATTAATTTTCTGTGATGAATGTTAATTGTACCACAAATCACAATAAGATTCTTAACCATTTTCTTTTTTTAGGGCATCTTTAGCAAATTACAGTTAATACTACCGAAATAATAATCAAAATGACAAATGATGATAAATGATAAGAAACTTGGACCACAGCCCACAAATAAGAACAAAAAGTGCAAGGGGGCAGTCTACAAATTTTACATTAAGACCCTTTCACATATTTTTATAACAAACTTGGTAATATCAACTGAGAGGGGACAGCTTAACAGGGCTTCATTCTATCTAGTTCAAGGAAAACTTGTCTCAAAAGTGTACTGCAGTGTTTTGGGGTATGCTAAGTTCAGGGCATAAATTACCCCCATGACCAAAGCACATGTTTTCACAGGATCCTAGCAGGTCCTGCATACAATTTACAACAATAATAAAGAAAAGAAAAATAAGGAACATGTTTATGGTGACTTCATTATTGGGGTAAAAAAAGGATCACTAAGCATAGAACACAGCACAAGACTTTCAACCTAAGGGACTTTTAAGGATCTTGTTGCTCAAGATCACTATGAGTTAGGTAGAAGAATGACCGCATTTGCCAAGTGGGCCAAGCTATGAACAGGCAGAGGCTAATCTAATGGGGCATAGTACTGAAACTTAATGCTCTATGCCTCAATAGGTTAGCTTTAGCTGCCTATCAATAATACGGTCTGTTCTTTAAATCTTGTGCCTCTGCACAACTGTCCCAACACTTTTGTTAGAAAGAGTGCAGTAGCAATCAGTCATTTTGCAGGGAAAGGCTTCAGAGTTACATGATATTGATTGAGAGGTAAAATCTGATACTTCAGCAGAAGGCTCGGACAATATGATAAATATATTTTACTCATTTTACCTGGCAATCTTAATAAAGGTCCTCCTCTTTCTCTCCAAGATACAAAATGAGGCCACGGATGACTGCGTCACGTCTCCCCTCAATGCTTTGATTCTGTGGACAGATTAACAAGAACTAAAATACTGAAATCTTATTGTTACATGAGCACATGGAGTGTTGAAGCCATCAAGTGCAAGTAGCAGGGGAGGTAAGAGTAAAATCAAATTAACACACAAAACAAGACAACATGTCTCCCCACAAAAGCTACACAAACACAACAAACCTGAGTCAGTTTGTCCACAAATGGTCTCAACTTGTGACCCACTACTCCGCCTTTAGCCTTCATCAAGGTGATGAGTTTTGGAGTATAGTAGTCGAGTTTGTCCATGAACCTCTGCTCCAGTGAAATTGTTGTTATTCTCTTGAATTCCTGCATGATCTGCATCAACAAAACCAAATATCAGGAACCATTATTAAATGCAAAATGAAATGAGTGAACTGAGAGGATTCAACTTAACATAGAATGTTAATTCATCTTAATATTGGATTGAAAATCGTATGCTAGATAAAGTACTATAAGTGTCTACAGATTCACCTACCCCATCTTCACAAAACAGGGCAGGCCACCTCTCTCTGAAATCATCTGTAGGTAGATTCACACTCACAACCTCGAGCCTTCGAATGGAGAATGTTTTGGCCATTTTTTCTTGAATGACTTTGGTGTTCTTCTTCTTCACTTCATTGAGAAGTTCCAGTCTCTCCATCTCCATCTCCAAACTCTCACTCTTTTCTCCTT
Source organism: Paralichthys olivaceus (assembly GCF_024713975.1). Classification (NCBI taxonomy): domain Eukaryota; kingdom Metazoa; phylum Chordata; class Actinopteri; order Pleuronectiformes; family Paralichthyidae; genus Paralichthys; species Paralichthys olivaceus. The sequence continues at coordinate 26,207,635 of NC_091097.1, read as the reverse complement.
TTGGATGTGGGGGAAGGTAATTCACCTCTGCTTTCTTTGGTCTCTTGCAGTTTTTTGCAGGTGTTTACTCACCTGGGAGCTTCCTTTTCAAGGAGTTGACACTAAGCTCAGGACAAGGAACGTCGTTCTTTCTCAATTTAGAACGGTGATTGCCCATCTTGTTTCGAAGACGCTGCAGCCATCCATACATGCCTGAAACTGAGGTTTCAGGCTCCTTCAGGCATGGATGCTTTTTTAACAGAGCTTCCACAACTGCCAATCTTTGAAGACAATTGGGATAAGCAGTCTAGGAGAATATGGTGTCAGCAAGTGTCTCAAGTATCTTTGACTTAAGGCTAGAATTTTTAAGGAGCGAACCATTGTTTTCATAAGCCTGATTTCCGTCCTGAAGGAGCAATTCAACATCATACGAAAATGTAGGAATCTGAAAATTTGCTGGCCATGCTGTTGTTCTACATTCTGGAGACTCTGGTAATATGACCGTGTCAGCTGAGCCTGTTGAGCAGGTGTTATCCTGTGAAGACTCATCAAGTGGCACTAAAGACGAGGCAGAAGAGGAAGTTGCTCAATTGTCCTGGCCTATGGGGGTCAGTGTGAGAAGAACCGGCTCTGTATTAACAAGTGTGATTGTATCTTTGTCCTTAATCACATCTGTTGATGTTAGTGTGAAGAACTGGTTATCAAAATCTTTGTCCATATACATAATAGCAAAGCTTCCTTGGAGATGAAACTGATCTTGCACAGCTGCTAGAAGTTCGTTTACAGTACCAGGGACTCCATTTGGCAATATTAACTTGTGGGCTTGAGCATCTTCAAAAGTGACACGCAATTGAGTTGGGGCAGACATAATGGCTTTGGTGTAGGGGCATCTACAAGAAAAATGAAAAACAGATTAGACAAGAGCAAATATTGCATTTCCCCAGACCATTGAGACAGTTCACATTCGTAAGGTTACTACCCAATAGCTATTGGGTAAATAAGTTACCTGTTATAATACAGCACAATTTAGATTCATTTAGATTCACACAATTTAAGGTTATATGTTACCTAGTCTGACAAGCAGATGTGGTGTTTCAGAGAAACCATCCGATGCCCTTGCACAGCATACGCAGCCAATGGGTATGTGTCGGTTAGTTGGGAGTGCTCAATCACTTTCACTACCCTTGTGGCCTCCAACTTGAAACTACCAAAATGCTCCAAGTACCATGCACTTTGCAACTTCACCACAAAAAGTAAGTGGTCACGAATAACAATGATTTGTCATATTTCAACAAAGTCGGGCAATCCAGAAGTGGAGCCATACACCAAGATCATGCCAATACTGTAACTGGTACCCTGAAATTCTGCCTGTTTTGTCAAATGAACAACAGTCTCTTCAGGAAATTTCTGTGATACAAATTCCTGTATGTTCTCATTTACAACTTCCAATGGGACAGTTGATGTCTTTGATACAGAAATAACAAGTCTTTGTATATTTGATGGGGATGATACGCAATCATGAACTGGTGTTTTCTTGCCATAGACTTCAAGATGGTGCAGTTATTAGTCTGCCTAACTAACTTCTTAAAGAAGCAATGTTTTGCTTCAAATCGCATCGTCCATAAGGACACTAGCGGACCAAATGCTTGGATGAGCTGTGGGTAATGCTCCACAAAGTGATGTGTTGAAATCAGTCTCTCTTGAGGAAAAACACTGCAAAATCTTTCTCTATGCTCAGCAATCAGACTATCTAGGAAACCAATACTTTCATCTGTATGAGTAGGTGACATAACCAAAGAAACAACATCTCTGAGTGACAATAACAACTGCCAGGTGAGATCCTCTTCTGGTATTTTGGCACCGATCATAAGCGGCAACAGCCTCAGTAAACACCAATTTTCAGTTGCATTGCCACCAATGGTTCTATTGGAGGCAAAGTTTGGTGGAACACCTTGAGGAGAATTTGTGCTGTCTTTCCACTTGTATGGGAATTGTTTGATGATTCTATTGAGCTCTTCATAAGAAAAGTATTTTCTCTTTATTAGGATATCTAGACACAAAGCTAATTCCACAGGTACTATACCCTTAAGCAAGTCGTGGAGTACATCAGGTGGGTAGCCTGTTATCACATGAAAATGACTTAATCTTTGAATAATTGCACAAGGCCTTTTTACTCCACGACTGTGGGTGTTACCAGCCAAGGCTGTTTCAATGTCCACCTCATATTGCTGCTTTGTTCTGCTAGGGAAAGCTCCTGTCCTAACTTCTTGCTTCTGAAACTGGGACCGTTGTCCAACACAAAATCTACAAACGTATGTCCCACTAAAACTTTCAACAAACCCTCCAACTGAGTGGGCACCAAGATTATCAGCAAATACAGTGCCCTTTACAATTTTTCCTAAACATGAAACAAAAATGCCGTCTTCCTCGAAGCTTTTTAAATCATTCAATAATGGCTCCAATATTTTGACATAACCGAATTTCTTAACATCTGTAGCCTTGCATAAAACCGCTAAGTAAATAGATGATAGTCTAGACCTCAATACTGATGGAATGTCAGCAAATACCCAGTAAACACCAGTCACCTTGTGTTTCTTACTAGAGGTGCCTAACGGGTTACAAATTTCAAAGTCATCCGAATAGAGAAGCAGTGAAAGCCTTAACTCTTCTCCAGACAGAAATGTGTTTTCTTTAAAGTTAGAACCGTCACGAAAACTAGTATACTGACATGAGGAGTCACAATGCCTTGTTGACCTACTCTTCAAAACCTTTTCTTGGATGTCACTATTTTTCAGAATATGAGACAGGGATTGCAAACTTGGAATATACTGGAATGACCTGTTCTCTTCAGCATCAAGTATATATTCTATTGGTTCAACAACAGAGAAATGTTCCTTGAAATAAATATTTCTGCTGTACGCTGTACTGAGAGTACCTTCCTTACTAAAGGCTACACTGACAGGATTTAACTGACAAATGTGCGTCTGTGATCAGTAATTCTTCAACAGTGCAGCCATGATTTTCTAATGGCTCACAAACAATGTTTTTGATAACAGATGCAGATGCTGAACCAACAATAAATTGAAGCTCTTCAACAATCTCATATACACACCTACTAGGCACATTGAATATGCATTCCAATTTCAGTATGACTTCGACCAAATCCTCACCCTCATTGAGGATTCCTTCATCAAAAGTAACTTCACTTTCCTCTACAGGCCATATACTATCCTCAATATCCTGAACAGGAAGTGTATGTGTATGTAATACTGTATCTTTAAAATCTTCAAGGCTGTGAGGATTGTGTTTCCTACTTTTATGTGAGGCAAAAGTTGAATATATATTAGTACTATAATCACAATCTTTGAAAACGCATTGAACTTTCTCAATTTTTTTCAAATGTGCCCCTAAATGTTCAAAATATCGCCTTTCAGTGTTAAAATTTTGTGAACTACATATAAGGCATGACAATTAAACAGTTTCCTGTGACTGGACAGCTGGAATGTGATCTCTAGATAAATGTGTACGAAGTGCCCCCCAACTTTTGAATAAACAAGGGCAATCTGCAAACAAGCAGGGTACTGACCGACCTTGACCGGTGTGCAAATGTTTCAGTCTATAATGCTTTAAGAGCTCTAAACGTTTAGATGCCCTGAAGTCACAATTCTTGCATGGCCATCTCATAAGTCTACTGTCTCTCCCTGATGATGTCCACAATGAAAACAGTTGAAGTGTACACTTCCCTCAACTGTCACCTGCACTGGCTCATCCTAACAGCAAGCAGTTCCCTGTGTATAAACAGATAGTGCGTGACATTTAAAACAATAACCTACAAAGTGAAACTACCTTTTATATAACATTTTAAAAGTGAATTTGGGACATTAACCAGAAAACTTTTACTCACCCATGAAAAGCTAATGATGCAGCACTGTTCAAATTATTCCACCAGCTCCTGTTGAAGAAAATGTTGAAGGAAATGTCTCATTCTTTGTTACATTAGAAAAAAAAAAAAAAAAAAAAAGTTGGGCTGTTCACCTAAGACTTTTTTCATTTCCATTGTCAAGGTTGGACTAGGACTGGGGCCCTCAACAAACTAAATTTCTCCGGTTTTGTTTCATCACATTGCCCAGATTCAGCACCGGTTTGGCACTGGTCTACTCTACAGCCACCGGCCGCCCTGAGGCCGTTTGAGCCCCAGCCTAGTTAAGCTTAGATAGCCATAATGGAGATAGAAAAAAAGTTTACCCCATGCAACCGTGTTTAACGTTAACGTTACCCCGTAGTGGAACAGCGCCATGTCACCACTGATTTTGATGTTTTTACCGAGTTAAATGAAGCACTCACATAGGTCAGGCTTATGCAGTTAACATACAAGTTATTTTAGCCATTAGCACGCAAGCCGCCATTACATGGAGCCAAATTTACTTTTAAAACTGTCTGTAGGCTCTGTTGGAGCAAGTTGTTACCATGTAAATAAAAATGCACTGGCGTTAAAAGCAATAAACGTTAGCCATCGTCGTGACATGAAAATCGAACTCCTAAAGCTAACGTTAAGCCAAGCTGTTTCACCTGACCAAAGAGATGAGGCAGTTAACGTTACATCCTTTGTTACTGAGGCTAACTACGAACAACTGCTTACTGTATATTGTAAGCACACCAAAAATACGACTTTCAAAGTGTACAGCAAGCAATAAATGAACTCAAACCAGAAAATAGAAAGGGAATACTTACGCGTAACAACTTTAGAATCTAGGCAAAATGGCGATTCCCGCTATCGACTCACTCTCCACTAACGTCTTCTTGTTGAACTTGTCTGTTGCCTCGACATGTCCTCTGACTCACTGCGCATGTGCAAATTAAGACCCAAATTTCTAAATAAAAGTTACTTAGTATTGTCAGGTGTAGTGCCTTGACAGAAATTCATTTAAATAACATTTGAAAATCTCTTGTAAGATTTACTTGTCCCACTCAGTAAATTGATTACACAAATGAATTGTGTAATTTTCTTTGTTTTTATTGAGTTCCACCCAAAATTAATATTACAGTGTAAACATTACTATTTTTCAAGGAATATATTTTACTATACCCCAGAGTCATTTCTGTCAGTGCAGAGCAGTTATCTCTGCCGCCTGCTCCTTCATAGCTGCATTCTCAGCAGCGAGCGCCTTGTTCTCCCTCTTTGAGTCCAGCAGGGCTTGGCGGAGGGCCTTCAGCATTTTGGTGACGCTGCACCCATTATTTTGGGCAGTATCATGAGAATGCATTTGTTCAAATGACTGAAAGACAAAAATATACATATAACAGGTAAAAACACAAAACACACTAACTTCAGAAATATTCAAAGATACAGAGCTGGATGATTTTTTGTCATTTACACACGTCTGCTTTTAAAGTCTGTAAAACTACAGTAAAGTAAGATGAAGAAAGAAATGACAATTGTGTTTTGTGGATAAAAAAACTAAAAACAGTTTAACCTGAAGTCTTTCCTGCTAAGAACAAAACTGTGAACAAAGTTCTTTAAAAGTATTTTTGCTGTGAAGCGCTGGTCTACTGACTGTCAATCTGTGACAGTTTAACAAAGTTGTTAGAGAAAAGATTCTCGTGCAGCCGTCCTCTACTAATGGTGGTAGAGTCTGATTCTGCTGAGAATTGTTTCTCCTTAATACAAAGGAATCTTAATAAAAATGATCTTAATCTTTATATGAGAGGCAATTGGCTTTGATCTAGAATCCAGAGGTCTAAATGTGACATCAAAGGATTAGAGGACTGCCTGTTTTGTCATGTGACATGGACACACAAACACACACACAGACACATGCGCGCGCGCGCACACACTTTTTCTCCAAACCAGCCCGGTGGTGGTTTACGGGGACTACCCTTTCCCGAGGTCCTAGAGCAATGGGAGTCAGGTCAACACACTGCAAAAAATCTGAAAAAAATTCAGCTCACTTTAGGCTGAAGATACGAGCTACAGAACTCTATACACACGACCCTGACTGGGTGGTGGTTTTTGCAGACATCGCTCTTTTTGACAAATGTGTGACATTTGAGGACACAACAAACAATGTTGGGACTTTAAAGGGACAATGATGTCACATTTTAAATAGCACTTCATTAACATAAACACACACACCTGACAGAACACAGCATAAGGGGGACCATCCTTTTATTACCATAAAATTAGGTTAAACCTTAGATATTTGTTTCAAATAAGAACACGATATGTATATAAATAAAACATAGATCACTTAAAAATAAGTGATCTCAATTCTGAGCTAAACCACATAATGAAGAATAACAGAACTTGAGGTTTTTTTTGCATTTCTTGGCAGCGAACTTTAAATAACTATTGCAATTTTAAACAGGATTTGCATAAAGCAAAAACATAATTTCTTAGCAGCCACACACGCTACAAACAAAAAACACATCCACTTTGAACTTCCATTAGCTTGTCTGCTGAAGTATTACTTGTATCCACTTTTACAATAACACATTTTTAGAAACATAGTGCCTTTTAAAACGTTGAGGCATCAGCCAAACCACAATGCAAACAAAAACAAATGAACATAAGTCAGTGGATTTACAGCTTTTGCTGATGTGCCTGCCTCTTTGCAGTTGTTCCCCGATTTCTCACAAAGTCCCTTATATTTTGCACTGTTCGTTGTGCTAACACGGAGCCTTCGACAATCTTGCAGTGACTGCATTCATTTTTGGAGGCTAGACTTCCTTTGTTTATGTTTGAGGACACAACAAACAATGTTGGGACTTTAAAGGGACAATGATGTCACCTTGTAAATAGCACTTCATTAACATAAACACACACACCTGACAGAACACAGCATAAGGGGGACCACCATTTTATCACCATAAAATTAGGTTAAACCTTAGATATTTGTTTCAAATAAGAACACGGTATGTATATAAATAAAACATAGATCACTTAAAAATAAGTGATCTCAATTCGGAGCTAAACCACATAATGAAGAATAACAGAACTTGAGGGTTTTTTTGCATTTCTTGGCAGCGAACTTTAAATAACTATTGCAATTTTAAACAGGATTTGTATAAAGCAAAAACATAATATCTTAGCAGCCACACACGCTACAAACAAAAAACAAATCCACTTTGAACTTCCATTCGCTTGTCTGCTGAAATATTACTTGTATCCATTTTTACAATGACACATTTTTAGAAGCATAGTGCCTTCTCAAACGTTGAGGCATCAGCCAAACCACAATGCAAACAAAAACAAATGAACATAAGTCAGTGGATTTACAGCTTCTGCTGCTGTGCCTGCCTCTTTGCAGTTGTTCCCCGATTTCTCACAAAGTCCCTTATATTTTGCACTGTTCGTTGTGCTAACACGGAGCCTTCGACAATCTTGCAGTGACTGCATTCATTTTTGGAGGCTAGACTTCCTTTGTTTATGTGACTTTTGAAGTGCCGCATTACTGCAGCCACCTCAGCCTTGGACCACATCTTCTTTTTCCCTTTTCTGGAATCCTTTCCTTGATTACTTTTGCCTGAAAGATATAGAGGCAAATATGTAGAAAACATTTGTCACACAAACAGAAAAAAAAATTTGTTGGCTACTTGGATCTATCAAAACTTCCAACTAACTCCACTAATTAATAGTCTCTTTGATGAGGAGACTATTAGTTGCACTTGATATGATTTTCCCAACTAGATTTGTCTAACTCAGTTATTCATATTCAAACAATGTTATTCATTCACCCGTCAGTGTTTTTTATGTTGTGGATGATTGGTGCATATTGTATATACTGTACTCTGCACAAGTTTTAGGCAGATAAATCTGGGATGCTTATAAGAGTTATACCATTAATAGTTTGAGAATTATTTATATATTAACTGTTAAGAGAAAAACCCCAAGTCAAATCAATATTTGGTATGAGCACCTGTTCTCCTGTATACTTGGCAAGTAGGTTGTTCAGCATCCTTGGTAACTTTCCACAGTTCTGCTGTGGATTTAAACTCTCTCAACGTCTCTTCTGGCTCTGCATGTTATCCCAGATTGACATCATTATGTTGAGATCAGGAACCATATGTATAACACAGTGCGTAGGATTCACACTAACAGTGTATATTTGCACAAAAGCCGAAAATGGCAGAGGATAGTTCTTTGGGACAGATGCCTCCCTGATGGTATTGGGTGATGGATAAGATTCTCAACATCTAAATGTCCAAACGATTGCACAGTACTGTGTATTTTTCTGTATATTCTTTATATAATTAATTAGGAGTAATTTTTGGACAAAAGCAAAGTAATTTGCCACTGCCATTTATAGAATGAAATTGAAGTAAAGTAGAGAAATTGAGATGCACAGATGCAGGGGTAGAGAGGAGTATGACATGCAACAGAGGTCCTCACCAAGAATCCAACATTGCAGTTATGTAGTATCCTTCTTAACCAGCAACTGTATAATTTTTTGTTTTATTCCATTAAATCATTATATTTATCTGCTGTGTCTACATTTATTGCATTTTTTTCCTCTTTAATACCGTTCCTAAATACCTTCAAACTTGCCTTACCTTCAGATAGACAAGCAGTCTCATGTACTGTGGACGACACTGACGAAGCAGTTCCTGCTAAACACAAGGCAACAAAAGTTTTTTTTTCACAGGAAAAGGTCAATTTTAGCAATAGAAACATAACTTTAGGGTGTGGTAACTTACCTAAATCTGCAGTTTCCTGGACCTGTGCTTTGACTGTAGAAGGTAATGCAGCACCCACATGCTCACCACTTCCACCCTCTGATGCTGTGACGGCTGTGTCACTGTCATCCGACTCCCCCTCACTGTCCTTGGCCTCAGTGTCACTCAATGCAATTTCCTCTGGGAAAAGGTATTAAAACTAACATGAGTAGCTCATCATTACATGAAAAGCTAACAATTAATCAGTTTACAATTGGAAATTATATATTAGCTCACTATAGTAGTGTTAGGTAAATCCACAAGGGTAAAGGTAAGGATAATCAGAAAAAGGCTTTGGAATGAGATGCCAAAATTCACAAATCTGAAGCAGACTTTCAATTGCTGTGAAAAAGCCATTATATTGTGCAAACAAAATGGATTTAATACATTGTGTGCACACAAAATATATGATAGGACTTCCAAGGCTATGTAGTAATACTGATTTGGACAATGGAGTTTTGTAAAATGTTCACACAATATGATCATACAGCATTATCATAATACTATTGCAGTGCAAGTTGATAAACCACAATGTTGATTTATTGCCTAGCTCTACAGTAGTCAGCAGTAGAGTTTTTGATTCGGCAAGTAGACATTCCATATATTTGGACATGAAATGTGATCTGTGCTAAGAAAAAGTTAGTGACCAATGAACTAAGGCAAGTCCAGATGTCTTTGACTTGATGTTCAGAATAAAAAGCATACAACCCTAAGATAATATCCCTACGTGCTAATTTCTGTACGTACCTTCTATTTCAATCTCATCCAGAGATTTCCCCTGCAGGCTAGAGAGATGTCCTTTTTCCATGGTCAAAAGCAGTTTGGAAATCTTGGCCAGTTGTGTGGTGGGAACTGGTAATCTATAGAAATCCCTGTGAACACGGATGTCATGACCAAGGAAATCTGCAACCTGATCAAGTTCGTTGTTTTTTAAATTGAGGACTTGTGAAAGTGTGGCAACATGCTTCCTGAGTTGTGTCGACCTGAGGTGCTCGGGGTGCTTTGCTCCACACTGGCTTGCATGAACACGCAAACAGTCCTGTCCTCTGTAGTGGCTCATGGATTTGGGTCTTGCAAACAGGAAGACATTTGTGGCACAAATACCACATTCAGATCTTTTACTGGTCAAGAGTGACAAAGCATCTACCACACTTGGGGTGAGCAGAACTGCAACCTTTCTACCTCTTTTTCCCATGATTTCCATTCTGCTAAAATAGTTGCAGAGCTTCTTTTCAATATTTGACAGTCCCATAGCAACATCCTCATGAAGCTTTGAGCAGTCTCTCTCATTAAAACTTTTGAGGCGCATTTTTGAAACCTCCCCAGCACGTCTACGATTGAACACAATGATTTGGGAAAGCGTAACCTGTGCAAGTCGAGCATAATTCTGGGCCGTGTCTTCCTCCTTCAAGTTGTAAAAGGCACTTTCCGCAGATTTCTCAAGGAACCGATGAAGCATCTGAACATCTTCAGTGAAGGGTAATGTTGATGGTTTGTTGTACTTTGCATCACTCAGTGTGTTCAGGGCACTGTGGGACACCAACTCAGTCCACTTGGACGTGTACAATTTCTTGAAAATGCTCGTGGACTTGATCAGTTCTTCATCTTCTGCCATGAGGGCCCGACAATGAACGATGTCACAGATTTTGTTTAGAGTATGTCCCAATTTCAGCGCAAGGCTGGGTGTTTGGTATGTGAGTTTTTCTTCATCAAATCCTGAAACTTTTTTTACTGCTTGCACAACTCTCTGGAAGTTTGCAGGTTTAACAGCCTCCTCTAGGTTATGTATTGAGAATTCTGTGCGCAAACACAACAACAGACGTCCCATTTCACGAAGCTTCTGTCGTATGTACTCATACTTTGTAGGGTCTTGTCCGTGCCTGTTGTAGAGTGACTGGGCAAACTGAATAATAGAAAAGTCATTCCGCACAACTGAGGCAACCTCATCTTGTTTCATGACACTAAGCAGCTTCCACACTCCACTTGAGATCTGCTGACAGGACACAGACTGTTGAGCTACAGCCAAACCCAGTACTTTGGTTCTTCCAGGTTCTTTATCCAAATCTTCATTTTCTGGCTTGCAGGGGCATCTGCGGACATGTCTCCACAGTTCCTTACGAATGTACATCCCTTGACAGTACATACAGTGAATAAAGTTTCCTGCCACAGCTTCAGCTTTTGGTTTTTTCTTCACTTTCAGTTGTCCAGTTCCTTCTTTTAAAACTTCAGCGTTATGTCTAAAATTTCCTTTGTTCCTCATTTTTACTAATATTTTTTTGCGCTCTTTGGAGTGCTCAGGGAGAGAAAATGCATGCACAATTTCAGCATGTGTCTTGTGTGTTTTCAAGTGGCGTGAAATTTTACTTTGTGGCTTACCACAAACATAACAGTAATTTTTTTTGCTCAATATCAGATGTGTAGATTCTGGTTTGTGTAACTCAGCTTCACCCTCTGGCTTATCATTCGACATTTTAGCAGCCTTGGCACCCATGTCATCTTCAAGAGGTTTCCAACATTTTGACATGCTGGGTACAACTGGAAAGCTTGTGTCTGACACTTTAGATGTTCTGAAATCGGGCATTGCTGGATTTACTTGAATCTTTTCTTGTTTTGAATGATGAGACATAAAGGGCACTCTTGCATCTGAGTCTTCGTCTTCTTCATCTTCTTGTGACTCCGAGTCTGGTATGTATTCCTTATCAGACATATTCTGATCAACATCCGATATTTGGTCCGGTTCGGAACTTGGTGTGGTGATTTCTGTTTGGTGTTTTGTTGTGGTGTCTCTCCCCCTCCCCTTTTCTGTTTTTCTCAGCGCAGGTTGTGTGTGTGGCAAGGGGGCGTGGCTGGTTCCTGGCTGCAGCGACGAGGCGCACCTGATCTCTATCACCTCATCATCCCCACAATAAAAGCCTGGTCCTGACTCCACTCCTGTGCCAGATTATTCCGTCCCGTCCGGTATCTTCATGTGCTATCGATGTCCTCGACTCCCGTGTTCGTTTTCATGGATATTCACTAACAACTCGTATCTCCTTCCTTCTACCCAGCCTTTCCGTGCGCCTCGCTGCTCCTCCATTCATCCTCGTCTCACCCTGGATCTTCGAGCCAGCCTGCACCCTGCCACCCCAGCCTGCTCCTGTTTTGTGTTCGTATTAATAAACTCTGTTAAACCGCAAACCTCCTGTCCGCGTCTGCTTTGGGGTCCAACTCAAGAACTAAGCCTAACAGAATAATCTGGCCAAAAATGGACCCCGCGGATGCGGAAAAACTCAGACAAGCTCTCTCGTCCCAAGGAACTCGTGTTGGGCAGCACGAGAGAGCCCTGAACGAGGTTATGGAGACTCTACAGAACCTTACCTCCAACGTGGCACTGATCGGTGGCCGCATGGAACAGCTCACTACTCACCTCTCCACGCTGACGACTCCGGCGCTCGCCCCCGTTCCCGCTCCAGTTCCAGCATCTCCACCAGCAGCTTCTCCGGTCGCTCTTCCCACACAGCCCCGGGAACCATTCATCCCCACACCCGCCAGGTTTGCAGGGCAGTTAGGCTCAGGTAGACAATTCCTCCATCAGTGCAGCCTCGTATTCGACCAGCAGCCGTTAACATACTCCACAGACAAGTCGCGGATTGCCTTCGTCATGAGTTTGTTGTCGGAGAGAGCCGCGGCTTGGGCTGTTGCCATTTCCCACAGTAATTCGCCGATTTGTTTTTCTTTTTCCTCTTTCACCGAGGAATTCCTAAAAGTTTTTGACCACCCTCTGCGTAGTAAGGAGGCCAGTAGCCGGCTCCTTTCTCTTCGCCAGGGAGAGAAATCCGTGGCGGACCACTCGATCGGCTTCCGCATTCTAGCGATCGATAGTGGCTGGGATGAGCAAGCACTTCAAGGGGTTTTTCTCCGGGGATTAAGGGACGAGCTGAGGGATGAGTTGGCCGCTCGTGACGAGACGACCTCTCTAGATGAGTTGATTTCATTAGCTACACGTTTAGATAATCGTCTCCGCGAGCGGCGCAGGGAGAGATCCGGTAGGGCGAGCCATACCCCTCCCGTGATGCGGACAATGAGCCCTCACCATCGGGGGCTTGCGCCCTCTCCGCTGCCGACGTCCTCCTCGAACAGGATTCCTCCTGGATCTACACCTGCTCTCCTCGACATCGAGGAACCTATGCACCTGGGGAGGATGAGGCTCACACCTACGGAGCGTCAACGTCGCCATCTCCGTGGACTCTGCCTTTACTGTGGCCTGGACGGTCATCGGATTACGCTCTGCCCATCTCGGCCAAAAGGGGGGGCTCACCAGCCACAAGAGGAGCACTGGTGAGCCATTCTGCTGTTGTTTCGTCTCCTCCTCGCCTGACTCTGCAAGGTACTGTGTCTTGGGATCAGACCTCCCTTCCGTTGTCTATTTTAGTTGATTCTGGGGCAGATGACAATTTTATTGACTCCGAACTGGTTACCCAGTCCAAAATTCCCTCTCAGCTCCTGCCGCAGCCTAAGAGGGTGTTCGCCCTGGATGGTAGACTCCTAGCTAAAGTTACTCATCGCACTATTCCCATTTCTCTTCAGCTCTCCGGAAATCATCATGAAGCTATATCTTTTTATGTTATCCCATCTCCGGTTTCCCCAGTAGTGTTAGGTCTCCCTTGGTTAAAACTTCACAATCCTCACATTGACTGGTCCTCCTCCTCCATCACTAATTGGAGTTCATTTTGTCACTCTCACTGTCTACACTCCGCCTTTCCTTCCACTCTGACTACCGCACCTTCTCCGCCCACGCCAGTGGATCTCAGTTTGGTTCCTGCCGAATATCATCACCTCCAGGAGGTATTCAGTAAGGAGTTAGCAGTAGCTCTTCCTCCCCATAGACCTTATGACTGCAGTATTGATCTGCTACCTGGCGCCCCTTTTCCTTCCAGTAAAATGTATAATTTATCTAGACCAGAGAGAGAGGCCATGGAGACCTATATCACAGACTCATTGGCTACAGGACTTATTCGTCCTTCTTCTTCACCATTGGGGGCAGGGTTTTTTTTTGTGGAGAAGAAGGACAAATCACTTCGCCCGTGCATTGATTTTAGGGGCCTCAATGATATCACGGTCAAGAACAAATATCCCCTCCCACTCATTGACTCTGCCTTCGGTCCCCTGCATAAGGCCACTATCTTCTCCAAGTTGGACCTTCGCAACGCTTATCATTTAGTTAGAATTAGAGAGGGAGACGAGTGGAAGACGGGGTTTAACACTCCCCTGGGACACTTTGAATATATGGTCATGCCTTTCGGCCTCACTAATGCCCCTGCCGTGTTTCAGACTCTCATTAATGATGTGTTGAGAGATATGCTCAACAGTTTTGTGTTTGTATACCTTGATGACATTTTGATTTTTTCACGTACCACCCAGGAGCACATTCAACACGTGAACATTGTATTGAAAAGACTCCTAGAAAACAGACTATATGTTAAAGCGGAGAAATGTAACTTTCATGTATCCTCTGTGAGCTTCTTGGGATTTATTGTGGAGAAAGGGCAAATCAAGACCGACCCTGCCAAGGTTAAGGCAGTGGCCGAATGGCCCACTCCTACATCAAGGAAGCAACTACAGAGATTTCTCGGGTTTGCCAATTTTTACCGTAGGTTTATCCGAGACTACAGCAGAGTTGCTACACCCCTCACCAGGCTCACATCGGTTAAGGTTCCTTTTGTGTGGTCACAGGCAGCCGAGGTGGCGTTCTCCAGACTCAAAGTACTATTTTCCTCTGCTCCTGTATTAATTCATCCGGATCCTGCTCTCCAGTTCATTGTGGAGGTGGATGCTTCCGACTCCGGGGTGGGGGCCGTGCTCTCTCAGCGCACCACCACGGACCTGAAGCAGCACCCTTGTGCCTTTTTCTCCCGCCAGCTCTCCCCGGCGGAAAAGAACTACGATGTGGGGAACCGGGAGCTGTTGGCGGTCGTCCTGGCCCTGCAGGAATGGAGGCACTGGCTTGAGGGTTCTACTCACCCGTTTATTGTTTGGTCTGACCATAAGAACCTGTCCTACCTGCGCACTGCCCGCAGGCTCAACTCGCGCCAGGCTCGGTGGGCGTTGTTCCTCGGGCGGTTCAACTTCACCCTCACCTACCGTCCGGGGTCGAGGAACATAAAGCCTGATGCCCTGTCACGTCAGTTTGCCCCTCCGGTTGAGGACACGTCTGGGAGCACCATACTACCATCTTCCTGTGTGGTGGGAGCAGCAGGATGGGAGATTGAAGGTGTGGTCCAGGGGGCCCAGAGGGATCAGCCTGTCCCAGAAGGATGTCCACCAAACAGGTTGTTTGTTCCCCCGTCTGTCAGATCTCCAGTCCTTCAGTGGGGACATTCGTCCCGGATCTCCTGTCATCCTGGATGTCGCCGTACCCTGAACCTGCTGCAGCAACGCTTCTGGTGGCCCTCCATGGCGGCAGATACCAAGGCGTTTGTCGCCGCCTGTTCTGTCTGCGCCCGGAGCAAGGCGTCTCATCAGGCTCCTGCGGGATTGCTGCGCCCCCTGCCCATCCCTCACCGCCCCTGGTCGCATATAGCGGTGGATTTTGTCACGGGCCTACCCCCCTCTGAAGGGAACACTGTTATCCTGACCATAGTGGACCGATTTTCCAAATCAGCTCATTTTATTCCGCTCTCGAAGCTTCCATCCGCCCTCGAGACCGCCAACCTACTGGTCACTCATGTGTTCCGGATACATGGCATCCCCGTGGACATCGTGTCGGACAGGGGGCCGCAGTTCTCAGCCAGGACCTGGAAGGCGTTTTGCCAGGCGTTGGGGGCGTCGGCCAGCCTATCGTCTGGATACCATCCACAGACCAACGGCCAGACAGAACGGGCCAATCAGGATCTGGGGGCGGCCCTGCGCTGCGTGACAGCACAACACCCGGCTTCCTGGGCCATCCACCTTCCCTGGGTCGAATATGCCCACAACTCCCTGGTCTGCTCTGCCACAGGGATGTCTCCCTTCATGGCTGCCAATGGCTTCCAGCCTCCACTCTTCCCAGCCCAGGAGACTGACGTGGCGGTTCCATCCGTCCAGGCACACCTCCGACGTGCTCGTCGGGTCTGGCGCGAGGCTCGGGCAGCACTCATCCGCACCACCGCCCGCAATCAGCGATTGGCCGATCGACATCGCACCCCTGCTCCTGTGTACCTGCCAGGTCAAAAGGTCTGGTTGTCATCGCGGGATTTACCCCTCCAGACGGAGTCCCGGAAGTTGACCCCCAGGTACATTGGACCGTATGAGGTCGATCGGGTTATTAACCCATGTGTGGTGAGACTCAAGCTTCCCCCTTCCTTAAGGATCCACCCTGCTTTCCACGTCTCTCTCCTCAAGCCAGTGTCCTCAAGCCCTCTAAGCCCTCCGGCCGAGCCCCCTCCACCCACCCTGGTCATAGATGACCATCCGGCTTACACAGTAAGGGCAGTTTTGGATGTACGTCGGCGAGGGCGGGGCTACCAATATCTGGTGGATTGGGTGGGGTATGGGCCGGAGGAACGTCAATGGGTCTCCCGGGCTTTTATTCTTGACCCCACTATCCTCACTGACTTTTACACTCGTTTCCCGGACAAGCCTGGTAGACCGCCAAGAGGCGGTTCTTGAGGGGGGGGTACTGTGGTGATTTCTGTTTGGTGTTTTGTTGTGGTGTCTCTCCCCCTCCCCTTTTCTGTTTTTCTCAGCGCAGGTTGTGTGTGTGGCAAGGGGGCGTGGCTGGTTCCTGGCTGCAGCGACGAGGCGCACCTGATCTCTATCACCTCATCATCCCCACAATAAAAGCCTGGTCCTGACTCCACTCCTGTGCCAGATTATTCCGTCCCGTCCGGTATCTTCATGTGCTATCGATGTCCTCGACTCCCGTGTTCGTTTTCATGGATATTCACTAACAACTCGTATCTCCTTCCTTCTACCCAGCCTTTCCGTGCGCCTCGCTGCTCCTCCATTCATCCTCGTCTCACCCTGGATCTTCGAGCCAGCCTGCACCCTGCCACCCCAGCCTGCTCCTGTTTTGTGTTCGTATTAATAAACTCTGTTAAACCGCAAACCTCCTGTCCGCGTCTGCTTTGGGGTCCAACTCAAGAACTAAGCCTAACACTTGGTGCGTTATCCTGATCTGACGACAGCTCACCCTCAGTACATTCAGAAAACTGCTGCTCCTGAAATGGTGAGAAAACAATTTGTTTTGAGTGGTGATCTACATTTTATAGATGGCAGCTTGATTCACAGGAAATTAGTGAGATCACACTGCAATCAATCTTGCCAGGCTTCAAGCTATGTGTTAGTGGCTGAAACCCAGTGGTTAAGACCAATCAGTGTGATGCGTTTTAAGGTGTGACCACTGTCTATGATGAAGAAATCGAGACGCAAACTTATTGGTGGTATTTTTTTGCCTGCCCTTTCTACAGTTTCTAGGGATGACTTACCAGATGGTTCTGTGAAACAGTGTAGGAGTTAATTGGGTACTCACCTTTAATTGGTGTTGGAGGTTATCATTTATTCGTCTGAGGCAGGATTTATGTCAGACTCCTGAACAGACTGCAACACATTTTGAATATATTACTTTCAACAATGCAAGTCTATTTAAGTTGTTCTATCATAACACTGCAGTAATTGGGAATACAACCATGTTTCCATAAAACTTTCTTTTGAGATGCTCATTTTGAATTTGAAGTCAATATTACTTTTCAATAAAAGTTGTGACTTTACAGATGTGCACAAATGCCCCCCATACCATTACAGATGGTGTTTTTATAACTGATACGTCCCTCTCCTCTTTTGTCCGGACGATGCAGCTTCCAAAAGGAATTTCCAATTCTGATTGGTCAGACCACAGGTCAGTTTTCTACTTCACCTCAGTCCATCTTAAATGAGCCTGGGCCCTGAGAAAGCGGCACTGTTTCTGAATCTTGTTTATGTATGTTTTAACTTAATTTGTGGATGCAGTGATGAATGGTCTTCACTGACAATGGTTTTCAGAAGTGTTATCCTCAGCCCATGCAGTGATTTCTACTACAGAATCATGTCTGTTTTTAATACAGTGATCCTGAGGACCTGAAAATCGCAGCAAGTCTATTTTATTTTTCTGCCTTGTCCAAACAACATTTCTCAGTTTCAAAATTTGATGTGTTTTCTTTATATGTTTTTTAATAAATATAGAGTTAAATGATTTGCAAACAGGAAGGCATTGTCTCAAGGAATCACTTGCGCTCTGGACGCTTGACTACAGATCTAAAAAGATCAGTTAGATCCATTTAGCTCAGTCTTTGTCAGTGACTAAGAGGCAAAATTAACATCTTCAAGTAATCTTAATATGATAGACAATGCAATTAATCACTAGCTGCCAAAGTGATGTTGCAGTGTTTGATTTCATCATGAAATCTCTTTTACCCGTTTTTCTTTACAGTGTGGTCAGTCATACATTAGAAGACTGCACATACATCCACCTACTACCATTTGCCACATAATATTCCAATCCATTAAAACCTCACCTTTGCATTGATAGCCAAGCCACTTGAAGGAGGACACAGGTCCCACACACTGAACGCACTTGTCCAAGGAGGCTATTGTTGCGCACACTAGGCGATGTTTCAGACACTAAAACAAAAGTGAAACACTTGTTTATGTCTAACATTTGAAAAGCAAGATATTTCACAATCTGTATTAGTTTGTTTCCTTTGAGAAAAGAAAACAATGTATTCGTAAATCTTTCAAGATACTCATCAGTAACAATTAACAAAATGTATAAAAAGCAGGGCTGAAGATTAAATATACTATGTATTTATAAAGTGCTGTAATCATGAATGACATACCCTTTTAAATAGATAAAATGCACATGCATCTAAGCTGGGCAGCAGGTCAAGAAAAATCCATTTACAATTCAATTTAAAAACACTAGTTTTGCAGGATTTGTATTGCTCTGAATTGGTTTAGATTCCTTAGAGATGGGCATTGAGACAATGCTTTTTAAAATTAAGCACTCAATATGCTATTGAATGAGATACAAGTTTTGATTAACCATTACGTTTTTGCGCACAGGATAAGTTAATGTAGGTACAGAGCGCCAGAACAGAAGAACAGACTTTCTCCATGACGCATGAAGTTCACTGTACATGCTTCTTCAGTACAGTTGGAAATATCCACAACTGTGAGATAAATAGCTCCTTGGAGAAACATTCTTAAAACACAAACAGCCCTTCCCAATTGTAGAAAAGGTAGACAATGAGCTACAACCTAATTTTCATTAAAACAAAGAGCACAGGAACCAGCTACAAAGTGCAACACAGAAAAAAGATACTGTACTTGGAGGACATTCTTCAATCTTATACACCATTGCCAAAATCACTTCACACATCAGCGGCCACTTATTGGTTATACTACAACACTGAGTTCGGAATAATTTGCTATCGTGAGGATCATGTTTGGAGGAAGAGCTGTCTGAGGGGGAGCTGAACTCAATCCAACAACAATATATAGGATTGAGTTCAGGTATAAGCCCTGACCTGCAGAAGAGCCCTGTGCTCTACTAACGACAACTGTTTGATTGGAAATGTGAGTTCCTTTGTTCCTAGTACATGTTGCAGTATTCTGATACTTGACTTGTTGGGTTAGAATGATTACACTGAATTAGCTCTTAATAGTTACATGGTAGCCATACACATTTGCTTACTATGTATTAAGTTGAATGTCTAGTGATAACACATGACATATATTTTCTGTTTAAATAAAACCAGACTCCTCGACCAGCTACCACCTGTCTGCATAAGCCATATAACCTGCCATTGCTCTGCACAAAGACTGGAATAAACCACAACTGAAGTGGATTGGATTCTTCCGGTGTTCTACCTGACCAGACACCCATAGTATTCATCTTATTACCTGGAACCACCATACATCCCCTTACAGCCCTAATTAAGCAAATATTGTTTTACTCTTAATATTTATGAGTAAACATTTAAATATCTTTGATGTAAATTGAAGGGAATATTTTTGAATATATTTGTAATACAGTATCTCTTTTCAGTGTTACTTTGTAGACGGCCCATTTGAAACACCAGTATATTTGTTCAGCTCTCTGAATAGCTCACCTTACTAACATTACAAAAAGGTGTCACTTGTATTTTAATCTTTCCCTCATGATAAGATGTTGGTAGACTTTGATTGTTAAATAAATGCCACTATCAACCCCACCTGCGGGAGGGACCCCAAAAAACGTATGGTCCACCTAAGACATATTGGTGTCAGCGCTTAATATACACAGACTCAAATGTTACACTGACTTACTCTCTGAAAGACATCCTCTGAGATTGTCCTCACATTCCGTTGTCCTTATAAACCATATTACACTCCGGTGGCTACACACACACACACACCCTCAAATCTTATACTGACTTTCTCTCTGAGAGACATCCTCTGAGATTGTCCTCACGTTCCATTGTCCTTATAAACCATATTACACTCCGGTGACTACACACACACACACAACCAATAAACACGTCGGTAGACATTACATTTTGCCACAATTAATGTCATGAAGCACACATCACATTTCACCTACCTTTTCAATTCTGATGAGTGGATCAAGCACCGGACTTGTCTGGTTCAGGATGCTTGCAGAAATCTCAATCTGGCCTCTTTCTGTCGTCACCTGTAGCAGATAATGAATGGAGGAAAAGTTAAATAAAAAGTCATATAGTGAGAATGCACCAGTGAAAAGTGATATTTGAGGTCTGGATAAAAAAGAACACATACTGCTCAAACAAAGCACAAGAGGAACCTCTCTAGATAGTTTTACATATTCATACCTGCACACGATCTTCATCTGGGAACGGGGAATTTGTGTTCTCAGGACTTCTCTGAGGCGTTTCCTCATCAATATCCTGCCAAAGAAAACAAGACAATATGTCAAATATGTTGAAGACAGGATCTTCTCTGCGTAACATTATGTGACAGTCATCATGACTGTGGTTCTGAGTGTTTTGTGGGGGAGAAAAATGCACTTTGGAAGTGTTTGTAGTCACCTGAAGTGTCAGATGACTTCAGACGGCAAGCTGTTCAAACTATAATAATCACAGTTAATTGTGATGGATGAATTTGACTTTTGATTCCTTCTTTGTATTCTGACAACCCATTTTGGTCTCACTCTACCTCTGAGTGGTGGCTGTGAGCTTTCTGCTGTCTGACTCTGTGCCTCTAACATTTCTAGATTTGTTTTGGTTGATTTTAAATATGATCTTGTCTTGCATGTCATGCATTACTGGTGACTGGGTCCAACTCTGTGTCATACAACATGAATACAAAAACGTACAACTCCCATTAAACTAACATAAAGATCATATGCAGGTTGTACAAGTATTCTTAAGTACCAAAGTAATGCCACTATCAACCCCACCTACGGGAGGGACCCCAAATAACATATGGTCCACCAAAGTCATATTGGTGTCAGAGCTTAATACACACACACACACACTCAAATGTTATCCCGACTTAGATTCTGAAAGACATCCTCTGAGATTGTCCTCACATTCCGTTGTCCTTATAAACCATATTACACTCCGGTGGCTACACACACACACACACACACTACCTCAAATCTTATACTGACTTTCTCTCTGAGAGACATCCTCTGAGATTGTCCTCACGTTCCATTGTCCTTATAAACCATATTACACTCCGGTGGCTACACACACACACACACAACCAATAAACACGTCGGTAGACATTACATTTTGCCACAATTAATGTCATGAAGCACACATCACATTTCACCTACCTTTTCAATTCTGGTGAGTGGATCAAGCACCGGACTTGTCTGGTTCAGGATGCTTGCAGAAATCTCAATCTGGCCTCTTTCTGTCGTCACCTGTAGCAGATAATGAATGGAGGAAAAGTTAAATAAAAAGTCATATAGTGAGAATGCACCAGTGAAAAGTGATATTTGAGGTCTGGATAAAAAAGAACACATACTGCTCAAACAAAGCACAAGAGGAACCTCTAGATAGTTTTACATATTCATACCTGTACACGATCTTCATCTTGGAACGGGGAATTTGTGTTCTCAGGACTTCTCTGAGGCGTTTCCTCATCAATATCCTGCCAAAGAAAACAAGACAATATTACAAATATGTTGAAGACATGATGTTCTCTTAGTAACAGTGTATCAGTCAACATGACTGTGGTTATGCGTGTTTTGTGGGGAGGAAAATGCACTTTGGAAGTGTTTGTAGTCACTTAGGTGTCTAATGACTGCAGCACGCAAGCTATTACAACTATAATAATTTTAGTTCATTGTGACGGATGAATTTGACTTTTGGTTCCTTCTTTGTATATTGACAACCTATTTTCTACAATGGGCACACTAACTGGGAGTGGTGGCTGTGAGCTTTTTGCTGTATCACTGCTTGCCTCTAACATTCCTAGATTTGTATTGATTAGGACAAAAATCTGGAAAATCTGGTCCGATCATTTTCCTGTGTTGCACTATTACATATGCAGCTCACGACGTGAGACTGTCAGATGCACTCTCACTACTGCAAAATTGCATCAGGTGAGAGGAGCAGCACCATCACAGCATGCAGCAGAAGGACTTATCACTAAAAATGACTGTTTTTTTTGTTAATAACGAAACTACGGGTATTTGAACTTATCAAATATCAGCAAGAGGGAAAAATAACATACAGGCCAGCAGAAAAAAGTAAGAAGCAGTTAAAGTACATGTAACTGCATCAACATCATGAACACAACCACTAGCACACTGTGAATCCACACTGCACAATTGTTTTAGGGAGCTGGCAGGTTAAAGACCGGTTAATGTCTAGTGCGACTGAATTGGATATTTGCGTTCACACTTCCAGCTCTGCCAGCTGATGTCTGGACAAAGTCCAGAGTGCACTGCATGTGTGAAAGTGGGTTCAGTGTAGCTGAAGCAGTAAGAACAAACAAACAACTAATATGCAGACACGAGGTAAAAAGCATGCTCAAACCAAAACTATACTGAGGATATATAGTGTTTGTGTACTGAAGTTTCCTACAGCATTTCTTTCTGAGGATCAACATCACAAAGTAAAATTTTGACTACCTTGCTTCTCCATGGCCAGTCTGAGTCACCATAATTATAGGTGATCTCCTCTCCTGGACCTATGTCTCGTATTGCAAACAAACACAGATGGGGTTTCCCTTGCACAGTTAAGTACTTCATCTTGGCATTAGGGTTGATATGGTCATCATTTACAAGTCTTCCGAGTGACCCATCCTCTTTTGCTGCATCAACACTACAAAAAGACAAGTAACACTTAATTACGAATCTTTTCATTTATACACATACAAGAGCAGTATATATTAATCTGATTTAAGAGCCTTGATATCAATAATTTGAATATGTTCAGCACCAAAAGCAATGTGTCATGGAATTCAGATTTAGACGAGTTAGCACTGAAATAATATACTTACCACCACAGTTTTCCATTAAAATGGAATTCAAACATGAACACCTTAAGGCTGTCATGGTAAATTCTCTGTCTCCTTTCACATTCCTCTTTTGCTATAAGGTCACCTCGATATTCGCAAAGAAAGTCGCCTTTTTCAAAGGCAGCACAGGTGAAGATACCACGACCTAGTTAATACACAAAACCAAACAAGAAATAAATCATTACCAAATAACAAATAATTGATAAAAAGTTAGGACACATATATAAGTTTAAGATTCAATTTACCTTTGAAAGCATTAATGTATTTGATGTCCAGTCCAACTTTATCCCTTCCAGTATGAGCAAAAGAGTGGGCATCATCTCTTGGATTTAGGCGCCTTCGCCTTTGCATGACTCACTGGCCTGTGTCAAAAGCCAGAGTAACATAATAAAAAGAAGATTGTTGTTAGGATTATTATGTACTAGAAATCCAGTAATGTACATGTGGCATCTGAGCAGAAGCCATATTCTGAGCTCATAACTCAACATTCACATTTATATTTAATAAAAAGGACTTAATGTTTTAACGAAAATCATTTCTCTACATATGCAAAATGCAAAATAGGGTATTAACCCCTTTCTACAACAGAAATAGGCTGCACATGAACTAAACATTAACAGGAGGATGATGTCTGTTCCAGTGTAGAGTTGTGTTGGACACAGACTGAACTTAATCCTGCCTCTACAATTGAATGTAACATATAATCTCAGTGTAAAGAGATTCTATAACTACATCAACTCCATTGAACCTCTTGTGGGATTGATTAACCATCATTAGCACCCAGAAGGAACAAACACACAAATAAATGCAGTCTTTCATCTGCTTGAATGATCATCCTCAGTCTCTGTATCTCCTCCTCACTCACTGTCCTTGTCCTGCTTCTTCAAACAAGAACTTAACCTACATATATAACTTTACATTAACGTTAAGGTATATTTAAAGCAGCATCAGCATGACTTGACTATTGCGCGATAGCACACTACTGGGTTGACATTTCCGATCCAAGGTCCCTTATGACATTAACAAGGACCGGGATTTGGGATGTTTTCACATCAGTGTTTCTGACATATGATTAGTTTGTCATCATTTTGTTAGAATTCAAATAACAACCCAAAACAATAAACTGCTCAACCTGTTAGCTACCAGATGTAAGATCTTAACTTAAAAAGACTATGTAAGACAACATGAGCGCTGTGAGTCTCTATCATAGATCATAGATAGAACCCAGTCTCAGAGCAAAACATGAAATAGAAATAAAAACATGCTCACATTTCATCCTTGCTTTAGCTATGGAATAGTTAAATAATCAACATCAACATTAAACAGCATTTTTAAATGGCACACACTGCACCAGATACTGTACCACAGCTTTGTTGCTCCTCACTATTGTACTTTACACTTTCATAATAACAATAACAGCCAAATAACCTCTGTGGAAACGCTGATAGCTTACATTTTTAGGCACATGAGAAGATTTTACACAAGCAGACCTAACAATACAAGTTAACAAGAACAGTGTAGCCACTAGTGTGATCATCAGCTTGTTTAAACTAACAACTCCACATTACCTTAGTTGTTTTTGGCTGTTTTCAGCACACCAACACCAACCGGGCCACTATGTTACTGCTCAAAGCTTCTGTCCTCATCCCCACCACCTGTGCGAAGCATGCACGGCTCAACGAGGGGGCGTCGCCGCTCCCTGACACAGAGCTTCCACGAACATGAAAACCAAATGTGGCTCAAATGGCTTAAAATTAACAAGCATTAAACATCCTCACCTTCTCTTGTCCACAACACAGCTGGTCACACGACACTGCATGAGGCACATTCCTCCAAAACATAAAATGTATCCTCTCCTGCCTGCTCTGAAGCTGCTGCAGCTGAGAGCTGTTAGCTGCCAGCTCTACTACCAGTGCAGGCTTGTGCAGGTAACACAGGCATCAACAACATGCATGAGCACTGCTGTATAAACTACCTAATGCCAATATGCATAGAAGTTAACCTAACTTTATTGCCATTAAATTATGCATTATTAAAAAAAAATAAAAATAACTTGACTTAATAAGTTATTGTTACTGTGTAAAATCCTTCCTCATGCAAATATCTACTTTGTTTACAAGTTTTAATGCTTACCTGTATGTTTTTAATCCTTTAGGGCTTCCATTAGTTTCCAGAAGCTTCAAATGGGATTTAATTTTTAAATGCCATCAGTCGGGGCGGTCCTTGGAGCAAACTTCCTGTAGACGCCACCCACGTATTCAAACCAACCAATCAGTGAAAAGGGCGCAAAAATCAAGCCGTGTGTATGAGAAATGTGTATGAAAGTGCAATATAGGAACCACCCATAGGCTGTGCTATTTTATACACACGGATACACAGAAAAACAGGTTTGTGGTAAAAAAGGACTTTGAACAAAAATGAGAGAGGATGTTCCTCAGACACTAACAAATGCAAATAAATTGTTTGAAATTCGGGGACCTTGGCATAGTCCTCAAATTACCCTAAGGTCCGCGGATTGCTGGTGTGTAGTCAGGTCAATTGTCCCTGAATTCCATGTATACCAACACACACACACACACACACACACACATACACACACAGCAATGCATTGCATGGGGCGATGTCCCTAGGAAGCCTAAAAGATGCTGGAACTTCAAAATAAAATGCCAAAATAGTTACAGAATGTTCCCAGGAA
Source organism: Paralichthys olivaceus (assembly GCF_024713975.1). NCBI lineage: Eukaryota > Metazoa > Chordata > Actinopteri > Pleuronectiformes > Paralichthyidae > Paralichthys > Paralichthys olivaceus. The sequence continues at coordinate 26,181,765 of NC_091097.1, read as the reverse complement.
GCCTGAAAGACGCTGGATTTTCAAAATGAAACCCCCAAATAGTTACAGAATGTTTCCAGGAAGCCTCAAAGATGCTAGATTTTCAAAATAAAACCCCCAGATGGTTACAGGATGTTCCCAGGGAGCCGGAAAAAGAGTGGACTTTCAAAATAAAACTCCCAAATAGTAACAGAATGTTCCCAGGAAGCCTAAGAGATGCTGGATTTTCAAAATAAAACCCCCAAATAGTTACAGAATGTTCCCAGGAAGCCTAAGAGATGCTGGATTTTCAAAATAAAATCCCCAGATGGTTAAGGGATGTTCCTAAGAAGCCCAAAAAAGTCTGGACTTTCAAAATAAAAACCCCAGATAGTTGCGGGATGTTGTCAGGATGCTTGAAGGAGTCTGGATTTTCAAAATAAAATCCACAAATAGTTACAGAATGTTCCCAGGAAGCCTGAAAGTGGCTGAATTTTTAAGATTAAATGCCATGGATGGTGATCAGACCTTATAACATGGTTTCTCTCTGTCTCTGAAATTGGTACAGTCTCTCTGTCACCGACCTGGATTCATGCATGATTATAAAATCAAGCAACATTTGGAAATGTCTTTCGCTCTCACCGTCTCTCATGTAAACCTGGATAATATGCCTCTCAGTGTTCGAAGCAACGCCGGCATCGACGAGCACAAGGCACCCATTCAAAATGTCTCGGCAGGAGAGATTTTCTAGTTATTATGGGCGAAGCCCCATGCAATGCATTGGCACTTATATTATTATTCCTCGAGACTTTCTGCGTTTATTTTTCTTATTTCTTCTTCCTAAAACTTTGTCCCGCTACTCCTCCCACAGATTTCGTCGCACATACTCGAGACCTATAAAATACGATGCGGATTTACGTCGAATCGTGTGCTATGACTTTTCTAAGAATTTCGTTCAATAATTCGCTCAAAAATCGCGAAAACGTGGCCGAAATCGATGAATGGGACTCAAGCTCGCTTTATCAAAAGAGCGAGTTTCCAAAAACGGGCGTGTTTCAGCCACTTTTTTTGTCTTTAAACACTTCTCCTAGCCACAAACGGAGTCCGACAGACATGATTTTTACATCTGGTGAAAGTAGAGTTTGTTTCCTACGCACACGTGCCACTCTGACATCTCTCGGTCCAGTAGTTTAGGCTGAGTCAATTTACCGAGAAATCTTTTCCGGTCTCACCTCTCCATTGACTCCCATGTTAATTTTTGGAAAAAAGTCCGAAAAGGAGAAATACGAAGAAAAATTTCTAACTCGCTCCCACGGTCTCATTTCTGAACCCTTTCTCGCCAAAACATATCTGTACGTTCGTGGAAGTCTTGGGATTCTCACAATGTTTTCATTTCTTAGATAGGACCTATAGTTTTTGAGTTACAAGCATTTGTTTGAAGAGTGGCGCTAGAGCAGCGCCCTCTACCGTTTTCATTGACTTCAATGGAGATCTCCAAAAAAGATTCCTGATGAGAAAACTAAATTTCTAAATCGCTCTTACGGTCTCATTTCTTAACTCTTATGAAATATAAACATATGTGGACGTCGGCCAAAGTCTTGTGATTCTCACAATGTGTTCATTTCTCAGATACGACTTATAGATTTTGAGTTAGAAGCTTTTGTTTGAGGGTTGGTCTGAAACCAGTTTTTGTCTCCAAAGTGTGCGCGCAGCAGGTGTTCCTCATCTAATGAGTGAGTAACCATAGCAACCCCATAGACTGTCAGAGGTCAAGTCTCCTCTATAAATTTACTAGATTCAAAGTTTTTGCCACCATCCGCTTTGGCCCAGTGGTTAAGGCACTCGGATCATGTGACGTAAGTCTGGGTTCGAATCCGGGTGAGGGTGGTGGTTTTTGCTAAATTTTGGAGCATTTAAATAAAAGTAAAAATAAGCCCCCCCACCCCCCCCCATAGTAACTAGATATTACCAGGAACATGTAAGGGGCCTTTATTTTGAAAATAAGCCCCCCCCCATTATAACAGAATGTTACTAGGAAGTCTATACAGAGTCTTTATTTTGAATATAAAAATAAACAACCCTCCCCCATTGTAATAGAATGTCACAAGGAAGACTGTACAAAGCCTTTATTTTGAAAATAAGCCCCCCCACCCCCCATATTACAAGGAAACATGTACAGAGCCTATGTTTGAGTGTATAAATAAGCCCCCCATCCCCCCCTATAGTAACTGGATATTACCAGGAAACAGGTAATGAGCCTTTATTTTGAAAATAGCCCCACCCATTGTAATAGAATGTTACCAGGAAGTCTGTACATAGCCTTTATTTTGAAATAAGCCCCCCCATAGTAATAGAATGCTACCAGGAAAGCTGTACAGAGCCTGGTTTTTCAAAATAAAACCCCCAGATGGTTACAGGATGTTCCCAGGGAGCTGGAAAAAGAGTGGATTTTCAAAATAAAACTCCCAAATAGTTACAGGATGTTCCTAGGAAGAGTAAAAAAAAGCTAGAATTTCAAAATAAAATCCCCAGATTGTTAAGGAATGTTTCTAAGACGCCTAAAAAAAGCTCGACTTTCAAAATAAAACCCCCAGATGGTTACAGGATGTTCCCAGGGAGCCGGAAAAAGAGTGGACTTTCAAAATAAAACTCCCAAATAGATACAGAATGTTCCCAGGAAGCCTGAAAGACACTGGATTTTCAAAATAAAACCCCCAAATAGTTACAGAATGTTTCCAGGAAGCCTGAAAGACACTGGACTTTCAAAATAAAACTCCCAAATAGTTACAGAATGTTCCGAGGAAGCCTGAAAGATGCTGGATTTTCAAAATAAAACCCCCAAATAGTTACAGAATGTTTCCAGGAAGCCTAAAAGACGCTGGTATTTCAAAATAAAAGTCCTGGATGGCAACAAGACCTTACCAGGAAGCACGAAGGAGTCTGGATTTTCAAAATAAAAACACCAATTATTTACAAAATGTTTCCAGGAAGCCTGAAAGATGCTAGATTTTCAAAATAAAAACCCCAAATAGTTACAGGATGTTCCGAAGAAGCCTGAAGGAGGGGGAATTTGGATGGTGATAAGACCTTACATCATGGTTTCTCTCTGTCTCTCTGAAATTGGTCAAGTCTGTCACTGACCTGGATCATGTATGTTTATAAAATCAAGCAGCTTTTGGAAATGTCTTTCGCTCACACCGTCTCTCTCTCTCTCTCTCTTTTATTTCGTAATGTCTCTCTAAAATTGGATTTCATGTAATCCTGGATAATATGCGTCTCTGTGTTCGAAGCAACGCCGGCATCGACGAGCACAAGGCACCCATTCAAAATGTCTCGGCAGGAGAGATTTTCTAGTCATGGGTGCCTTGCCAGCTGGGGGCGGAGCCCCCAGCTGGCAATGCATTGCATGGGGCTTCGCCCCATGCAATGCATTGGCACTTATATTATTATTCCTCGGGTTTATTATTCTTATTTCTTCTTCCCAAAATTTCGTCCCGCTACTCCTCCCGCAGATTTCATCGCACATACTCGAGACCTATAAAATACGATGCGGAATTACGTCGAATCCTGTGCTATGACTTTTCTAAGAATTTCGTCCAGTAGTTCGCTCAAAAATCGCGAAAACGTGGCCAAAATCGACGAATGGGACTAAAGCTCGCTTTCTCAAAAGAGCGAGTGGCCAAAAACGGGCGTTTTTCAGCCACTTTTTTTGTCTTTAAACACTTCTCCTAGCCACAAACGGAGTCCGACAGACATGATTTTCACATCAGGTGAAAATAGAGATTGTTTCCTACGCACACATGCCACTCTGACATCTGTCGGTTCAGTAGTTTAGGCTTGAACATTTTTTTGAAAAATCTTTTCCGGTCTCACCTCTCCATTGACTCCCATGTTAATTTTGGGAAAAAAAGTCAGAAAAGGAGAAATACGAAGAAAAATTTCTAACTCGCTCCCACGGTCTCATTTCTGAACTCTCTCCCGCCAAAACATATCTGTACGTTCGTGGAAGTCTTGGGATTCTCAAAATGTTTTCATTTCTTAGATAGGACCTATAGTTTTTGAGTTACAAGCATTTGTTTGAAGAGTGGCGCTAGAGCAGCGCCCTCTAACTTTTGAATGGACTTCAATGGAGATCTCCAAAAAAGATTCCTGATGAGAAAACTAAATTTCTAAATCGCTCTTACGGTCTCATTTCTTAACTCTTATGAAATATAAACATATGTGGACGTCGGCCAAAGTCTTGTGATTCTCACAATGTGTTCATTTCTCAGATACGACTTATAGATTTTGAGTTAGAAGCTTTTGTTTGAGGGTTGGTCTGAAACCAGTTTTTGTCTCCAAAGTGTGCGCGCAGCAGGTGTTCCTCATCTAATGAGTGAGTAACCATAGCAACCCCATAGACTGTCAGAGGTCAAGTCTCCTCTATAAATTTACTAGATTCAAAGTTTTTGCCACCATCCGCTTTGGCCCAGTGGTTAAGGCACTCGGATCATGTGACGTAAGTCTGGGTTCGAATCCGGGTGGGGCTGGTGGTTTTTGCTAATTTTTGGAGCATTTAAATAAAAGTAAAAATAAGCCCCCCCCACCCCCCCATAGTAACTGGATATTACCAGGAACATGTAATGGGCCTTTATTTTGAAAATAAGCCCCCCCCTCCATTATAATAGAATGTTACTAGGAAGTCTATACAGTGCCTATATTTTGAATATAAAAATAAACAACCCTCCCCCATTGTAATAGAATGTCAGAAGGAAGACTGTACAAAGCCTTTATTTTGAAAATAAGCCCCCCCATCCCCCCATATTACAAGGAAACATGTACAGAGCCTATGTTTAAGCGTATAAATAAGCCCCCCCCACCCCCCCATAGTAACTGGATATTACCAGGAACATGTAATGGGCCTTTATTTTGAAAATAGCCCCCCCCCCCATTGTAATAGAATGTCACAAGGAAGACTGTACAAAGCCTTTATTTTGAAAATAGCCCCCCCCATTGTAATAGAATGTTACCAGGAAGTCTGTACAGAGCCTTTATTTTGAAATAAGCCACCCCATAGTAATAGAATGCTACCAGGAAAGCTGTACAGAGCCTGGTTTTTCAAAATAAAACCCCCAGATGGTTACAGGATGTTCTCAGGGAGCTGGAAAAAGAGTGGATTTTCAAAATAAAACTCCCAAATAGTTACAGGATGTTCCTAGGAAGAGTAAAAAAAAGCTAGAATTTCAAAATAAAATCCCCAGATTGTTAAGGAATGCTTCTAAGAAGCCTTAAAAAAAGCTGGACTTTCAAAATAAAATGCCCAAATAGTTACAGGATGTTCCCAGGAGCCGGAAAAAGAGTGGACTTTCAAAATAAAACTCCCAAATAGTTACAGAATGTTCCCAGGAATCCTGAAAGACGCTGGTTTTTCAAAATAAAACCCACAGATAGTAACACGATGTTCCCAGGAAGCCTGAAAGATGCTGGATTTTCAAAATAAAACTCCCAAATAGTTACAGAATGTTCCCAGGAAGCCTAAGAGATGCTGGATTTTCAAAATAAAATCCCCAGATGGTTAAGGGATGTTCCTAAGAAGCCCAAAAAAGTCTGGACTTTCAAAATAAAAACCCCAGATAGTTGCGGGATGTTGTCAGGATGCTTGAAGGAGTCTGGATTTTCAAAATAAAATCCACAAATAGTTACAGAATGTTCCCAGGAAGCCTGAAAGTGGCTGAATTTTTAAGATTAAATGCCATGGATGGTGATAAGACCTTACATCATGGTTTCTCTCTGTCTCTCTGAAATTGGTCTCTCACTGACCTGGATCATGTATGTTTATAAAATCAAGCAGCTTTTGGTAATGTCTTTCACTCTCACCGTCTCTCTTTCGCTCTCTCTCTTTTAAACGTAATGTCTCTCTAAAATTGGATTTCACGTAAACCTGGATAATATGCGTCTCTGTGTTCGAAGCAACGCCGGCATCGACGAGCACAAGGCACCCATTCAAAATGTCTCGGCAGGAGAGATTTTCTAGTTTTTCTTTTTCTTCTTCCGTGTTTTTTTTGTCCCGCTACTCCTCCCACAGATTTCGTCGCACATACTCGAGACCTATAAAAATACATGCGGAAATACGTCGAATCCTGTGCTATGACTTTTCTAAGAATTTCGTCCAATAATTCGCTCAAAAATCGCGAAAACGCGGCCGAAATCGACGAATGGGACTCAAGGTCTCTCGCCCTAAAGAGAGAATCGGCAAAAACGGGCGTTTTTCAGCCACTTTTTTTGTCTTTAAACACTTCTCCTAGCCACAAACGGAGTCCGACAGACATGATTTTCACATCAGGTGAAAATAGAGATTGTTTCCTACGCACACATGCCACTCTGACATCTGTCGGTTCAGTAGTTTAGGCTTGAACATTTTTTTGAAAAATCTTTTCCGGTCTCATCTCTCCATTGACTCCCATGTTAATTTTGGGAAAAAAAGTCAGAAAGGAGAAATACGAAGAAAAATTTCTAACTCGCTCCCACGGTCTCATTTCTGAACCCTTTCTCGCCAAAACATATCTGTACGTTCATGGAAGTCTTGGGATTCTCAAAATGTTTTCATTTCTTAGATAGGACCTATAGTTTTTGAGTTACAAGCATTTGTTTGAAGAGTGGCGCTAGAGCAGCACCCTCTAACTTTTGAATGGACTTCAATGGAGATCTCCAAAACAGATTCCTGATGAGAAAACTAAATTTCTAAATCGCTCTTACGGTCTCATTTCTTAACTCTTATTAAATATAAACATATGTGGACGTCGGCCAAAGTCTTGTGATTCTCACAATGTGTTCATTTCTCAGATACGACTTATAGATTTTGAGTTAGAAGCTTTTGTTTGAGGGTTGGTCTGAAACCAGTTTTTGTCTCCAAAGTGTGCGCGCAGCAGGTGTTCCTCATCTAATCAGTGAGTAACCATAGCAACCCCATAGACTGTCAGAGGTCAAGTCTCCTCTATAAATTTACTAGATTCAAAGTTTTTGCCACCATCCGCTTTGGCCCAGTGGTTAAGGCACTCGGATCATGTGACGTGAGTCTGGGTTCGAATCCGGGTGAGGGTGGTGGTTTTTGCTAATTTTTGGAGCATATAAATAAAAGTAAAAATAAGCCCCCCCACCCCCCCCCCCATAGTAACTAGATATTACCAGGAACATGTAAGGGGCCTTTATTTTGAAAATAAGCCCCCCCCCCATTTTAAAAGAATGTTACTAGGAAATCTATACAGAGCCTTTATTTTGAATATAAAAATAAACAACCCTCCCCCATTGTAATAGAATGTTACCAGGAAGTCTGTACAGAGCCTTTATTTTGAAATAAGCCCCCCCATAGTAATAGAATGCTACCAGGAAAGCTGTACAGAGCCTGGTTTTTCAAAATAAAACCCCCAGATGGTTACAGGATGTTCCCAGGGAGCTGGAAAAATAGTGGATTTTCAAAATAAAACTCCCAAATAGTTACAGGATGTTCCTAGGAAGCCTGAAAGATGCTGGATTTTCGAAATAAAACCCCCAAATAGTTACAGGATGTTCCTAGGAAGCGTAAAAAAAAGCTAGATTGTCAAAATACAACCCCCAAATAGTTACAGAATATTCTGAGGAAGCCTAAAAGATGCTAGATTTTCAAAATAAAACCCCCAGATGGTTACAGGATGGTCCCAGGGAGCCGGAAAAAGAGTGGACTTTCAAAATAAAATTCCCAAATAGTTACAGAATGTTCCGAAGAAGCCTAAAAGACGCTGGATTTTCAAAATAAAACCCCCAAATAGTTACAGAATGTTTCCAGGAAGCCTGAAAGACACTGGATTTTCGAAATAAAACCACCAGATGGTTACAGGATGTTCCCAGGGAGCCGGAAAAAGAGTGGACTTTCAAAATAAAATCCCCAAATAGTTACAGAATTTATCCAGGAAGCCAGGAAGGTGCTGGTTTTTCAAAATAAAAGTCCTGGATGATGACAAGACCTTATCAGGAAGCCCGAAGGAGTCTGGATTTTCAAACCAAAAACCCCAGATAGTTACGGGATGGTCCCAGAAAGCCTGATGGAGGCTAAATTTTTAAAATGACATCCCATGGATGGTGATTAGACCTTATAACATGGTTTCTCTCTGTCTTTGAAATTGGTCAAGTCTCTCTGTCATGGATCTGATCATGCATGATTATAAAATCAAGCAGCTTTTGGCAATGTCTTTCACTCTCACCGTCTCTCTCTCTCTCTCTCTCTTAAACGTAATGTCTCTCTGAAATCGGATTTCATGAAAACCTGGATAATATGAGTCTCTCTGTCCTTCGTCTTAAAGGAAATGTCTCTGTGTTCGAAGCAACGCCGGCATCGACGAGCACAAGGCACCCATTCAAAATGTCTCGGCAGGAGAGATTTTCTAGTTATGGGTGCCTTGCCAGCTGGGGGCTTCGCCCCATGCAATGCATTGGCACTTATATTATTATTCCTCGAACATTCCAGGTTTATTATGGGTGCCTTGCCAGCTGGGGGCTCCGCCCCCAGCTGGCAATGCATTGCATGGGGCGAAGCCCCATGCAATGCATTGGCACTTATATTATTATTCCTCGAGACTTTCTGCGTTTATTTTTCTTATTTCTTCTTCCTAAAACTTTGTCCCGCTACTCCTCCCACAGATTTCGTCGCACATACTCGAGACCTATAAAATACGATGCGGATTTACGTCGAATCGTGTGCTATGACTTTTCTAAGAATTTCGTCCAATAATTCGCTCAAAAATCGCGAAAACGTGGCCGAAATCGATGAATGGGACTCAAGCTCGCTTTATCAAAAGAGCGAGTTTCCAAAAACGGGCGTTTTTCAGCCACTTTTTTTGTCTTTAAACACTTCTCCTAGCCACAAACGGAGTCCGACAGACATGATTTTTACATCTGGTGAAAGTAGAGTTTGTTTCCTACGCACACATGCCACTCTGACATCTCTCGGTCCAGTAGTTTAGGCTGAGTCAATTTACCGAGAAATCTTTTCCGGTCTCACCTCTCCATTGACTCCCATGTTAATTTTTGGAAAAAAGTCAGAAAAGGAGAAATACGAAGAAAAATTTCTAACTCGCTCCCACGGTCTCATTTCTGAACCGTTTCTCGCCAAAACATATCTGTACGTTCGTGGAAGTCTTGGGATTCTCACAATGTTTTCATTTCTTAGATAGGACCTATAGTTTTTGAGTTACAAGCATTTGTTTGAAGAGTGGCGCTAGAGCAGCGCCCTCTACCGTTTTCATTGACTTCAATGGAGATCTCCAAAAAAGATTCCTGATGAGAAAACTAAATTTCTAAATCGCTCTTACGGTCTCATTTCTTAACTTTAACCAATAAAAACATATGTGGACGTCGGCCAAAGTCTTGTGATTCTCACAATGTGTTCATTTCTCAGATACGACTTATAGATTTTGAGTTAGAAGCTTTTGTTTGAGGGTTGGTCTGAAACCAGTTTTTGTCTCCAAAGTGTGCGCGCAGCAGGTGTTCCTTATCTAATCAGTGAGTTACCATAGCAACCCCATAGACTGTCAGAGGTCAAGTCTCCTCTATAAATTTACTAGATTCAAAGTTTTTGCCACCATCCGCTTTGGCCCAGTGGTTAAGGCACTTGGATCATGTGACGTGAGTCTGGGTTCGAATCCGGGTGAGGGTGGTGGTTTTTGCTAAATTTTGGAGCATTTAAATAAAAGTACAAATAAGCCCCCCCACCCCCCCCTATAGTAACTGGATATTACCAGGAACATGTAATGGGCCTTTATTTTGAAAATAAGCCCCCCTCCCTTTATAATAGAATGTTACTAGGAAGTCTATACAGAGCCTTTATTTTGAATATAAAAATAAACAACCCTCCACCATTGTAATAGAATGTTATCAGGAAGTCTGTTCAAAGCCTTTATTTTGAAAATAAGCCCCCCCACCCCCCCATATTACAAGGAAACATGTACAGAACTTATGTTTGAGTGTATAAATAAGCCCCCCCATCCCCCCCCCATAGTAACTGGATATTACCAGGAAACAAGTAATGAGCCTTTATTTTGAAAATAACCCCCCCCCCCATTGTAATAGAATGTTACCAGGAAGTCTGTACATAGCCTTTATTTTGAAATAAGCCCCCCCATAGTAATAGAATGCTACCAGGAAAGCTGTACAGAGCCTGGTTTTTCAAAATAAAACCCCCAGATGGTTACAGGATGTTCCCAGGGAGCTGGAAAAATAGTAGATTTTCAAAATAAAACTCCCAAATAGTTACAGGATGTTCCTAGGAAGAGTAAAAAAAGCTAGAATTTCAAAATAAAATCCCCAGATTGTTAAGGAATGTTTCTAAGAAGCCTAAAAAAAGCTGGACTTTCAAAATAAAATGCCCAGCTCAGCAAGGTAACACTTTCTATGGAATCACACCCAAGCTTTCCTGGGATTAAAGTCACAGTAGGAAAGGATTACTGAGCTGGACTGAACGACACATTACAGCCACCATTAACCCTCAATATGCACGTTTGTATTTAAAGCAAGAAGAACAGAAGATGAGGGACACTTCTGACTTCCCGTACTGTGGTCAGTGACAACACTGCTGCTGCGGTCCACTGCAGTGTTTGATTTAACACAATTGTATTTTTTGAGTTAATGGAGTTATTGGAATATAATTTTAATAAGCATCATTATAACAATGGAGTTTTCCTCCATGTTGTCTTCCTGTTTCTCCAAAACACTATCTGCTTTATTATTTCGGAGGATCAGACCATGAGCCTCTTGCACAGTATAACTTGCCGCCATAATCTGTCACTGAAATGGCAGCTCACTTACCTTTATAATCTTATGACATCCCCAACCAGAATGTGTGTGTCTTTGGGGTGACTTTTGGAGAATTCAACAAATTTCAGGCTAAAAGATGGCATTTGCGGCATTTATACTGCTGTCAAATGTCAAACAGGGTCAAATACTACCATGTATAAAACATGAGTTTTAAAGATTCAATTGTATCAAATAACATTATTCTTAACATTATTATAATTTCAAATGATTATCAAATGTAGTCGTCAAAATAACTTAAAGAGTTAGAGTAAAAAAAAGTATTTACTAAAATAAATGTAAAACTTCCCTCATATCAGTATGTTTCAATCACCATAGCAACCAGCAGCTTAGATTTGAAATGGACAACAGGTGAATCTGATTGGACTTCTTCGACAGGAGAGCTCTGATTGGCTCTTGTCTTTTTGACCTTTCCTTAAAACCTTTGGTTCAACGTCCTCCGACCTCTCTGATCTTCATCTGAGGTAAGTGATGTATCTCACTCTATAGAAGTATGTCCTTAGCCAGCATGCTAACTTATAAAATTCGGGCTCATAATTTAAGATTGAAGTTAAACTACTGTAAAATACGCAGTTGCTGCTGTTACCTGCTGCTGTTAAATGTGTATAATGTGCTGGTTATTGTGCTGGTTGCTTTCATGAAAAATGTGGAAATATTGTTGCTGGCTTGTCTTGTGTTTTCTGCTGCTTATCTTTGATTCCTGTGGTCATTCTATGTCGCTAATTACATGAATGAGTGAAAACAGGGAGCTAACGTAATGCTAAGTAGCGTTAGCTTGCCTCGGCAAGGTAGGGCGTGGCAGTGTGGAAAAAGTGTCTTTCGCGCCGGACTATTTTCTCATCTAACTCGGTGAGTTCACGGTTTATTTGGACCAGATGTCATTGTGAGTGGTTTTTGGAACAGTTAGGAGACTAACCGAGGCGGGTTCGGTGAGTTTTATTTGGTTTTTGTGTAGTTTGAATGTTTTTCACGGATAACTTAAGCTAGTAGCACACGTTGCATGAGGTACGTAGCTCTTTTAAGGAATAGCCGTAGGCTTACGCTGTTTGCGTAGTGAGTGGGCGAGGGAGGGGGGCGTATGCGTCACGGTTGGCAGAGAAGCTTCGAGAAGTTTGAACGTAGCGTTGTGTTCGCTGTTAAACTTTGTCGGAGAATACATGCTACACCTCCAGACACAAGATGAACGTTGTAGCTGAGCATTAGCCGCAACATGGCTCCCGATGATGGTCGGGACGCGGAAGGTTGCGGTTGTAGTTTAATGTAATAATAGTTGACTTGATAAAGCAAGTAGCCTAGCGGGGGGATTGGTTGTATTGTTCATTGGTAAGCTGACGGTGTGAATGTTTAACGTGTACAGCGCATCCACAGCGCTGCTTAATGTTGTGGTTTTACTCTGTGAATTGATACACCAGGCACCAACAGTGTGATTAAGCCCCAAGTAACATTAACTTGTAGTTGCGTGTGTGTTTTTGTGTGTGCTTGCATGCACACGTCTGTGGGAAGTGTGTAAATTTTTGCTAATTATTTCATTGTGTGTTACTGAGAGCATGGGCATTTTGTGTTTCTGCAGCATGTTTGGATTAAAGCTGTAAAAATGTGTGTGCATGGAAAGTGGGACCTGCTGGCTTGTTGCTAAAACTGATATGAAATATTGAGACGAGGTGTAGTTACATGTTGATCTATGTGATTTTAGTCTGTGAGCTATTAATGCACTGTAACTGTATCTGACTAATTTCCCAAGTAACATTAAATTATAGTTCTGTGTGTGCGCGTGCATGTCTTTGTGAAGTGTGTACATTTTTGCTTTATTATTTCATTGTGTGTTACTTAGAGCATGGGTATTTTGTGTTTCTGCTGCATGTTTGGATTCAGGTTGTTAAAATGTTTGCATGGAAAGTGGGACCTGCTGGCTTGTTGCTAAAACATATGTGAAATAATTGAGACAAAGTATAGTTACATGTTGATCTATGTGATTTTAATCTGTGAGCTATTAATACACTGTGAGTAACTGTGAGTTGATAAAGTAGGCACAGACAGTATGTGATTAAAGGTCCAGTGTGTAAGATTTATGTGAAAGGGGCCTATTGGCAGAAATTAGAATAAGCCCTATATTGATATAGAGAAAACCAACAGTACCCACAATGAGTAGCACTTTGGCGACTGTGAAGAGGAAAACTCCCTCATTAACAGGGAGAAACCTGTAGCAGAACCAGGCTCAATGTGGGCGGTCATCTGCCTCGACCGGTTGAGATGAGCAGAGAAAAATAGGGAGGAGAGGGGAGATGGGTGGAAATTGATTATAAAATAATCCCAGTGATATTTCCACGTGTGTTTCATCTAAATTGTATTAATTGTTGTTTTCCTAATCCTAGAATGGTGACCTTTATATTTATTTGTGCTGGGTCCTCTATACTTAGGCTGCCATGTTTTTAGGTGTCACTAAATTCTACACACTAAACCTTTAAGTGGGGGACATTGTTGCCAACACTGTTTTTACTGAGAATACTAAATTTATATCCTGACTGCTATTTAAATATATATTTTTTTTTTGTGTGAATGATTTTAGGATTTCACTGCTCTCAATGGTGTTTGCCTAAACTGTGCAGTACTTGCTGTTACTGTGTGATGGAGCCTACCAGAAATGTATAAGATAGAAAACTATGTGATTATATTATATATTAAGCGACTTGGTGTGCAGCAGAACTGTTTTGGAGATGTCTGAGGGCAATCAATGTGAATTTACACTATCATTAAATGTTTAATTTATTTCACTCACAGATTCACAGCTCTTGAGCAGTGCTTTATCGGTGAGTGTTGGTCAAATAATGTCACTAGCATAAGATACGAATGAAAATGCATATTGTATATTTTTTTATGTGTATATGTATTAAATCAATACAATTGGCAATGCTTTTACAGACATGTTTGACTGTTTGTATTTAATCACATTAGTCATCCAATCATGACAGGTGATTTGATGATATAGAGCTCAGTTTGAATGCAGATTATTTCTTCAAAGCAAAATATATTTTAAAAGTCCTGCCTACATTTGTTTACATATAAAAAATTCTATTTTAGTTACAAGTCTGTTATGCTCACTTTTGTTTATAGACACAATTCATTGACCTTCAGCATCCGGCCCTTCATTGACCTTCAGCATCCGGCCCTTCATTGACCTTTGGCGTCCAGCCCTTCATTGACCTTCGGCGTCCAGCCCTCATTGACCTCATCGTGAGTGTGGCAGATCATGTCGTTCTTTGTCATATGTGGTCCTCATTAATATCTACTCTAGAGTAATTGACAATGTATTGTCTTTCTCAGGTTTTGTGACCAAGATCTTCAAGACAGGCTCATCGAAATTTTCATAGTGTTGCATATTTTGGTTTAAATCATTTGTATTGTTATTAACGTATTTTGTGAGTTTCTCTGTCTAGGTGTCCTTCACAGCTTCACCAGATTTTCACGGTAAATTAGAGTAGATGAGAATATACACTATACAAAAGACGTTAAATTGGAAAAGCACACCTGTTGGTCAAGTAACACAAACTCTTAACTTGTACCCCAAATTGTAGGCCAACGTGTGACGACCAAGGCAGGACCACCTGTGACGAGGACGACCAGGGTCCAGTCAAATCTTTTTCTATCTTGGTGAGTATTTTGGATTCATAGATTTATAATTATCCACCTTACTGTACTGTTTTGCTTCTTTTCCACTTACATTCCTTTTTTTGTTCATCCTATGATCATCATCCACTGGCCACAGACGGGACAAACTTGGTTGAAGGTATTGTATTTAGTATTTAAATTATGATTTATATTTAACTTACATTTTGTTACAAGCCAATTTTTTTTGATCCCCAAATTGTATCAGAGATGCCGAGGAAGGGCAAGAGATCACAGGCACAAAAAGTGCGCTGGTCAAAGCTCGACCTGGCAGATCCAGCCACAGTCAGCCCACCCGGTCTTGGCCGAGAGGTACCTAAACAATAAATACATAGCTGACAGCATTATCCTAGTGTAATGTAAATATAATGTATTAATTGATAAGTTATATGTATTATCAGGTTCCCAAAGTACAGACCTCTCCACGGCCAAGAAATGTTTGGAGGACGGATGGACCCACTGGCTCCCATTCTCCAGCTAAAAAGGTGGGCTTTTATATGTCCCACACTTTCCATACAACATGCAGTCTTGAACTTGGTATTTAGTTATCAGATGACTGAAACCACAGTCCACTCACTCACTCACTCACACACACTCACACACACACACTCACTCACTCACTCACACACACACACACATACACAGTCTCTGTCACTCCGGTATATCTTTACAATACACAATGTCTTGAGTTTCACATACTTGGTATAATTTTTTTCCTCAGACGGCAGAGACGCCTCCACCAGCCAGACATTTCTGGTCAAAGGGCAATTCGCACACCCCTGTGAATTCTCCACCTTCAAAGGTATGGATTTGTTTTTGACGCATTGGAGATATGGGCTGGACCCAGATTCTGTTATAATTTTACAGAGTTAAGTAGTCATAAATACTTGATTTCCATATACAATTATTTGTTTTATAATTATCAAGTGACTGCTATGTTTGACAAAAAATCATTAATAAATCAAATTTAATTTCATGTCATCAGGTTTCCAAAATACAGACTCCTCCCCAACCAAGACATTTTTGGAGGAGAGATGCACCGACTGGCTCCTGTTCTCCAGCTAAACAGGTAGGCTTTTTATTCCCCACACTGTGGAACATCTATACAATACATTGTGTTTCATGAACTTGGTATTGTGTTAATAGATGGCACTTAGATTGCCAAAGTGGACACACAGATATGACCTGAACCCAGAATCTGTTCAATCTGATTTTGCTGAGTCAACTAGTCATAAATACCTGATTTGCAGAAACAAATATATGTTTTATAATTATCAAGTGATTATTTTGTTTGACATGAAGCCAAACTTCAAATTTAACTTTACATCATCAGCTTCCCAAAGAACACAACCCTCCACAGTCAGGAAATGTGTGGAAGATGGCTACAACCAGTGGCTCCTGTCCTCCAGCTATGAAGGTAGGGTTTGTTTTTTCTCTCCATGATTAATAGACAAAGGATACATTTCAAACATTGCATGTGTTCAACTTTAAAAAAAACGCATTGTAATTATTCATGACAAAAAAAAAAATCACACTAAAGTTACCCAAACAAATCTCTAAACTATATAATACCTTTAACTGTACTCTGAGTATGGTTACTTATGAATTAATTGACAATAGTGTCTTTTTAGAAACATACACATCTGAAACAAAAGGAGGACAACTCTTAAAGTGTACTCTTAACAGTGCTCTGTCTCAAATATGCACTTGCAAATGTAGTAGCATAGAGATGGGCCTTTTTTAAATGCGAAGGAGGTCCAGCTAAACAGGTTGTAGAAAGCTTTCATTTTGTGTGCGTGTGTATCAAGACAAACCCCATAAATTGAATATTAATAATAATCCTTTATACAATACTTTGTTTAGCTTCAGCCCTGGGCAGATGAAGACCCACTGTTTGAGAGTCCAAACAAAGAGAGAGGGACCATGTGGACGGTGAGGGCAACTCATAGTCAGAATGATGTTCGGTACAACACATTCTCCAGGAATCATCAGTGCACCTGCATGGCACTGACATTTCTGGCATACCACAACGAAGGATTGCGGTTCAACAGAGACAACCTTGACAGAGTGCTTCAGCAGGGAGATGCTCTCTATGTTGGCATCAAAAACCAACTCATTTTAGATAAAAGCTTTGTAAGTGACCACCTGACAGTTGAAGAAATGCCGAAGCAAGTATTAACAGACACTGATATGTACAATGTCCACATGTCTTCAGTGAGATGTGGCTGTCTGAAGGCCCCAGAACACAGCCGTGTTGGTTGGTTGACTCTTGCCAAACAACTTGAGGCTCTGACAATAGAAGTCAGCCATGCCATACTCATGGTATCTCCTGAGTGCTTTGCAGTTTTCCGGGACAGATCAGGGCGTTATGGACTCTTTGACTCTCACACAAGAAGTGGAAGAGGTCTTCCCCACCCAGAAGGAACTGCAGTTATGCTGACTTTCAATCATCTCAGCGACTTGATCGACCACCTGCACAAGCTGTTTAAAGACCGTGGTTGTTATGCCGGCTATGAGTTTGTGCCTGTTTCTTTCCATTCTGTCCATTCCAGTGGCAGTCCTGCACAGGCAGCTGATGTGGAGGTTACAGTAAGTGCTACATCTGTACCTCAACCAGACACAATTGCACAAAACCCAGAATCGCAAACAATGTCCCACATACCGGAAGCAGAAACTGTTACTGTTGAGATTTCTGATCCAAATGTGCATATGTCAGATGTTTCTTCAGCTCTCCCACAAGCACAACTAACTGTGGAAGCTGAAAGCCCAGAGAAAAATGAATGCAAAACACCACCAAAAGATGTAGACTTGAATCTAGGGGGAGATCAAATAAACAAATCAGTTAAAAATGTATCAAAACTAAACAAACATCGTCGCAAAAAAGCAAGGCGTACAAGTAAATCTCCCATTTGCAGAAACAAATGTGAAAGAAAGAAATATGCTCGCTGTTCAGAATTTCGCATTAAGAAACTGCAGGCTATGCGCATTAAATATACCCAAGACCACCATTACCACAAACAAAAGCTGTTATCTTCCAAACTTAGTTACACAGACCCTCGTGTTAAAGGCAAAAAGATATCAAACACTGTCTGTCGGTACAAGACAAATCCTGAATTTCGGTGCAGATGGAAAAAATACATGGCCCAGAAATATAACACAGATTCTGATGTCAGAGAATCTAAGAAAACATACGTCAAATCAAAATATGCATGTGACCATGACTATAGGCAAAAACAAAAACAACGTCAAACCATGTATTACAATGATACAGAATTTAGACTGCATCACATACGGCGCTGTACTGTGCACAGAAGAGACAGGCTGGCTACAAATGCTGCTTTTCACCTTCATCAAAAGTTGCAGCGGGCCCTGAAAATAAGAAGGAAATACAGACGGATTGTAATCCACCAAACTCCACAGCCTGTGATCAACCATGTGATGCAAGCTGCGATGTCTTCCTTCCGTGAAAAAATCCGTAATGGCCCCACCTATGTTTGCACGGTGTGCCACAGGGCACTTTTTGCTAATCAAGTTGTGCGTTGCGACAGGTCCAAATATGTCAAAAACGTTCACTTGGTAGCAAGTTGCTTAACAGGGAAATATGTTCACGTTTGTGACACGGAATGCTCGCCTACTTGTACCGTTCCACAAGAAAGGCAGCAGGAGTGGATTTGCCACACTTGTAACAGCCACCTGAGAAGAGGAAGCATGCCATCCATTGCAGTGGCTAATGAATTAGAGCTGGCACCTATCCCAGCAGAGTTGGGTGAATTAAATGTGCTTGAGAGACAGTTAATTGCCAAAGTCCTGCCTTTTGCAAAAATTATTGCATTGCCCAAAGGACAGCAAAGAGCAGTACACGGCGCTGTTGTGTGTGTGCCATCGGAAGTAAGTGCAACAGTGAACTGTCTCCCAAGACCCAGCGGTGAAGCCCAGCTGTTACAGGTCAAACTGAAAAGGAACATCAAGTACAAAGGGCATCAGTACTTTTACACTGTCAACATGAGAAATGTGCTGGCAGGACTACACACATTGAAAGAGATGCACTCAGAATATGAAGACATAACCATCGATGAGAGTGCTACTTTCAACTCAGATGATCAGCCGGTGGAGGCTGAACCAAATGGTGAACAGGCCGATCAGTCCAAATCAGACCCAGAGAAAGACAAAGAAGAACTTAGACCTGGTCTGGCCCTGGACACCTGCATGCAGCCACCTGACATTGCACAGGACATTTTATCATATGGCGAGGGAATATTTAGCATTGCACCCGCCCAAGGTAACAAACCCGTTGGCTTCTTTGCTATTCCAAAACTAGAAGCCATGGCCTTCCCTGTTCAATTCCCAACTGGACAGAACACATTGGATGAGGTCCGGCAGATTAATGTGTCCCCAAGCATGTACTTTAACGCAAGGCTTTTCTCAGCAGATAACCGCTTTGCAGTGGACCAGACTTACCTGTTCTTCTCGCAGTTTGTGACAGAAACACACATTGCTAAAAACAGCATGTCAATTCAACTGCGTAAAGGTAAACCCGTCACCAGAGATGGACGCAAAATTTCCAGCCGGATGCTTCAAGATAATAAAGAGGTTGAAAGACTGATAACAAACAAGGATGCGACACGATTCATGCAACCTCTTCGAGGCACTCCGGCTTATTGGGAAAAGGCGCTGAAAGACCTACATGCCATGGTCAGACAGGTGGGCAAGCCCACATTCTTTCTGACATTTTCTGCTGCTGAGATGAGATGGCCTGAGTTCATAGAGGTCATAAAAGCACAACAAGGTGAAAGTGTTGATTTTTCACAGCTCGACTGGAATGCAAAATGTGACATTCTACGAAGCAACCCTGTCACTGTGATGAGGATGTTTGAAAAAAGGGTTGATGCGCTAATGAATCTGATCCTGTCAGACGCACAGCCCATTGGTCAAGTAGAAGATTACTTCTATCGAGTGGAGTTTCAAGCCAGAGGAAGCCCACACATCCATTTGGTGGTTTGGATTAAGGATGCACCTGAGTTTGGAGAGGATAAGGACGATGAAGTGTGCAAGTTCATCGACCAGCACGTAACATGCCAGATGCCTGACCCAAATGCAGACCCGGAGCTCCACAAAATCGTCTCCGAGGTTCAGATGCACAGCAGAAATCATTCCAAATCTTGCAGAAAAGGCAGTAGCGAGTGCAGATTTGGTTATCCTAAAGCACCCATGGACAAAACCATCATCACTTGCCCAGACGATCGTGAAGATGATGATGACAAGAAACCAGCAACAAGTAAAAGTGGGAGAAAAGGGAAAAAGTCCAAGCCAAAACAGAGACGTCTTCGACAGATCCAAAAGGACGCCATGGCTAAACTCAAACCAATATGGACTTTCCTTAGTGAATCAAAGAACCCACCCATGACTTTGGCAGAACTGCTGGAGAAATTCCAGATGACCTACCAAGAATTCAGGGTCAATGTCGAGAATCTAACTACCGGCTATGTCATTGTGATGAAGCGTCGTCCAATCGACTGTTGGGTGAATGGATTCAATGACCATTTGCTCAGGGTATGGAACGCTAACATGGACATTCAGTTTGTTCTCGACGAGTACTGCTGCATCGCGTACATGTTGTCGTACATGTCCAAGCCGGAACACGAGATGACTCAGACGCTCAATCAAGTCATCGGTGAAGTGCGTAAAAAAGACGTCAATGAGAAAGACGAAATGAAGCAGATCATGCAGGCGTACTCCAAGCACAGAGAGGTAAGTGCTCAAGAGTCTGTGGCGCGGACATGCAGCTTACCACTAAAAAAGTGTTCGCGCAGTGTGGTGTTTGTACAGACTGATGAAAACGCTCTGAAGATGAGTCTTCCCATGAGCAAGTTGAAGGAAATGGCTCCTGATACAGAGCAAGTGTGGATGTCGGGATTACCAGAGAAATACGCAGACAGACCCGAGGAACTCGAAACCATGTCTTTGGCTCAGTTTGCTTCAGAGTACAGGATACTCTATGGACGGCAAACAGAAGGTCCAAATGCCATTCGCCTTTTGAATGAAAGAGGATTCATTCAAAAAAGAACTAGAGGAAAACCTGCCATCATCAGATTTCCCCGCTTCTCAGAACAGAAAGACCCAGAGAAGTTTCACTGCAGGTTGCTTAAACTGTACTTGCCACACAGATCCAACGATGACCTCAAAAGTGAACAATACCCGACATATGAGCAGTACTACAAGTGTGCTACCAAATGGGAGTATGCAGTAAAAGACCTGGTGGATGCCATGAAGAACCGATATGAAGGACATGGCAAAAAACTGCAGAAGGCCCTGGAAAAGGTCAGTGAAGAAGGTTCCCTTTTTAATGCATGGAACCGTTTTGCATCAGAGGCTGAGGTGGATCATTTGGAGTGCCTGGAACAGCGACCAGTATCGGACCCCAATGAGGAAAAAGAGAGAGACGATGTGCCTGAGTATGAAGTCACACGTGATGGAACTGTACCAGCAGTAGAGGCACCAAAGCTGAGTGCAGAGTATGTTAGACAGCTGTACCGAAGCCTCAACGAAACGCAGGCGTCCATTTTCTACGCTGTGCGCGAGTGGTGCCTCAAGCGTGTCTGGGGCAACAATCCAGACCAATTCTTTTACTTTGTCTCCGGGGGAGCTGGCTGTGGAAAATCCCATGTAATCAAATGCATATATGAGGAGGCCACCAAGATTCTGCACCAACTCCCCAGATTCCGTGACCAGGCAGACATGTCCATGCCTGCAGTGCTGCTGACTGCATTTACTGGCACTGCAGCATTCAACATATCTGGAAAAACCCTACACTCCATCCTCAAACTGCCAAAATCTTTGAAACCACCATATCGAGGACTTGGCAACGCATTGGATGAAATGAGAGCAACGCTATCCAATGCAGACATTCTGATAATCGATGAGATATCCATGGTTTCCAAAGAGTTGTTTTCTTATGTCCACTGGAGATTTCAACAGATCAAAGGCAACAAGAAACCTTTCGGAGGGATGTCTGTCCTGGCAGTAGGAGACTTCTACCAACTGCCACCCCTAGGTAGAGCCAAACCACTCTGTGTCTATGAGGGGTCGGTGCTTGACCTATGGAAGGACAATTTTAAAATGGTCACCCTGACACAGATCATGCGTCAAAAAGATGATCTTGCTTTTGCAGAACTGCTGAATAGGATGCGCGTCAAACCAAAGACAGAAGCACTATGTGACAATGACAGAGCTTTGCTCAACACACGTGTCACTGACATCAACAACTGCCCACCCAATGCCCTGCATATATTTGCAACAAACAAAGAGGTTGATGCGCACAATTCTGCAACCGTAAGTGCTCTCCATTCTGACTTTGTCAACATCAAGGCAGAAGACCATCTGAAGGACATCCCCAGCGGGCAAATGGTCCAGATTAGAGGTGTCAAGGGAAACAAAAGAGATTTACCTGACAACATACAAGCTGCGCACGGCGTACGCGTTATGCTCATCAGGAATCTGGATGTAGAGGATGGACTTGTTAATGGCACATTTGGAACGATTGCCAACATTGTGACAAGAGAGGAAAGTGGACGAACGACAGTGAGACTGGTTGGACTTAAGTTAGACAATCCAACCGCCGGACAAAAACTCCGCAAAAAGGTAAAAGGACCGTCAGATGACTTGGTGTATATTGAAAAGAGCGAGGAATACACCAGCAAAAAAGGAGTGGTCCGAAGGCAGTTCCCGATGAAGCTGGCCTTTGCCTGCACAGCTCACAAAGTGCAAGGCATGACAATGCAGTCTGCAGTAGTGTGCTTGAAGCGTGTGTTTGAGTCTGGAATGTCGTATGTTGCCCTCAGCCGGACAACCTCACTTCAAGGACTTTACATAACAGATTTGGACGAAAAGAAAATCTATGCTGACCCTCAAATCGCAGCTGCAATGGAAGATATGGAACAAGCATCTTTCCAGAGCACAAGGCCACTGTTGCAAAACATCACAGCAGCAGATCAAACAGCTCAAACTTTGACACTAGTACACCACAATGCTCAGGGACTTCCTTCTCACATTGAGGACATGAAGTGCCACCATGAACTGCGACTTGCCGATGTTCTGTGTATAACAGAAACACATTTGTCTGGATCAGTTGATTCCCCACAGTTCCAGTTAGAAGGATACAACATCTTTACACGCAGCAGACATGTGTCCTACACAAATTATCCAGACATGGCAAAAAGGGATGGAGGTGGAGTTGCAGTGTACTGTAAGAGCCACATTCAAGCAGAGGCTCGAAGGTACATTCAAAATGTGACTGATCTTGAGTTTGTAGTTGTAAAATTGGAGAACCCAGTCCAAGCACTGATTGCAGCTGTGTACAGACCACCACACTTCAGCCTTGAGAGGTTTTTACCAAATATGTCAAATCTCTTGGACTCTCTCGCCATAATGAATCACCAGCCTGTCATTGTGTGTGGAGACTTTAATGAGGACCTCCTCAGCAAAGGAAAGAAGACAATTCATGAACTGTTTCAGTCCAGAGGCTATACACAGATAATCACAGCTGCAACAACTCAAGGTCAGACACTACTTGATCACATTTATGTATCTCAGCCACATATGTGCCTCCAAAGTGGTGTGCTCCAAACCTACTACAGTTATCACAGTCCAGTTTATTGCGTTTTAAGTCTGTGATAACCATAGCAGCTAATATATATGAATATAACTGTTTTTTATTTGTTGATTTGCTGGCTGTTTGGATTGGCTCCCAAGGGGGCGGTTCAGGCAGCGGCGTGTTTTTACAAAGTCAAAGAGTTATCGAGGGCGTCTACTGAGCGGGCAAAATGGCATTCGTTACATCGCCATACAAGCCAGTAGTCAGTCCGATTTCCCATTATTTTTTTTATTTCTTTTATTTGCTGGCTGTTTGGATTGGCTCCCAAGGGGGCGGTTCAAGTAGCGGCGTGTTTTTACAAATTCCAAGAGGTATTGAGGGCTTCTACTGAGCGGGCTAAATGGCATTCGTTACATTGCCATACAAGCCAGTAGTCAGTCCAATTTACTATTTTTTTTTTCTGGGTGCTGCGTTCAACCATGTTACTTAAGCCCAAGTTTTCTGGGTTATTTGTTATTCCTATTTATTTGTGTATAATCATGCTACTTAGGCCTAAAATGTATGGATGTGTTGTTATTTCTATTTATTTGCGATTGTGTGTATAATCATGTGAATTAAGCCTAAGTAATCTGGAAGGTTGTTACTTCCATTTCTAATCGTGTTACTTAAGCCTACGTTCTCTGGGCTGTTGTCATTTGTATTTATTTGTGATTCCGTGTAGTATCTTGTTACTTAGGCCTAAGTTCTCTGGTCAGTTTTTATTTCTATTTATTCATGATTCTGTGTATAATCATGCGACTTAAGTTCTCTGGACGGTTGTTACCTCCATTTTTAATCATGTTACTTAAGCCTAAGTTATCTGGACTATTTTTATTTCTATTTATTTGTGATTCTGTGTATAATCATGTTACTTAAGCCTAAGTTGTCACAGGGCGTTGTCATTTCTATTGCATGACTTTTTAATTTCTTTTATTTATAAAGAGGTATTGAGGGCTTCTACTGAGCGGGCTAAATGGCATTCGTTACATCGCCATACAAGCCAGTAGTCAGTCCAATTTACCTTTATTTTTTTATTTCTTTTATTTGCTGGCTGTTTGGATTGGCTCTCAAGGGGGCGGTTCAGGCAGCGGCGTGTTTTTACAAAGTCAAAGAGGTATTGAGGGCTTCTACTGAGCGGGCCAAATGGCATTCGCTACATCGCCATACAAGCCAGTAGTCAGTCCAATTTACCTTTATTTTTTTTATTTCTTTTATTTGCTGGCTGTTTGGATTGGCTCTCAAGGGGGCGGTTCAGGCAGCGGCAGGTTTTTACAAAGTCAAAGAGGTATTGAGGGCTTCTACTGAGCGGGCTAAATGGCATTCGCTACATCGCCATACAAGCCAGTAGTCAGTCCAATTTACCTTTATTTTTTTTTATTTCTTTTATTTGCTGGCTGTTTGGATTGGCTCTCAAGGGGGCGGTTCAGGCAGCGGCGTGTTTTTTCAAAGTCAAAGAGGTATTGAGGGCTTCTACTGAGCGGGCTAAATGGCATTCGTTACATCGCCATACAAGCCAGTAGTCAGTCCAATTTACCTTTAGTTTTGTGTACCGTTAGGTTTAAAAAATTCATCAACATCTGATTCTTTCATTTGCGATTCTGGGTCAATCACATTCTTAAATTTTAATTTCTCTGGGTGAAGTATTATTTCTATTGTGTGACTTTTTTTTATTTCTTTTATTTGCTGGCTGTTTGGATTGGCTCTCAAGGGGGCGGTTCAGGCAGCGGCGTGTTTTTACAAAGTCAAAGAGGTATTGAGGGCTTCTACTGAGCGGGCTAAATGGCATTCGTTACATCGCCATACAAGCCAGTAGTCAGTCCAATTTACCTTTAGTTTTGTGTACCGTTAGGTTTAAAAAATTCATCAACATCTGATTCTTTCATTTGCGATTCTGGGTCAATCACATTCTTAAATTTTAATTTCTCTGGGTGAAGTATTATTTCTATTGTGTGACTTTTTTTTATGTCTTTTATTTGCTGGCTGTTTGGATTGGCTCTCAAGGGGGCGGTTCAGGCAGCGGCGTGTTTTTTCAAAGTCAAAGAGGTATTGAGGGCTTCTACTGAGCGGGCTAAATGGCATTCGCTACATCGCCATACAAGCCAGTAGTCAGTCCAATTTACCTTTAATTTTTTTTATTTATTTTATTTGCTGGCTGTTTGGATTGGCTCCCAAGGGGGCGTTTCAGGCAGCGGCAGGTTTTTACAAAGTCAAGGAGGTATTGAGGGCTTCTACTGAGCGGGCAAAATGGCATTCGTTACATCGCCATACAAGCCAGTAGTCAGTCCAATTTACCTTTATTTTTTTTTATTTCTTTTATTTGCTGGCTGTTTGGATTGGCTCCCAAGGGGGCGGTTCAGGCAGCGGCAGGTTTTTACAAAGTCAAAGAGGTATTGAGGGCATATACTGAGTGGGCAAAATGGCATACGTTACATCGCCATACATTTTATTTCTTTTATTTGCTGGCTGTTTGGATTGGCTCCCAAGGGTGCGGTTCAGGCAGCGGCGTGTTTTTACAAAGTCAAAGAGGTATTGAGGGCATATACTGAGTGGGCAAAATGGCATACGTTACATCGCCATACATTTTATTTCTTTTATTTGCTGGCTGTTTGGATTGGCTCCCAAGGGTGCGGTTCAGGCAGCGGCGTGTTTTTACAAAGTAAAAGAGGTTTTGAGGGCTTCTACTGAGCGGGCAAAATGGCATTTGTTACATCGCCATACAAGCCAGTAGTCAGTCCAATTTAACTTTGTGTTCTGTTAGGTTGACATTTCTTTGTATTTGTTGAATGTCATTTTTCTTTCTTTTTGTATATTGTTTACCCGAGTGTTTTGAGTCATTGTAAACTCGTGGTATAGTGGCACAGTTGTCTATTGGGTGGACATTGATTGACAAATGCTGTGTAAGTGTAAACAAAGTGAGATAAAAAATGAGACAGAGGGATCCCAATGCAGTTCCAGTGCAATGCAGTTCCAGAGATCCAGATGCAGACAAGGAAAAGGACAGCTGCTTGAATGAAGAAGTTGCAGCCCAAAAAGAAGAAATTGAGGTAAGTAGTAGTTTAACATAAGTATAGAGATGCACAGACATCATTGTTGGTGTTTATTCAGTCAAATGTTCATCTACATATTGTTTGGTATATAATGCCCAGAGAATTATTGTTTGTAACTCATTCAGAGAGATCTAGAATGTTTTGTAGGTTATGCTGAGTATCCTGATGTTTGTTTTATTTTTCCATAGCCACCCACAGTGAAGACGGTTACAGCGGTGCAAAGTCCGAGAGGTGGCAGTTCAAAAGAGGAAGAAATTTGGTAATGCACCACACAAAATGTCTTCACCTCTTTGTCTATTAAGGTTGTTATGCCTTTTGATAATTATTCTTAATTGCTTAAGTTAGTTGCTGAAGTTATGCCCAGTGCCTAATGATGCTTTTGTTTCCTCATGCCATGACACCCACATGAGGTAGTGCCTGACTACTCGTTATCATATGCAGAAAAACTGCGTAAAGCTAAGTACTCATTTTCTTAAACATAATACAATTGTGTTTTTTCCCTTTGGTCTGAAACATTAAAATTAATGCAGTTTTGTTTTCTATTTCTTTTTTGTAATATGACTGCCATAATCTTGAAATGGTGAGAAAAAGTCATGAGGACGAGCAGAACAAGAATGACCAGTTCCTGTGAGGGACCCATGAGGCTGGCAAGGAGAAGAACCTGGTCCATCAGAGATGACAGCTCTTCCATGTCCAGTGAAGAATCAGCTTTACACACAAGGCTTGAGGTGACACCTTACACTTTATGAAGACTACTGCATCATTACCGTTGATCAGATGTACTACTTGCCAAAGATATTTCATCAGCAACTTGTCTTTTTCCCACTAGAAATCAGAACAGGAGGGAGAATCTAGACTGACATGTCATAAGACACCAGCAGTTTCAGTAAGGGAAAGCAGTAACAACAATAATTACGCAAGTGATGCCAACAGCAGCTCTTTTGAAGTTTCTGTTTTTGCTTTTTCTTTTAGAAAATTAAAAACCAAATGAGACAGAGGCCGAATCAATGATCAGCAAAATGGGTACAGTCATAGCTTTATTGAGGGACAAGAGGATCATCAGTGAGAACCCAAGTAACAACAGCAACCTTTGAGAGAACTCGAGGGAAGAAGCGACATCCCAAGGTAAACAATACGACTGACAACTGGCATTTAATCTTTTGCCAAACTGGTGTTTTCTTAGTTCCTTACTGAATTCAAATACAGTTGAGTCACACTACAATGTAAGATTGCCAATACTGATGTTTGCTTTTGTGTGCTTTCAGGGATAGAGGAAGATGGCTGGATTCTTCCAAGATGTCCCTCTGCTGCACATCAAACCAACTGTATCCATTCTCCATAATGGTTACCTCAAAGCAAAGTCTTAACCTTTCTTGATGCTGCATACTATGTGGTTTAACATTGTGCTTATTGTAGTGTTTTCATTTGAGTGTTTTGAATATTTCCCTTTTGTTTTTTTTTTGTTTTTATAAATATAGATATAGGGAAAGTACAATACAAATACATACAAATTTAAACATATTTTTAAACAAATCATAATTTATTAACTTTTATAAATGTATAAAATGTGAAGTTATATTCTATCAAATGTTGTCAATGTATATCTTGAGTTTGTAATTTGTAGTTTTCTTGTTCAATGTGTAATATTTTTGTTATTTATTTAATTTATTTATTCCTTTGTACAAATAAACTGTGAGAGATGCTTTACTTACTCTTTCTCTGGAATTGAGTTTTATTTGTAATGGTGTAAACTGCAATTCTGGGTTCGAAATTTGTAGGCATAGCTACAGCGTGGCAAAAAAAATAAAACCTGCCACAAAGAAGGCAATCTGCAGTTTGGTTCAATTCACTTCCATTGACTTTGTGACTTACTACTGGAAACATCAGTCTCATCAGGCTGCAGATCAAAATGCAGCTTTTATAAATGTCTCTCTCAGGTTCTCTCTCTTTCCTATTGAACTGGTACAGTCTCTCTCTGAAATTGGTCAACTCTCAGGGTCTCTGTCCTTCGTCTTACAGGAAATGTCTCTGCGCGAGCATCGGCGACGAGCACAAGGCACCCATTCAAAATGTCTCGGCAGGAGAGATTTTCTAGTTATTCTTAGTTCTTCTTCCGTAAATTTTCGTCCCGCTACTCCTCCCACAGATTTTGTCGCACATACTCGAGACCTATAAAAAAACATGCGGAATTACGTCGAATGGTGTGCTATGACTTTTCTAAGAATTTCGTCCAATAATTCGCTCAAAAATCGCGGAAATGCGGCCAAAACCGACGAATGGGACTCAAGGTCTCTCGCCCTAAAGAGAGAATCGGCAAAAATGGGCGTTTTTCAGCCACTTTTTTTGTCTTTAAACACTTCTCCTAGCCACAAACGGAGTCCGACAGACATGATTTTTACATCTGGTGAAAGTAGAGTTTGTTTCCTACGCACACATGCCACTCTGACATCTCTCGGTCCAGTACTTTAGGCTGAGTCAATTTACCGAGAAATCTTTTCCGGTCTCACCTCTCCATTGACTCCAATGTTAATTTTTGGAAAAAAGTCAGAAAAGGAGAAATACGAAGAAAAATTTCTAACTCGCTCCCACGGTCTCATTTCTGAACCCTTTCTCGCCAAAACATATCTGTACGTCCGTGGAAGTCTTGGGATTCTCAAAATGTTTTCATTTCTTAGATAGGACCTATAGTTTTTGAGTTACAAGCATTTGTTTGAAGAGTGGCGCTAGAGCAGCACACTCTAACTTTTGAATGGACTTCAATGGCAAGGGCCAAAAAAGATTCCTGATGAGAAAACTAAATTTCTAAATCGCTCTTACGGTCTCATTTCTTCACTCTTATTAAATATAAACATATGTGGACGTCGGCCAAAGTCTTGTGATTCTCACAATGTGTTCATTTCTCAGATACGACTTATAGATTTTGAGTTAGAAGCTTTTGTTTGAGGGTTGGTCTGAAACCAGTTTTTGTCTCCAAAGTGTGCGCGCAGCAGGTGTTCCTCATCTAATGAGTGAGTAACCATAGCAACCCCATAGACTGTCAGAGGTCAAGTCTCCTCTATAAATTTACTAGATTCAAAGTTTTTGCCACCATCCGCTTTGGCCCAGTGGTTAAGGCACTCGGATCATGTGACGTAAGTCTGGGTTCGAATCCGGGTGAGGGTGGTGGTTTTTGCTAATTTTTGGAGCATTTAAATAAAAGTAAAAATAAGCCCCCCCACCCCCCCCATAGTAACTGGATATTACCAGGAACATGTAATGGGCCTTTATTTTGAAAATAAGCCCCCCCCCATTATAACAGAATGTTACTAGGAAGTCTATACAGAACCTTTATTTTGAATATAAAAATAAACAACCCTCCCCCATTGTAATAGAATGTTATCAGGAAGTCTGTACAAAGCCTTTATTTTGAAAATAAGCCCCCCCACCCCCCATATTACAAAGAAACATGTACAGAGCTTATGTTTGAGTGTATAAATAAGCCCCCCCATCCCCCCCCATAGTAACTGGATATTACCAGGAACATGTACCAATCCTTTATTTTGAAAATAAGCCCCCCCAATAGTAACTGGATGTTACCAGGAAGTCTGTACAGAGCCTTTATTTTGAAAATAAGCCCCCCCATAGTAATAGAATGCTACCAGGAAAGCTGTACAGAGCCTGGTTTTTCAAAATAAAACCCCCAGATGGTTACAGGATGTCCCCAGGGAGCTGGAAAAATAGTAGATTTTCAAAATAAAACTCCCAAATAGTTACAGGATGTTCCTAGGAAGAGTAAAACAAGCTAGAATTTCAAAATACAATCCCCAGATTGTTAAGGAATGTTTCTAAGAAGCCTAAAAAAAGCTAGACTTTCAAAATAAAATGCCCAAATAATTACAGAATGCTCCCAGGGAGCCGGAAAAAGAGTGGATTTTCAAAATAAAACCCCCAAATAGTAACAGAATGTTCCCAGGACGCCTGTGAGATGCTGGATTTTCAAAATAAAAACCCCAAATAGTTACAAAATATTCCCAGGAAGTCTAAAAGATGCTGTACCTTCAAAATAAAACGCCCAAATAGTTACAGAATATTCCGAGGAAGCCTAAAAGACACTGGATTTTCAAAATAAAACCCCCAAATAGTTACAGGATGTCCCTAGGAAGTCTAAAAAACGCTGGACCTTCAAAATAAAATGTCCAAATAGTTACAGAATATTCAGAGGAAGCCTAAAAGATGCTAGATTTTCAAAATAAAATCCCCAGATGGTCAAGGGATGTTCCTAAGAAGCCCAAAAAAGTCTGGACATTCAAAATAAAAACCCCAGATAGTTGCGGGATGTTGTCAGGATGCTTGAAGGAGTCTGGATTTTCGAAATAAAATCCACAAATAGTTACAGAATGTTCCCAGGAAGCCTGAAAGTGGCTGAATTTTTAAGATTAAATGCCATGGATGGTGATCAGACCTTATAACATGGTTTCTCTCTGTCTCTGAAATTGGTAAAGTCTCTCAGTCACCACTCTGGATCATGTGATCAAAATGCAGCTTTTATACATGTCTTTATCTCTCACTGTCTCACTCTCTCTCCCAGGGTCTCTCTCCTTCCTCTCGAACTGTTACAGTCTCTCTCTCTCTCTGAAATTGGTCGACTCTCAGGGTCTCTGTCCTTTGTCTTAAAGGAAATGTCTCTGTGTTCGAAGCAACGCCGGCATCGACGAGCGCAAGGCACCCATTCAAAATGTCTCGGCAGGAGAGATTTTCTAGTTTTTCTTAGTTCTTCTTCCGTAAATTTTCGTCCCGCTACTCCTCCCACAGATTTCGTCGCACATACTCGAGACCTATAAAAATACATGCGGAAATACGTCGAATCCTGTGCTATGACTTTTCTAAGAATTTCGTCCAATAATTCGCTCAAAAATCGCGAAAATGCGGCCAAAACCGACGAATGGGACTCAAGGTCTCTCGCCCTAAAGAGAGAATCGGCAAAAACGGGCGTTTTTCAGCCACTTTTTCTCTGTTTAAACACTTCTCCTAGCCACAAACGGAGTCCGACAGACATGATTTTCACATCAGGTGAAAATAGAGATTGTTTCCTACGCACACATGCCACTCTGACATCTGTCGGTTCAGTAGTTTAGGCTTGAAAATTTTTTTGAAAAATCTTTTCCGGTCTCACCTCTCCATTGACTCCCATGTTAATTTTGGGAAAAAAAGTCAGAAAAGGAGAAATACGAAGAAAAATTTCTAACTCGCTCCCACGGTCTCATTTCTGAACTTTCTCCCGCCAAAACATATCTGTACGTTCGTGGAAGTCTTGGGATTCTCACAATGTTTTCATTTCTTAGATAGGACCTATAGTTTTTGAGTTACAAGCATTTGTTTGAAGAGTGGCGCTAGAGCAGCACCCTCTAACTTTTGAATTGACTTCAATGGCAAGGGCCAAAAAAGATTCCTGATGAGAAAACTTAATTTCTAAATCGCTCTTACGGTCTCATTTCTTAACTCTTATTAAATATAAACATATGTGGACGTCGGCCAAAGTCTTGTGATTCTCACAATGTGTTCATTTCTCAGATACGACTTATAGATTTTGAGTTAGAAGCTTTTGTTTGAGGGTTGGTCTGAAACCAGTTTTTGTCTCCAAAGTGTGCGCGCAGCAGGTGTTCCTCATCTAATCAGTGAGTAACCATAGCAACCCCATAGACTGTCAGAGGTCAAGTCTCCTCTATAAATTTACTAGATTCAAAGTTTTTGCCACCATCCGCTTTGGCCCAGTGGTTAAGGCACTCGGATCATGTGACGTGAGTCTGGGTTCGAATCCGGGTGAGGGTGGTGGTTTTTGCTAAATTTTGGAGCATATAAATAAAAGTAAAAATAAGCACCCCCACCCCCCCCATAGTAACTGGATATTACCAGGAACATGTAATGGGCCTTTATTTTGAAAATAAGCCCCCCCCCCATTATAATAGAATGTTACTAGGAAGTCTTTTCAGAGCCTTTATTTTGAATATAAAAATAAACAACCCTCCCCCATTGTAATAGAATGTTATCAGGAAGTCTGTACAAAGCCTTTATTTTGAAAATAAGCCCCCCCATAGTAATAGAATGCTAACAGGAAAGCTGTACAGAGCCTGGTTTTTGAAAATAAAACCCCCAGATGGTTACAGGATGTTCCCAGTGAGACGGAAAAAGAGTGGATTTTCAAAATAAAACTCCCAAATAGTTAGAAGCCCCATGCAATGCATTGGCACTTATATTATTATTGCTCGAACTTTCGGGTTTATTATTCTTCGTTCTTCTTCCGCCGTTTTTTTGTCCTGCTACTCCTCCCACAGATTTCGTCGCACATACTCGAGACCTATAAAAATACATGCGGAAATACGTCGAATCGTGTGCTATGACTTTTCTAAGAATTTCGTCCAATAATTCGCTCAAAAATCGCGAAAACGTGGCCGAAATCGACGAATGGGACTCAAGGTCTCTCGCCCTAAAGAGAGAATCGGCCAAAACGGGCGTTTTTCAGCCACTTTTTCTCTGTTTAAACACTTCTCCTAACCACAAACGGAGTCCGACAGACATGATTTTCACATCAGGTGAAAATAGAGATTGTTTCCTACGCACACATGCCACTCTGACATCTGTCGGTTCATTAGTTTAGGCTTGAACATTTTTTTGAAAAATCTTTTCCGGTCTCACCTCTCCATTGACTCCCATGTTAATTTTGGGAAAAAAAGTCAGAAAGGAGAAATACAGGAAAAAATTTCTAACTCGCTCCCACGGTCTCATTTCTGAACCGTTTCTCGCCAAAACATATCTGTACGTTCGTGGAAGTCTTGGGATTCTCAAAATGTTTTCATTTCTTAGATAGGACTAATAGTTTTTGAGTTACAAGCATTTGTTTGAAGAGTGGCGCTAGAGCAGCACACTCTAACTTTTGAATGGACTTCAATGGCAAGGGCCAAAAAAGATTCCTGATGAGAAAACTAAATTTCTAAATCGCTCTTACGGTCTCATTTCTTAACTCTTATGAAATAAAAACATATGTGGACGTCGGCCAAAGTCTTGTGATTCTCACAATGTGTTTATTTTTCAGATACGACTCATAGATTTTGAGTTAGAAGCTTTAGTTTGAGGGTTGGTCTGAACCCAGTTTTTGTCTCCAAAGTGTGCGCGCAGCAGGTGTTCCTCATCTAATCAGTGAGTAACCATAGCAACCCCATAGACTGTCAGAGGTCAAGTCTCCTCTATAAATTTACTAGATTCAAAGTTTTTGCCACCATCCGCTTTGGCCCAGTGGTTAAGGCACTCGGATCATGTGACGTGAGTCTGGGTTCGAATCCGGGTGAGGGTGGTGGTTTTTGCTAAATTTTGGAGCATATAAATAAAAGTAAAAATAAGCCCCCCCATAGTAACTGGATATTACCAGGAACATGTAATGGGCCTTTATTTTGAAAATAAGCCCCCCCCCCATTATAATAGAATGTTACCAGCAAACATGTAATGAGCCTTTATTTTGAATATAAAAATAAACAACCCTCCCCCATTGTAATAGAATGTCACAAGGAAGACTGTACAAAGCCTTTATTTTGAAAATAAGCCCCCCCCCACCCCCCCATATTACAATGAAACATGTACAGAGCCTATGTTTGAGTGTATAAATAAGCCCCCCCATCCCCCCAATAGTAACTGGATATTACCAGGAAACATGTAATGAGCCTTTATTTTGAAAATAGCCCCCCCCCATTGTAATAGAATGTTACCAGGAAGTCTGTACAGAGCCTTTATTTTGAAAATAAGCCCCCCCCATAGTAATAGAATGTTACTAGGAAACATGTAATGAGCCTGGTTTTTCAAAATAAAACCCCCAGATGGTTACAGGATGTTCCCAGGGAGCTGGAAAAATAGTGGATTTTCAAAATAAAACTCCCAAATAGTTACAGGATGTTCCTAGGAAGAGTAAAAAAAGCTAGAATTTCAAAATTAAATCCCCAGATTTTTAAGGAATGTTTCTAAGAAGCCTAAAAAAAGCTGGACTTTCAAAATAACCCCCCCAGATGGTTACAGGATGGTCCCAGGGAGCCGGAAAAAGAGTGGACTTTCAAAATAAAACTCCCAAATAGTTACAGAATGTTCAGAAGAAGCCTAAAAGATGCTGGATTTTCAAAATAAAACCCCCAAATAGTTACAGAATGTTTCCAGGAAGCCTGAAAGACACTGGATTTTCGAAATAAAACCACCAGATGGTTACAGGATGTTCCCAGGGAGCCGGAAAAAGAGTGGACTTTCAAAATAAAACTCCCAAATAGTTACAGAATGTTCCCAGGAAGAGTAAAAAAAGCTAGAATTTCAAAATTAAATCCCCAGATTGTTAAGGAATGTTTCTAAGAAGCCTAAAAAAAGCTGGACTTTCAAAATAAACCCCCCAGATGGTTACAGGATGGTCCCAGGGAGCCGGAAAAAGAGTGGACTTTCAAAATAAAACTCCCAAATAGTTACAGGATGTTCCTAGGAAGAGTAAAAAAAAGCTAGAATTTCAAAATAAAATCCCCAGATTGTTAAGGAATGTTTCTAAGAAGCCTAAAAAAAGCTTGAATTTCAAAATAAAATGCCCAAATAGTTACAGGATGTTCCCAGGGAGCCGGAAAAAGAGTGGACTTTCAAAATAAAACTCCCAAATAGTTACAGAATGTTTCCAGGAAGCCTGAAAGATGCTGGATTTTCAAAATAAAAACCCCAAATAGTTACAAAATATTCTCAGGAAGTCTAAAAGATGCTGTACCTTCAAAATAAAACGCCCAAATAGTTACAGAATATTCCCAGGAAGCCTGAAAGACGCTGGATTTTCAAAATAAAAACCCCAAATAGTTACAGAATGTTTCCAGGAAGCCTGAAAGACACTGGATTTTCAAAATAAAACTCCCAAATAGTTACAGAATGTTCCCAGGAAGCCTAAGAGATGCTGGATTTTCAAAATAAAATCCCCAGATGGTTAAGGGATGTTCCTAAGAAGCCCAAAAAAGTCTGGACTTTCAAAATAAAAACCCCAGATAGTTGCGGGATGTTGTCAGGATGCTTGAAGGAGTCTGGATTTTCGAAATAAAATCCACAAATAGTTACAGAATGTTCCCAGGAAGCCTGAAAGTGGCTGAATTTTTAAGATTAAATGCCATGGATGGTGATCAGACCTTATAACATGGTTTCTCTCTGTCTCTGAAATTGGTAAAGTCTCTCAGTCACCACTCTGGATCATGTGATCAAAATGCAGCTTTTATACATGTCTTTATCTCTCACTGTCTCACTCTCTCTCCCAGGGTCTCTCTCCTTCCTCTCGAACTATTACAGTCTCTCTCTCTCTCTCTGAAATTGGTCAACTCTCAGGGTCTCTGTCCTTCGTCTTAAAGGAAATGTCTCTCTGTACGCGAGCATCGGCGACGAGCACAAGGCACCCATTCAAAATGTCTCGGCAGGAGAGATTTTCTAGTTTTTATTCTTATTCTTCTTCCGTAAATTTTCGTCCGCCTACTCCTCCCAGAGATTTCATCGCACATACTCGAGACCTATAAAAAAACATGCGGAAATACGTCGAATCCTGTGCTATGACTTTTCTAAGGATTTCGTCCGATATTTCGCTCAAAAATCGCGAAAACGCGTCATTTTCAAATGAATGGGAGTCAAGGTCTCTCGCCCCCCAAAACGAGAGTGTAGACGATCGGATTTTCAGCCACATTTTTTGTCTTTAAATACTTCTCCTAGCCACAAACGGAGTCCGACAGACATGATTTTTACATCTGGTGAAAGTAGAGTTTGTTTCCTACGCACACGTGCCACTCTGACATCTCTCGGTCCAGTAGTTTAGGCTGAGTCAATTTACCGAGAAAAGTTTTCCGGTCTCACCTCTCCATTGACTCCCATGTTAATTTTGGGAAAAAAAGTCAGAAAGGAGAAATACAGAAAAAAATTTCTAACTCGCTCTTACGGTCTCATTTCTTAACTCTCAGCAATAAAAAAGAGATCTGTATGTTCGGGGAAGTCTTGGGATTCTCACGGTGTGTTCATTTCACAGATAGGACTTATAGTTTTTGAGTTACAAGCTTTTGTTTGAAGAGTGGCGCTAGAGCACAGAGCTCGCTGTTCCCCATTGGATTTAATGTAAAGTTGAAGAGAAGATTTTGGAGGGAAAAAACTAAATTTCTAAATCGCTCTTACGGTCTCATTTCTTAACTAACTTGACGTCGGCCAAAGTCTTGTGATTCTCACAATGTGTTCATTTCTCAGATACGACTTATAGATTTTGAGTTAGAAGCTTTTGTTTGAGGGTTGGTCTGAAACCAGTTTTTGTCTCCAAAGTGTGCGCGCAGCAGGTGTTCCTCATCTAATCAGTGAGTAACCATAGCAACCCCATAGACTGTCAGAGGTCAAGTCTCCTCTATAAATTTACTAGATTCAAAGTTTTTGCCACCATCCGCTTTGGCCCAGTGGTTAAGGCACTCGGATCATGTGACGTGAGTCTGGGTTCGAATCCGGGTGAGGGTGGTGGTTTTTGCTAAATTTTGGAGCATATAAATAAAAGTAAAAATAAGCCCCCCCACCCCCTCATAGTAACTGGATGTTACCAGGAACATGTAATGGGCCTTTATTTTGAAAATAAGCCCCCCCCCCCCCATTATAATAGAATGTTACCAGCAAACATGTAATGAGCCTTTATTTTGAATATAAAAATAAACAACCCTCCCCCATTGTAATAGAATGTTATCAGGAAGTCTGTACAAAGCCTTTATTTTGAAAATAAGCCCCCCCATAGTAATAGAACGTTACTAGGAAACATGTAATGAGCCTGGTTTTTCAAAATAAAACCCCCAGATGGTTACAGGATGTTCCCAGTGAGACGGAAAAAGAGTGGATTTTCAAAATAAAACTCCCAAATAGTTACAGGATGTTCCTAGGAAGCGAAAAAAAAAGCTCGATTTTCAAAATACAACCCCCAAATTGTTAAGGAATGTTTCTAAGAAGCCTAAAAAAAGCGGGACTTTCAAAATAAAATGCCCAAATAGTTACAGAATGTTCCCAGGGAGCCGGAAAAAGAGTGGACTTTCAAAATAAAACTCCCAAATAGTTACAGAATGTTCCCAGGAAGCCTGAAAGACGCTGGATTTTCAAAATAAAACCCCCAGATGGTTACAGGATGTTCCCCGGGAGCCAGAAAAAGAGTGGACTTTCAAAATAAAACTCCCAAATAGTAAGAGAATGTTCCCAGGAAGCCTGAAAGACGCTGGATTTTCAAAATAAAACCTCCAAATAGTTACAGAATGTTTCCAGGAATCCTGAAAGACACTGGATTTTCAAAATAAAACCCCCAAATAGTTACAGGATGTTCCCAGGGAGCCGGAAAAAGAGTGGACTTTCAAAATAAAACTCCCAAATAGTTACAGAATGTTCCCAGGAAGCCTGAAAGACACTGGATTTTCAAAATAAAACCCCCAAATAGTTACAGAATGTTTCCAGGAAGCCTGAAAGACACTGAATTTTCTAAATAAAATCCCCCAATAGTTACAGGATGTTCCGGAGAAGCCTGAAGGAGGGGGAATTTTAAAAATTAAATGCCATGGATGGTGATAAGACCTTACATCATGGTTTCTCTCTGTCTCTCTGAAATTGGTCTCTCACTGACCTGGATCATGTATGTTTACAAAATCAAGCAGCTTTTGGTAATGTCTTTCGCTCTCACCATCTCTCTCTCTCTCTCTCTCCCACAAAAACGTAATGTCTCTCTGAAATTGGATTTCACGTAAACCTGGATAATATGTGTCTCTCTGTCCTTCGTCTTAAAGGAAATGTCTCTGTGTTCGAAGCAACGCCGGCATCGACGAGCACAAGGCACCCATTCAAAATGTCTCGGCAGGAGAGATTTTCTAGTTATGGGTGCCTTGCCAGCTGGGGGCTCTGCCCCCAGCTGGCAATGCATTGCATGGGGCTTTGCCCCATGCAATGCATTGGCACTTATATTATTATTCCTCGAACATTTTGCGTTTATTTTTCTTAGTTCTTCTTCCGTAAATTTTCGTCCCGCTACTCCTCCCACAGATTTCGTCGCACATACTCGAGACCTATAAAAAAACATGCGGAAATACGTCGAATCGTGTGCTATGACTTTTCTAAGAATTTCGTCCAATAATTCGCTCAAAAATCGCGAAAACGCGGCCAAAACCGACGAATGGGACTCAAGG
Source organism: Paralichthys olivaceus (assembly GCF_024713975.1). Taxonomy (NCBI): domain Eukaryota; kingdom Metazoa; phylum Chordata; class Actinopteri; order Pleuronectiformes; family Paralichthyidae; genus Paralichthys; species Paralichthys olivaceus. The sequence continues at coordinate 26,143,447 of NC_091097.1, read as the reverse complement.
TCTCTCGCCCTAAAGAGAGAATCGGCCAAAACGGGCGTTTTTCAGCCACTTTTTTTGTCTTTAAACACTTCTCCTAGCCACAAACGGAGTCCGACAGACATGATTTTTACATCTGGTGAAAGTAGAGTTTGTTTCCTACGCACACATGCCACTCTGACATCTCTCGGTCCAGTAGTTTAGGCTGAGTCAATTTACCGAGAAATCTTTTCCGGTCTCACCTCTCCATTGACTCCCATGTTAATTTTTGGAAAAAAGTCCGAAAAGGAGAAATACGAAGAAAAATTTCTAACTCGCTCCCACGGTCTCATTTCTGAACCCTTTCTCGCCAAAACATATCTGTACGTTCGTGGAAGTCTTGGGATTCTCACAATGTTTTCATTTTTCAGATAGGACCTATAGTTTTTGAGTTACAAGCATTTGTTTGAAGAGTGGCGCTAGAGCAGCGCCCTCTACCGTTTTCATTGACTTCAATGGAGATCACCAAAAAAGATTCCTGATGAGAAAACTAAATTTCTAAATCGCTCTTACGGTCTCATTTCTTAACTCTTATTAAATATAAACATATGTGGACGTCGGCCAAAGTCTTGTGATTCTCACAATGTGTTCATTTCTCAGATACGACTTATAGATTTTGAGTTAGAAGCTTTTGTTTGAGGGGTGGTGTGAAACCAGTTTTTGTCTCCAAAGTGTGCGCGCAGCAGGTGTTCCTTATCTAATCAGTGAGTTACCATAGCAACCCCATAGACTGTCAGAGGTCAAGTCTCCTCTATAAATTTACTAGATTCAAAGATTTTGCCACCATCCGCTTTGGCCCAGTGGTTAAGGCACTCGGATCATGTGACGTGAGTCTGGGTTCGAATCCGGGTGAGGGTGGTGGTTTTTGTTAAATTTTGGAGCATATAAATAAAAGTAAAAATAAGCCCCCCCACCCCCCCATAGTAACTGGATATTACCAGGAAACAGGTAATGAGCCTTTATTTTGAAAATAAGCCCCCCACCCATTGTAATAGAATGTTACCAGCAAACATGTAATGAGCCTTTATTTTGAATATAAAAATAAACAACCCTCCCCCATTGTAATAGAATGTTACCAGGAAGTCTGTACAGAGCCTTTATTTTGAAAATAAGCCCCCCTACCCCTCCATATTACAAGGAAACATATACAGAGCCTATGTTTAAGCGTATGAATAAGCCCCCACACCCCCCCCCCCATAGTAACTAGATATTACCAGAAAACATGTAATGAGCCTTTATTTTGGAAATAAGCCCCCCCGATTCTAATAGAATGTTACCAGGAAACATCTAATGAGCCTTTATTTTGAAAATAAGCCCCCCCCCCATAGTAATAGAATGTTACTAGGAAACATGTAATGAGCCTGGTTTTTCAAAATAAAACCCCCAGATGGTTACAGGATGTTCCTAGGAAGAGTAAAAAAAAGCTAGAATTTCAAAATAAAATCCCCAGATTGTTAAGGAATGTTTCTAAGAGGCCTAAAAAAAGCTGGACTTTCAAAATAAAATGCCCAAATAGTTACAGGATGTTACCAGGGAGCCGGAAAAAGAGTGGACTTTCAAAATAAAACTCCCAAATAGTTACAGAATGTTCCCAGGAAGCCTGAAAGACGCTGGATTTTCAAAATAAAACCCCCAAATAGTTAAGGAATGTTTCCAGGAAGCCTGAAAGACACTGGATTTTCAAAATAAAACCCCCAAATAGTTACAGAATATTCAGAGGAAGCCTAAAAGACACTGGATTTTCAAAATAAAACCCCCAGATGGTTACAGGATGTTCCCAGGGAGCCGGAAAAAGAGTGGACTTTCAAAATAAAACTCCCAAATAGTTACAGAATGTTCCCAGGAAGCCTGAAAGACGCTGGATTTTCAAAACAAAACCCCCAAATAGTTACAGGATGTTCCCAGGAAGCCTGAAGGAGGCTGAATTTTTAAAATGAAATCCCATGGATGGTGATTAGACCTTATAACATGGTTTCTCTCTGTCTCTGAAATTGGTCAAGTCTCTCAGTCACCACTCTGGATCATGTGATCAAAATGCAGCTTTTATACGTGTCTTTCTCTCTCACTGTCTCACTCTCTCTCCCAGGGTCTCTCTCCTTTCTCTCAAACTGTTACAGTCTCTCTCTCTCTGAAATTGGTCAACTCACAGGGTCTCTGTCCTTCGTCTTAAAGGAAATGTCTCTGTGTACGCGAGCATCGGCGACGAGCACAAGGCACCCATTCAAAATGTCTCGGCAGGAGAGATTTTCTAGTTCTTATTTCTTCTTCCGTAAATTTTCGTCCCGCTACTCCTCCCACAGATTTCGTCGCACATACTCGAGACCTATAAAAAAACATGCGGAAATACGTCGAATCCTGTGCTATGACTTTTCTAAGAATTTCGTCCAATAATTCGCTCAAAAATCGCGAAAACGCGGCCAAAACCGACGAATGGGACTCAAGGTCTCTCGCCCTAAAGAGAGAATCGGCCAAAACGGGCGTTTTTCAGCCACTTTTTTTGTCTTTAAACACTTCTCCTAGCCACAAACGGAGTCCGACAGACATGATTTTTACATCTGGTGAAAGTAGAGTTTGTTTCCTACGCACACATGCCACTCTGACATCTCTCGGTCCAGTAGTTTAGGCTGAGTCAATTTACCGAGAAATCTTTTCCGGTCTCACCTCTCCATTGACTCCAATGTTAATTTTTGGAAAAAAGTCCGAAAAGGAGAAATACCAAGAAAAATTTCTAACTCGCTCCCACGGTCTCATTTCTGAACCCTTTCTCGCCAAAACATATCTGTACGTTCGTGGAAGTCTTGGGATTCTCAAAATGTTTTCATTTCTTAGATAGGACCTATAGTTTTTGAGTTACAAGCATTTGTTTGAAGAGTGGCGCTAGAGCAGCGCCCTCTAACTTTTGAATGGACTTCAATGGAGATCTCCAAAAAAGATTCCTGATGAGAAAACTAAATTTCTAAATCGCTCTTACGGTCTCATTTCTTAACTCTTATGAAATAAAAACATATGTGGACGTCGGCCAAAGTCTTGTGATTCTCACAATGTGTTCATTTCTCAGATACGACTTATAGATTTTGAGTTAGAAGCTTTTGTTTGAGGGTTGGTCTGAAACCAGTTTTTGTCTCCAAAGTGTGCGCGCAGCAGGTGCTCCTCATCTAATCAGTGAGTAACCATAGCAACCCCATAGACTGTCAGAGGTCAAGTCTCCTCTATAAATTTACTAGATTCAAAGTTTTTGCCACCATCCGCTTTGGCCCAGTGGTTAAGGCACTTGGATCATGTGACGTAAGTCTGGGTTCGAATCCGGGTGAGGGTGGTGGTTTTTGCTAATTTTTGGAGCATATGAATAAAAGTAAAAATAAGCCCCCCTACCCCCCCATAGTAACTAGATATTACCAGGAACATGTAATGGGCCTTTATTTTGAAAATAAGCCCCCCGCCCATTATAACAGAATGTCACTAGGAAGTCTATACAGAGCCAATATTTTGAATATAAAAATAAACAACCCTCCCCCATTGTAATAGAATGTTATCAGGAAGTCTGTACAAAGCCTTTATTTTGAAAATAAGCCCCCCCACCCCCCCATATTACAAGGAAACATGTACAGAGCCTATGTTTGAGTGTATAAATAAGCCCCCCCATAGTAACTGGATATTACCAGGAAACAGGTAATGAGCCTTTATTTTGAAAATAAGCCCCCCCAATAGTAACTGGATATTACCTGGAAGTCTGTACAAAGCCTTTATTTTGGAAATAAGTGCCCCCATAGTAATAGAATGTTACTAGGAAACATGTAATGAGCCTGGTTTTCCAAAATAAAACCCCAAGATGGTTACAGGATGTTCCCAGTTAGACGGAAAAAGAGTGGATTTTCAAAATAAAACTCCCAAATAGTTACAGGATGTTCCTAGGAAGAGTAAAAAAAAGCTAGAATTTCAAAATAAAATCCCCAGATTGTTAAGGAATGTTTCTAAGACGCCTAAAAAAAGCTGGATTTTCAAAATAAAACTCCCAAATAGTTACAGAATGTTCCCAGGAAGCCTGAAAGATGCTGGATTTTCAAAATAAAACCCCCAAATAGTTACAGAATGTTTCCAGGAAGCCTGAAAGACACTGGATTTTCAAAATAAAACTCCCAAATAGTTACAGAATGTTTCCAGGAAGCCTGAAAGACACTGAACTTTCAAAATAAAATTCCCAAATAGTTACAGAATGTTCCGAGGAAGCCTGAAAGACGCTGGATTTTCAAAATAAAACCCCCAAATAGTTACAGAATGTTGCCAGGAAGCCTAAAAGACACTGGTATTTCAAAATAAAAGACCTGGATGGGGACAAGACCTTACCAGGAAGCCCGAAGGAGACTGGATTTTCAAAATAAAAACACCAATTATTTACAAAATGTTCCCAGGAAGCCTGAAAGATGCTAGATTTTCCAAATAAAAACCCCAAATAGTTACAGGATGTTCAGAAGAAGCCTGAAGGAGGGGGAATTTGGATGGTGATAAGACCTTACATCATGGTTTCTCTCTGTCTCTCTGAAATTGGTCAAGTCTGTCACTGACCTGGATCATGTATGTTTATAAAATCAAGCAGCTTTTGGAAATGTCTTTCGCTCTCACCGTCTCTCTCTCTCTCTCTCTCTCTCTTTTAAACGTTATGTGTCTCTAAAATTGGATTTCATGTACACCTGGATAATATGTGTCTCTGTACGCGAGCATCGGCGACGAGCACAAGGCACCCATTCAAAATGTCTCGGCAGGAGAGATTTTCTAGTTATGGGTGCCTTGCCAGCTGGGGGCTCCGCCCCCAGCTGGCAATGCATTGCATGGGGCTTCGCCCCATGCAATGCATTGGCACTTATATTATTATTCCTCGAACATTCCAGGTTTATTATTCTTAGTTCTTCTTCCGTAAATTTTCGTCCCGCTACTCCTCCCACAGATTTTGTCGCACATACTCGAGACCTATAAAAAAACATGCGGAATTACGTCGAATGGTGTGCTATGACTTTTCTAAGAATTTCGTCCAATAATTCGCTCAAAAATCACGGAAACGCGGCCAAAACCGACGAATGGGACTCAAGGTCTCTCGCCCTAAAGAGAGAATCGGCAAAAATGGGCGTTTTTCAGCCACTTTTTTTGTCTTTAAACACTTCTCCTAGCCACAAACGGAGTCCGACAGACATGATTTTTACATCTGGTGAAAGTAGAGTTTGTTTCCTACGCACACATGCCACTCTGACATCTCTTGGTCCAGTAGTTTAGGCTGAGTCAATTTACCGAGAAATCTTTTCCGGTCTCACCTCTCCATTGACTCCCATGTTAATTTTTGGAAAAAAGTCTGAAAAGGAGAAATACGAAGAAAAATTTCTAACTCGCTCCCACGGTCTCATTTCTGAACTTTCTCCCGCCAAAACATATCTGTACGTTCGTGGAAGTCTTGGGATTCTCAAAATGTTTTCATTTCTTAGATAGGACCTATAGTTTTTGAGTTACAAGCATTTGTTTGAAGAGTGGCGCTAGAGCAGCGCCCTCTAACTTTTGAATGGACTTCAATGGAGATCACCAAAAAAGATTCCTGATGAGAAAACTAAATTTCTAAATCGCTCTTACGGTCTCATTTCTTAACTCTTATTAAATATAAACATATGTGGACGTCGGCCAAAGTCTTGTGATTCTCACAATGTGTTTATTTCTCAGATACGACTTATAGATTTTGAGTTAGAAGCTTTTGTTTGAGGGTTGGTCTGAAACCAGTTTTTGTCTCCAAAGTGTGCGCGCAGCAGGTGTTCCTCATCTAATCAGTGAGTAACCATAGCAACCCCATAGACTGTCAGAGGTCAAGTCTCCTCTATAAATTTACTAGATTCAAAGTTTTTGCCACCATCCGCTTTGGCCCAGTGGTTAAGGCACTCGGATCATGTGACGTAAGTCTGGGTTCGAATCCGGGTGAGGGTGGTGGTTTTTGCTAAATTTTTTAACATATAAATAAAAGTAAAAATAAGCCCCCCCACCCCCCTATAGTAACTGGATATTACCAGGAACATGTAATGAGCCTTTATTTTGAAAATAAGCCCCCCCCCCATTATAATTGAATGTTACCAGCAAACATGTAATGAGCCTTTATTTTGAATATAAAAATAAACAACCCTCCCCCATTGTAATAGAATGTTATCAGGAAGTCTGTACAAAGCCTTAATTTTGAAAATAAGCCCCCCCACCCCCCATATTACAAAGAAACATGTACAGAGCTTATGTTTGAGTGTATAAATAAGCCCCCCCATCCCCCCCCATAGTAACTGGATATTACCAGGAAACATGTAATGAGCCTTTATTTTGAAAATAGCCCCCCCCATTGTAATAGAATGTTACCAGGAAGTCTGTACATGGCCTTTATTTTGAAATAAGCCCCCCCATAGTAATAGAATGCTACCAGGAAAGCTGTACAGAGCCTGGTTTTTCAAAATAAAACCCCCAGATGGTTACAGGATGTTCCCAGGGAGCTGGAAAAATAGTGGATTTTCAAAATAAAACTCCCAAATAGTTACAGGATGTTCCTAGGAACAGTAAAAAAAAGCTAGAATTTCAAAATAAAATCCCCAAATTGTTAAGGAATGTTTCTAAGAAGCCTAAAAAAAGCTGGACTTTCAAAATAAAATGTCCAAATAGTTACAGGATGTTCCCAGGGAGCCTGGAAAAAACGTGGACTTTCAAAATAAAACTCCCAAATAGTTACAGAATGTTCCCAGGAAGCCTGAAAGACGCTGGATTTTCAAAATAAACCCCCCAAATAGTTACAAAATGTTTTCAGGAAGCCTGAAAGACACTGGATTTTCAAAATAAAACCCCCAGATGGTTACAGGATGTTCCCAGGGAGCCGGAAAAAGAGTGGACTTTCAAAATAAAACTCCCAAATAGTAACAGAATGTTTCCAGGAAGCCTAAAAGATGCTGGTATTTCAAAATAAAAGTCCTGGATGATGACAAGACCTTACCAGGAAGCCCAAAGGAGTCTGGATTTTCAAAATAAAAACCCCAGTTATTTACAAAATGTTCCCAGGATGCCTGAAAGATACTAGATTTTCAAAATAATACCCCCAAATAGTTACAGGATGTTCACAGGAAGACTGAAGGAGGCTGAATTTTAAAATTTAAATGCCATGGATGGTGATAAGACCTTAAAACATGGTTTCTCTCTGTCTCTCTGAAATTGGTCAAGTCTCTCACCAACCTGGATCATGCATGTTTATAAAATCAAGCAGCTTTTGGAAATGTCTTTCGCTCTCATCGTCTCTCTCTCTCTCTCTCCCACCAAAACGTAATGTCTCTCTGAAATTGGATTTCATGTAAACCTGGATAATATGCGTCTCTGTGTTCGAAGCAACGCCGGCATCGACGAGCACAAGGCACCCATTCAAAATGTCTCGGCAGGAGAGATTTTCTAGTTATTCTTATTTCTTCTTCCCAAAATTTCGTCCCGCTACTCCTCCCACAGATTTCATCGCACATACTCGAGACCTATAAAATACGATGTGGAATTACGTCGAATCCTGTGCTATGACTTTTCTAAGAATTTCGTCCAGTAGTTCGCTCAAAAATCGCGAAAACGTGGCCAAAATCGACGAATGGGACTAAAGCTCACTTTCTCAAAAGAGCGAGTGGCCAAAAACGGGCGTTTTTCAGCCACTTTTTTTGTCTTTAAACACTTCTCCTAGCCACAAACGGAGTCCGACAGACATGATTTTTACATCTGGTGAAAGTAGAGTTTGTTTCCTACGCACACATGCCACTCTGACATCTGTCGGTCCAGTAGTTTAGGCTGAGTCAATTTACCGAGAAATCTTTTCCGGTCTCACCTCTCCATTGACTCCCATGTTAATTTTGGGGAAAAAGTCTGAAATGGAGAAATACGAAGAAAAATTTCTAACTCGCTCCCACGGTCTCATTTCTGAACTCTCTCCCGCCAAAACATATCTGTACGTTCAGGGAAGTCTTGGGATTCTCACAATGTTTTCATTTCTTAGATAGGACCTATAGTTTTCGAGTTACAAGCATTTGTTTGAAGAGTGGCGCTAGAGCAGCGCCCTCTAACTTTTGAATGGACTTCAATGGCAAGGGCCAAAAAAGATTCCTGATGAGAAAACTAAATTTCTAAATCGCTCTTACGGTCTCATTTCTTAACTCTTATGAAATAAAAACATATGTGGACGTCGGCCAAAGTCTTGTGATTCTCACAATGTGTTCATTTCTCAGATACGACTTATAGATTTTGAGTTAGAAGCTTTTGTTTGAGAATTGGTCTGAAACCAGTTTTTGGCTCCAAAGTGTGCGCGCAGCAGGTGTTCCTCATCTAATCAGTGAGTAACCATAGCAACCCCATAGACTGTCAGAGGTCAAGTCTCCTCTATAAATTTACTAGATTCAAAGTTTTTGCCACCATCCGCTTTGGCCCAGTGGTTAAGGCACTCGGATCATGTGACGTAAGTCTGGGTTCGAATCCGGGTGAGGGTGGTGGTTTTTGCTAAATTTTGGAGCATATAAATAAAAGTAAAAATAAGCCCCCCCACCCCCCCCCATAGTAACTGGATGTTACCAGGAACATGTAATGGGCCTTTATTTTGAAAATAACCCCCCCCCCCATTATAATAGAATGTTACCAGGAAACATCTAATGAGCCTTTATTTTTGAAAATAAGCCCCCCCAATAGTAACTGGATGTTACCAGGAAGTCTGTACAAAGCCTTTATTTTGAAAATAAGCCCCCCCACCCCCCCATATTACAAGGAAACATGTACAGAGCCTATGTTTGAGTGTATAAATAAGCCCCCCCATCCCCCCCCATAGTAACTGGATATTACCAGGAAACAGGTAATGAGCCTTTATTTTGAAAATAGCCCCCCCCATTGTAATAGAATGTTACCAGGAAGTCTGTACAGAGCCTTTATTTTGAAATAAGCCCCCCCATAGTAATAGAATGCTACCAGGAAAGCTGTACAGAGCCTGGTTTTTCAAAATAAAACCCCCAGATGGTTACAGGATGTTCCCAGGGAGCTGGAAAAATAGTAGATTTTCAAAATAAAACTCCCAAATAGTTACAGGATGTTCCTAGGAAGAGTAAAAAAAGCTAGAATTTCAAAATAAAATCCCCAGATTGTTAAGGAATGCTTCTAAGACGCCTAAAAAAAGCTGGACTTTCAAAATAAAATGCCCAAATAGTTATAGAATGCTCCCAGGGAGCCGGAAAAAGAGTGGATTTTCAAAATAAAAACCCCAAATAGTTACAAAATATTCCCAGGAAGTCTAAAAGATGCTGTACCTTCAAAATAAAACGCCCAAATAGTTACAGAATATTCCGAGGAAGCCTAAAAGACACTGGATTTTCAAAATAAAACCCCCAAATAGTTACAGGATGTCCCTAGGAAGTCTAAAAAATGCTGGACCTTCAAAATAAAATGTCCAAATAGTCACAGAATATTCCGAGGAAGCCTAAAAGATGCTAGATTTTCAAAATAAAATCCCCAGATGGTCAAGGGATGTTCCTAAGAAGCCCAAAAAAGTCTGGACTTTCAAAATAAAAACCCCAGATAGTTGTGGGATGTTGTCAGGATGCTTGAAGGAGTCTGGATTTTCGAAATAAAATCCACAAATAGTTACAGAATGTTCCCAGGAAGCCTGAAAGTGGCTGAATTTTTAAGATTAAATGCCATGGATGGTGATCAGACCTTATAACATGGTTTCTCTCTGTCTCTGAAATTGGTAAAGTCTCTCAGTCACCACTCTGGATCATGTGATCAAAATGTAGCTTTTATACATGTCTTTATCTCTCACTGTCTCACTCTCTCTCCCAGGGTCTCTGTCCTTCCTCTCGAACTATTACAGTCTCTCTCTCTCTCTCTCTGAAATTGGTCAACTCTCAGGGTCTCTGTCCTTCGTCTTAAAGGAAATGTGTCTGTGTTCGAAGCAACGCCGGCATCGACGAGCACAAGGCACCCATTCAAAATGTCTCGGCAGGAGAGATTTTCTAGTTTTTCTTAGTTCTTCTTCCGTAAATTTTCGTCCCGCTACTCCTCCCACAGATTTCATCGCACATACTCGAGACCTATAAAAATACATGCGGAAATACGTCGAATCGTGTGCTATGACTTTTCTAAGAATTTCGTCCAATAATTCGCTCAAAAATCGCGAAAACGTGGCCGAAATCGACGAATGGGACTCAAGGTCTCTCGCCCTAAAGAGAGAATCGGCCAAAACGGGCGTTTTTCAGCCACTTTTTTTGTCTTTAAACACTTCTCCTAGCCACAAACGGAGTCCGACAGACATGATTTTCACATCAGGTGAAAATAGAGATTGTTTCCTACGCACACATGCCACTCTGACATCTGTCGGTTCAGTAGTTTAGGCTTGAACATTTTTTTGAAAAATCTTTTCCGGTCTCACCTCTCCATTGACTCCCATGTTAATTTCTGGAAAAAAGTCCGAAAAGGAGAAATACGAAGAAAAATTTCTAACTCGCTCCCACGGTCTCATTTCTGAACTCTCTCCCGCCAAAACATATCTGTACGTTCGTGGAAGTCTTGGGATTCTCAAAATGTTTTCATTTCTCAGATAGGACTTATAGTTTTTGAGTTACAAGCTTTTGTTTGAAGAGTGGCGCTAGAGCAGCGCCCTCTACCGTTTTCATTGACTTCAATGGAGATCACCAAAAAAGATTCCTGATGAGAAAACTAAATTTCTAAATCGCTCTTACGGTCTCATTTCTTAACTCTTATTAAATATAAACATATGTGGACGTCGGCCAAAGTCTTGTGACTCTCACAATGTGTTCATTTTTCAGATACGACTTATAGATTTTGAGTTAGAAGCTTTTGTTTGAGGGGTGGTGTGAAAGCAGTTTTTGTCTCCAAAGTGTGCGCGCAGCAGGTGTTCCTCATCTAATGAGTGAGTAACCATAGCAACCCCGTAGACTGTCAGAGGTCAAGTCTCCTCTATAAATTTACTAGATTCAAAGTTTTTGCCACCATCCGCTTTGGCCCAGTGGTTAAGGCACTCGGATCATGTGACGTAAGTCTGGGTTCGAATCCGGGTGTGGCTGGTGGTTTTTGCTAATTTTTGGAGCATATAAATAAAAGTAAAAATAAGCCCCCCCACCCCCCCCATAATAACTGGATATTACCAGGAACATGTAAGGGGCCTTTATTTTGAAAATAAGCCCCCCCCCCCATTATAATAGAATGTTACTAGGAAGTCTATACAGAGTCTTTATTTTGAATATAAAAATAAACAACCCTCCCCCATTGTAATAGAATGTTATCAGGAAGTCTGTACAAAGCCTTTATTTTGAAAATAAGCCCCCCCACCCCCCCATATTACAAGGAAACATGTACAGAGCCTATGTTTGAGTGTATAAATAAGCCCCCCCATCCCCCCCCATAGTAACTGGATATTACCAGGAAACAGGTAATGAGCCTTTATTTTGAAAATAGCCCCACCCCCATTGTAATAGAATGTTACCAGGAAGTCTGTACAGAGCCTTTATTTTGAAATAAGCCCCTCCATAGTAATAGAATGCTACCAGGAAAGCTGTACAGAGCCTGGATTTTCAAAATAAAACTCCCAAATAGTTACAGGATGTTCCTAGGAAGAGTAAAAAAAACTGGACTTTCAAAATAAAATGCCCAAATAGTTACAGAATGTTCCCAGGGAGCCGGAAAAAGAGTGGACTTTCAAAATAAAACCCCCAGATGGTTACAGGATGTTCCCAGGGAGCTGAAAAAATAGTGGATTTTCAAAATAAAGCTCCCAAATAGTTACAGGATGTTCCTAGGAAGAGTAAAAAAAAGCTAGAATTTCAAAATAAAACCCCCAGATTGTTAAGGAATGTTTCTCAGAAGCCTAAAAAAAGCTGGACTTTCAAAATAAAATGCCCAAATAGTTACAGGATGTTCCCAGGGAGCCGGAAAAAGAGTGGACTTTCAAAATAAAACTCCCAAATAGTTACAGAATGTTCCCAGGAAGCCTGAAAGACGCTGGATTTTCAAAATAAAACTCCCAAATAGTTACAGAATGTTCCCAGGAAGCCTAAGAGATGCTGGATTTTCAAAATAAAATCCCCAGATGGTTAAGGGATGTTCCCAGGGAGCTGAAAAAATAGTGGATTTTCAAAATAAAGCTCCCAAATAGTTACAGGATGTTCCTAGGAAGAGTAAAAAAAAGCTAGAATTTCAAAATAAAACCCCCAGATTGTTAAGGAATGTTTCTCAGAAGCCTAAAAAAAGCTGGACTTTCAAAATAAAATGCCCAAATAGTTACAAAATATTCCCAGGAAGCCTAAAAGATGCTGGATTTTCAAAATAAAATGCCCAACTAGTTACAGAATGTTCCCAGGAAGCCTGAAAGACGCTGGATTTTCAAAATAAAACCCCCAGATAGTTACGGGATGGTCCCAGGAAGCCTGAAGGAGGTTGAATTTTTAAAATGAAATCCCATGGATGGTGATTAGACCTTGTAACATTGTTTCTCTCTGTCTCTGAAATTGGTAAAGTCTCTCAGTCACCACTCTGGATCATGTGATCAAAATACAGCTTTTATACATGTCTTTCTCTCTCACTGTCTCACTCTCTCAGGGTCTCTGTCCTTCCTCTTACAGGAAATGTCTCTCTGTGCGGAGGAGCATCGGCGACGAGCACAAGTCACCCATTCAAAATGTCTCGGCAGGAGAGATTTTCTATTTTTTCTTTATTCTTCTTACGTAAATTTCCGTCCCGCTACTCCTCCCACAGATTGCATCGCACATACTCAAGACCTATAAAAAAACATGCGTAAATACGTTGAATCCTGTGCTATGACTTTTCTAAGAATTTCATCCAATAATTTGCTCAAAAATCGCGAAAACGCGGCCAAAACCAACGAATGGGACTCAAGGTCTCTCGCCCTAAAGAGCGAGAGGGCAAAAATGGGCGATTTTCAGCCACTTTTTTGGTGTTTAAACACTTCTCCTAGCCACAAACGGAGTCCGACAGACATGATTTTTACATCTGGTGTCACTAGAGTTTGTTTCCTAGGCGCACATGTCACTGTGACATCTCTCAATGCAGTATTTTAGGCCGAGTCAATTTACAGAGAAAAGTTTTCTGGTCTCATTTCTCCATTGACTCCTATGTTAATTTTTGGAAAAAAGTCAGAAAAGGATAGATAAAAAATAGATCTGTACATTCGGGGAAGTCTTGGGATTCTCGCGGTGTTTTCATTTCACAGATAGGACTTATAGTTTTTGAGTTACAAGCATTTGTTTGAAAACTGTCGCTAGAGCACAGCGCTCTGACCTCCCCATTGAATTTAATGGAGATCTCAAAAAAAGATTCCTGATGAGAAAACTAATTTTCTAAATCGCTCCCACAGTCTCATTTCTTAACTCTAATTAAATAAAAACATATGTGGACGTCGGCCAAAGTCTTGGGATTCTCACAATGTGTTTATTTAACTATGGGCCAGCCATGTTTATTATTTTAGTCATGTTCAAATAGTTTAAATGTGAAACAGTTTAACTACAAGGGAGGTTTTCTGTTATATTAAGTGAGCATTTAATGTATTTAACGTACTGTATGTACAAGTATATAAAGATAATACTCTTTAAAGGAGAGAAGAAAGATAATGTGTGTAAGGGTAAAGTGCACACATGATTGATGTTAGAGAGATGACATGATTACAAGGGAAGAGGTTTATCTCTGGTTTAATGCAAATTTTGATGTTTATTTCTTGAAAATATGAAAAGATAGACATTTAACGTGAATGTTAACTAAAAATGGTAACTCCCAGTGCTGTTATGCAGACAGAATAACAAATGATTCATGATTGCAGTGAAAAAGTTAAAATGAATTTGAGAATAAATATAATCGTGATGAATGGAGAAGGAGCAACAGTGTCCTGCCTCGCTGATGTTTATATTACTTTTCCAGAGGGTTATCTATACATCTGTCAGCGGGGACCAAGCCGGGACCCGCTACATGTTTTAATACAATGCCTCAGGCTGAAATGTATAGGAACACACACGCCCAAACATGCACACTCTTTACCTCAAACATTTTTCCAGCGCTGTTCTCCAGTACAATAATGAGGTCAATGTCTCTCTTCTCTCCCAGAAAAGGAGGGTAGGCAACATTGATCAGCAGCCCTGCATCAACCAGGTGGAATCTTTCATTGGTGCCAAGGCAAGGTGGAACATCTGACCGGCAAAATCATTTGCAATCACTATTTATATATATATATTTATTAATTTATATACTTAGCATTTTGTCTTTATCATATTGGACCATTATAAGACAATGTCACTTTGTTTCTTTACTTTTTTATTCCTAACTATGTCACCAGCATCCACTGTATGTAAAGACTAACGACAGGACTGCTCCCCAAAAGTGAAGCCAAAGCATTTCAATTGCCACCTGGTGGCTGGTTGTAATATAGGTCAGAAACTCTGCTGCCTCCTCATTAGAGGATAGGATATGGACCAAACTAAAAAGTCAAAGTACGTGTCAAATACGTTTTTTTCTCACTCATGATTTCTGTCATTTTAGGTAGTTGTTATGAAGCTACGCTAATATTTGTTGATGTGTTCATTTTTCTGCTACGTGTGGTTATAATTACCCATTGGATGCTATTCAAACAGGGTGAAACTTCATATTCATATATGACAGCTAAGACTGACTTGCGATTGGTTGAGGGAGTGTATCAGCTGGACCCTACTACTGTGACCATCCCCCGATCACTACTGTGCAAACTCATCAATCAAATTTTACTTGTACAGCCCATATTCACAAATACATTTGTCTCATGGGGCTTAACAAGGTGCGACATCCTCTGTCCTTAACAATCAGCAAGAGTACGGAAAAACGACCAAAATAAAACAATGCAATAGAGGCAGCATGAAACTGAACACATCAACAAAATTACAATAGTTAAAATTGAAAGTTTGTGACATAATAGAAAAGTGTGTCGTTTGAAGTATTTATACATAATACACTGTCTGATAGAAATGAACCGAGCAGCGATGATAATGGAAATGGAGTTATTGCCAGTAATGAAAAATAGGTGTGCAAGAGTATTGTATATCAAGCAGTCTTGTTGTAATTATAGTCCATGATCAGCTGCCACCACGATCACGATCCAACACCACGATGGCAGGGTTCAAATACAGGATATTTTGGCTTCATTTCTGAATAGTGGGTGGAAGTGGAGATGTGTCTTCCATCTTCATTTACAGTGTATGGTCACCAGTAAACGTTACCTCCATCGGAGGGATCATGATGGAAGAAAGCTAACAGTTTTCTCCACTTCCAGTAGACACATAGCAACATTAGCATTTAGCTGGAGTCCTGTTTCCAGGCACTTCATCAATGTAAATTTAATATATTTTAATATTTACTCCGTCTAGGTGTCTGCTAACTTCTGCTCTTAAGTGCTGTGCTAGGTTTGAGCAGTGTTTTGTATCTTTTTCACTGAAAACAGCTGATGGAAACCATGGTGATGACAGTGACTGAACTAGAGCATTACTCAACTTCTTTCTTAGAGTTGCTGAGGAGGTCTGTCTTCTCATCTTTGTGTTGGTAGAGGTGGTTTCTGGTTGTTCCCCACTCCCACTTCTTAATCAGTTGAATGACTTTCATAATGAGTTCAGAGACTGGGGGAAACACATTGAGAACAAATAGATGCATTTCCTTCTCATTTCAATCACGTAAATAAACAGTACTTTCACACTGACCACAAGTTTTGAAAGCTCTATCCTCCAGACTGTGGCTCCAGGTGTCTACTTCCTCCAGCAGCTCCACTCTCCACTGCTGAAAAAGACTTTTTCTTTCCTCCATATTCTTTGACCCCAGCAGCGTAGAACGATTAACATTAACCTTGTCTGGAAAAATGAGAATCTAATAAGTACCATGCATTCTTTATTGTATCACACATGATCACAGACAAGAGGAATCATTGACAACATTTCTCTCTGGGTGTCAATGCAGTTTGACGAATGAGCTTACGGCTGCCAAAATAACAGCATTTAATGGGGAAAACTATGTCATCTGAGCAGGACCATCACCTTCTAGTATTTAAATAAAAGTAAAAATAAGCCCCCCCACCCCTCCATAGTAACTGGACATTACCAGGAACATGTAATGAGCCTTTATTTTGAAAATAAGCCCCCCCCCATTGTAATAGAATGTTACTAGGAAACATGTAATGAGCCTGGTTTTTCAAAATAAAACCCCCAGATGGTTACAGGATGATCCCAGGGAGCCGGAAAAAGAGTAGATTTTCAAAATAAAACTCCCAAATAGTTACAGAATGTTCCAGGAAGCCTGAAAGATGGTGGATTTTCAAAATAAAACGCCCAAATAGTTACAGAATATTCCCAGGAAGCCTAGTTACAGAATGTTTCCATGTTTCCAGGAAGCCTTAAAGATGCTGATTTTTCAAAATAAAACTCCTGGATGATGACAAGACCTTACCAGGAAGCCCAAAGGAGTCTGGGGGCTCCGGCGAAGCCCCATGCAATGCATTGGCACTTATATTATTATTCCTCGAACATTCCATGTTTATTATGGGTGCCTTGCCAGCTGGGGGCTCCGCAATGAAGATGTGAAAGGAAACATTCAAGGAAACCTTTTTAAAATCATCACTCAGTCCGACACTCATTACTTCATCCAGGCTCTGACCCATCAGGAGAAGATGGCCTGGATAGACGCCATCAGAGAGCAGACATAGATGTCCACATTTCATTTTGACGTTTCATCTGTTATGAAGAAAACTGAAATTACACATTCCATGAATGTACTGTAGCAACAAACTGGGCCCATGATTTTAAATTACATAACATAGCTGTTGATCTGATCTTCCCAAATAAAAAACTAATAATTCTGTATTTGAAAATCGTGAATTGAAAATCAAATTCCATTTGATCCTACTTATAGCTGTAAGAAAATGATGATGTAAAGTAAGTAATGAGCTTATAAATATATTGTTTAATACTCAATGTATGGTTCTCAATTTCTCACTTGTGAATGCTTACAAAAAAAGCACTTTGTTAGGAGGGCTCTTTCTTAATTTCAAATTTCCATTTCTATTTCTAAATAAAAGTTTAGAAATTTAGAAAAAATGTTGAAATTATCCAATTATCCAATATTTCTAAAAACCAGCACTTCAAACAGAGCTGTGTCGCAGAACTTATTCAATATACTTATTATAGCTTAATATACATCAGACCTGAGCTAACACTCTCAATAATGTAATGTGTTGACTTTATGAATGGATTCGTTATTTCAAATTTTAAGCACTGGAAAAAGTGATATTATAATTGCCTGTTCCACTATTACATCATAGTTTCATACTTTGGCTGGAATATATATGTTTGATTACATTTTATGTGGTATCAAATGGGTCCTAAAAGTCTGAGATGTTGCTTGGTGAAACTCCTAGGTGGTTTTTACTCAACTGCAGGATCTGACGACAAGAGAAAGTACATGTCAAGACAAGAAAATCCTCAGGAGATTTTCATATTGTGCACAACTGGAAGGCTCGCTGGTTTGTGCTGATGCCAGACAAGCTGCTGTATTATAAATAAGAGGGAGGCAGAAGAGACTCGTGTCAGCGAGGGAAGATCCCACTGAAGGACTGTGTGCTGACTTGTCCTTTTCTAGAATGCGAAAATCGTCAGGTGAGTTTTTGTCAGACTCAAGAACAAAACGAGATTAGAAAAAGATTCCAGACCACTTTGTTTTTTCGAGTCTTTTTATTTGATCAATGTAGACACTGTGAAAATGTATCTTTTAAGTAATTCCCCAATCAGAGAGGCCTCACTCGATGAGACAGGAAATGTCCTCAGGTTAATGTTCTGTCAGGACCTGAGTTCAAACATCTTCCAGCTTTCGAGACAACAATTTGTTCCCCAAAGAAGAAATAATTACATTTCCAACAGCAGTACATAAACACTGAAATAAGTATATATCAGTTACAGCACCTTCAATATAGAATCTACTCTCATGTCTCATGGGGTGGAGTCAGGATGAGGGGATGGTTGAGGTAGAGGAAAGATGAGAGGAGATTATGATGAGCGCCAGCATGGAAAGAGAAAACTGAATATATTCCTTCTCTCTGTCCCTTTTCTCTCCTCCTTCTCCTTCAGTTCTTTGCTCTCCTCCTTTGCCTTCTTCTTCTTGTCCTTCTCCTGGAAGCTGGCCTCCTGTTCCAGGACTCTGCACCTCAGCCGCTCGTCACAGTTCTTCTGCAGAGCTTGGAATTTGACCTTCCATTGCTTTTGCACTTTCTGCTTCTCCACGTGCTGGAGCTGAAGATCTTTGACCTCCTTCTCCAACTCTTCCATCAAGTTGGCCAAGTCGTCTTTGACCTGACACAGCTGTGAGACGGAAGAGTCTAGGCTTTTATCCAGAGCAGCGTTCTCAACAGTCAGCTGGCTCTTCAGAGCAGACTGTATTGCAGCTGCAGCAGTGTTTTGTGCTGCCTCCTTCCTCAGAGCAGTTATCTCTGCTGCCTGCTCCTCCATAGCTGCCAGCCTCTCTGCAGTCAGCTTCTGCAATGCAGCGTTTTCTGCAGCCAGAGCAGTGTTCTTTGCTGCCTTCTTCCTCACACTGAAAAAAATAACTCATAGAATTTACTTAAAAAAATCTGAGTAACAATTTGCACTCATTTTTTTGAATAAATTTTAATGCTATAATCTTGAGTGCAACTTACTTATGAGAATGAAGTAAAATTTACCTCTAAATATATATGAGCAGTCAGAAATATTGAGTAAATGTTAATGAATTATTTTCATTTTGGAAAATAACAATTAATTAAATATTAAGTAACTATTTACGTAAATGTTAATTAATTTTCTGTGATGAATGTTAATTGTACCACAAATCACAATAAGATTCTTAACCATTTTCTTTTTTTAGGGCATCTTTAGCAAATTACAGTTAATACTGCCGAAATAATAATCAAAATGACAAATGATGATAAATGATAAGAAACTTGGACCACAGCCCACAAATAAGAACAAAAAGTGCAAGGGGGCAGTCTACAAATTGTACATTAAGACCCTGTCACATAATTTTATAACAAACTTGGTAATATCAACTGAGAGGGGACAGCTTAACAGGGCTTCATTCTATCTAGTTCAAGGAAAACTTAAAAAAAAAAAAACTTTCACAGAATTCCCGTACCCAAGCAAAATCTCTTTGCCTTCATGGAGGATGGCTACATTCTTAAACCATTTTTTTTAAAGGTCAACTTTAGCAAATTAAAAGTTAATACTGCCCAGATACTAAATATGACAAATAATGATAAAAAGAAACTTTGAGTACAGCCCACAAAAAAAAAAATACAAAAAGGCAGTCAATAAAAGCTACATTAAGATCTTTTCACAATTAGTTTTTTTTTTGCAAATATGTAACACTTGATAACAATTTGAACAGTCAGTCAAGAGAAGGTAACAGAATGCTCAATTACGCAAGGTGGAAGCATTAACGTGTTTTGGATTTCAATCCGGCTATTTTTGGGGACAGCTTCAGGCCGTCAAGTTCAAGGAAAACTTTTTGAAATGTCTCAAAAGTGTACTGCAGTGTTTTGGGGTATGCTAAGTTCAGGGCATAAATTACCCCCATGACCAAAGCACATGCTTTCACAGGATCATAGCAGGTCCTGCATACAATTTACAACAATAATAAAGAAAAAAAAAAATAAGGAACATGTTTATGGTGACTTCATTATTGGGGTAAAAAAAGGATCACTAAGCATAGAACACAGCACAAGACTTTCAACCTAAGGGACTTTTAAGGATCTTGTTGCTCAAGATCACTATGAGTTAGGTAGAAGAATGACCGCATTTGCCAAGTGGGCCAAGCTATGAACAGGCAGAGGCTAATCTAATGGGGCATAGTACTGAAACTTAATGCTCTATGCCTCAATAGGTTAGCTTTAGCTGCCTATCAATAATACGGTCTGTTCTTTAAATCTTGTGCCTCTGCACAACTGTCCCAACACTTTTGTTAGAAAGAGTGCAGTAGCAATCAGTCATTTGCAGGGAAAGGCTTCAGAGTTACATGATATTGATTGAGAGGTAAAATCTGATACTTCAGCAGAAGGCTCGGACAATATGATAAATATATTTTACTCATTTTACCTGGCAATCTTAATAAAGGTCCTCCTCTTTCTCTCCAAGATACAAAATGAGGCCACGGATGACTGCTTCACATCTCTCCTCAATGCTTTGATTCTGTGGACAGATTAACAAGAACTAAAATACTGAAATCTTATTGTTACATGAGCACATGGAGTGTTGAAGCCATCAAGTGCAAGTAGCAGGGGAGGTAAGAGTAAAATCAAATTAACACACAAAACAAGACGACATGTCTCGCCACAAAAGCTACACAAACACAACAAACCTGAGTCAGTTTGTCCACAAATGGTCTCAACTTGTGACCCACTACTCCGCCTTTAGCCTTCATCAAGGTGATGAGTTTTGGAGTATAGTAGTCGAGTTTGTCCATGAACCTCTGCTCCAGTGAAATTGTTGTTATTCTCTTGAATTCCTGCATGATCTGCATCAACAAAACCAAATATCAGGAACCATTATTAAATGCAAAATGAAATGAGTGAACTGAGAGGATTCAACTTAACATAGAATGTTAATTCATCTTAATATTGGATTGAAAATCGTATGCTAGATAAAGTACTATAAGTGTCTACAGATTCACCTACCCCATCTTCACAAAACAGGGCAGGCCACCTCTCTCTGAAATCATCTGTAGGTAGATTTGCACTCACAACCTCGAGCCTTCGAATGGAGAATGTTTTGGCCATTTTTTCTTGAATGACTTTGGTGTTCTTCTTCTTCACTTCATTGAGAAGTTCCAGTCTCTCCATCTCCAAACTCTCACTCTTTTCTCCTTTTGGATGTGGGGGAACGTAATTCACCTCTGCTTTCGTTGGTCTCTTGCAGTTTTTTGCAGGTGTTTACTCACCTGGGAGCTTCCTTTTCAAGGAGTTGACACTAAGCTCAGGACAAGGAACGTCATTCTTTCTCAATTTAGAACGGTGATTGCCCATCTTGTTTCGAAGACGCTGCAGCCATCCATACATGCCTGAAACTGAGGTTTCAGGCTCCTTCAGGCATGGATGCTTTTTTAACAGAGCTTCCACAACTGCCAATCTTTGAAGACAATTGGGATAAGCAGTCTAGGAGAATATGGTGTCAGCAAGTGTCTCAAGTATCTTTGACTTAAGGCTAGAATTTTTAAGGAGCGAACCATTGTTTTCATAAGCCTGATTTCCGTCCTGAAGGAGCAATTCAACATCATACGAAAATGTAGGAATCTGAAAATTTGCTGGCCATGCTGCTGTTCTACATTCTGGAGACTCTGGTAATATGACCGTGTCAGCTGAGCCTGTTGAGCAGGTGTTATCCTGTGAAGACTGATCAAGTGGCACTAAAGACGAGGCAGAAGAGGAAGTTGCTAAAATTGTCCTGGCCTATGGGGGTCAGTGTGAGAAGAACCGGCTCTGTATTAACAAGTGTGATTGTATCTTTGTCCTTAATCACATCTGTTGATGTTAGTGTGAAGAACTGGTTATCAAAATCTTTGTCCATATACATAATAGCAAAGCTTCCTTGGAGATGAAACTGATCTTGCACAGCTGCTAGAAGTTCGTTTACAGTACCAGGGACTCCATTTGGCAATATTAACTTGTGGGCTTGAGCATCTTCAAAAGTGACACGCAATTGAGTTGGGGCAGACATAATGGCTTTGGTGTAGGGGCATCTACAAGAAAAATGAAAAACAGATTAGACAAGAGCAAATATTGCATTTCCCCAGACCATTGAGACAGTTCACATTCGTAAGGTTACTACCCAATAGCTATTGGGTAAATAAGTTACCTGTTATAATACAGCACAATTTAGATTCATTTAGATTCACACAATTTAAGGTTATATGTTACCTAGTCTGACAAGCAGATGTGGTGTTTCAGAGAAACCATCCGATGCCCTTGCACAGCATACGCAGCCAATGGGTATGTGTCGGTTAGTTGGGAGTGCTCAATCACTTTCACTACCCTTGTGGCCTCCAACTTGAAACTACCAAAATGCTCCAAGTACCATGCACTTTGCAACTTCACCACAAAAAGTAAGTGGTCACGAATAACAATGATTTGTCATATTTCAACAAAGTCGGGCAATCCAGAAGTGGAGCCATACACCAAGATCATGCCAATACTGTAACTGGTACCCTGAAATTCTGCCTGTTTTGTCAAATGAACAACAGTCTCTTCAGGAAATTTCTGTGATACAAATTCCTGTATGTTCTCATTTACAACTTCCAATGGGACAGTTGATGTCTTTGATACAGAAATAACAAGTCTTTGTATATTTGATGGGGATGATACGCAATCATGAACTGGTGTTTTCTTGCCATAGACTTCAAGATGGTGCAGTTATTAGTCTGCCTAACTAACTTCTTAAAGAAGCAATGTTTTGCTTCAAATCGCATCGTCCATAAGGACACTAGCGGACCAAATGCTTGGATGAGCTGTGGGTAATGCTCCACAAAGTGATGTGTTGAAATCAGTCTCTCTTGAGGAAAAACACTGCAAAATCTTTCTCTATGCTCAGCAATCAGACTATCTAGGAAACCAATACTTTCATCTGTATGAGTAGGTGACATAACCAAAGAAACAACATCTCTGAGTGACAATAACAACTGCCAGGTGAGATCCTCTTCTGGTATTTTGGCACCGATCATAAGCGGCAACAGCCTCAGTAAACACCAATTTTCAGTTGCATTGCCACCAATGGTTCTATTGGAGGCAAAGTTTGGTGGAACACCTTGAGGAGAATTTGTGCTGTCTTTCCACTTGTATGGGAATTGTTTGATGATTCTATTGAGCTCTTCATAAGAAAAGTATTTTCTCTTTATTAGGATATCTAGACACAAAGCTAATTCCACAGGTACTATACCCTTAAGCAAGTCGTGGAGTACATCAGGTGGGTAGCCTGTCGTCAAATGAAAATGACTTAATCTTTGAATAATTGCACAAGGTCTTTTTACTCCACGACTGTGGGTGTTACCAGCCAAGGCTGTTTCAATGTCCACCTCATATTGCTGCTTTGTTCTGCTAGGGAAAGCTCCTGTCCTAACTTCTTGCTTCTGAAACTGGGACCGTTGTCCAACACAAAATCTACAAACGTATGTCCCACTAAAACTTTCAACAAACCCTCCAACTGAGTGGGCAGCAAGATTATCAGCAAATACAGTGCCCTTTACAATTTTTCCTAAACATGAAACAAAAATGCCGTCTTCCTCGAAGCTTTTTAAATCATTCAATAATGGCTCCAATATTTTGACATAACCGAATTTCTTAACATCTGTAGCCTTGCATAAAACCGCTAAGTAAATAGATGATAGTCTAGACCTCAATACTGATGGAATGTCAGCAAATACCCAGTAAACACCAGTCACCTTGTGTTTCTTACTAGAGGTGCCTAACGGGTTACAAATTTCAAAGTCATCCGAATAGAGAAGCAGTGAAAGCCTTAACTCTTCTCCAGACAGAAATGTGTTTTCTTTAAAGTTAGAACCGTCACGAAAACTAGTATACTGACATGAGGAGTCACAATGCCTTGTTGACCTACTCTTCAAAACCTTTTCTTGGATGTCACTGTTTTTCAGAATATGAGACAGGGATTGCAAAATTGGAATATACTGGAATGACCTGTTCTCTTCAGCATCAAGTATATATTCTATTGGTTCAACAACAGAGAAATGTTCCTTGAAATAAATATTTCTGCTGTACGCTGTACTGAGAGTACCTTCCTTACTAAAGGCTACACTGACAGGATTTAACTGACAAATGTGCGTCTGTGATCAGTAATTCTTCAACAGTGCAGCCATGATTTTCTAATGGCTCACAAACAATGTTTTTGATAACAGATGCAGATGCTGAACCAACAATAAATTGAAGCTCTTCAACAATCTCATCTACACACCTACTAGGCACATTGAATATGCATTCCAATTTCAGTATGACTTCGACCAAATCCTCACCCTCATTGAGGATTCCTTCATCAAAAGTAACTTCACTTTCCTCTACAGGCCATATACTATCCTCAATATCCTGAACAGGAAGTGTATGTGTATGTAATACTGTATCTTTAAAATCTTCAAGGCTGTGAGGATTGTGTTTCCTACTTTTATGTGAGGCAAAAGTTGAATATATATTAGTACTATAATCACAATCTTTGAAAACGCATTGAACTTTCTCAAATTTTTTCAAATGTGACCCTAAATGTTCAAAATATCGCCTTTCAGTGTTAAAATTTTGTGAACTACATATAAGGCATGACAATTAAACAGTTTCCTGTGACTGAACAGCTGGAATGTGATCTCTAGATAAATGTGTACGAAGTGCCCCCCAACTTTTGAATAAACAAGGGCAATCTGCAAACAAGCAGGGTACTGACCGACCTTGACCGGTGTGCAAATGTTTCAGTCTATAATGCTTTAAGAGCTCTAAACGTTTAGATGCCCTGAAGTCACAATTCTTGCATGGCCATCTCATAAGTCTACTGTCTCTCCCTGATGATGTCCACAATGAAAACAGTTGAAGTGTACACTTCCCTCAACTGTCACCTGCACTGGCTCATCCTAACAGCAAGCAGTTCCCTGTGTATAAACAGATAGTGCGTGACATTTAAAACAATAACCTACAAAGTGAAACTACCTTTTTATATAACATTTTAAAAGTGAATTTGGGACATTAACCAGAAAACTTTTACTCACCCATGAAAAGCTAATGATGCGGCACTGTTCAAATTATTCCACCAGCTCCTGTTGAAGAAAATGTTGAAGGAAATGTCTCATTCTTTGTTACATTAGAAAAAAAAAAAAATAAAATAAAGTTGGGCTGTTCACCTAAGACTTTTTTCATTTCCATTGTCAAGGTTGGACTAGGACTGGGGCCCTCAACAAACTAAATTTATCCAGTTTTGTTTCATCACATTGCCCAGATTCAGCACCGGTTTGGCACTGGTCTGCTCTACAGCCACCGGCCGCCCTGAGGCCGTTTGAGCCCCAGCCTAGTTAAGCTTAGATAGCCATAATGGAGATAGAAAAAAAGTTTACCCCATACAACCGTGTTTAACGTTAACGTTACCCCGTAGTGGAACAGCGCCATGTCACCACTGATTTTGATGTTTTTACCGAGTTAAATGAAGCACTCACATAGGTCAGGCTTATGCAGTTAACATACAAGTTATTTTAGCCATTAGCACGCAAGCCGCCATTACATGGAGCCAAATTTACTTTTAAAACTGTCTGTAGGCTCTGTTGGAGCAAGTTGTTACCATGTAAATAAAAATGCACTGGCGTTAAAAGCAATAAACGTTAGCCATCGTCGTGACATGAAAATCAAACTCCTAAAGCTAACGTTAAGCCAAGCTGTTTCACCTGACCAAAGAGATGAGGCAGTTAACGTTACATCCTTTGTTACTGAGGCTAACTACGAACAACTGCTTACTGTATAAGCACACCAAAAATACGACTTTCAAAGTGTACAGCAAGCAATAAATGAACTCAAACCAGAAAATAGAAAGGGAATACTTACGCGTAACAACTTTAGAATCTAGGCAAAATGGCGATTCCCGCTATCGACTCACTCTCCACTAACGTCTTCTTGTTGAACTTGTCTGTTGCCTCGACATGTCCTCTGACTCACTGCGCATGTGCAAATTAAGACCCAAATTTCTAAATAAAAGTTACTTAGTATTGTCAGGTGTAGTGCCTTGACAGAAATTCATTTAAATAACATTTGAAAATCTCTTGTAAGATTTACTTGTCCCACTCAGTAAATTGATTACACAAATGAATTGTGTAATTTTCTTTGTTTTTATTGAGTTCCACCCAAAATTAATATTACAGTGTAAACATTACTATTTTTCAAGGAATATATTTTACTATACCCCAGAGTCATTTCTGTCAGTGCAGAGCAGTTATCTCTGCCGCCTGCTCCTTCATAGCTGCATTCTCAGCAGCGAGCTCCTTGTTCTCCCTCTTTGAGTCCAGCAGGGCTTGGCGGAGGGCCTTCAGCATTTTGGTGACGCTGCACCCATTATTTTGGGCAGTATCATGAGAATGCACTTGTTCAAATGACTGAAAGACAAAAATATACATATAACAGGTAAAAACACAAAACACACTAACTTCAGAAATATTCAAAGATACAGAGCTGGATGATTTTTTGTCATTTACACACGTCTGCTTTTAAAGTCTGTAAAACTACAGTAAAGTAAGATGAAGAAAGAAATGACAATTGTGTTTTGTGGATAAAAAAACTAAAAACAGTTTAACCTGAAGTCTTTCCTGCTAAGAACAAAACTGTGAACAAAGTTCTTTAAAAGTATCTTTGCTGTGAAGCGCTGGTCTACTGACTGTCAATCTGTGACAGTTTAACAAAGTTGTTAGAGAAAAGATTCTCGTGCAGCCGTCCTCTACTAATGGTGGTAGAGTCTGATTCTGCTGAGAATTGTTTCTCCTTAATACAAAGGAATCTTAATAAAAATGATCTTAATCTTTATAAGAGAGGCAATTGGCTTTGATCTAGAATCCAGAGGTCTAAATGTGACATCAAAGGATTAGAGGACTGCCTGTTTTGTCATGTGACATGGACACACAAACACACCCACACATACGGGTATATATGGTATAGACAGACTTTTTCTCCAAACCAGCCCGGTGGTGGTTTACGGGGACTACCCTTTCCCGAGGTCCTAGAGCAATGGGAGTCAGGTCAACACACTGCAAAAAATCTGAAAAAAATTCAGCTCACTTTAGGCTGAAGATACGAGCTACAGAACTCTATACACACGACCCTGACTGGGTGGTGGTTTTTGCAGACATCGCTCTTTTTGACAAATGTGTGACATTTGAGGACACAACAAACAATGTTGGGACTTTAAAGGGACAATGATGTCACATTTTAAATAGCACTTCATTAACATAAACACACACACCTGACAGAACACAGCATAAGGGGGACCATCCTTTTATTACCATAAAATTAGGTTAAACCTTAGATATTTGTTTCAAATAAGAACACGATATGTATATAAATAAAACATAGATCACTTAAAAATAAGTGATCTCAATTCTGAGCTAAACCACATAATGAAGAATAACAGAACTTGAGGTTTTTTTTGCATTTCTTGGCAGCGAACTTTAAATAACTATTGCAATTTTAAACAGGATTTGCATAAAGCAAAAACATAATTTCTTAGCTTTCACACACGCTACAAACAAAAAACAAATCCACTTTGAACTTCCATTCGCTTGTCTGCTGAAATATTACTTGTATCCATTTTTACAATGACACATTTTTAGAAGCATAGTGCCTTCTCAAACGTTGAGGCATCAGCCAAACCACAATGCAAACAAAAACAAATGAACATAAGTCAGTGGATTTACAGCTTCTGCTGCTGTGCCTGCCTCTTTGCAGTTGTTCCCCGATTTCTCACAAAGTCCCTTATATTTTGCACTGTTCGTTGTGCTAACACGGAGCCTTCGACAATCTTGCAGTGACTGCATTCATTTTTGGAGGCTAGACTTCCTTTGTTTATGTGACTTTTGAAGTGCCGCATTACTGCAGCCACCTCAGCCTTGGACCACATCTTCTTTTTCCCTTTTCTGGAATCCTTTCCTTGATTACTTTTGCCTGAAAGATATAGAGGCAAATATGTAGAAAACATTTGTCACACAAACAGAAAAAAAAATTTGTTGGCTACTTGGATCTATCAAAACTTCCAACTAACTCCACTAATTAATAGTCTCTTTGATGAGGAGACTATTAGTTGCACTTGATATGATTTTCCCAACTAGATTTGTCTAACTCAGTTATTCATATTCAAACAATGTTATTCATTCACCCGTCAGTGTTTTTTATGTTGTGGATGATTGGTGCATATTGTATATACTGTACTCTGCACAAGTTTTAGGCAGATAAATCTGGGATGCTTATAAGAGTTATACCATTAATAGTTTGAGAATTATTTATATATTAACTGTTAAGAGAAAAACCCCAAGTCAAATCAATATTTGGTATGAGCACCTGTTCTCCTGTATACTTGGCAAGTAGGTTGTTCAGCATCCTTGGTAACTTTCCACAGTTCTGCTGTGGATTTAAACTCTCTCAACGTCTCTTCTGGCTCTGCATGTTATCCCAGATTGACATCATTATGTTGAGATCAGGAACCATATGTATAACACAGTGCGTAGGATTCACACTAACAGTGTATATTTGCACAAAAGCCGAAAATGGCAGAGGATAGTTCTTTGGGACAGATGCCTCCCTGATGGTATTGGGTGATGGATAAGATTCTCAACATCTAAATGTCCAAAGGATTGCACAGTACTGTGTATTTTTCTGTATATTCTTTATATAATTAATTAGGAGTAATTTTTGGACAAAAGCAAAGAAATTTGCCACTGCCATTTATAGAATGAAATTGAAGTAAAGTAGAGAAATTGAGATGCACAGATGCAGGGGTAGAGAGGAGTATGACATGCAACAGAGGTCCTCACCAAGAATCCAACATTGCAGTTATGTAGTATCCTTCTTAACCAGCAACTGTATAATTTTTTGTTTTATTCCATTAAATCATTATATTTATCTGCTGTGTCTACATTTATTGCATTTTTTCCTCTTTAATACCGTTCCTAAATACCTTCAAACTTGCCTTACCTTCAGATAGACAAGCAGTCTCATGTACTGTGGACGACACTGACGAAGCAGTTCCTGCTAAACACAAGGCAACAAAAGTTTTTTTTTCACAGGAAAAGGTCAATTTTAGCAATAGAAACATAACTTTAGGGTGTGGTAACTTACCTAAATCTGCAGTTTCCTGGACCTGTGCTTTGACTGTAGAAGGTAATGCAGCACCCACATGCTCACCACTTCCACCCTCTGATGCTGTGACGGCTGTGTCACTGTCATCCGACTCCCCCTCACTGTCCTTGGCCTCAGTGTCACTCAATGCAATTTCCTCTGGGAAAAGGTATTAAAACTAACATGAGTAGCTCATCATTACATGAAAAGCTAACAATTAATCAGTTTACAATTGGAAATTATATATTAGCTCACTATAGTAGTGTTAGGTAAATCCACAAGGGTAAAGGTAAGGATAATCAGAAAAAGGCTTTGGAATGAGATGCCAAAATTCACAAATCTGAAGCAGACTTTCAATTGCTGTGAAAAAGCCATTATATTGTGCAAACAAAATGGATTTAATACATTGTGTGCACACAAAATATATGATAGGACTTCCAAGGCTATGTAGTAATACTGATTTGGACAATGGAGTTTTGTAAAACGTTCACACAATATGATCATACAGCATTATCATAATACTATTGCAGTGCAAGTTGATAAACCACAATGTTGATTTATTTCCTAGCTCTACAGTAGTCAGCAGTAGAGTTTTTGATTCTGAACAGTAGACATTCCATATATTTGGACATGAAATGTGATCTGTGCTAAGAAAAAGTTAGTGACCAATGAACTAAGGCAAGTCCAGATGTCTTTGACTTGATGTTCAGAATAAAAAGCATACAACCCTAAGATAATATCCCTACGTGCTAATTTCTGTACGTACCTTCTATTTCAATCTCATCCAGAGATTTCCCCTGCAGGCTAGAGAGATGTCCTTTTTCCATGGTCAAAAGCAGTTTGGAAATCTTGGCCAGTTGTGTGCTGGGAACTGGTAATCTATAGAAATCCCTGTGAACACGGATGTCATGACCAAGGAAATCTGCAACCTGATCAAGTTCGTTGTTTTTTAAATTGAGGACTTGTGAAAGTGTGGCAACATGCTTCCTGAGTTGTGTCGACCTGAGGTGCTCGGGGTGCTTTGCTCCACACTGGCTTGCATGAACACGCAAACAGTCCTGTCCTCTGTAGTGGCTCATGGATTTGGGTCTTGCAAACAGGAAGACATTTGTGGCACAAATACCACATTCAGATCTTTTACTGGTCAAGAGTGACAAAGCATCTACCACACTTGGGGTGAGCAGAACTGCAACCTTTCTACCTCTTTTTCCCATGATTTCCATTCTGCTAAAATAGTTGCAGAGCTTCTTTTCAATATTTGACAGTCCCATAGCAACATCCTCATGAAGCTTTGAGCAGTCTCTCTCATTAAAACTTTTGAGGCGCATTTTTGAAACCTCCCCAGCACGTCTACGATTGAACACAATGATTTGGGAAAGCGTAACCTGTGCAAGTCGAGCATAATTCTGGGCCGTGTCTTCCTCCTTCAAGTTGTAAAAGTCACTTTCCGCAGATTTCTCAAGGAACCGATGAAGCATCTGAACATCTTCAGTGAAGGGTAATGTTGATGGTTTGTTGTACTTTGCATCACTCAGTGTGTTCAGGGCACTGTGGGACACCAACTCAGTCCACTTGGATGTGTACAATTTCTTGAAAATGCTCGTGGACTTGATCAGTTCTTCATCTTCTGCCATGAGGGCCCGACAATGAACGATGTCACAGATTTTGTTTAGAGTATGTCCCAATTTCAGCGCAAGGCTGGGTGTTTGGTATGTGAGTTTTTCTTCATCAAATCCTGAAACTTTTTTTACTGCTTGCACAACTCTCTGGAAGTTTGCAGGTTTAACAGCCTCCTCTAGGTTATGTATTGAGAATTCTGTGCGCAAACACAACAACAGACGTCCCATTTCACGAAGCTTCTGTCGTATGTACTCATACTTTGTAGGGTCTTGTCCGTGCCTGTTGTAGAGTGACTGGGCAAACTGAATAATAGAAAAGTCATTCCGCACAACTGAGGCAACCTCATCTTGTTTCATGACACTAAGCAGCTTCCACACTCCACTTGAGATCTGCTGACAGGACACAGACTGTTGAGCTACAGCCAAACCCAGTACTTTGGTTCTTCCAGGTTCTTTATCCAAATCTTCATTTTCTGGCTTGCAGGGGCATCTGCGGACATGTCTCCACAGTTCCTTACGAATGTACATCCCTTGACAGTACATACAGTGAATAAAGTTTCCTGCCACAGCTTCAGCTTTTGGTTTTTTCTTCACTTTCAGTTGTCCAGTTCCTTCTTTTAAAACTTCAGCGTTATGTCTAAAATTTCCTTTATTCCTCATTTTTACTAATATTTTTTTGCGCTCTTTGGAGTGCTCAGGGAGAGAAAATGCATGCACAATTTCAGCATGTGTCTTGTGTGTTTTCAAGTGGCGTGAAATTTTACTTTGTGGCTTACCACAAACATAACAGTAATTTTTTTTGCTCAATATCAGATGTGTAGATTCTGGTTTGTGTAACTCAGCTTCACCCTCTGGCTTATCATTCGACATTTTAGCAGCCTTGGCACCCATGTCATCTTCAAGAGGTTTCCAACATTTTGACGTGCTGGGTACAACTGGAAAGCTTGTGTCTGACACTTTAGATGTTCTGAAATCGGGCATTGCTGGATTTACTTGAATCTTTTCTTGTTTTGAATGATGAGACATAAAGGGCACTCTTGCATCTGAGTCTTCGTCTTCTTCATCTTCTTGTGACTCCGAGTCTGGTATGTATTCCTTATCAGACATATTCTGATCAACATCCGATATTTGGTCCGGTTCGGAACTTGGTGCGTTATCCTGATCTGACGACAGCTCACCCTCAGTACATTCAGAAAACTGCTGCTCCTGAAATGGTGAGAAAACAATTTGTTTTGAGTGGTGATCTACATTTTATAGATGGCAGCTTGATTCACAGGAAATTAGTGAGATCACACTGCAATCAATCTTGCCAGGCTTCAAGCTATGTGTTAGTGGCTGCAACCCAGTGGTTAAGACCAATCAGTGTGATGCGTTTTAAGGTGTGACGACTGTCTATGATGAAGAAATCGAGACGCAAACTTATTGGTGGTATTTTTTTGCCTGCCCTTTCTACAGTTTCTAGGGATGACTTACCAGATGGTTCTGTGAAACAGTGTAGGAGTTAATTGGGTACTCACCTTTAATTGGTGTTGGAGGTTATCATTTATTCGTCTGAGGCAGGATTTATGTCAGACTCCTGAACAGACTGCAACACATTTTGAATATATTACTTTCAACAATGCAAGTCTATTTAAGTTGTTCTATCATAACACTGCAGTAATTGGGAATACAACCATGTTTCCATAAAACTTTCTTTTGAGATGCTCATTTTGAATTTGAAGTCAATATTACTTTTCAATAAAAGTTGTGACTTTACAGATGTGCACAAGTGCCCCCCATACCATTACAGATGGTGTTTTTATAACTGATACGTCCCTCTCCTCTTTTGTCCGGACGATGCAGCTTCCAAAAGGAATTTCCAATTCTGATTGGTCAGACCACAGGTCAGTTTTCTACTTCACCTCAGTCCATCTTAAATGAGCCTGGGCCCTGAGAAAGCGGCACTGTTTCTGAATCTTGTTTATGTATGTTTTAACTTAATTTGTGGATGCAGTGATGAATGGTCTTCACTGACAATGGTTTTCAGAAGTGTTATCCTCAGCCCATGCAGTGATTTCTACTACAGAATCATGTCTGTTTTTAATACAGTGATCCTGAGGACCTGAAAATCGCAGCAAGTCTATTTTATTTTTCTGCCTTGTCCAAACAACATTTCTCAGTTTCAAAATTTGATGTGTTTTCTTTATATGTTTTTTAATAAATATAGAGTTAAATGATTTGCAAACAGGAAGGCATTGTCTCAAGGAATCACTTGCGCTCTGGACGCTTGACTACACATCTAAAAAGATCAGTTAGATCCATTTAGCTCAGTCTTTGTCAGTGACAAAGAGGCAAAATTACCATCTTCAAGTAATCTTAATATGATAGACAATGCAATTAATCACTAGCTGCCAAAGTGATGTTGCAGTGTTTGATTTCATCATGAAATCTCTTTTACCTGTTTTTCTTTACAGTGTGGTCAGTCATACATTAGAAGACTGCACATACATCCACCTACTACCATTTGCCACATAATATTCCAATCCATTAAAACCTCACCTTTGCATTGATAGCCAAGCCACTTGAAGGAGGACACAGGTCCCACACACTGAACGCACTTGTCCAAGGAGGCTATTGTTGCGCACACTAGGCGATGTTTCAGACACTAAAACAAAAGTGAAACACTTGTTTATGTCTAACATTTGAAAAGCAAGATATTTCACAATCTGTATTAGTTTGTTTCCTTTGAGAAAAGAAAACAATGTATTCGTAAATCTTTCAAGATACTCATCAGTAACAATTAACAAAATGTATAAAAAGCAGGGCTGAAGATTAAATATACTATGTATTTATAAAGTGCTGTAATCATGAATGACATACCCTTTTAAATAGATAAAATGCACATGCATCTAAGCTGGGCAGCAGGTCAAGAAAAATCCATTTACAATTCAATTTAAAAACACAGGATTTGTATTGCTCTGAATTGGTTTAGATTCCTTAGAGATGGGCATTGAGACAATGCTTTTTAAAATTAAGCACTCAATATGCTATTGAATGAGATACAAGTTTTGATTAACCATTACGTTTTTGCGCACAGGATAAGTTAATGTAGGTACAGAGCGCCAGAACAGAAGAACAGACTTTCTCCATGACGCATGAAGTTCACTGTACATGCTTCTTCAGTACAGTTGGAAATATCCACAACTGTGAGATAAATAGCTCCTTGGAGAAA
Organism: Paralichthys olivaceus; assembly: GCF_024713975.1. Lineage (NCBI taxonomy): Eukaryota > Metazoa > Chordata > Actinopteri > Pleuronectiformes > Paralichthyidae > Paralichthys > Paralichthys olivaceus. The sequence goes on along the minus strand of NC_091097.1, from coordinate 26,109,690 downwards.
CATTCTTAAAACACAAACAGCCCTTCCCAATTGTAGAAAAGGTAGACAATGAGCTACAACCTAATTTTCATTAAAACAAAGAGCACAGGAACCAGCTACAAAGTGCAACACAGAAAAAAGATACTGTACTTGGAGGACATTCTTCAATCTTATACACCATTGCCAAAATCACTTCACACATCAGCGGTCACTTATTGGTTATACTACAACACTGAGTTCGGAATAATTTGCTATCGTGAGGATCATGTTTGGAGGAAGAGCTGTCTGAGGGGGAGCTGAACTCAATCCAACAACAATATATAGGATTGAGTTCAGGTATAAGCCCTGACCTGCAGAAGAGCCCTGTGCTCTACTAACGACAACTGTTTGATTGGAAATGTGAGTTCCTTTGTTCCTAGTACATGTTGCAGTATTCTGATACTTGACTTGTTGGGTTAGAATGATTACACTGAATTAGCTCTTAATAGTTACATGGTAGCCATACACATTTGCTTACTATGTATTAAGTTGAATGTCTAGTGATAACACATGACATATATTTTCTGTTTAAATAAAACCAGACTCCTCGACCAGCTACCACCTGTCTGCATAAGCCATATAACCTGCCATTGCTCTGCACAAAGACTGGAATAAACCACAACTGAAGTGGATTGGATTCTTCCGGTGTTCTACCTGACCAGACACCCATAGTATTCATCTTATTACCTGGAATCACCATACATCTCCTTACAGCCCTAATTAAGCAAATATTGTTTTACTCTTAATATTTATGAGTAAACATTTAAATATCTTTGATGTAAATTGAAGGGAATATTTTTGAATATATTTGTAATACAGTATCTCTTTTCAGTGTTACTTTGTAGACGGCCCATTTGAAACACCAGTATATTTGTTCAGCTCTCTGAATAGCTCACCTTACTAACATTACAAAAAGGTGTCATTTGTATTTTAATCTTTCCCTCATGATAAGATGTTGGTAGACTTTGATTGTTAAATAAATGCCACCTGCGGGAGGGACCCCAAAAAACGTATGGTCCCCCTAAGACATATTGGTGTCAGCGCTTAATATACACAGACTCAAATGTTACACTGACTTACTCTCTGAAAGACATCCTCTGAGATTGTCCTCACATTCCGTTGTCCTTATAAACCATATTACACTCCGGTGGCTACACACACACACACAACCAATAAAAACGTCGGTAGACATTACATTTTGCCACAATTAATGTCATGAAGCACACATCACATTTCACCTACCTTTTCAATTCTGATGAGTGGATCAAGCACCGGACTTGTCTGGTTCAGGATGCTTGCAGAAATCTCAATCTGGCCTCTTTCTGTCGTCACCTGTAGCAGATAATGAATGGAGGAAAAGTTAAATAAAAAGTCATATAGTGAGAATGCACCAGTGAAAAGTGATATTTGAGGTCTGGATAAAAAAGAACACATACTGCTCAAACAAAGCACAAGAGGAACCTCTCTAGATAGTTTTACATATTCATACCTGCACACGATCTTCATCTGGGAACGGGGAATTTGTGTTCTCAGGACTTCTCTGAGGCGTTTCCTCATCAATATCCTGCCAAAGAAAACAAGACAATATGTCAAATATGTTGAAGACAGGATCTTCTCTGCGTAACATTATGTGACAGTCATCATGACTGTGGTTCTGAGTGTTTTGTGGGGGAGAAAAATGCACTTTGGAAGTGTTTGTAGTCACCTGAAGTGTCAGATGACTTCAGACGGCAAGCTGTTCAAACTATAATAATCACAGTTAATTGTGATGGATGAATTTGACTTTTGATTCCTTCTTTGTATTCTGACAACCCATTTTGGTCTCACTCTACCTCTGAGTGGTGGCTGTGAGCTTTCTGCTGTCTGACTCTGTGCCTCTAACATTTCTAGATTTGTTTTGGTTGATTTTAAATATGATCTTGTCTTGCATGTCATGCATTACTGGTGACTGGGTCCAACTCTGTGTCATACAACATGAATACAAAAACGTACAACTCCCATTAAACTAACATAAAGATCAAATGCAGGTTGTACAAGTATTCTTCAGTACCAAAGTAATGCCACTATCAACCCCACCTACGGGAGGGACCCCAAATAACATATGGTCAACCAAAGTCATATTGGTGTCAGAGCTTAATACACACACACACACACTCAAATGTTATCCCGACTTACATTCTGAAAGACATCCTCTGAGATTGTCCTCACATTCCGTTGTCCTTATAAACCATATTACACTCCGGTGGCTACACACACACACACACACACTACCTCAAATCTTATACTAACTTTCTCTCTGAGAGACATCCTCTGAGATTGTCCTCACGTTCCATTGTCCTTATAAACCATATTACACTCCGGTGGCTACACACACACACAAACACACACACTACCAATAAACACGTCGGTAGACATTACATTTTGCCACAATTAATGTCATGAAGCACACATCACATTTCACCTACCTTTTCAATTCTGGTGAGTGGATCAAGCACCGGACTTGTCTGGTTCAGGCTGCTTGCAGAAATCTCAATCTGGCCTCTTTCTGTCGTCACCTGTAGCAGATAATGAATGGAGGAAAAGTTAAATAAAAAGTCATATAGTGAGAATGCACCAGTGAAAAGTGATTCTTGAGGTCTGGATAAAAAAGAACACATACTGCTCAAACAAAGCACAAGAGGAACCTCTCTAGAAAGTTTTACATATTCATACCTGTACACGATCTTCATCTGGGAACGGGGAATTTGTGTTCTCAGGACTTCTCTGAGGCGTTTCCTCATCAATATCCTGCCAAAGAAAACAAGACAATATTACAAATATGTTGAAGACATGATGTTCTCTTAGTAACAGTGTATCAGTCAACATGACAGTGGTTATGCGTGTTTTGTGGGGAGGAAAATGCACTTTGGAAGTGTTTGTAGTCACTTAGGTGTCTAATGACTGCAGCACGCAAGCTATTACAACTATAATAATTTTAGTTCATTGTGACGGATGAATTTGACTTTTGGTTCCTTCTTTGTATATTGACAACCTATTTTCTACAATGGGCACACTAACTGGGAGTGGTGGCTGTGAGCTTTTTGCTGTATCACTGCTTGCCTCTAACATTCCTAGATTTGTATTGATTAGGACAAAAATCTGGAAAATCTGGTCCGATCATTTTCCTGTGTTGCACTATTACATATGCAGCTCACGACGTGAGACTGTCAGATGCACTCTCACTACTGCAAAATTGCATCAGGTGAGAGGAGCAGCACCATCACAGCATGCAGCAGAAGGACTTATCACTAAAAATGACTGTTTTTTTTGTTAATAACGAAACTACGGGTATTTGAACTTATCAAATATCAGCAAGAGGGAAAAATAACATACAGGCCAGCAGAAAAAAGTAAGAAGCAGTTAAAGTACATGTAACTGCATCAACATCATGAACACAACCACTAGCACACTGTGAATCCACACTGCACAATTGTTTTAGGGAGCTGGCAGGTTAAAGACCGGTTAATGTCTAGTGCGACTGAATTGGATATTTGCGTTCACACTTCCAGCTCTGCCAGCTGATGTCTGGACAAAGTCCAGAGTGCACTGCATGTGTGAAAGTGGGTTCAGTGTAGCTGAAGCAGTAAGAACAAACAAACAACTAATATGCAGACACGAGGTAAAAAGCATGCTCAAACCAAAACTATACTGAGGATATATAGTGTTTGTGTACTGAAGTTTCCTACAGCATTTCTTTCTGAGGATCAACATCACAAAGTAAAATTTTGACTACCTTGCTTCTCCATGGCCAGTCTGAGTCACCATAATTATAGGTGATCTCCTCTCCTGGACCTATGTCTCGTATTGCAAACAAACACAGATGGGGTTTCCCTTGCACAGTTAAGTACTTCATCTTGGCATTAGGGTTGATATGGTCATCATTTACAAGTCTTCCGAGTGACCCATCCTCTTTTGCTGCATCAACACTACAAAAAGACAAGTAACACTTAATTACGAATCTTTTCATTTATACACATACAAGAGCAGTATATATTAATCTGATTTAAGAGCCTTGATATCAATAATTTGAATATGTTCAGCACCAAAAGCAATGTGTCATGGAATTCAGATTTAGACGAGTTAGCACTGAAATAATATACTTACCACCACAGTTTTCCATTAAAATGGAATTCAAACATGAACACCTTAAGGCTGTCATGGTAAATTCTCTGTCTCCTTTCACATTCCTCTTTTGCTATAAGGTCACCTCGATATTCGCAAAGAAAGTCGCCTTTTTCAAAGGCAGCACAGGTGAAGATACCACGACCTAGTTAATACACAAAACCAAACAAGAAATAAATCATTACCAAATAACAAATAATTGATAAAAAGTTAGGACACATATATAAGTTTAAGATTCAATTTACCTTTGAAAGCATTAATGTATTTGATGTCCAGTCCAACTTTATCCCTTCCAGTATGAGCAAAAGAGTGGGCATCATCTCTTGGATTTAGGCGCCTTCGCCTTTGCATGACTCACTGGCCTGTGTCAAAAGCCAGAGTAACATAATAAAAAGAAGATTGTTGTTAGGATTATTATGTACTAGAAATCCAGTAATGTACATGTGGCATCTGAGCAGAAGCCATATTCTGAGCTCATAACTCAACATTCACATTTATATTTAATAAAAAGGACTTAATGTTTTAACGAAAATCATTTCTCTACATATGCAAAATGCAAAATAGGGTATTAACCCCTTTCTACAACAGAAATAGGCTGCACATGAACTAAACATTAACAGGAGGATGATGTCTGTTCCAGTGTAGAGTTGTGTTGGACACAGACTGAACTTAATCCTGCCTCTACAATTGAATGTAACATATAATCTCAGTGTAAAGAGATTCTATAACTACATCAACTCCATTGAACCTCTTGTGGGATTGATTAACCATCATTAGCACCCAGAAGGAACAAACACACAAATAAATGCAGTCTTTCATCTGCTTGAATGATCATCCTCAGTCTCTGTATCTCCTCCTCACTCACTGTCCTTGTCCTGCTTCTTCAAACAAGAACTTAACCTACATATATAACTTTACATTAACGTTAAGGTATATTTAAAGCAGCATCAGCATGACTTGACTATTGCGCGATAGCACACTACTGGGTTGACATTTCCGATCCAAGGTCCCTTATGACATTAACAAGGACCGGGATTTGGGATGTTTTCACATCAGTGTTTCTGACATATGATTAGTTTGTCATCATTTTGTTAGAATTCAAATAACAACCCAAAACAATAAACTGCTCAACCTGTTAGCTACCAGATGTAAGATCTTAACTTAAAAAGACTATGTAAGACAACATGAGCGCTGTGAGTCTCTATCATAGATCATAGATAGAACCCAGTCTCAGAGCAAAACATGAAATAGAAATAAAAACATGCTCACATTTCATCCTTGCTTTAGCTATGGAATAGTTAAATAATCAACATCAACATTAAACAGCATTTTTAAATGGCACACACTGCACCAGATACTGTACCACAGCTTTGTTGCTCCTCACTATTGTACTTTACACTTTCATAATAACAATAACAGCCAAATAACCTCTGTGGAAACGCTGATAGCTTACATTTTTAGGCACATGAGAAGATTTTACACAAGCAGACCTAACAATACAAGTTAACAAGAACAGTGTAGCCACTAGTGTGATCATCAGCTTGTTTAAACTAACAACTCCACATTACCTTAGTTGTTTTTGGCTGTTTTCAGCACACCAACACCAACCGGGCCACTATGTTACTGCTCAAAGCTTCTGTCCTCATCCCCACCACCTGTGCGAAGCATGCACGGCTCAACGAGGGGGCGTCGCCGCTCCCTGACACAGAGCTTCCACGAACATGAAAACCAAATGTGGCTCAAATGGCTTAAAATTAACAAGCATTAAACATCCTCACCTTCTCTTGTCCACAACACAGCTGGTCACACGACACTGCATGAGGCACATTCCTCCAAAACATAAAATGTATCCTCTCCTGCCTGCTCTGAAGCTGCTGCAGCTGAGAGCTGTTAGCTGCCAGCTCTACTACCAGTGCAGGCTTGTGCAGGTAACACAGGCATCAACAACATGCATGAGCACTGCTGTATAAACTACCTAATGCCAATATGCATAGAAGTTAACCTAACTTTATTGCCATTAAATTATGCATTATTAAAAAAAAAAAAAATAACTTGACTTAATAAGTTATTGTTACTGTGTAAAATCCTTCCTCATGCAAATATCTACTTTGTTTACAAGTTTTAATGCTTACCTGTATGTTTTTAATCCTTTAGGGCTTCCATTAGGTCTCCAGAAGCTTCAAATGGGATTTAATTTTTAAATGCCATCAGTCGGGGCGGTCCTTGGAGCAAACTTCCTGTAGACGCCACCCACGTATTCAAACCAACCAATCAGTGAAAAGGGCGCAAAAATCAAGCCGTGTGTATGAGAAATGTGTATGAAAGTGCAATATAGGAAGCACCCATAGGCTGTGCTATTTTATACACACGGATACACAGAAAACACCATCCGCTTTGGCCCAATGGTTAAGGCACTTGGATCATGTGATGTAAGTCTGGGTTCGAATCTGGGTGTGGCTGGTGGTTTTTGCTAATTTTTGGAGCATTTAAATAAAAGTAAAAATGAGCCCCCCCACCCCCCCCATAGTAACTGGATGTTACCAGGAACATGTAATGGGCCTTTATTTTGAAAATAAGCCCCCCCCCCCATTATAACAGAATGTTACTAGGAAGTCTATACAGAGCCTATATTTTGAATATAAAAATAAACAACCCTCCCCCATTGTAATAGAATGTTATCAGGAAGTCTGTACAGAGCCTTTATTTTGAAAATAACCCCCCCCCATTATAATAGAATGTTACTAGGAAGTCTGTACAGAGCCTTTAATTTGAAATAAGCCCCCACACCCCCCATATTACAAGGAAATATGTACAGAGCCTATGTTTAAGCGTATAAATAAGCCCCCCCACCCCCCCCATAGTAACTGAATATTACCAGGAAACATGTAATGAGCCTTTATTTTGAAAATAAGCCCCCCCCCCCCATTGTAATAGAATGTTACCAGGAAACATCTAATGAGCCTTTATTTTGAAAATAAGCCCCCCCAATAGTAACTGGATATTACCAGGAAGTCTATACAGAGCCTTTATTTTGAAAATAAGCCCCCTCAATAGTAACTGGATGTTACCAGGAAGTCTGTACAAAGCCTTTATTTTGAAAATAAGCCCCCCCATAGTAATAGAATGTTACTAGGAAACATGTAATGAGCCTGGTTTTTCAAAATAAAACCCCAAGATGGTTACAGGATGTTCCCAGTGAGACGGAAAAAGAGTGGATTTTCAAAATAAAACTCCCAAATAGTTACAGGATGCTCCTAGGAAGCGTAAAAAAAAGCTAGATTTTCAAAATACAACCCCCAAATAGTTACAGAATATTCTGAGAAAGCCTAAAAGATGCTGGATTTTCAAAATAAAACCCCCAAATAGTTACAGGATGTTCCCAGGAAGCCTGAAGGAGGCTGAATTTTCAAAATAAAACCCCCAGATGGTTACAGGATGTTCCCAGGAAGCCTGAAAGATGCTGGACCTTCAAAATAAAACCCCCAAATAGTTACAGAATGTTCCCAGGAAGCCTAAGACATGCTGGATTTTCAAAATAAAATCCCCAGATGGTTAAGGGATGTTCCTAAGAAGCCTAAAAAAGTCTGGACTTTCAAAATAAAAACCCCAGATAGTTGCGGGATGTTTTCAGGACGCTCGAAGGAGTCTCGATTTTCAAAATAAAATCCACAAATAGTTACAGAATGTTCCCAGGAAGCCTGAAAGTGGCTTAATTTTTAAGATTAAATCCCAGGGATGGTGATAAGACCTTACATCATGGTTTCTCTCTGTCTCTCTGAAATTGGTCTCTCACTGACCTGGATCATGTATGTTTACAAAATCAAGCAGCTTTTGGTAATGTCTTTCGCTCTCATCGTCTCTCTCTCTCTCTTAAACGTAATGTCTCTCTGAAATCGGATGTCATGTAAACCTGGATAATATATGTCTCTCTGTCCTTCGTCTTAAAGGAAATGTCTCTGTGTTCGAAGCAACGCCGGCATCGACGAGCACAAGGCACCCATTCAAAATGTCTCGGCAGGAGAGATTTTCTAGTTATGGGTGCCTTGCCAGCTGGGGGCTCCGGCGAAGCCCCATGCAATGCATTGGCACTAATATTATTATTGCTCGGGCTTATTATTCTTAGTTCTTCTTCCGTAAATTTTCGTCCCGCTACTCCTCCCACAGATTTCATCGCACATACTCGAGACCTATAAAAATACATGCGGAAATACGTCGAATCGTGTGCTATGACTTTTCTAAGAATTTCGTCCAATAATTCGCTCAAAAATCGCGGAAACGCGGCCAAAACCGACGAATGGGACTCAAGGTCTCTCGTCCTAAAGAGCGAGTTTCCAAAAACGGGCGTTTTTCAGCCACTTTTTCTCTGTTTAAACACTTCTCCTAGCCACAAACGGAGTCCGACAGACATGATTTTCACATCAGGTGAAAATAGAGATTGTTTCCTACGCACACATGCCACTCTGACATCTGTCGGTTCAGTAGTTTAGGCTTGAACATTTTTTTGAAAAATCTTTTCCGGTCTCACCTCTCCATTGACTCCCATGTTAATTTTGGGAAAAAAAGTCCGAAAAGGAGAAATACGAAGAAAAATTTCTAACTCATTTCTGAGCTCTCTCCCGCCAAAACATATCTGTATGTTCGTGGAAGTCTTGGGATTCTCAAAATGTTTTCATTTCTTAGATAGGACCTATAGTTTTTGAGTTACAAGCATTTGTTTGAAGAGTGGCGCTAGAGCAGCACCCTCTAACTTTTGAATGGACTTCAATGGAGATCACCAAAAAAGATTCCTGATGAGAAAACTAAATTTCTAAATCGCTCTTACGGTCTCATTTCTTAACTCTTATTAAATATAAACATATGTGGACGTCGGCCAAAGTCTTGTGATTCTCACAATGTGTTCATTTCTCAGATACGACTTATAGATTTTGAGTTAGAAGCTTTTGTTTGAGGGTTGGTCTGAAACCAGTTTTTGTCTCCAAAGTGTGCGCGCAGCAGGTGTTCCTCATCTAATCAGTGAGTAACCATAGCAACCCCATAGACTGTCACCATCCGCTTTGGCCCAGTGGTTAAGGCACTCGGATCATGTGACGTGAGTCTGGGTTCGAATCCGGGTGAGGGTGGTGGTTTTTGCTAAATTTTGGAGCATATAAATAAAAGTAAAAATAAGCCCCCCCACCCCCCCACAGTAACTGGATATTACCAGTAACATGTAATGAGCCTTTATTTTGAAAATAAGCCCCTCCCCCATTGTAATAGAATGTTACCAGGAAACATCTAATGAGCCTTTATTTTTGAAAATAAGCCCCCCCAATAGTAACTGGATGTTACCAGGAAGTCTGTACAAAGCCTTTATTTTGAAAACAAGCCCCCCCAGAGTAATAGAATGTTACTAGGAAACATGTAATGAGCCTGGTTTTTCAAAATAAAACCCCCAGACGGTTACAGGATGTTCCCAGGGAGCCGGAAAAAGAGTGGATTTTCAAAATAAAACTCCCAAATAGTTACAGGATGTTACTAGGAAGAGTAAAAAAAGCTAGATTTTCAAAATAAAATCCCCAGATAGTTAAGGGATGTTTCTAAGAAGTCTAAAAAAGGCTGGACTTTCAAAATAAAATGCCCAAATAGTTACAGAATGTTCCCAGGACGCCTGAAAGATGCTTGATTTTCAAAATAAAATCCCCAAATAGTTACAAAATATTCCCAGGAAGCCTAAAAGATGCTGGATTTTCAAAATAAAATGCCCAACTAGTTACAGAATGTTCCCAGGAAGCCTGAAGGAGGTTGAATTTTTAAAATGAAATCCCATGGATGGTGATTAGACCTTGTAACATTGTTTCTCTCTGTCTCTGAAATTGGTAAAGTCTCTCAGTCACCACTCTGGATCATGTGATCAAAATACAGCTTTTATACATGTCTTTCTCTCTCACTGTCTCACTCTCTCAGGGTCTCTGTCCTTCCTCTTACAGGAAATGTCTCTCTGTGCGGAGGAGCATCGGCGACGAGCACAAGTCACCCATTCAAAATGTCTCGGCAGGAGAGATTTTCTATTTTTTCTTTATTCTTCTTACGTAAATTTCCGTCCCGCTACTCCTCCCACAGATTGCATCGCACATACTCAAGACCTATAAAAAAACATGCGTAAATACGTTGAATCCTGTGCTATGACTTTTCTAAGAATTTCATCCAATAATTTGCTCAAAAATCGCGAAAACGCGGCCAAAACCAACGGATGGGACTCAAGGTCTCTCGCCCTAAAGAGCGAGAGGGCAAAAATGGGCGATTTTCAGCCACTTTTTTGGTGTTTAAACACTTCTCCTAGCCACAAACGGAGTCCGACAGACATGATTTTTACATCTGGTGTCACTAGAGTTTGTTTCCTAGGCGCACATGTCACTGTGACATCTCTCAATGCAGTATTTTAGGCCGAGTCAATTTACAGAGAAAAGTTTTCTGGTCTCATTTCTCCATTGACTCCTATGTTAATTTTTGGAAAAAAGTCAGAAAAGGATAGATAAAAAATAGATCTGTACATTCGGGGAAGTCTTGGGATTCTCGCGGTGTTTTCATTTCACAGATAGGACTTATAGTTTTTGAGCTACAAGCATTTGTTTGAAAACTGTCGCTAGAGCACAGCGCTCTGACCTCCCCATTGAATTTAATGGAGATCTCAAAAAAAGATTCCTGATGAGAAAACTAATTTTCTAAATCGCTCCCACAGTCTCATTTCTTAACTCTAATTAAATAAAAACATATGTGGACGTCGGCCAAAGTCTTGGGATTCTCACAATGTGTTTATTTAACTATGGGCCAGCCATGTTTATTATTTTAGTCATGTTCAAATAGTTTAAATGTGAAACAGTTTAACTACAAGGGAGGTTTTCTGTTATATTAAGTGAGCATTTAATGTATTTAACGTACTTTATGTACAAGTATATAAAGATAATACTCTTTAAAGGAGAGAAGAAAGATAATGTGTGTAAGGGTAAAGTGCACACATGATTGATGTTAGAGAGATGACATGATTACAAGGGAAGAGGTTTATCTCTGGTTTAATGCAAATTTTGATGTTTATTTCTTGAAAATATGAAAAGATAGACATTTAACGTGAATGTTAACTAAAAATGGTAACTCCCAGTGCTGTAATGCAGACAGAATAACAAATGATTCATGATTGCAGTGAAAAAGTTAAAATGAATTTGAGAATAAATATAATCGTGATGAATGGAGAAGGAGCAACAGTGTCCTGCCTCGCTGATGTTTATATTACTTTTCCAGAGGGTTATCTATACATCTGTCAGCGGGGACCAAGCCGGGACCCGCTACATGTTTTAATACAATGCCTCAGGCTGAAATGTATAGGAACACACACGCCCAAACATGCACACTCTTTACCTCAAACATTTTTCCAGCGCTGTTCTCCAGTACAATAATGAGGTCAATGTCTCTCTTCTCTCCCAGAAAAGGAGGGTAGGCAACATTGATCAGCAGCCCTGCATCAACCAGGTGGAATCTTTCATTGGTGCCAAGGCAAGGTGGAACATCTGACCGGCAAAATCATTTGCAATCACTATTTATATATATATATTTATTAATTTATATACTTAGCATTTTGTCTTTATCATATTGGACCATTATAAGACAATGTCACTTTGTTTCTTTACTTTTTTATTCCTAACTATGTCACCAGCATCCACTGTATGTAAAGACTAACGACAGGACTGCTCCCCAAAAGTGAAGCCAAAGCATTTCAATTGCCACCTGGTGGCTGGTTGTAATATAGGTCAGAAACTCTGCTGCCTCCTCATTAGAGGATAGGATATGGACCAAACTAAAAAGTCAAAGTACGTGTCAAATACGTTTTTTTCTCACTCATGATTTCTGTCATTTTAGGTAGTTGTTATGAAGCTACGCTAATATTTGTTGGTGTGTTCATTTTTCTGCTACGTGTGGTTATAATTACCCATTGGATGCTATTCAAACAGGGTGAAACTTCATATTCATATATGACAGCTAAGACTGACTTGCGATTGGTTGAGGGAGTGTATCAGCTGGACCCTACTACTGTGACCATCCCCCGATCACTACTGTGCAAACTCATCAATCAAATTTTACTTGTACAGCCCATATTCACAAATACATTTGTCTCATGGGGCTTAACAAGGTGCGACATCCTCTGTCCTTAACAATCAGCAAGAGTACGGAAAAACGACCAAAATAAAACAATGCAATAGAGGCAGCATGAAACTGAACACATCAACAAAATTACAATAGTTAAAATTGAAAGTTTGTGACATAATAGAAAAGTGTGTCGTTTGAAGTATTTATACATAATACACTGTCTGATAGAAATGAACCGAGCAGCGATGATAATGGAAATGGAGTTATTGCCAGTAATGAAAAATAGGTGTGCAAGAGTATTGTATATCAAGCAGTCTTGTTGTAATTATAGTCCATGATCAGCTGCCACCACGATCACGATCCAACACCACGATGGCAGGGTTCAAATACAGGACATTTTGGCTTCATTTCTGAATAGTGGGTGGAAGTGGAGATGTGTCTTCCATCTTCATTTACAGTGTATGGTCACCAGTAAACGTTACCTCCATCGGAGGGATCATGATGGAAGAAAGCTAACAGTTTTTTCCACTTCCAGTAGACACATAGCAACATTAGCATTTAGCTGGAGTCCTGTTTCCAGGCACTTCATCAATGTAAATTTTATATATTTTAATATTTACTCTGTCTAGGTGTCTGCTAACTTCTGCTCTTAAGTGCTGTGCTAGGTTTGAGCAGTGTTTTGTATCTTTTTCACTGAAAACAGCTGATGGAAACCATGGTGATGACAGTGACTGAACTAGAGCATTACTCAACTTCTTTCTTAGAGTTGCTGAGGAGGTCTGTCTTCTCACCTTTGTGTTGGTAGAGGTGGTTTCTGGTTGTTCCCCACTCCCACTTCTTAATCAGTTGAATGACTTTCATAATGAGTTCAGAGACTGGGGGAAACACATTGAGAACAAATAGATGCATTTCCTTCTCATTTCAATCACGTAAATAAACAGTACTTTCACACTGACCACAAGTTTTGAAAGCTCTATCCTCCAGACTCTGGCTCCAGGTGTCTACTTCCTCCAGCAGCTCCACTCTCCACTGCTGAAAAATACTTTTTCTTTCCTCCATATTCTTTGACCCCAGCAGCGTAGAACGATTAACATTAACCTTGTCTGGAAAAATGAGAATCTAATAAGTACCATGCATTCTTTATTGTATCACACATGATCACAGACAAGAGGAATCATTGACAACATTTCTCTCTGGGTGTCAATGCAGTTTGACGAATGAGCTTACGGCTGCCAAAATAACAGCATTTAATGGGGAAAACTATGTCATCTGAGCAGGACCATCACCTTCTAGTATTTAAATAAAAGTAAAAATAAGCCCCCCACCCCTCCATAGTAACTGGATATTACCAGGAACATGTAATGAGCCTTTATTTTGAAAATAAGCCCCCCCCCCCATTGTAATAGAATGTTACTAGGAAACATGTAATGAGCCTGGTTTTTCAAAATAAAACCCCCAGATGGTTACAGGATGTTCCCAGGGAGCCGGAAAAAGAGTAGATTTTCAAAATAAAACTCCCAAATAGTTACAGAATGTTCCAGGAAGCCTGAAAGATGGTGGATTTTCAAAATAAAACGCCCAAATAGTTACAGAATATTCCCAGGAAGCCTAGTTACAGAATGTTTCCATGTTTCCAGGAAGCCTTAAAGATGCTGATTTTTCAAAATAAAACTCCTGGATGATGACAAGACCTTACCAGGAAGCCCAAAGGAGTCTGGGGGCTCCGGCGAAGCCCCATGCAATGCATTGGCACTTATATTATTATTCCTCGAACATTCCATGTTTATTATGGGTGCCTTGCCAGCTGGGGGCTCCGCAATGAAGATGTGAAAGGAAACATTCAAGGAAACCTTTTTAAAATCATCACTCAGTCCGACACTCATTACTTCATCCAGGCTCTGACCCATCAGGAGAAGATGGCCTGGATAGACGCCATCAGAGAGCAGACATAGATGTCCACATTTCATTTTGACGTTTCATCTGTTATGAAGAAAACTGAAATTACACATTCCATGAATGTACTGTAGCAACAAACTGGGCCCATGATTTTAAATTACATAACATAGCTGTTGATCTGATCTTCCCAAATAAAAAACTAATAATTCTGTATTTGAAAATCGTGAATTGAAAATCAAATTCCATTTGATCCTACTTATAGCTGTAAGAAAATGATGATGTAAAGTAAGTAATGAGCTTATAAATATATTGTTTAATACTCAATGTATGGTTCTCAATTTCTCACTTGTGAATGCTTACAAAAAAAGCACTTTGTTAGGAGGGCTCTTTCTTAATTTCAAATTTCCATTTCTATTTCTAAATAAAAGTTTAGAAATTTAGAAAAAATGTTGAAATTATCCAATTATCCAATATTTCTAAAAACCAGCACTTCAAACAGAGCTGTGTCGCAGAACTTATTCAATATACTTATTATAGCTTAATATACATCAGACCTGAGCTAACACTCTCAATAATGTAATGTGTTGACTTTATGAATGGATTCGTTATTTCAAATTTTAAGCACTGGAAAAAGTGATATTATAATTGCCTGTTCCACTATTACATCATAGTTTCATACTTTGGCTGGAATATATATGTTTGATTACATTTTATGTGGTATCAAATGGGTCCTAAAAGTCTGAGATGTTGCTTGGTGAAACTCCTAGGTGGTTTTTACTCAACTGCAGGATCTGACGACAAGAGAAAGTACATGTCAAGACAAGAAAATCCTCAGGAGATTTTCATATTGTGCACAACTGGAAGGCTCGCTGGTTTGTGCTGATGCCAGACAAGCTGCTGTATTATAAATACGAAGGAGGCAGAAGAGACTTGTGTCAGCGAGGGAAGATCCCACTGAAGGACTGTGTGCTGACTTGTCCTTTTCTAGAATGCGAAAATCGTCAGGTGAGTTTTTGTCAGACTCAAGAACAAAACGAGATTAGAAAAAGATTCCAGACCACTTTGTTTTTTCGAGTCTTTTTAT
The DNA here is from genome assembly GCF_024713975.1 of Paralichthys olivaceus. Lineage (NCBI taxonomy): Eukaryota > Metazoa > Chordata > Actinopteri > Pleuronectiformes > Paralichthyidae > Paralichthys > Paralichthys olivaceus. The sequence goes on along the minus strand of NC_091097.1, from coordinate 26,094,413 downwards.
TTGATCAATGTAGACACTGTGAAAATGTATCTTTTAAGTAATTCCCCAATCAGAGAGGCCTCACTCGATGAGACAGGAAATGTCCTCAGGTTAATGTTCTGTCAGGACCTGAGTTCAAACATCTTCCAGCTTTCGAGACAACAATTTGTTCCCCAAAGAAGAAATAATTACATTTCCAACAGCAGTACATAAACACTGAAATAAGTATATATCAGTTACAGCACCTTCAATATAGAATCTACTCTCATGTCTCATGGGGTGGAGTCAGGATGAGGGGATGGTTGAGGTAGAGGAAAGATGAGAGGAGATTATGATGAGCGCCAGCATGGAAAGAGAAAACTGAATATATTCCTTCTCTCTGTCCCTTTTCTCTCCTCCTTCTCCTTCAGTTCTTTGCTCTCCTCCTTTGCCTTCTTCTTCTTGTCCTTCTCCTGGAAGCTGGCCTCCTGTTCCAGGACTCTGCACCTCAGCCGCTTGTCACAGTTCTTCTGCAGAGCTTGGAATTTGACCTTCCATTGCTTTTGCACTTTCTGCTTCTCCACGTGCTGGAGCTGAAGATCTTTGACCTCCTTCTCCAACTCTTCCATCAAGTTGGCCAAGTCGTCTTTGACCTGACACAGCTGTGAGACGGAAGAGTCTAGGCTTTTATCCAGAGCAGCCTTCTCAACAGTCAGCTGGCTCTTCAGAGCAGACTGTATTGCAGCTGCAGCAGTGTTTTGTGCTGCCTCCTTCCTCAGAGCAGTTATCTCTGCTGCCTGCTCCTCCATAGCTGCCAGCCTCTCTGCAGTCAGCTTCTGCAATGCAGTGTTTTCTGCAGTCAGAGCAGTGTTCTTTGCTGCCTCCTTCCTCAGAGCAGTTATCTCTGCTGCCTGCTCCTCCATAGCTGCCAGCCTCTCTGCAGTCAGCTTCTGCAATGCAGCGTTTTCTGCAGTCAGAGCAGTGTTCTTTGCTGCCTTCTTCCTCAGAGCAGTTATCTCTGCCACCTGCTCCTTCATAGCTGCCTTCTTCTTTGCAGCCAGCGTCTTTAATTCAGCATTTTCTGCAACCAGAGCAGTGTTCTCTGCTGCCTCCTTCCTCAGAGCAGTTATCTCTGCCGCCTGCTCCTTCATAGCTGCATTCTCAGCAGCGAGCTCCTTGTTCTCCCTCTTTGAGTCCAGCAGGGCTTGGCGGAGGGCCTTCAGCATTTTGGTGACGCTGCACCCATTATTTTGGGCAGTATCATGAGACTGCATTTGTTCAAATGACTGAAAGACAAAAATATACATATAACAGGTAAAAACACAAAACACACTAACTTCAGAAATATTCAAAGATACAGAGCTTGATGATTTTTTGTCATTTACACACGTCTGCTTTTAAAGTCTGTAAAACTACAGTAAAGTAAGATGAAGAAAGAAATGTCAATTGTGTTTTGTGGATAAAACTAAAAACAGTTTAACCTGAAGTCTTTCCTGCTAAGAACAAAACTTACTTTGTCTCCTGAGCCGTTGATCTTCTCCATGTTGGATGAAGGCAGGTGATCCAGTGGAACAAAGTTCTTTAAAAGTATTTTTGCTGTCAAGCGCTGGTCTACTGACTGTCAATCTGTGACAGCTTAACAAAGTTGTTAGAGAAAAGATTCTCATGCAGCCGTCCTCTACTAATGGTGGTAGAGTCTGATTCTGCTGAGAATTGTTTCTCCTTAATACAAAGGAATCTTAATAAAAAGGGATCTAAATCTTTATATGAGAGGCAATTGGCTTTGATCTAGAATCCAGAGGTCTAAATGTGACATCAAAGGATTAGAGGACTGCCTGTTTTGTCATGTGAAATGGGATGAAACATCATTACCAAACACACACACACAAACACAGACACACACACACACACACACACACTTCAGTCTGATCTTCTTGCTGTCTTATGTCACATGTCAGGATGAGCTCAGCCCCACCGGCAGCTTCTCTCTGCGCAGCTGTCTGGTGTCGTCTCTGGATGATAACGGAGTTCCCTCAGGTGGGTTTACCAGAACATGTTACAGTTTTTTTTGATTGCTAAACGACAGTGGGCACAACTGGAGTCACATGTGCAAAACTCTAACTACAGTCTGCACAGCAGCAGTTCTTGTGGACCAAACTCTAGTTCGTTTTTCATTGCTTGAACACAGTTTTCAAAACTCTACACACTTATCCCATGACTTTAACCACAACCTGCACAACACTGTGGATTTACAGCACTTTGTTCAAATGCTAACACACTGCTGTCAAAACTGTGAACCACATTCAAAACGGAATAGATTTCAGCCTTGTGCCTTTCAAACACTGCTGATTGCAATTTCAGCTGAAAGGCTAAGCAGGTGTCTTGTTTTAAACTTGTTAGTGAACACACACACACATATATATATATATTACAGTATATATAGGTAGAGCTCAGAAAGACTCATTTTGGAAATGGAACAAGGAAGATGGGTTCGTGGAGGGAGAAGGGTGGCAGGGAGAGGGCGGATGCATGGAGGAAGACAAAGAAGACAAAGAGCTGTTATTTCAGATGAAATAAGGGCTACACTTATAGACCATGTCGTGAACCATGGTCTCTCATTGAGAGAGGCAGGGTTGAGGGTGCAACCCAATCTGCAAAGATCCACAGTGGCATCTCTAATGCGAATTTTCTATCATACAAACAGGTGAAAGTTACATCCTTACAGTAAATGAAAACATTACAGCAATCTTTTTTGTATTGCAATTATAGAATATTTACACAGATATATATTACAGTAAGTTTGACTGTAAAATATATTTTTACAACAGGACCCAAAGGCTGCCCCCAACAGGGGGAAGAGGAAAAATATTTTCAGATGCGCAGGAAAATGCTATTGTTGACATGGTTGTTGTCAACAATGCAATAAAACTGCGGGAGATTCACGATAGAGTGCTGGCTGATAATGATATATTTGAAAATGTTATTTCTGTCAGCACAACAACTATTGCTCGAGTCCTAAAGAAACACCAAGTTACAATGTAACAGTTATACACTGTACCGTTCAAGAGAAACAGTGAACCGCCCACATGACCAAATGTCTCTTTTGGAAGCCATGTGTGCCGGATGTGAGGACACGAGTCCAGAGGACTGCCAGGGATGGATAAGGCACTCCAGAAGGTTCTTCCCCAGGTGCATGGCAAGAGAGAACATTAGATGTGATGTTGATGAAAACCTGTGGCCTGATGCTAGAGAGAGGCAGGATTAGCCCCTCAATTATTTGTTCGAATTACAGTATGTACTTTTAGTTTCTACCTTTTTTTTCTCATTACAGTAATTCCGTAAATTACTACAGACTATTGAAGCAAACTGCTAATTTTCATTTACCTTAAAGAATTATGTTCTAAATCATGTGAAAGAATGTCACTCTTTTCTTTGAAGAAAATATGACATTTTATGAAGTCACTGAAATTGTTCAAGCTGTAAAGATGAAAAGTTTGTATTTTCTGTATTGGTGTTTCATGCTAGTGTTTTTACTCTCAGTGTGTTCTGAGTGACAGTGTGTGTTATCTCAGTGAGGGTTGTGCATAGTGTTTGGCTGCACTGAGCGTGTTTTGAGCCATGTGTTAAGAGTTGTGTTGCTTGGAATGAGTTTTGCAGGTGATGTGAACTGTTTAGCTCAGGTGACTGTTGGTAGTGCAGACTGTAGTTAGAGTTTTGCACATGTGACTCCAGTTGTGCCCACTGTCGTTTGGCAATCGAAAAAAACTGTGAAACAAGACATCGGTGTTTTTGAGAATAATGACATTTTTATCTGTCAGCAAATCTGAACTTTATCCTGCTGATGAAATTTGCCTCATGTTGTGAAACACAGGAGTGATGATGAGGAGATGAATACAAATAATTATTAGATATATAAAAATAAAAAGTTACTGTTTTGATTTACATCTTTTAACTGCAACTCTGTCATATTTTATGTTTATATCTTTAATCTCTGTTGCATAACTTTCACTTATAATCACGATACTTGCCATTTTAATTTGCTTCATCTCCCCCCTCACCTTCTAATTTCCATTGATTAATCTAATTCTGATTTATTTTATAACTTAATCCATTGAAACTTTATTGATTTTATCTCCATCCTGTTTTTTCCTTCTGTGCAGGTGTGAAAGGAAACATTCAAGGAAACCTGTTTAAAATCATCACTCAGTCCGACACTCATTACTTCATCCAGGCTCTGACCCATCAGGAGAAGATGGCCTGGATAGACGCCATCAGAGAGCAGACATAGATGTCCACATTTCATTTTGACGTTTCATCTGTTATGAAGAAAACTGAAATGACACATTCCATGAATGTACTGTAGCAACAAACTGGGCCCATGATTTTAAATTACATAACATAGCTGTTGATCTGATCTTCCCAAATAAAAAACTAATAATTCTGTATTTAAAAGTTTGAACATGGAGGATTTAAATGTATTTAAAATATACAAATGTAGCAATTCTTTTGTGATTTAAGTTTTCTTCAGTATTAAACATTAACATTTTTAAATCTCTCTATATGTTGACTTTTTCATAAATCTACACACCAGTGGTGCAAAGTACATATACAGGTCAAGTTTAGCACGTGTGTATAATTTAGTAAACATGAGCTTAACTTGATTAATTCCATTTGATCCTACTTATAGCTGTAAGAAAATAATGATGTAAAGTAAGTAATGAGCTTATAAATATATTGTTTAATACTCAATGTATGGTTCTCAATTTTTCTCACTTGTGAATGCTTACAAAAAAAGCACTTTGTTGGGAGGGCTCTTTCCTAATTTTAAATTTCCATTTCTATTTCTAAATAAAAGTTTAGAAATTTAGAAAATGTTTTATTATTATCTAAAAACAAACACTTCAAACTGAGCTGTGTCGCAGAACTTATTCGATATACTTATTATAGCTTAATATACATCAGACCTGAGCTAACACTCTCAATAATGTAACGTGTTGACTTTATGAATGGATTCGTTATTTCAAATTTCAAGCACTGGAAAAAGTGATATTATAATTGCCTGTTCCACTATTACATCATAGTGTCATACTTTGGCTGGAATATAGATGTTTGATTACATTTTATGTGGTATCACATGGGTCCTAAAAGTCTGAGATGTTGCTTGGTGAAACTCCTAGGTGGTTTTTACTCAACTGCAGGATCTGACGACAAGAGAAAGTACATGTCAAGACAAGAAAATCCTCAGGAGATTTTCATATTGTGCACAACTGGAAGGCTCGCTGGTTTGTGCTGATGCTAGACAAGCTGCTGTATTATAAATACGAAGGAGGCAGAAGAGACTTGTGTCAGCGAGGGAAGATCCCACTGAAGGACTGTGTGCTGACTTGTCCTTTTCTAGAATGCGAAAATCGTCCGGTGAGTTTTTGTCAGACTCAAGAACAAAACGAGATTAGAAAAAGATTCCAGACCACTTTGTTTTTTCGAGTCTTTTTATTTGATCAATGTAGACACTGTGAAAATGTATCTTTTAAGTAATTCCCCAATCAGAGAGGCCTCACTCGATGAGACAGGAAATGTCCTCAGGTTAATGTTCTGTGAGGACCTGAGTTCAAACATCTTCCAGCTTTCGAGACAACAATTTGTTCCCCAAAGAAGAAATAATTACATTTCCAACAGCAGTACATAAACACTGAAATAAGTATATATCAGTTACAGCACATTCAATATAGAATCTACTCTCATGGCTCATGGGGTGGAGTCAGGATGAGGGGATGGTTGAGGTAGAGGACAGATGAGAGGAGATTATGATGAGCACCAGCATGGAAAGAGAAAACTGAATATATTCCTTCTCTCTGTCCCTTTTCTCTCCTCCTTCTCCTTCTTCTTCGGTTCTTTGCTCTCCTCCTTTGCCTTCTTCTTCTTGTCCTTCTCCTGGAAGCTGGCCTCCTGTTTCAGGACTCTGCACCTCAGCCACTTGTCACAGTTCTTCTGCAGAGCTTGGAATTTGACCTTCCATTGCTTATGCACTTTCTGCTTCTCCACGTGCTGGAGCTGAAGATCTTTGACCTCCTTCTCCAACTCTTCCATCATGTTGGCCAAGTCGTCTTTGACCTGACACAGCTGTGAGATGGAAGAGTCTAGGCTTTTATCCAGAGCAGCCTTCTCAACAGTCAGCTGGCTCTTCAGAGCAGACTGTATTGCAGCTGCAGCAGTGTTTTGTGCTGCCTCCTTCCTCAGAGCAGTTATCTCTGCTGCCTGCTCCTCCATAGCTGCCAGCCTCTCTGCAGTCAGCTTCTGCAATGCAGCGTTTTCTGCAGCCAGAGCAGTGTTCTTTGCTGCCTTCTTCCTCACACTGAAAAAAATAACTCATAGAATTTACTTAAAAAAATCTGAGTAACAATTTGCACTCATTTTTTTGAATAAATTTTAATGCTATAATCTTGAGTGCAACTTACTTATGAGAATGAAGTAAAATTTACCTCTAAATATATATGAGCAGTCAGAAATATTGAGTAAATGAATTATTTTCATTTTGGAAAATAACAATTAATTAAATATTAAGTAACTATTTACATAAATGTTAATTAATTTTCTGTGATGAATGTTAATTGTACCACAAATCACAATAAGATTCTTAACCATTTTCTTTTTTTAGGGCATCTTTAGCAAATTACAGTTAATACTGCCGAAATAATAATCAAAATGACAAATGATGATAAATGATAAGAAACTTGGACCACAGCCCACAAATAAGAACAAAAAGTGCAAGGGGGCAGTCTACAAATTGTACATTAAGACCCTTTCACATATTTTTATAACAAACTTGGTAATATCAACTGAGAGGGGACAGCTTAACAGGGCTTCATTCTATCTAGTTCAAGGAAAACTTAAAAAAAAAAAAACTTTCACAGAATTCCCGTACCCAAGCAAAATCTCTTTGCCTTCATGGAGGATGGCTACATTCTTAAACCATTTTTTTTAAAGGTCAACTTTAGCAAATTAAAAGTTAATACTGCCCAGATACTAAATATGACAAATAATGATAAAAAGAAACTTTGAGTACAGCCCACAAAAAAAAAAATACAAAAAGGCAGTCAATAAAAGCTACATTAAGATCTTTTCACAATTAGTTTTTTTTTTGCAAATATGTAACACTTGATAACAATTTGAACAGTCAGTCAAGAGAAGGTAACAGAATGCTCAATTACGCAAGGTGGAAGCATTAACGTGTTTTGGATTTCAATCCGGCTATTTTTGGGGACAGCTTCAGGCCGTCAAGTTCAAGGAAAACTTTTTGAAATGTCTCAAAAGTGTACTGCAGTGTTTTGGGGTATGCTAAGTTCAGGGCATAAATTACCCCCATGACCAAAGCACATGCTTTCACAGGATCCTAGCAGGTCCTGCATACAATTTACAACAATAATAAAGAAAAAAAAAAATAAGGAACATGTTTATGGTGACTTCATTATTGGGGTAAAAAAAGGATCACTAAGCATAGAACACAGCACAAGACTTTCAACCTAAGGGACTTTTAAGGATCTTGTTGCTCAAGATCACTATGAGTTAGGTAGAAGAATGACCGCATTTGCCAAGTGGGCCAAGCTATGAACAGGCAGAGGCTAATCTAATGGGGCATAGTACTGAAACTTAATGCTCTATGCCTCAATAGGTTAGCTTTAGCTGCCTATCAATAATACGGTCTGTTCTTTAAATCTTGTGCCTCTGCACAACTGTCCCAACACTTTTGTTAGAAAGAGTGCAGTAGCAATCAGTCATTTTGCAGGGAAAGGCTTCAGAGTTACATGATATTGATTGAGAGGTAAAATCTGATACTTCAGCAGAAGGCTCGGACAATATGATAAATATATTTTACTCATTTTACCTGGCAATCTTAATAAAGGTCCTCCTCTTTCTCTCCAAGATACAAAATGAGGCCACGGATGACTGCTTCACATCTCTCCTCAATGCTTTGATTCTGTGGACAGATTAACAAGAACTAAAATACTGAAATCTTATTGTTACATGAGCACATGGAGTGTTGAAGCCATCAAGTGCAAGTAGCAGGGGAGGTAAGAGTAAAATCAAATTAACACACAAAACAAGACGACATGTCTCGCCACAAAAGCTACACAAACACAACAAACCTGAGTCCGTTTGTCCACAAATGGTCTCAACTTGTGACCCACTACTCCGCCTTTAGCCTTCATCAAGGTGATGAGTTTTGGAGTATAGTAGTCGAGTTTGTCCATGAACCTCTGCTCCAGTGAAATTGTTGTTATTCTCTTGAATTCCTGCATGATCTGCATCAACAAAACCAAATATCAGGAACCATTATTAAATGCAAAATGAAATGAGTGAACTGAGAGGATTCAACTTAACATAGAATGTTAATTCATCTTAATATTGGATTGAAAATCGTATGCTAGATAAAGTACTATAAGTGTCTACAGATTCACCTACCCCATCTTCACACACAAACAGGGCAGGCCACCTCTCTCTGAAATCATCTGTAGGTAGATTTGCACTCACAACCTCGAGCCTTCGAATGGAGAATGTTTTGGCCATTTTTTCTTGAATGACTTTGGTGTTCTTCTTCTTCACTTCATTGAGAAGTTCCAGTCTCTCCATCTCCAAACTCTCACTCTTTTCTCCTTTTGGATGTGGGGGAAGGTAATTCACCTCTGCTTTCGTTGGTCTCTTGCAGTTTTTTGCAGGTGTTTACTCACCTGGGAGCTTCCTTTTCAAGGAGTTGACACTAAGCTCAGGACAAGGAACGTCATTCTTTCTCAATTTAGAACGGTGATTGCCCATCTTGTTTCGAAGACGCTGCAGCCATCCATACATGCCTGAAACTGAGGTTTCAGGCTCCTTCAGGCATGGATGCTTTTTTAACAGAGCTTCCACAACTGCCAATCTTTAAAGACAATTGGGATAAGCAGTCTAGGAGAATATGGTGTCAGCAAGTGTCTCAAGTATCTTTGACTTAAGGCTAGAATTTTTAAGGAGCGAACCATTGTTTTCATAAGCCTGATTTCCGTCCTGAAGGAGCAATTCAACATCATACGAAAATGTAGGAATCTGAAAATTTGCTGGCCATGCTGCTGTTCTACATTCTGGAGACTCTGGTAATATGACCGTGTCAGCTGAGCCTGTTGAGCAGGTGTTATCCTGTGAAGACTGATCAAGTGGCACTAAAGACGAGGCAGAAGAGGAAGTTGCTAAAATTGTCCTGGCCTATGGGGGTCAGTGTGAGAAGAACCGGCTCTGTATTAACAAGTGTGATTGTATCTTTGTCCTTAATCACATCTGTTGATGTTAGTGTGAAGAACTGGTTATCAAAATCTTTGTCCATATACATAATAGCAAAGCTTCCTTGGAGATGAAACTGATCTTGCACAGCTGCTAGAAGTTCGTTTACAGTACCAGGGACTCCATTTGGCAATATTAACTTGTGGGCTTGAGCATCTTCAAAAGTGACACGCAATTGAGTTGGGGCAGACATAATGGCTTTGGTGTAGGGGCATCTACAAGAAAAATGAAAAACAGATTAGACAAGAGCAAATATTGCATTTCCCCAGACCATTGAGACAGTTCACATTCGTAAGGTTACTACCCAATAGCTATTGGGTAAATAAGTTACCTGTTATAATACAGCACAATTTAGATTCATTTAGATTCACACAATTTAAGGTTATATGTTACCTAGTCTGACAAGCAGATGTGGTGTTTCAGAGAAACCATCCGATGCCCTTGCACAGCATACGCAGCCAATGGGTATGTGTCGGTTAGTTGGGAGTGCTCAATCACTTTCACTACCCTTGTGGCCTCCAACTTGAAACTACCAAAATGCTCCAAGTACCATGCACTTTGCAACTTCACCACAAAAAGTAAGTGGTCACGAATAACAATGATTTGTCATATTTCAACAAAGTCGGGCAATCCAGAAGTGGAGCCATACACCAAGATCATGCCAATACTGTAACTGGTACCCTGAAATTCTGCCTGTTTTGTCAAATGAATAACAGTCTCTTCAGGAAATTTCTGTGATACAACTTCCTGTATGTTCTCATTTACAACTTCCAATGGGACAGTTGATGTCTTTGATACAGAAATAACAAGTCTTTGTATATTTGATGGGGATGATACGCAATCATGAACTGGTGTTTTCTTGCCATAGACTTCAAGATGGTGCAGTTATTAGTCTGCCTAACTAACTTCTTAAAGAAGCAATGTTTTGCTTCAAATCGCATCGTCCATAAAGACACTAGCGGACCAAATGCTTGGATGAGCTGTGGGTAATGCTCCACAAAGTGATGTGTTGAAATCAGTCTCTCTTGAGGAAAAACACTGCAAAATCTTTCTCTATGCTCAGCAATCAGACTATCTAGGAAACCAATACTTTCATCTGTATGAGTAGGTGACATAACCAAAGAAACAACATCTCTGAGTGACAATAACAACTGCCAGGTGAGATCCTCTTCTGGTATTTTGGCACCGATCATAAGCGGCAACAGCCTCAGTAAACACCAATTTTCAGTTGCATTGCCACCAATGGTTCTATTGGAGGCAAAGTTTGGTGGAACACCTTGAGGAGAATTTGTGCTGTCTTTCCACTTGTATGGGAATTGTTTGATGATTCTATTGAGCTCTTCATAAGAAAAGTATTTTCTCTTTATTAGGATATCTAGACACAAAGATAATTCCACAGGTACTATACCCTTAAGCAAGTCGTGGAGTACATCAGGTGGGTAGCCTGTTATCACATGAAAATGACTTAATCTTTGAATAATTGCACAAGGTCTTTTTACTCCACGACTGTGGGTGTTACCAGTCAAGGCTGTTTCAATGTCCACCTCATATTGCTGCTTTGTTCTGCTAGGGAAAGCTCCTGTCCTAACTTCTTGCTTCTGAAACTGGGACCGTTGTCCAACACAAAATCTACAAACGTATGTCCCACTAAAACTTTCAACAAACCCTCCAACTGAGTGGGCACCAAGATTATCAGCAAATACAGTGCCCTTTACAATTTTTCCTAAACATGAAACAAAAATGCCGTCTTCCTCGAAGCTTTTTAAATCATTCAATAATGGCTCCAATATTTTGACATAACCGAATTTCTTAACATCTGTAGCCTTGCATAAAACCGCTAAGTAAATAGATGATAGTCTAGACCTCAATACTGATGGAATGTCAGCAAATACCCAGTAAACACCAGTCACCTTGTGTTTCTTACTAGAGGTGCCTAACGGGTTACAAATTTCAAAGTCATCCGAATAGAGAAGCAGTGAAAGCCTTAACTCTTCTCCAGACAGAAATGTGTTTTCTTTAAAGTTAGAACCGTCACGAAAACTAGTATACTGACATGAGGAGTCACAATGCCTTGTTGACCTACTCTTCAAAACCTTTTCTTGGATGTCACTATTTTTCAGAATATGAGACAGGGATTGCAAAATTGGAATATACTGGAATGACCTGTTCTCTTCAGCATCAAGTATATATTCTATTGGTTCAACAACAGAGAAATGTTCCTTGAAATAAATATTTCTGCTGTACGCTGTACTGAGAGTACCTTCCTTACTAAAGGCTACACTGACAGGATTTAACTGACAAATGTGCGTCTGTGATCAGTAATTCTTCAACAGTGCAGCCATGATTTTCTAATGGCTCACAAACAATGTTTTTGATAACAGATGCAGATGCTGAACCAACAATAAATTGAAGCTCTTCAACAATCTCATCTACACACCTACTAGGCACATTGAATATGCATTCCAATTTCAGTATGACTTCGACCAAATCCTCACCCTCATTGAGGATTCCTTCATCAAAAGTAACTTCACTTTCCTCTACAGGCCATATACTATCCTCAATATCCTGAACAGGAAGTGTATGTGTATGTAATACTGTATCTTTAAAATCTTCAAGGCTGTGAGGATTGTTTTTCCTACTTTTATGTGAGGCAAAAGTTGAATATATATTAGTACTATAATCACAATCTTTGAAAACGCATTGAACTTTCTCAAATTTTTTCAAATGTGCCCCTAAATGTTCAAAATATCGCCTTTCAGTGTTAAAATTTTGTGAACTACATATAAGGCATGACAATTAAACAGTTTCCTGTGACTGAACAGCTGGAATGTGATCTCTAGATAAATGTGTACGAAGTGCCCCCCAACTTTTGAATAAACAAGGGCAATCTGCAAACAAGCAGGGTACTGACCGACCTTGACCGGTGTGCAAATGTTTCAGTCTATAATGCTTTAAGAGCTCTAAACGTTTAGATGCCCTGAAGTCACAATTCTTGCATGGCCATCTCATAAGTCTACTGTCTCTCCCTGATGATGTCCACAATGAAAACAGTTGAAGTGTACACTTCCCTCAACTGTCACCTGCACTGGCTCATCCTAACAGCAAGCAGTTCCCTGTGTATAAACAGATAGTGCGTGACATTTAAAACAATAACCTACAAAGTGAAACTACCTTTTTATATAACATTTTAAAAGTGAATTTGGGACATTAACCAGAAAACTTTTACTCACCCATGAAAAGCTAATGATGCAGCACTGTTCAAATTATTCCACCAGCTCCTGTTGAAGAAAATGTTGAAGGAAATGTCTCATTCTTTGTTACATTAGAAAAAAAATAAAATAAAATAAAGTTGGGCTGTTCACCTAAGACTTTTTTCATTTCCATTGTCAAGGTTGGACTAGGACTGGGGCCCTCAACAAACTAAATTTATCCAGTTTTGTTTCATCACATTGCCCAGATTCAGCACCGGTTTGGCACTGGTCTACTCTACAGCCACCGGCCGCCCTGAGGCCGTTTGAGCCCCAGCCTAGTTAAGCTTAGATAGCCATAATGGAGATAGAAAAAAAGTTTACCCCATACAACCGTGTTTAACGTTAACGTTACCCCGTAGTGGAACAGCGCCATGTCACCACTGATTTTGATGTTTTTACCGAGTTAAATGAAGCACTCACATAGGTCAGGCTTATGCAGTTAACATACAAGTTATTTTAGCCATTAGCACGCAAGCCGCCATTACATGGAGCCAAATTTACTTTTAAAACTGTCTGTAGGCTCTGTTGGAGCAAGTTGTTACCATGTAAATAAAAATGCACTGGCGTTAAAAGCAATAAACGTTAGCCATCGTCGTGACATGAAAATCAAACTCCTAAAGCTAACGTTAAGCCAAGCTGTTTCACCTGACCAAAGAGATGAGGCAGTTAACGTTACATCCTTTGTTACTGAGGCTAACTACGAACAACTGCTTACTGTATAAGCACACCAAAAATACGACTTTCAAAGTGTACAGCAAGCAATAAATGAACTCAAACCAGAAAATAGAAAGGGAATACTTACGCGTAACAACTTTAGAATCTAGGCAAAATGGCGATTCTCGCTATCGACTCACTCTCCACTAACGTCTTCTTGTTGAACTTGTCTGTTGCCTCGACATGTCCTCTGACTCACTGCGCATGTGCAAATTAAGACCCAAATTTCTTAATAAAAGTTACTTAGTATTGTCAGGTGTAGTGCCTTGACAGAAATTCATTTAAATAACATTTGAAAATCTCTTGTAAGATTTACTTGTCCCACTCAGTAAATTGATTACACAAATGAATTGTGTAATTTTCTTTGTTTTTATTGAGTTCCACCCAAAATTAATATTACAGTGTAAACATTACTATTTTTCAAGGAATATATTTTACTATACCCCAGAGTCATTTCTGTCAGTGCAGAGCAGTTATCTCTGCCGCCTGCTCCTTCATAGCTGCATTCTCAGCAGCGAGCTCCTTGTTCTCCCTCTTTGAGTCCAGCAGGGCTTGGCGGAGGGCCTTCAGCATTTTGGTGACGCTGCACCCATTATTTTGGGCAGTATCATGAGAATGCATTTGTTCAAATGACTGAAAGACAAAAATATACATATAACAGGTAAAAACACAAAACACACTAACTTCAGAAATATTCAAAGATACAGAGCTGGATGATTTTTTGTCATTTACACACGTCTGCTTTTAAAGTCTGTAAAACTACAGTAAAGTAAGATGAAGAAAGAAATGACAATTGTGTTTTGTGGATAAAAAAACTAAAAACAGTTTAACCTGAAGTCTTTCCTGCTAAGAACAAAACTGTGAACAAAGTTCTTTAAAAGTATTTTTGCTGTGAAGCGCTGGTCTACTGACTGTCAATCTGTGACAGTTTAACAAAGTTGTTAGAGAAAAGATTCTCGTGCAGCCGTCCTCTACTAATGGTGGTAGAGTCTGATTCTGCTGAGAATTGTTTCTCCTTAATACAAAGGAATCTTAATAAAAATTATCTTAATCTTTATATGAGAGGCAATTGGCTTTGATCTAGAATCCAGAGGTCTAAATGTGACATCAAAGGATTAGAGGACTGCCTGTTTTGTCATGTGACATGGACACACAAACACACACACAGACACATGCGCGCGCGCGCGCACACACTTTTTCTCCAAACCAGCCCGGTGGTGGTTTACGGGGACTACCCTTTCCCGAGGTCCTAGAGCAATGGGAGTCAGGTCAACACACTGCAAAAAATCTGAAAAATTCAGCTCACTTTAGGCTGAAGATACGAGCTACAGAACTCTATACACACGACCCTGACTGGGTGGTGGTTTTTGCAGACATCGCTCTTTTTGACAAATGTGTGACATTTGAGGACACAACAAACAATGTTGGGACTTTAAAGGGACAATGATGTCACATTTTAAATAGCACTTCATTAACATAAACACACACACCTGACAGAACACAGCATAAGGGGGACCATCCTTTTATTACCATAAAATTAGGTTAAACCTTAGATATTTGTTTCAAATAAGAACACGATATGTATATAAATAAAACATAGATCACTTAAAAATAAGTGATCTCAATTCGGAGCTAAACCACATAATGAAGAATAACAGAACTTGAGGTTTTTTTTGCATTTCTTGGCAGCGAACTTTAAATAACTATTGCAATTTTAAACAGGATTTGCATAAAGCAAAAACATAATTTCTTAGCAGCCACACACGCTACAAACAAAAAACACATCCACTTTGAACTTCCATTAGCTTGACTGCTGAAGTATTACTTGTATCCACTTTTACAATAACACATTTTTAGAAACATAGTGCCTTTTAAAACGTTGAGGCATCAGCCAAACCACAATGCAAACAAAAACAAATGAACATAAGTCAGTGGATTTACAGCTTTTGCTGATGTGCCTGCCTCTTTGCAGTTGTTCCCCGATTTCTCACAAAGTCCCTTATATTTTGCACTGTTCGTTGTGCTAACACGGAGCCTTCGACAATCTTGCAGTGACTGCATTCATTTTTGGAGGCTAGACTTCCTTTGTTTATGTTTGAGGACACAACAAACAATGTTGGGACTTTAAAGGGACAATGATGTCACCTTGTAAATAGCACTTCATTAACATAAACACACACACCTGACAGAACACAGCATAAGGGGGACCACCATTTTATCACCATAAAATTAGGTTAAACCTTAGATATTTGTTTCAAATAAGAACACGGTATGTATATAAATAAAACATAGATCACTTAAAAATAAGTGATCTCAATTCGGAGCTAAACCACATAATGAAGAATAACAGAACTTGAGGGTTTTTTTGCATTTCTTGGCAGCAAACTTTAAATAACTATTGCAATTTTAAACAGGATTTGTATAAAGCAAAAACATAATATCTTAGCTTTCACACACGCTACAAACAAAAAACAAATCCACTTTGAACTTCCATTCGCTTGTCTGCTGAAATATTACTTGTATCCATTTTTACAATGACACATTTTTAGAAGCATAGTGCCTTCTCAAACGTTGAGGCATCAGCCAAACCACAATGCAAACAAAAACAAATGAACATAAGTCAGTGGATTTACAGCTTCTGCTGCTGTGCCTGCCTCTTTGCAGTTGTTCCCCGATTTCTCACAAAGTCCCTTATATTTTGCACTGTTCGTTGTGCTAACACGGAGCCTTCGACAATCTTGCAGTGACTGCATTCATTTTTGGAGGCTAGACTTCCTTTGTTTATGTGACTTTTGAAGTGCCGCATTACTGCAGCCACCTCAGCCTTGGACCACATCTTCTTTTTCCCTTTTCTGGAATCCTTTCCTTGATTACTTTTGCCTGAAAGATATAGAGGCAAATATGTAGAAAACATTTGTCACACAAACAGAAAAAAAAATTTGTTGGCTACTTGGATCTATCAAAACTTCCAACTAACTCCACTAATTAATAGTCTCTTTGATGAGGAGACTATTAGTTGCACTTGATATGATTTTCCCAACTAGATTTGTCTAACTCAGTTATTCATATTCAAACAATGTTATTCATTCACCCGTCAGTGTTTTTTATGTTGTGGATGATTGGTGCATATTGTATATACTGTACTCTGCACAAGTTTTAGGCAGATAAATCTGGGATGCTTATAAGAGTTATACCATTAATAGTTTGAGAATTATTTATATATTAACTGTTAAGAGAAAAACCCCAAGTCAAATCAATATTTGGTATGAGCACCTGTTCTCCTGTATACTTGGCAAGTAGGTTGTTCAGCATCCTTGGTAACTTTCCACAGTTCTGCTGTGGATTTAAACTCTCTCAACGTCTCTTCTGGCTCTGCATGTTATCCCAGATTGACATCATTATGTTGAGATCAGGAACCATATGTATAACACAGTGCGTAGGATTCACACTAACAGTGTATATTTGCACAAAAGCCGAAAATGGCAGAGGATAGTTCTTTGGGACAGATGCCTCCCTGATGGTATTGGGTGATGGATAAGATTCTCAACATCTAAATGTCCAAACGATTGCACAGTACTGTGTATTTTTCTGTATATTCTTTATATAATTAATTAGGAGTAATTTTTGGACAAAAGCAAAGAAATTTGCCACTGCCATTTATAGAATGAAATTGAAGTAAAGTAGAGAAATTGAGATGCACAGATGCAGGGGTAGAGAGGAGTATGACATGCAACAGAGGTCCTCACCAAGAATCCAACATTGCAGTTATGTAGTATCCTTCTTAACCAGCAACTGTATAATTTTTTGTTTTATTCCATTAAATCATTATATTTATCTGCTGTGTCTACATTTATTGCATTTTTTTCCTCTTTAATACCGTTCCTAAATACCTTCAAACTTGCCTTACCTTCAGATAGACAAGCAGTCTCATGTACTGTGGACGACACTGACGAAGCAGTTCCTGCTAAACACAAGGCAACAAAAGTTTTTTTTTCACAGGAAAAGGTCAATTTTAGCAATAGAAACATAACTTTAGGGTGTGGTAACTTACCTAAATCTGCAGTTTCCTGGACCTGTGCTTTGACTGTAGAAGGTAATGCAGCACCCACATGCTCACCACTTCCACCCTCTGATGCTGTGACGGCTGTGTCACTGTCATCCGACTCCCCCTCACTGTCCTTGGCCTCAGTGTCACTCAATGCAATTTCCTCAGGGAAAAGGTATTAAAACTAACATGAGTAGCTCATCATTACATGAAAAGCTAACAATTAATCAGTTTACAATTGGAAATTATATATTAGCTCACTATAGTAGTGTTAGGTAAATCCACAAGGGTAAAGGTAAGGATAATCAGAAAAAGGCTTTGGAATGAGATGCCAAAATTCACAAATCTGAAGCAGACTTTCAATTGCTGTGAAAAAGCCATTATATTGTGCAAACAAAATGGATTTAATACATTGTGTGCACACAAAATATATGATAGGACTTCCAAGGCTATGTAGTAATACTGATTTGGACAATGGAGTTTTGTAAAACGTTCACACAATATGATCATACAGCATTATCATAATACTATTGCAGTGCAAGTTGATAAACCACAATGTTGATTTATTTCCTAGCTCTACAGTAGTCAGCAGTAGAGTTTTTGATTCTGAACAGTAGACATTCCATATATTTGGACATGAAATGTGATCTGTGCTAAGAAAAAGTTAGTGACCAATGAACTAAGGCAAGTCCAGATGTCTTTGACTTGATGTTCAGAATAAAAAGCATACAACCCTAAGATAATATCCCTACGTGCTAATTTCTGTACGTACCTTCTATTTCAATCTCATCCAGAGATTTCCCCTGCAGGCTAGAGAGATGTCCTTTTTCCATGGTCAAAAGCAGTTTGGAAATCTTGGCCAGTTGTGTGGTGGGAACTGGTAATCTATAGAAATCCCTGTGAACACGGATGTCATGACCAAGGAAATCTGCAACCTGATCAAGTTCGTTGTTTTTTAAATTGAGGACTTGTGAAAGTGTGGCAACATGCTTCCTGAGTTGTGTCGACCTGAGGTGCTCGGGGTGCTTTGCTCCACACTGGCTTGCATGAACACGCAAACAGTCCTGTCCTCTGTAGTGGCTCATGGATTTGGGTCTTGCAAACAGGAAGACATTTGTGGCACAAATACCACATTCAGATCTTTTACTGGTCAAGAGTGACAAAGCATCTACCACACTTGGGGTGAGCAGAACTGCAACCTTTCTACCTCTTTTTCCCATGATTTCCATTCTGCTAAAATAGTTGCAGAGCTTCTTTTCAATATTTGACAGTCCCATAGCAACATCCTCATGAAGCTTTGAGCAGTCTCTCTCATTAAAACTTTTGAGGCGCATTTTTGAAACCTCCCCAGCACGTCTACGATTGAACACAATGATTTGGGAAAGCGTAACCTGTGCAAGTCGAGCATAATTCTGGGCCGTGTCTTCCTCCTTCAAGTTGTAAAAGGCACTTTCCGCAGATTTCTCAAGGAACCGATGAAGCATCTGAACATCTTCAGTGAAGGGTAATGTTGATGGTTTGTTGTACTTTGCATCACTCAGTGTGTTCAGGGCACTGTGGGACACCAACTCAGTCCACTTGGACGTGTACAATTTCTTGAAAATGCTCGTGGACTTGATCAGTTCTTCATCTTCTGCCATGAGGGCCCGACAATGAACGATGTCACAGATTTTGTTTAGAGTATGTCCCAATTTCAGCGCAAGGCTGGGTGTTTGGTATGTGAGTTTTTCTTCATCAAATCCTGAAACTTTTTTTACTGCTTGCACAACTCTCTGGAAGTTTGCAGGTTTAACAGCCTCCTCTAGGTTATGTATTGAGAATTCTGTGCGCAAACACAACAACAGACGTCCCATTTCACGAAGCTTCTGTCGTATGTACTCATACTTTGTAGGGTCTTGTCCGTGCCTGTTGTAGAGTGACTGGGCAAACTGAATAATAGAGAAGTCATTCCGCACAACTGAGGCAACCTCATCTTGTTTCATGACACTAAGCAGCTTCCACACTCCACTTGAGATCTGCTGACAGGACACAGACTGTTGAGCTACAGCCAAACCCAGTACTTTGGTTCTTCCAGGTTCTTTATCCAAATCTTCATTTTCTGGCTTGCAGGGGCATCTGCGGACATGTCTCCACAGTTCCTTATGAATGTACATCCCTTGACAGTACATACAGTGAATAAAGTTTCCTGCCACAGCTTCAGCTTTTGGTTTTTTCTTCACTTTCAGTTGTCCAGTTCCTTCTTTTAAAACTTCAGCGTTATGTCTAAAATTTCCTTTGTTCCTCATTTTTACTAATATTTTTTTGCGCTCTTTGGAGTGCTCAGGGAGAGAAAATGCATGCACAATTTCAGCATGTGTCTTGTGTGTTTTCAAGTGGCGTGAAATTTTACTTTGTGGCTTACCACAAACATAACAGTAATTTTTTTTGCTCAATATCAGATGTGTAGATTCTGGTTTGTGTAACTCAGCTTCACCCTCTGGCTTATCATTCAACATTTTAGCAGCCTTGGCACCCATGTCATCTTCAAGAGGTTTCCAACATTTTGACGTGCTGGGTACAACTGGAAAGCTTGTGTCTGACACTTTAGATGTTCTGAAATCGGGCATTGCTGGATTTACTTGAATCTTTTCTTGTTTTGAATGATGAGACATAAAGGGCACTCTTGCATCTGAGTCTTCGTCTTCTTCATCTTCTTGTGACTCCGAGTCTGGTATGTATTCCTTATCAGACATATTCTGATCAACATCCGATATTTGGTCCGGTTCGGAACTTGGTGCGTTATCCTGATCTGACGACAGCTCACCCTCAGTACATTCAGAAAACTGCTGCTCCTGAAATGGTGAGAAAACAATTTGTTTTGAGTGGTGATCTACATTTTATAGATGGCAGCTTGATTCACAGGAAATTAGTGAGATCACACTGCAATCAATCTTGCCAGGCTTCAAGCTATGTGTTAGTGGCTGAAACCCAGTGGTTAAGACCAATCAGTGTGATGCGTTTTAAGGTGTGACGACTGTCTATGATGAAGAAATCGAGACGCAAACTTATTGGTTGTATTTTTTTGCCTGCCCTTTCTACAGTTTCTAGGGATGACTTACCAGATGGTTCTGTGAAACAGTGTAGGAGTTAATTGGGTACTCACCTTTAATTGGTGTTGGAGGTTATCATTTATTCGTCTGAGGCAGGATGTATGCCAGACTCCTGAACAGACTGCAACACATTTTGAATATATTACTTTCAACAATGCAAGTCTATTTAAGTTGTTCTATCATAACACTGCAGTAATTGGGAATACAACCATGTTTCCATAAAACTTTCTTTTGAGATGCTCATTTTGAATTTGAAGTCAATATTACTTTTCAATAAAAGTTGTGACTTTACAGATGTGCACAAATGCCCCCCATACCATTACAGATGGTGTTTTTATAACTGATACGTCCCTCTCCTCTTTTGTCCGGACGATGCAGCTTCCAAAAGGAATTTCCAATTCTGATTGGTCAGACCACAGGTCAGTTTTCTACTTCACCTCAGTCCATCTTAAATGAGCCTGGGCCCTGAGAAAGCGGCACTGTTTCTGAATCTTGTTTATGTATGTTTTAACTTAATTTGTGGATGCAGTGATGAATGGTCTTCACTGACAATGGTTTTCAGAAGTGTTATCCTCAGCCCATGCAGTGATTTCTACTACAGAATCATGTCTGTTTTTAATACAGTGATCCTGAGGACCTGAAAATCGCAGCAAGTCTATTTTATTTTTCTGCCTTGTCCAAACAACATTTCTCAGTTTCAAAATTTGATGTGTTTTCTTTATATGTTTTTTAATAAATATAGAGTTAAATGATTTGCAAACAGGAAGGCATTGTCTCAAGGAATCACTTGCGCTCTGGACGCTTGACTACACATCTAAAAAGATCAGTTAGATCCATTTAGCTCAGTCTTTGTCAGTGACTAAGAGGCAAAATTAACATCTTCAAGTAATCTTAATATGATAGACAATGCAATTAATCACTAGCTGCCAAAGTGATGTTGCAGTGTTTGATTTCATCATGAAATCTCTTTTACCCGTTTTTCTTTACAGTGTGGTCAGTCATACATTAGAAGACTGCACATACATCCACCTACTACCATTTGCCACATAATATTCCAATCCATTAAAACCTCACCTTTGCATTGATAGCCAAGCCACTTGAAGGAGGACACAGGTCCCACACACTGAACGCACTTGTCCAAGGAGGCTATTGTTGCGCACACTAGGCGATGTTTCAGACACTAAAACAAAAGTGAAACACTTGTTTATGTCTAACATTTGAAAAGCAAGATATTTCACAATCTGTATTAGTTTGTTTCCTTTGAGAAAAGAAAACAATGTATTCGTAAATCTTTCAAGATACTCATCAGTAACAATTAACAAAATGTATAAAAAGCAGGGCTGAAGATTAAATATACTATGTATTTATAAAGTGCTGTAATCATGAATGACATACCCTTTTAAATAGATAAAATGCACATGCATCTAAGCTGGGCAGCAGGTCAAGAAAAATCCATTTACAATTCAATTTAAAAACACTAGTTTTGCAGGATTTGTATTGCTCTGAATTGGTTTAGATTCCTTAGAGATGGGCATTGAGACAATGCTTTTTAAAATTAAGCACTCAATATGCTATTGAATGAGATACAAGTTTTGATTAACCATTACGTTTTTGCGCACAGGATAAGTTAATGTAGGTACAGAGCGCCAGAACAGAAGAACAGACTTTCTCCATGACGCATGAAGTTCACTGTACATGCTTCTTCAGTACAGTTGGAAATATCCACAACTGTGAGATAAATAGCTCCTTGGAGAAACATTCTTAAAACACAAACAGCCCTTCCCAATTGTAGAAAAGGTAGACAATGAGCTACAACCTAATTTTCATTAAAACAAAGAGCACAGGAACCAGCTACAAAGTGCAACACAGAAAAAAGATACTGTACTTGGAGGACATTCTTCAATCTTATACACCATTGCCAAAATCACTTCACACATCTGCGGTCACTTATTGGTTATACTACAACACTGAGTTCGGAATAATTTGCTATCGTGAGGATCATGTTTGGAGGAAGAGCTGTCTGAGGGGGAGCTGAACTCAATCCAACAACAATATATAGGATTGAGTTCAGGTATAAGCCCTGACCTGCAGAAGAGCCCTGTGCTCTACTAACGACAACTGTTTGATTGGAAATGTGAGTTCCTTTGTTCCTAGTACATGTTGCAGTATTCTGATACTTGACTTGTTGGGTTAGAATGATTACACTGAATTAGCTCTTAATAGTTACATGGTAGCCATACACATTTGCTTACTATGTATTAAGTTGAATGTCTAGTGATAACACATGACATATATTTTCTGTTTAAATAAAACCAGACTCCTCGACCAGCTACCACCTGTCTGCATAAGCCATATAACCTGCCATTGCTCTGCACAAAGACTGGAATAAACCACAACTGAAGTGGATTGGATTCTTCCGGTGTTCTACCTGACCAGACACCCATAGTATTCATCTTATTACCTGGAACCACCATACATCCCCTTACAGCCCTAATTAAGCAAATATTGTTTTACTCTTAATATTTATGAGTAAACATTTAAATATCTTTGATGTAAATTGAAGGGAATATTTTTGAATATATTTGTAATACAGTATCTCTTTTCAGTGTTACTTTGTAGACGGCCCATTTGAAACACCAGTATATTTGTTCAGCTCTCTGAATAGCTCACCTTACTAACATTACAAAAAGGTGTCACTTGTATTTTAATCTTTCCCTCATGATAAGATGTTGGTAGACTTTGATTGTTAAATAAATGCCACTATCAACCCCACCTGCGGGAGGGACCCCAAAAAACGTATGGTCCACCTAAGACATATTGGTGTCAGCGCTTAATATACACAGACTCAAATGTTACACTGACTTACTCTCTGAAAGACATCCTCTGAGATTGTCCTCACATTCCGTTGTCCTTATAAACCATATTACACTCCGGTGGCTACACACACACACACACCCTCAAATCTTATACTGACTTTCTCTCTGAGAGACATCCTCTGAGATTGTCCTCACGTTCCATTGTCCTTATAAACCATATTACACTCCGGTGACTACACACACACACACAACCAATAAACACGTCGGTAGACATTACATTTTGCCACAATTAATGTCATGAAGCACACATCACATTTCACCTACCTTTTCAATTCTGATGAGTGGATCAAGCACCGGACTTGTCTGGTTCAGGCTGCTTGCAGAAATCTCAATCTGGCCTCTTTCTGTCGTCACCTGTAGCAGATAATGAATGGAGGAAAAGTTAAATAAAAAGTCATATAGTGAGAATGCACCAGTGAAAAGTGATTCTTGAGGTCTGGATAAAAAAGAACACATACTGCTCACAAAAAGCACAAGAGGAACCTCTCTAGATAGTTTTACATATTCATACCTGTACACGATCTTCATCTGGGAACGGGGAATTTGTGTTCTCAGGACTTCTCTGAGGCGTTTCCTCATCAATATCCTGCCAAAGAAAACAAGACAATATTACAAATATGTTGAAGACAGGATCTTCTCTGCGTAACATTATGTGACAGTCATCATGACTGTGGTTCTGAGTGTTTTGTGGGGGAGAAAAATGCACTTTGGAAGTGTTTGTAGTCACCTGAAGTGTCAGATGACTTCAGACGGCAAGCTGTTCAAACTATAATAATCACAGTTAATTGTGATGGATGAATTTGACTTTTGATTCCTTCTTTGTATTCTGACAACCCATTTTGGTCTCACTCTACCTCTGAGTGGTGGCTGTGAGCTTTCTGCTGTCTGACTCTGTGCCTCTAACATTTCTAGATTTGTTTTGGTTGATTTTAAATATGATCTTGTCT
The DNA here is from genome assembly GCF_024713975.1 of Paralichthys olivaceus. Lineage (NCBI taxonomy): Eukaryota > Metazoa > Chordata > Actinopteri > Pleuronectiformes > Paralichthyidae > Paralichthys > Paralichthys olivaceus. The sequence continues at coordinate 26,070,224 of NC_091097.1, read as the reverse complement.
TGCATGTCATGCATTACTGGTGACTGGGTCCAACTCTGTGTCATACAACATGAATACAAAAACGTACAACTCCCATTAAACTAACATAAAGATCATATGCAGGTTGTACAAGTATTCTTAAGTACCAAAGTAATGCCACTATCAACCCCACCTACGGGAGGGACCCCAAATAACATATGGTCCACCAAAGTCATATTGGTGTCAGAGCTTAATACACACACACACACACTCAAATGTTATCCCGACTTACATTCTGAAAGACATCCTCTGAGATTGTCCTCACATTCCGTTGTCCTTATAAACCATATTACACTCCGGTGGCTACACACACACACACACAAACTACCTCAAATCTTATACTGACTTTCTCTCTGAGAGACATCCTCTGAGATTGTCCTCATGTTCCATTGTCCTTATAAACCATATTACACTCCGGTGACTACACACACACACACACAACCAATAAACACGTCGGTAGACATTACATTTTGCCACAATTAATGTCATGAAGCACACATCACATTTCACCTACCTTTTCAATTCTGGTGAGTGGATCAAGCACCGGACTTGTCTGGTTCAGGCTGCTTGCAGAAATCTCAATCTGGCCTCTTTCTGTCGTCACCTGTAGCAGATAATGAATGGAGGAAAAGTTAAATAAAAAGTCATATAGTGAGAATGCACCAGTGAAAAGTGATATTTGAGGTCTGGATAAAAAAGAACACATACTGCTCAAACAAAGCACAAGAGGAACCTCTAGATAGTTTTACATATTCATACCTGTACACGATCTTCATCTTGGAACGGGGAATTTGTGTTCTCAGGACTTCTCTGAGGCGTTTCCTCATCAATATCCTGCCAAAGAAAACAAGACAATATTACAAATATGTTGAAGACATGATGTTCTCTTAGTAACAGTGTATCAGTCAACATGACAGTGGTTATGCGTGTTTTGTGGGGAGGAAAATGCACTTTGGAAGTGTTTGTAGTCACTTAGGTGTCTAATGACTGCAGCACGCAAGCTATTACAACTATAATAATTTTAGTTCATTGTGACGGATGAATTTGACTTTTGGTTCCTTCTTTGTATATTGACAACCTATTTTCTACAATGGGCACACTAACTGGGAGTGGTGGCTGTGAGCTTTTTGCTGTATCACTGCTTGCCTCTAACATTCCTAGATTTGTATTGATTAGGACAAAAATCTGGAAAATCTGGTCCGATCATTTTCCTGTGTTGCACTATTACATATGCAGCTCACGACGTGAGACTGTCAGATGCACTCTCACTACTGCAAAATTGCATCAGGTGAGAGGAGCAGCACCATCACAGCATGCAGCAGAAGGACTTATCACTAAAAATGACTGTTTTTTTTGTTAATAACGAAACTACGGGTATTTGAACTTATCAAATATCAGCAAGAGGGAAAAATAACATACAGGCCAGCAGAAAAAAGTAAGAAGCAGTTAAAGTACATGTAACTGCATCAACATCATGAACACAACCACTAGCACACTGTGAATCCACACTGCACAATTGTTTTAGGGAGCTGGCAGGTTAAAGACCGGTTAATGTCTAGTGCGACTGAATTGGATATTTGCGTTCACACTTCCAGCTCTGCCAGCTGATGTCTGGACAAAGTCCAGAGTGCACTGCATGTGTGAAAGTGGGTTCAGTGTAGCTGAAGCAGTAAGAACAAACAAACAACTAATATGCAGACACGAGGTAAAAAGCATGCTCAAACCAAAACTATACTGAGGATATATAGTGTTTGTGTACTGAAGTTTCCTACAGCATTTCTTTCTGAGGATCAACATCACAAAGTAAAATTTTGACTACCTTGCTTCTCCATGGCCAGTCTGAGTCTACATAATTATAGGTGATCTCCTCTCCTGGACCTATGTCTCGTATTGCAAACAAACACAGATGGGGTTTCCCTTGCACAGTTAAGTACTTCATCTTGGCATTAGGGTTGATATGGTCATCATTTACAAGTCTTCCGAGTGACCCATCCTCTTTTGCTGCATCAACACTACAAAAAGACAAGTAACACTTAATTACGAATCTTTTCATTTATACACATACAAGAGCAGTATATATTAATCGATTTAAGAGCCTTGATATCAATAATTTGAATATGTTCAGCACCAAAAGCAATGTGTCATGGAATTCAGATTTAGACGAGTTAGCACTGAAATAATATACTTACCACCACAGTTTTCCATTAAAATGGAATTCAAACATGAACACCTTAAGGCTGTCATGGTAAATTCTCTGTCTCCTTTCACATTCCTCTTTTGCTATAAGGTCACCTCGATATTCGCAAAGAAAGTCGCCTTTTTCAAAGGCAGCACAGGTGAAGATACCACGACCTAGTTAATACACAAAACCAAACAAGAAATAAATCATTACCAAATAACAAATAATTGATAAAAAGTTAGGACACATATATAAGTTTAAGATTCAATTTACCTTTGAAAGCATTAATGTATTTGATGTCCAGTCCAACTTTATCCCTTCCAGTATGAGCAAAAGAGTGGGCATCATCTCTTGGATTTAGGCGCCTTCGCCTTTGCATGACTCACTGGCCTGTGTCAAAAGCCAGAGTAACATAATAAAAAGAAGATTGTTGTTAGGATTATTATGTACTAGAAATCCAGTAATGTACATGTGGCATCTGAGCAGAAGCCATATTCTGAGCTCATAACTCAACATTCACATTTATATTTAATAAAAAGGACTTAATGTTTTAACGAAAATCATTTCTCTACATATGCAAAATGCAAAATAGGGTATTAACCCCTTTCTACAACAGAAATAGGCTGCACATGAACTAAACATTAACAGGAGGATGATGTCTGTTCCAGTGTAGAGTTGTGTTGGACACAGACTGAACTTAATCCTGCCTCTACAATTGAATGTAACATATAATCTCAGTGTAAAGAGATTCTATAACTACATCAACTCCATTGAACCTCTTGTGGGATTGATTAACCATCATTAGCACCCAGAAGGAACAAACACACAAATAAATGCAGTCTTTCATCTGCTTGAATGATCATCCTCAGTCTCTGTATCTCCTCCTCACTCACTGTCCTTGTCCTGCTTCTTCAAACAAGAACTTAACCTACATATATAACTTTACATTAACGTTAAGGTATATTTAAAGCAGCATCAGCATGACTTGACTATTGCGCGATAGCACACTACTGGGTTGACATTTCCGATCCAAGGTCCCTTATGACATTAACAAGGACCGGGATTTGGGATGTTTTCACATCAGTGTTTCTGACATATGATTAGTTTGTCATCATTTTGTTAGAATTCAAATAACAACCCAAAACAATAAACTGCTCAACCTGTTAGCTACCAGATGTAAGATCTTAACTTAAAAAGACTATGTAAGACAACATGAGCGCTGTGAGTCTCTATCATAGATCATAGATAGAACCCAGTCTCAGAGCAAAACATGAAATAGAAATAAAAACATGCTCACATTTCATCCTTGCTTTAGCTATGGAATAGTTAAATAATCAACATCAACATTAAACAGCATTTTTAAATGGCACACACTGCACCAGATACTGTACCACAGCTTTGTTGCTCCTCACTATTGTACTTTACACTTTCATAATAACAATAACAGCCAAATAACGTCTGTGGAAACGCTGATAGCTTACATTTTTAGGCACATGAGAAGATTTTACACAAGCAGACCTAACAATACAAGTTAACAAGAACAGTGTAGCCACTAGTGTGATCATCAGCTTGTTTAAACTAACAACTCCACATTACCTTAGTTGTTTTTGGCTGTTTTCAGCACACCAACACCAACCGGGCCACTATGTTACTGCTCAAAGCTTCTGTCCTCATCCCCACCACCTGTGCGAAGCATGCACGGCTCAACGAGGGGGCGTCGCCGCTCCCTGACACAGAGCTTCCACGAACATGAAAACCAAATGTGGCTCAAATGGCTTAAAATTAACAAGCATTAAACATCCTCACCTTCTCTTGTCCACAACACAGCTGGTCACACGACACTGCATGAGGCACATTCCTCCAAAACATAAAATGTATCCTCTCCTGCCTGCTCTGAAGCTGCTGCAGCTGAGAGCTGTTAGCTGCCAGCTCTACTACCAGTGCAGGCTTGTGCAGGTAACACAGGCATCAACAACATGCATGAGCACTGCTGTATAAACTACCTAATGCCAATATGCATAGAAGTTAACCTAACTTTATTGCCATTAAATTATGCATTATTAAAAAAAAAAAAAATAACTTGACTTAATAAGTTATTGTTACTGTGTAAAATCCTTCCTCATGCAAATATCTACTTTGTTTACAAGTTTTAATGCTTACCTGTATGTTTTTAATCCTTTAGGGCTTCCATTAGTTTCCAGAAGCTTCAAATGGGATTTAATTTTTAAATGCCATCAGTCGGGGCGGTCCTTGGAGCAAACTTCCTGTAGACGCCACCCACGTATTCAAACCAACCAATCAGTGAAAAGGGCGCAAAAATCAAGCCGTGTGTATGAGAAATGTGTATGAAAGTGCAATATAGGAACCACCCATAGGCTGCGCTATTTTATACACACTGATACACAGAAAAACAGGTTTGTGGTAAAAAAGGACTTTGAACAAAAATGAGAGAGGATGTTCCTCAGACACTAACAAATGCAAATAAATTGTTTGAAATTCGGGGACCTTGGCATAGTCCTCAAATTACCCTAAGGTCCGCGGATTGCTGGTGTGTAGTCAGGTCAATTGTCCCTGAATTCCATGTATACCAACACACACACACACACACACACATACACACACAGCAATGCATTGCATGGGGCGATGTCCCTAGGAAGCCTAAAAGATGCTGGACCTTCAAAATAAAATGCCAAAATAGTTACAGAATGTTCCCAGGAAGCCTGAAAGACGCTGGATTTTCAAAATGAAACCCCCAAATAGTTACAGAATGTTTCCAGGAAGCCTCAAAGATGCTAGATTTTCAAAATAAAACCCCCAGATGGTTACAGGATGTTCCCAGGGAGCCGGAAAAAGAGTGGACTTTCAAAATAAAACTCCCAAATAGTAACAGAATGTTCCCAGGAAGCCTAAGAGATGCTGCATTTTCAAAATAAAACCCCCAAATAGTTTCAGGATGTTCCCAGGAAGCCTAAGAGATGCTGGATTTTCAAAATAAAATCCCCAGATGGTTAAGGGATGTTCCTAAGAAGCCCAAAAAAGTCTGGACTTTCAAAATAAAAACCCCAGATAGTTGCGCGATGTTGTCAGGATGCTTGAAGGAGTCTGGATTTTCAAAATAAAATCTACGAATAGTTACAGAATGTTCCCAGGAAGCCTGAAAGTGGCTGAATTTTTAAGATTAAATGCCATGGATGGTGATCAGACCTTATAACATGGTTTCTCTCTGTCTCTGAAATTGGTACAGTCTCTCTGTCACCGACCTGGATTCATGCATGATTATAAAATCAAGCAACATTTGGAAATGTCTTTCGCTCTCACCGTCTCTCATGTAAACCTGGATAATATGTCTCTCTGTACGCAAGCATCGGCGACGAGCACAAGGCACCCATTCAAAATGTCTCGGCAGGAGAGATTTTCTAGTTCTTCGTTCTTCTTCCGCCGTTTTTTAGTCCTGCTACTCCTCCCACAGATTTTGTCGCACATACTCGAGACCTATAAAAAAACATGCGGAATTACGTCGAATGGTGTGCTATGACTTTTCTAAGAATTTCGTCCAATAATTCGCTCAAAAATCGCGAAAACGCGGCCAAAACCGACGAATGGGACTCAAGGTCTCTCGCCCTAAAGAGAGAATCGGCAAAAACGGGCGTTTTTCAGCCACTTTTTTTGTCTTTAAACACTTCTCCTAGCCACAAACGGAGTCCGACAGACATGATTTTTACATCTGGTGAAAGTAGAGTTTGTTTCCTACGCACACATGCCACTCTGACATCTCTCGGTCCAGTAGTTTAGGCTGAGTCAATTTACCGAGAAATCTTTTCCGGTCTCACCTCTCCATTGACTCCCATGTTAAACTCGCTCCCACGGCCTCATTTCTGAACTCTCTCCCGCCAAAACATATCTGTACGTTCGTGGAAGTCTTGAGATTCTCAAAATGTTTTCATTTCTTAGATAGGACCTATAGTTTTTGAGTTACAAGCATTTGTTTGAAGAGTGGCGCTAGAGCAGCACCCTCTAACTTTTGAATGGACTTCAATGGAGATCACCAAAAAAGATTCCTGATGAGAAAACTAAATTTCTAAATCGCTCTTACGGTCTCATTTCTTAACTCTTATGAAATATAAACATATGTGGACGTCGGCCAAAGTCTTGTGATTCTCACAATGTGTTCATTTCTCAGATACGACTTATAGATTTTGAGTTAGAAGCTTTTGTTTGAGGGTTGGTCTGAAACCAGTTTTTGTCTCCAAAGTGTGCGCGCAGCAGGTGTTCCTCATCTAATCAGTGAGTAACCATAGCAACCCCATAGACTGTCAGAGGTCAAGTCTCCTCTATAAATTTACTAGATTCAAAGTTTTTGCCACCATCCGCTTTGGCCCAGTGGTTAAGGCACTCGGATCATGTGACGTGAGTCTGGGTTCGAATCCGGGTGTGGCTGGTGGTTTTTGCTAAATTTTGGAGCATTTAAATAAAAGTAAAAATAAGCCCCCCCACCCCCCCCATAGTAACTGGATATTACCAGGAACATGTAATGGGCCTTTATTTTGAAAATAAGCCCCCCCCATTATAATAGAATGTTACTAGGAAGTCTATACAGAGCCTATATTTTGAATATAAAAATAAACAACCCTCCCCCATTGTAATAGAATGTCACAAGGAAGACTGTACAAAGCCTTTATTTTGAAAATAAGCCCCCCCACCCCCCATATTACGAGGAAACATGTCCAGAGCCTATGTTTAAGCGTATAAATAAGCCCCCCCCACCCCCCCATAGTAACTGGAAATTACCAGGAAACATGTAATGAGCCTTTATTTTGAAAATAAGCCCCCCCCCATAGTACCTGGATATTACCAGGAACATGTAATGAGCCTTTATTTTGAATATAAAAATAAACAACCCTCCCCCATTGTAATAGAATGTCACAAGGAAGACTGTACAAAGCCTTTATTTTGAAAATAGCCCCCCCCCCATTGTAATAGAATGTTACCAGGAAGTCTGTACAGAGCCTTTATTTTGAAATAAGCCCCCCCATAGTAATAGAATGCTACCAGGAAAGCTGTACAGAGCCTGGTTTTTCAAAATAAAACCCCCAGATGGTTACAGGATGTTCCCAGGGAGCTGGAAAAATTGTGGATTTTCAAAATAAAACTCCCAAATAGTTACAGGATGTTCCTAGGAAGCGTAAAAAAAAGCTAGAATTTCAAAATAAAATCCCCAGATTGTTAAGGAATGTTTCTAAGACGCCTAAAAAAAGCTGGACTTTCAAAATAAAAACCCCAAATAGTTATAGAATGTTCCCAGGGAGCCGGAAAAAGAGTGGATTTTCAAAATACAACCCCCAAATAGTTACAGAATGTTTCCAGGAAGCCTAAAAGATGTTAGATTTTCAAAATAAAACCCCCAAATAGTTACAGAATGTTCCCAGGAAGCCTAAGAGATACTGGATTTTCAAAATAAAACTCCCAAATAGTTACAGAATGTTTCCAGGAAGCCTGAAAGATGCTGGATTTTCAAAATAAAATGCCCAAATAGTTACTGAATGTTTCCAGGAAGCCTGAAAGACACTGGATTTTCAAAATAAAACCCCCAGATGGTTAAAGGATGTTCCCAGGGAGCCGGAAAAAGAGTGGACTTTCAAAATAAAACTCCCAAATAGTTACAGAATGTTTCCAGGAAGCCTGAAAGACACTGGATTTTCAAAATAAAACCCCCAAATAGTTACAGGATGTTCCTAGGAAGCGTAAAAAAAGCTAGATTGTCAAAATACAACCCCCAAATAGTTACAGAATATTCTGAGGAAGCCTAAAAGATGCTAGATTTTCAAAATAAAACCCCCAGATGGTTACAGGATGTTCCCAGGGAGCCGGAAAAAGAGTGGACTTTCTAAATAAAACTCCCAAATAGTTACAGAATGTTCCCAGGGAGCCTGAAAGACGCTGGATTTTCAAAATAAAACCCCCAAATAGTTACAGAATGTTTCCAGGAAGCCTGAAAGACACTGGATTTTCAAAATAAAACCCCCAGATGGTTACAGGATGTTCCCAGGGAGCCGGAAAAAGAGTGGACTTTCAAAATAAAACTCACATATAGTTACAGAATGTTCCCAGGAAGCCTGAAAGACGCTGGATTTTCAAAATAAAACCCCCAAATAGTTACAGAATGTTGCCAGGAAGCCTGAAAGACACTGGATTTTCAAAATAAAACCCCCAGATGGTAACAGGATGTTCCCAGGGAGCCGGGAAAAGAGTGGACTTTCAAAATAAAACTCCCAAATAGTTACAGAATGTTCCCATGAAGCCTGAAAGACACTGGATTTTCAAAATAAAACCCCCAAATAGTTACAGAATGTTTCCTGGAAGCCTGAAAGACACTGGATTTTCAAAATAAAACCCCCAAATAGTTACAGGATGTTCCAGAGAAGCCTGAAGGAGGGGGAATTTTAAAAATTAAATGCCATGGATGGTGATAAGACCTTACATCATGGTTTCTCTCTGTCTCTCTGAAATTGGTCTCTCACTGACCTGGATCATGTATGTTTAAAAAAATCAAGCAGCTTTTGGTAATGTCTTTCGCTCTCACCGTCTCTCTCTCTCTCTTAAACGTAATGTCTCTCTGAAATCGGATGTCATGTAAACCTGGATAATATATGTCTCTCTGTCCTTCGTCTTAAAGGAAATGTCTCTGTGTTCGAAGCAACGCCGGCATCGACATTTCTCTCTCTCTCTCTGAAATTTTTACAGGCCCCATGTTGACATGAAAATGCAGCTTTTATACATGTCTTTCTCTCTCACTGTCTCACTCTCTGTCTCAGGGTCTCTCTCCTTCCTCTCAAACTGTTACAGTCTCTCTCTCTCTGAAATTGGTCCACTCTCAGGGTCTCTGTCCTTCGTCTTAAAGGAAATGTCTCTCTGTCCGCGAGCATCGGCGACGAGCACAAGGCACCCATTCAAAATGTCTCGGCAGGAGAGATTTTCTAGTTCTTAGTTCTTCTTCCGTAAATTTTCGTCCCGCTACTCCTCCCACAGATTTCGTCGCACATACTCGAGACCTATAAAAATACATGCGGAAATACGTCGAATCGTGTGCTATGACTTTTCTAAGAATTTCGTCCAATAATTCGCTCAAAAATCGCGGAAACGCGGCCAAAACCGACGAATGGGACTCAAGGTCTCTCGTCCTAAAGAGCGAGTTTCCAAAAACGGGCGTTTTTCAGCCACTTTTTTGTCTTTAAACACTTCTCCTAGCCACAAACGGAGTCCGACAGACATGATTTTCACATCAGGTGAAAATAGAGATTGTTTCCTACGCACACATGCCACTCTGACATCTCTCGGTCCAGTAGTTTAGGCTTGAACATTTTTTTGAAAAATCTTTTCCGGTCTCACCTCTCCATTGACTCCCATGTTAATTTTGGGAAAAAAAGTCAGAAAAGGAGAAATACGAAGAAAAATTTCTAACTCGCTCCCACGGTCTCATTTCTGAACTCTCTCCCGCCAAAACATATCTGTACGTTCGTGGAAGTCTTGGGATTCTCACAATGTTTTCATTTCTTAGATAGGACCTATAGTTTTTGAGTTACAAGCATTTGTTTGAAGAGTGGCGCTAGAGCAGCACCCTCTAACTTTTGAATGGACTTCAATGGAGATCACCAAAAAAGATTCCTGATGAGAAAACTAAATTTCTAAATCGCTCTTACGGTTTCATTTCTTAACTCTTATAAAATATAAACATATGTGGACGTCGGCCAAAGTCTTGGGATTCTCACAATGTGTTCATTTCTCAGATACGACTTATAGATTTTGAGTTAGAAGCTTTTGTTTGAGGGTTGGTCTGAAACCAGTTTTTGTCTCCAAAGTGTGCGCCCAGCAGGTGTTCCTCATCTAATCAGTGAGTAACCATAGCAACCCCATAGACTGTCAGAGGTCAAGTCTCCTCTATAAATTCACTAGATTCAAAGTTTTTGCCACCATCCGCTTTGGCCCAGTGGTTAAGGCACTTGGATCATGTGACGTGAGTCTGGGTTCGAATCCGGGTGTGGCTGGTGGTTTTTGCTAATTTTTGGAGCATATAAATAAAAGTAAAAATAAGCCCCCCCACCCCCCCCATAGTAACTGGATATTACCAGGAACATGTAATGGGCCTTTATTTTGAAAATAAGCCCCCCCCCATTATAACAGAATGTTACTAGGAAGTCTATACAGAGTCTTAATTTTGAATATAAAAATAAACAACCCTCCCCCATTGTAATAGAATGTTATCAGGAAGTCTGTACAAAGCCTTTATTTTGAAAATAACTTCGCTCCGCCCCCAGCTGGCAAGGCACCCATAACTAGAAAATCTCTCCTGCCGAGACATTTTGAATGGGTGCCTTGTGCTCGTCGCCGACGCTCGCGTACAGAGAGACATTTCCTTTAAGACGAAGGACAGAGACCCTGAGAGGGAGAGACATGTATAAAAGCTGCGTTTTGATCACACGATCCAGGTTGGCAATAGAGGGACTGTACCAATTTCAGAGAGAGAGAGAGAAACCATGTTGTAAGGTTGTAAGGTCTTATCACCATCCATGGCATTTAAGCTTAAAAATTCAGCCACTTTCAGGCTTCCTGGGAACATTCTGTAACTATTTGTGGATTTTATTTAAAAAGTCCAGACTTTTTTAGGCTTCTTGGGAACATCCCTTAACCATCTGGGGATTTTATTTTGAAAATCCAGCATCTCTTAGGCTTCCTGGGAACATTCTGTTACTATTTGGGGGTTTTATTTTGAAAATCCAGCATCTTTCAGGCTTCCTGGGAACATCGTGTTACTATCTAGGGCTTTTATTTTGAAAAACCAGCATCTTTCAGGCTTCCTGGGAACATTCTGTAACTATTTGGGAGTTTTATTTTGAAAATCCAGCATCTGTCAGGCTTCCTGGGAACCTTCTGTAACTATTTGGGAGTTTTATTTTGAAAATCCACTCTTTTTTAGACTCCCTGGGAACATCCTGTAACCATCCGGGGGTTTTATTTTGAAAATCTAGCATCTTTTAGTCTTCCTCGGAATATTCTGTAACTATTTGGGCATTTTATTTTGAAGGTCCAGCGTTTTTTAGACTTCCTAGGGACATCCTGTAACTATTTGGGGGTTATATTTTGAAAATCCAGTGTCTTTCAGGCTTCCTGGGAACATCCTGTTACTATCTGGGGCTTTTATTTTGAAAATTCAGCATCTTTTAGGCTTCCTGGGGATATTTTGTAACTATTTGGGAGTTTTATTTTGAAAATCCAGCATCTCTCAGGTGTCCTGGGAACATCCTGTAACCATCTTGGGGTTTTATTTTGAAAAACCAGGCTCATTACATGTTTCCTAGTAACATTCTACTACTATGGGGGGGCTTATTTTCAAAATAAAGGCTTTGTACAGACTTCCTGGTAATATCCAGTTACTATTGGGGGGGTTTATTTTCAAAATAAAGGCTCTGTACAGACTTCCTGGTAATATCCAGTTACTATTGGGAGGGCTTATTTTCAAAATGAAGGCTCTGTACAGACTTCCTGGTAATATCCAGTTACTATTGGGGGGGCTTATTTTCAAAATAAAGGCTCTGTACAGACTTCCTGGTAACATCCAGTTACTATTGGGGGGCTTATTTTCAAAATAAAGGCTCATTAGAGGTTTCCTGGTAACATTCTATTACAATGGGGGGGGCTATTTTCAAAATAAAGGCTCATTACCTGTTTCCTGGTAATATCCAGTTACTATTGGGGGGGGGGGGGGGCTTATTTATACACTCAAACATAGGCTCTGTACATGTTTCCTTGTAATATGGGGGGGTGGGGGGCTTATTTTCAAAATAAAGGCTTTGTACAGACTTCCTGATAACATTATATTACAATGGGGGAGGGTTGTTTATTTTTATATTCAAAATAAAGGCTCTGTATAGACTTCCTAGTAACATTCTGTTATAATGGGGGGGAGCTTATTTTCAAAATAAAGGCCCATTACATGTTCCTGGTAATATCTAGTTACTATGGGGGGGTGGGGGGGCTTATTTTTACTTTTATTTAAATGTTTAAAAATTTAGCAAAAACCACCACCCTCACCCGGATTCGAACCCAGACTTACGTCACATGATCCGAGTGCCTTAACCACTGGGCCAAAGCGGATGGTGGCAAAAACTTTGAATCTAGTAAATTTATAGAGGAGACTTGACCTCTGACAGTCTATGGGGTTGCTATGGTTACTCACTGATTAGATGAGGAACACCTGCTGCGCGCACACTTTGGACACTTAAACTGGTTTCAGACCAATCCTCAAACAAAAGCTTCTAACTCAAAATCTATAAGTCGTATCTGAGAAATGAACACATTGTGAGAATCCCAAGACTTTGGCCGACGTCCACATATGTTTATATTTAATAAGAGTTAAGAAATGAGACCGTAAGAGCGATTTAGAAATTTAGTTTTCTCATCAGGAATCTTTTTTGGAGATCTCCATTGAAGTCAATGAAAACATTAGAGGGCGCTGCTCTAGCGCCACTCTTCAAACAAATGCTTGTAACTCAAAAACTATAGGTCCTATCTAAGAAATGAAAACATTGTGAGAATCCCAAGACTTCCACGAACGTACAGATATGGCAAGGCACCCATAACTAGAAAATCTCTCCTGCCGAGACATTTTGAATGGGTGCCTTGCGCTCGTCGCCGATGCTCGCGTACAGAGAGACATTTCCTTTAAGACGAAGGACAGAGACCCTGAGAGTTGACCAATTTCAGAGAGAGAGAGAGAGAGAGAGTGTAACAGTTTGAGAGGAAGGAGAGAGACCATGGGAGAGAGAGTGAGACAGTGAGAGGGAAAGACATGTATAAAAGCTGCATTTTGATCACATGATCCAGAGTGGTGACTGATTGACTTTACCAATTTCAGAGACAGAGAGAAACCATTTTATAAGGTCTAATCACCATCCATGGGATTTCATTTTAAAAATTCAGCCTCCTTCAGGCTTCTTGGGAACATCCTATAACCATCTGGGTGTTTTATTTTGAAAAACCAGGCTCTGTACAGCTTTCCTGGTAGCATTCTATTACTATGGAGGGGCTTATTTCAAAATAAAGGCTCTGTACAGACTTCCTGGTAACATTCTATTACAATGGGGGGGGGCTATTTTCAAAATAAAGGCTCATTACATGATTTCTGGTAATATCCAGTTACTATTGGGGGGATGGGGGGGCTTATTTATACACTCAGACATAGGCTCTGTACATGTTTCCTTGTAATATGGGGGGTGGGGGGGGCTTATTTTCAAAATAAAGGCTTTGTACAGACTTCCTGATAACATTCTATTACAATGGGGGAGGGTTGTTTATTTTTATATTCAAAATAAAGGCTCTGTATAGACTTCCTAGTAACATGGCGGGAGAAAGTTCAGAAATGAGACCGTGGGAGCGAGTTAGACATTTTTCTTCGTATTTCTCCTTTTCGGACTTTTTTTCCCAAAATTAACATGGGAGTCAATGGAGAGGTGAGACCGGAAAACTTTTCTCGGTAAATTGACTCAGCCTAAACTACTGGACCGAGAGATGTCAGAGTGGCATGTGTGCGTAGGAAACAAACTCTACTTTCACCAGATGTAAAAATCATGTCTGTCGGACTCCGTTTGTGGCTAGGAGAAGTGTTTAAAGACCAAAAAAAGTGGCTGAAAAACGCCCGTTTTCAGCCATTTTTCCCCCACTCGCTCTAATTGGGCGAGAGACCTTGACTGCTCGCTCTAAATGGGCGAGAGACCTTGAATCCCATGCATTTGGTTTTCGGTATTTTTGCGATTTACGAACGAACCTTTTGACGAATGTCTCAGAAAACTCATAGCACACCGATCGAGAAAAATGCGCACGGTTTGATGTACTTTGTGTGAATGTGCGTCAAACTTTGTGGGAGGAGTAGCGGGACGAAAATTTACGGAAGCGGAAGAATAATAAGCCCGAGCAATAATAATATAAGTGCCAGTGCATTGCCAGCTGGGGGCAATGCAGGCTTCTCCGGAACATCCTGTAACTATTTGGGGGTTTTATTTTGAAAATCCAGTGTCTTTCAGGCTTCCAGGAAACATTCTGTAACTATTTGGGGGTTTTATTTTGAAAATCCAGCGTCTTTCAGGCTTCCTGGGAACATTCTGTATCAATTTGGGAGTTTTATTTTGAAAGTCCACTCTTTTTCTGGCTCCCTGGGAACATCCTGTAACCATCTGGGGGTTTTATTTTGAAAATCCAGTGTCTTTCAGGCTTCCTGGAAACATTCTGTAACTATTTGGGGGTTTTATTTTGAAAATCCAGCATCTTTCAGGCTTCCTGGGAACATTCTGTAACTATTTGGGAGTTTTATTTCTGTATCAAAGACATCAACTGTCCCATTGGAAGTTGTAAATGAGAACATACAGGAATTTGTATCACAGAAATTTCCTGAAGAGACTGTTATTTATTTGACAAAACAGGCAGAATTTCAGGGTACCAGTTACAGTATTGGCATGATCTTGGTGTATGGCTCCACTTCTGGATTGCCCGACTTTGTTTAAATATGACAAATCATTGTTATTCGTGACCACTTACTTTTTGTGGTGAAGTTGCAAAGTGCATGGTACTTGGAGCATTTTGGTAGTTTCAAGTTGGAGGCCACAAGGGTAGTGAAAGTGATTGAGCACTCCCAACTAACCGACACATACCCATTGGCTGCGTATGCTGTGCAAGGGCATCGGATGGTTTCTCTGAAACACCACATCTGCTTGTCAGACTAGGTAACATATAACCTTAAATTGTGTGAATCTAAATGAATCTAAATTGTGCTGTATTATAACAGGTAACTTATTTACCCAATAGCTATTGGGTAGTAACCTTACGAATGTGAACTGTCTCAATGGTCTGGGGAAATGCAATATTTGCTCTTGTCTAATCTGTTTTTCATTTTTCTTGTAGATGCCCCTACACCAAAGCCATTATGTCTGCCCCAACTCAATTGCGTGTCACTTTTGAAGATGCTCAAGCCCACAAGTTAATATTGCCAAATGGAGTCCATGGTACTGTAAACGAACTTCTAGCAGCTGTGCAAGATCAGTTTCATCTCCAAGGAAGCTTTGCTATTATGTATATGGACAAAGATTTTGATAACCAGTTCTTCACACTAACATCAACAGATGTGATTAAGGACAAAGATACAATCACACTTGTTAATACAGAGCCGGTTCTTCTCACACTGACCCCCATAGGCCAGGACAATTTTAGCAACTTCCTCTTCTGCCTCGTCTTTAGTGCCACTTGATCAGTCTTCACAGGATAACACCTGCTCAACAGGCTCAGCTGACACGGTCATATTACCAGAGTCTCCAGAATGTAGAACAGCATGGCCAGCAAATTTTCAGATTCCTACATTTTCGTATGATGTTGAATTGCTCCTTCAGGACGGAAATCAGGCTTATGAAAACAATGGTTCGCTCCTTAAAAATTCTAGCCTTAAGTCAAAGATACTTGAGACACTTGCTGACACCATATTCTCCTAGACTGCTTATCCCAATTGTCTTCAAAGATTGGCAGTTGTGGAAGCTCTGTTAAAAAAGCATCCATGCATGAAGGAGCCTGAAACCTCAGTTTCAGGCATGTATGGATGGCTGCAGCGTCTTCGAAACAAGATGGGCAATCACCGTTCTAAATTGAGAAAGAATGACGTTCCTTGTCCTGAGCTTAGTGTCAACTCCTTGAAAAGGAAGCTCCCAGGTGAGTAAACACCTGCAAAAAACTGCAAGAGACCAACGAAAGCAGAGGTGAATTACGTTCCCCCACATCCAAAAGGAGAAAAGAGTGAGAGTTTGGAGATGGAGAGACTGGAACTTCTCAATGAAGTGAAGAAGAAGAACACCAAAGTCATTCAAGAAAAAATGGCCAAAACATTCTCCATTCGAAGGCTCGAGGTTGTGAGTGTGAATCTACCTACAGATGATTTCAGAGAGAGGTGGCCTGCCCTGTTTTGTGAAGATGGGGTAGGTGAATCTGTAGACACTTATAGTACTTTATCTAGCATACGATTTTCAATCCAATATTAAGATGAATTAACATTCTATGTTAAGTTGAATCCTCTCAGTTCACTCATTTCATTTTGCATTTAATAATGGTTCCTGATATTTGGTTTTGTTGATGCAGATCATGCAGGAATTCAAGAGAATAACAACAATTTCACTGGAGCAGAGGTTCATGGACAAACTCGACTACTATACTCCAAAACTCATCACCTTGATGAAGGCTAAAGGCGGAGTAGTGGGTCACAAGTTGAGACCATTTGTGGACAAACTGACTCAGGTTTGTTGTGTTTGTGTAGCTTTTGTGGCGAGACATGTCGTCTTGTTTTGTGTGTTAATTTGATTTTACTCTTACCTCCCCTGCTACTTGCACTTGATGGCTTCAACACTCCATGTGCTCATGTAACAATAAGATTTCAGTATTTTAGTTCTTGTTAATCTGTCCACAGAATCAAAGCATTGAGGGGAGACGTGAAGCAGTCATCCGTGGCCTCATTTTGTATCTTGGAGAGAAAGAGGAGGACCTTTATTAAGATTGCCAGGTAAAATGAGTAAAATATATTTATCATATTGTCCGAGCCTTCTGCTGAAGTATCAGATTTTACCTCTCAATCAATATCATGTAACTCTGAAGCCTTTCCCTGCAAAATGACTGATTGCTACTGCACTCTTTCTAACAAAAGTGTTGGGACAGTTGTGCAGAGGCACAAGATTTAAAGAACAGACCGTATTATTGATAGGCAGCTAAAGCTAACCTATTGAGGCATAGAGCATTAAGTTTCAGTACTATGCCCCATTAGATTAGCCTCTGCCTGTTCATAACTTGGCCTACTTGGCAAATGTGGTCATTCTTCTACCTAACTCATAGTGATCTTGAGCAACAAGATCCTTAAAAGTCCCTTAGGTTGAAAGTCTTGTGCTGTGTTCTATGCTTAGTGATCCTTTTTTTACCCCAATAATGAAGTCACCATAAACATGTTCTTTTTTTTTTTTTCTTTATTATTGTTGTAAATTGTATGCAGGACCACCTTCGCAGTGATGTCACTCAGCACGTCCTGAAAATTCTAGTTGTCCATGGTCCTGCTGAAGATCCTGTGGATGTAGCCATCCTCCTAGAAGGCAAGGAGATCTTGCATGGATGATAGGATCCTGTGAAAGCATGTGCTTTGGTCATGGGGGTAATTTATGCCCTGAACTTGGCATACCCCAAAACACTGCAGTACACTTTTGAGACATTTCAAAAAGTTTTCCTTGAACTTGACGGCCTGAAGCTGTCCCCAAAAATAGCCGGATTGAAATCCAAATTACGTTAATGCTTCACCCTTGCGTAATTGAGCATTATGTTACCTTCTCTTGACTGACTGTTCAAATTGTTATCAAGTGTTACATATTTGCAAAAAAAAAAACTAATTGTGAAAAGATCTTAATGTAGCTTTTATTGACTGCCTTTTTGTATTTTTTTTTTTGTGGGCTGTACTCAAAGTTTCTTTTTATCATTATTTGTCATATTTAGTATCTGGGCAGTATTAACTTTTAATTTGCTAAAGTTGACCTTTAAAAAAAATGGTTTAAGAATGTAGCCATCCTCCATGAAGGCAAAGAGATTTTGCTTGGGTACGGGAATTCTGTGAAAGTTTTTTTTTTTTTTTAAGTTTTCCTTGAACTAGATAGAATGAAGCCCTGTTAAGCTGTCCCCTCTCAGATGATATTACCAAGTTTGTTATAAAAATATGTGAAAGGGTCTTAATGTACAATTTGTAGACTGCCCCCTTGCACTTTTTGTTCTTATTTGTGGGCTGTGGTCCAAGTTTCTTATCATTTATCATCATTTGTCATTTTGATTATTATTTCGGCAGTTTAACTGTAATTTGCTAAAGATGCCCTAAAAAAAGAAAATGGTTAAGAATCTTATTGTGATTTGTGGTACAATTAACATTCATCACAGAAAATTAATTAACATTTACGTAAATAGTTACTTATTATTTAATTAATTGTGATTTTCCAAAATGAAAATAATTCATTAACATTTACTCAATATTTCTGACTGCTCATATATATTTAGTGGTAAATTTTACTTCATTCTCATAAGTAAGTTGCACTCAAGATTATAGCATTAAAATTTATTGAAAAAAATTGAGTGCAAATTGTTACTCAGATTTTTTTAAGTAAACTCTATAAGTTATTTTTTTCAGTGTGAGGAAGAAGGCAGCAAAGAACACTGCTCTGGCTGCAGAAAACGTTGCATTGCAGAAGCTGACTGCAGAGAGGCTGGCAGCTATGGAGGAGCAGGCAGCAGAGATAACTGCTCTGAGGAAGGAGGCAGCACAAAACGCTGCTGCAGCTGCAATACAGTCTGCTCTGAAGAGCCAGCTGACTGTTGAGAAGGCTGCTCTGGATAAAAGCCTAGACTCTTCCGTCTCACAGCTGTGTCAGGTCAAAGACGACTTGGCCAACATGATGGAAGAGTTGGAGAAGGAGGTCAAAGATGTTCAGCTCCAGCACGTGGAGAAGCAGAAAGTGCAAAAGCAATGGAAGGTCAAATTCCAAGCTCTGCAGAAGAACTGTGACAAGCGGCTGAGGTGCAGAGTCCTGGAACAGGAGGCCAGCTTCCAGGAGAAGGACAAGAAGAAGAAGACAAAGGGGGAGAGCAAAGAACTGAAGAAGAAGGAGAAGGAGGAGAGAAAAGGGACAGAGAGAAGGAATATATTCAGTTTTCTCTTTCCATGCTGGCACTCATCATAATCTCCTCTCATCTTTCCTCTACCTCACCCATCCCCTCATCCTGACTCCACCCCATGAGACATGAGAGTAGATTCTATATTGAATGTGCTGTAACTGATATATACTTATTTCAGTGTTTATGTACTGCTGTTGGAAATGTAATTATTTCTTCTTTGGGGAACAAATTGTTGTCTCGAAAGCTGGAAGATGTTTGAACTCAGGTCCTGACAGAACATTAACCTAAGGACATTTCCTGTCTCATCGAGTGAGGCCTCTCTGATTGGGGAATTACTTAAAAGATACATTTTCACAGTGTCTACATTGATCAAATAAAAAGACTTGAAATAACAAAGTTGTCTGGAATCTTTTTCTAATCTCGTTTTGTTCTTGAGTCTGACAAAAACTCACGGTTTTCGCATTCTAGAAAAGGACAAGTCAGCACACAGTCCTTCAGTGGGATCTTCCCTCGCTGACACGAGTCTGTTCTGCCTCCCTCATATTTATAATACAGCAGCTTGTCTGGCATCAGCACAAACCAGCGAGCCTTCCAGTTGTGCACAATATGAAAATCTCCTGAGGATTTTCTTGTCTTGACATGTACTTTCTCTTGTCTTCAGATCCTGCAGTTGAGTAAAAACCACCTAGGAGTTTCACCAAGCAACATCTCAGACTTTTAGGACCCATGTGATACCACATAAAATGTAATCAAACATATATATTCCAGCCAAAGTATGAAACCATGATGTAATAGTGGAACAGGCAATTATAATATCACTTTTTCCAGTGCTTGAAATTTGAAATAACGAATCCATTCATAAAGTCAACATGTTACATTATTGAGAGTGTTAGCTCAGGTCTGATGTATATTAAGCTATAATAAGTATATTGAATAAGTTCTGCGACACAGCTCAGTTTGAAGTGTTTGTTTTTAGAAATATTGGATAATTGGATAATTTCAATAACATTTTTGCTGGATCATGCATGATTATAAAATCAAGCAGCTTTTGGAAATGTCTTTAGCTCTCACTGTCTTTCTCTCTCTCTCAGGGTCTCTGTCCTTCCTCTTGAACTGGTACAGTCTCTCTCTTTCTCTCTCTCTCTCTGAAATTGGTCCACTATCTGTGGTGATTCTGGTGTTGGGTGTGTTGTCTCTGTCTCCCCCTTCTGTTCTGTTCCTATCCTGCAGGTGGTGTGTGTGGCAGGGGGTGTGGCTGGCTTCCTCACTGCAGCTAACAAGGCACACCTGCAATCATTCACCCATCATCCCCTCCATAAAAGCCTGGTCCTGACTCCACTACTCTGCCAGTTAATTCCGTCTAGTCCGGTAGCGTACCTTGTCACCTCTGATTCTTACTCCTCGTTTTTTTGTTTCGTACTTAACCAGTATTGTTTTCTTTTGCTACTAAGACTCCTCGGTGTGCCTTGTTGCTGCTCCTCGGTTTTCGTTTTCCCTCGTGCGTGTTTTCCCTTGGATTATTCGGCCAGCCAGCACCCTGCCTCCACAGCCTGCCTGCTCTGTTTTCTGGTGTTAATAAACTTTTCGTTAACACTAGACTGCTCTCAGTGTCTGCTTTGGGGTCCAACCAAGAACCACCCGTAACATACAGAGTCCCCATATAGATGACCTTGCTTTAGAGGATGACAGTGAAAAAGAGACTTCTAATTTGTAAAAAAAAAAAAATGTTATGTTATTTCCTAAAAATAAAGTTTAGGAGGAACATATTATTTTAAACTCCAGTGTTTGTTCTAGTCGTATGCATATAGTGATGATTACAGCTTTGCATTATATGTTGAAAAAATATATATATATGTTGTGGTTGAAAATTTGTGAAAGTTGAAATGATAATCCTGCGAGGATAAGAAGCCACATTGCCATGCATCGTATGCTCTTGCAACCTCTCCATGGTGGTGACCCTCTACGTACGCAATGTACATGGGTTGAAGACTCTTCAATGTGTTAATTATGATGATGGTCAAGGTGCTTAAGTTTTGATTTAAGTTGTTGAATCAAGTATGTTTATTTAATTGTTTTATTGTGCTGATGAAATCAAGTATGTTCATGTTACCCTCTCAGTTGCTTGAGTTTCATCTAATATCAGACAGGGCAAAAATCGGTCTTTTTCCTCCCCATCATTGAGGTTTGGCCTTTGCACCTGTCTAGAGTAGAGTAGTTAGTGCAGGGTCTTTTTCACTTTAAGTTGAATAAGTGAACATTTTTGGCCTCTGTCAGCAGGTGCATGTGATCTGTGACCTCTGTCGTGAGCTCCTTTAATGCCTTGGTGTTTCAGGGGATCATCATAAAATGAAGGTTTGCTTCATAAATGCCCTTGTTGGCCAGAAGATGGTACTCATGGGACACGTGTGTAAGAAATGGTAAGGGTGGTACAAAAGAGGGGTTTTCATTTACCTCACTGATTGTATGAATTGATCTTAACTGAATGACAAGTTCAAAGAATAATGTTTGTTGATTTTGTGTTTCGTATATTCTCTTGATTTGTTGTTTAATTGAGAAGGATTTCGTAATGCATGATGTTGGATCTGTTCTGAAGGGGCTGAAGGCAGTCTGAAAATTAAAAAAAAGAATGTAGGGTAATGGTAATCAGGATTGATGTTATGATCAATAAGAGGGGATTGTTATGGAATAGACACTGTCTCTTGTCCTCTCTGGGGTAGAGTGCAACAGGCTATTGTGTTTGGGAAGTGCGAGAGCTTGACAAAGGTCAAAGGCTTCACTCCCTAGACATCACAGATATGAGACTGAGTAACAGTGGAAGTTCTACATTGAGTTACTCCCCAGGCGAGACCCCCTCCGAGCCCCCCCCCCCAAAAAAGTTAGCTAGTTTTTTATTATAACTATATACGTGAGGCAATTCTGCACAAAACAGTAGAAGTTATCAGAACTTAAATAAATAGACACTATATACAAAAAGTGGCAAATATATACAATTGGATATATAAAAAAAAGTAACAAGAGCAGAGAACAACAATAATGTAAAATATTAAGATGAACAATATACAAATAAAATATAGAATAAATATTCTAAATAGCACAAATCCTTCATCAAACAAATTTGAAAACATACTAAAGAAAATCTAATTATTAGACTGTAGCACTAAGAACAGAAAACACAAACTAAAACCTGACCTTTGCAATAAAACCAGTGTATTGCACTATACGTACCCCCCTTGTCCGTTTCTATTTGGGAGACCCAGAGGTGAACTGTCCCCCACCCGCCCCTCCCCTTCTCACACAGCTTCTGTGCACCGTGCGGCACCTTCTCAGCAAGCAGTGGCGTCTGCAGCAGCTGCAGGGGGCGTCAATTTCCCAATTTCCCACACACTGTGACGTGATAGATAATAGAAAACCGCTTTGCTGCGCAGATGATTTTTTTTTTCTAAGTGCTCGTGCCGCCCCGTGACATGAAAAAATGCTGCCGTGGGCGGCTGCCCGGATCGCCCGTGCCTAAAACCGCCACTGCTGTGTAAGCAGCAGTACTGTCTCCATAACTAGAAAATACATTTGACTGTTTAGGAACTAGCACACCCTTAGATTAAATGATCTGTTGGGGTTTAAAGTCTGACTGCTGGAAAGCAGACTTCAGAATATGAGAGAGCATCATGCACAGATGTTGTATGGATGAATTCTGATTTTCTCCTTGGCCAAGCTTCAATAAATATTTCAGCATAAGACGTCAAAGGTCTACTGAACGCTTTCTTCACTGATGAGTTGACCATTGATCAGCAGATTTTCCACACCAACCACATTATCCAAAGAGTTTAGTTTACTATTAAATTATTCAGGTGTGCTAAGTGTACTAGTAATGTGCTTTTCTTGCATTTTCACAAATAAAGGAAATGTTTCACATATCAGAATTTTTATTAATGAATGTAGCATAATCTAGTCCAGATTTGAGAGGTCTAGGTGTAGTGGTTTTTGATCTGGACTAACGTGGTCTACTGTGGTATAAATAAAAACAGTGACATCGTCCCTTTAGCATTTTCACAAATAAAATAAAGGTTTCACAAGATCAATAGTGGGTGTCAGGCAAAGTGAATGTCTTACCTAAAATTTCTAAAATGTTTTTACATCAATAACATGCACCAAAAACAGACAATCAATGGACAAACAGTCACTCATCAAGTTAATATTCCCTTCGCTTCCCCTGCCAAATCAAAAGTTCGTGACTCTTTATTGGTACATTTTTGACAAGAAAACTTGTTGTGTTTACACATGTCAAGTTTATTAAAAATCTTATAATATATAATCTTGTATAAAGCACAAGAAAATAATAATCAAGATAAGACAAGTACTTTCACATTATGTGAGTGGGAAAAACTTCATGTTTTTATTTAGATGTCTTCCATTTCTCAAATTATTTGCAGCAGTTCTGTCATGAAGTGAACTTGAGATAGGACTCGGACGCAGAGTTAGGAGAATGCTGACAAAGATCAGGTTTTTATTTAACCCAGAAAAATACAATAACTGGCTAACAGAGGGCGCCTCAAAAAGAGGGAATGATTACAAAACATACAAATGAAAAATCCTACCTTCTGTGAAGAGATAAGAAATAAACAACACTTAACAGAAAACTGCTCGGAAGAGGAAAAAGCTATGAAAAGGGTTTACAAAATAAAACTCATCCTGAGAGGGAAATGCTATGAACATTAACTAAAAAAATAACACTCCTATAATGAGGGACAACAATGCTAACCTACAAAACAAAAATCTCCTCCGAAGAGGGACAAGATCTAAAGATAAACTAACTATACTAAGTAAAAGAGAGCTATGAAAACTATAAGGCAAAAGCCAACAAAAAACACTTTTAGCGAGGCAAAAGGCTGGTGGCACTTGACGAACGTACAAGACACACTGGCACAGGACAAAGGGGAGAGGCAGACTATAAGCACACATGGAGGTAATGGGAAACAGGTGAGTATAATCAGGATCATGGAAGACAATCAGACCAAGGCACATGAGGAAGGGCAAGTGACCTGAAACGAGAGGAGAGTTAATTTTCAAAATAAAACAGGAAGTCACAATACAAACATGGAGACAGGACAAAAACTTAACTTGATTTTACTGTGGTGTGACAAGTTCGTCTCTTAACATGATGTACAGGTCAGCAGCAGCAAGTGGATCTGCAGGAGCATCCCACCCATTCTCCTCCATCAGGAGACAACACAGTTCAAAAACGGTTTCATCACAAGGAAACTCACCTTTGGGAGTGCACTCTTCCATACACACAGTGACCTCCTCCATGGAAACAGGTGTGAGTCTATCCTCAGCACTGTGCAGCTCTGGGAATGAATACATCACATCAGGCCGACCCGATGCTTGATTGATCTTGGTCTGATTTTGTGTGAATTCCAGGTGGTGAAAACTTTGTCAAGTTCATCCTGCATAGAAAGAAGCACAGTACATACAGAAATGTGAAATAGGTTAACTGATGCCTGTCTATACTGAGGCCTAGGTTGCTGTGTTGTATTGTTTATGGAGGGGTAGAAAATGCCAAAATCAAAAATAAATAATTTAATGAATAATTACAAACAACAACAACTGCTACAATTCCAATAGAACCTACAGCAACTTCATTTCAGAGGTTGAGGAAAGATTTTTACCTGAACAAGATTCATGAAACAGAACTGGATTAGACTTTTGTCCAAAAATTCTCCTGTGAAATGACCATCATCCTGGAAAGTTTGAAATAAGTTCATCCAGGACTGTGCACTCTGTTTGCGAAGGGTACCCCACCATCCTTCAATGTGCTGGTTTGCTGTGCTTCTTCCATTAAGGAAACTCTTCTCTCCTGCAAAACTGTCTGGATGGTTTCTCCGCAAAAAACATCTGCATTTCTTCAACACAAACATTTTCTGTTCCCCCTGCCTGGTCCACCTATGCTTGACACCGTTTTGGTAAAGTAACTTGCTAATTTGGGATCACTGTTTGTGGTAAAGGCCTCCATCCATAACACATAGCGGCTGAAACCATCTTTGCAGCCATTGATGGCAATGCCATAGGGTTTTAGCTTGTCATAGCCGTCCATGTGACAAAGTGCATTTGGCACCATGCTCTTCTCAATTCTACACCTTGTGGATCAACCAGTTAGATGATGCTTCTTATGGTGTCTTGTAACACAACAAATCCTCGCTGAACTGCTCAAAGATGTAGCCAGCGATAACCTTGCATCTGTCCATTGGTCATAACCTCATGTTGGACAAAAGCCAGCACTTCTTCCATGTCAGACTGGTTTTTCCTCCTGAACAGCCCAAGTATTCTACAAACTCTCTTTAAAGTTCTGACACTTATCACTGTCTGGTTGTAATGCGCTAAAATTGCAAGTATTTCCTTGTTACTGAAAAGAAAGCCTGAAGTACAATTTGATTAGGTCCTCCAAATCAGGCACTGCAGGCATTGTTGTGAAAAGGAAATTGAAGGGATCTATCATTCTGCATCATCCATGAGTACAATGACATTGTGGTCGATCTGCACAAAGGAAGACATAAAATAAAAGACAATGATTTTTTTCAATGTGCACATGCAAAAATGTTCAAGTGATATTACATGTTCTCACTGTGAGACAGATTCCAGAGGTGTTGCCTGCAATCATCTAGTTTACTGTATTCTGGACCCTTTCCGTGCACGTAGGAAAAGCCTTTGCGTTGACTTAAGTGAAACTAGTGCTACTAATCATCTGTCAGACTTGAGAGAATGGGATGAATAGAGCTGGCTAAATCGTTTTAACTAACCCTTGTAAGCACTGTGCTGTTTATGGTTCAAACAATAAATCAACAGGCTAATTG
Organism: Paralichthys olivaceus; assembly: GCF_024713975.1. Taxonomy (NCBI): domain Eukaryota; kingdom Metazoa; phylum Chordata; class Actinopteri; order Pleuronectiformes; family Paralichthyidae; genus Paralichthys; species Paralichthys olivaceus. The sequence continues at coordinate 26,044,463 of NC_091097.1, read as the reverse complement.
ATCCTAGGGAGTGCAATGCCTGCACAAGAATTTACATAGTCATGTAATGTCTTCTGTTTTAGTCTTGTCTGTCTATTTCTCGCGTTTGCATTTGTGTAAACTGGGAATCCAAAATCAAATCAAATCAAATCAAATTTGTATAGCCCAAATTCACAAAACACATTTAGCCTCAGAGGGCTTTACAATCTGTACAGGTAGTGACACCCTCTGTCCTTAGACCCTCAGTTCGAGTGAGGAAAAACTTGCCCACAAAAAAACCCTTTTAACAGGGAAAAGAAGGTGGAAGAAATCTTGGAGAGCCACAGAGGAGGGATCCCTCTCCCAGGACGGACAGACGTGCAATGGATGTCACGTGTACAGAACAACGCAACAGAAACATATTGTACAATTACAATGAAAGACAATGATTACAGTAGCAGTGGTTAGCAGTGGTGGTAATATGTAACAATGCTACAATAATAAAAAAGTTAATATTAATGTCATGGAATTATGACTAATAGTAATAACAAGAGTGGATGTCAGGCAGGGCCATGGCAGTAGTGGGAACCACGATTCAATACAGGGAGCAGCCATGATCCATAAGAACCTGCTGGGCGAGAGAGCACAGAAACTCCAGGGAAGAAGTTTAGTTAGTAACATGCATTAATGAGACATGTTTAGAGATGGGGATGATAATAGAGAGAGAGGGGGGGGGGGGTGGAGGTGTCCCCCAGCAGTCTTATCCTATAACAGCATAACTAAGGGCTGACCTGAGCCAGCCCTAACTATAAGCTCTATCAAAGAGGAAAGTCTTAAGTCTACTCTTAAAAGTGTTGACCGTGTCTGCCTCCCGAACCCAAAATGGTAGTTTGTTCGACCATTTGTACAGGCTTCCTCATCTTGATACTGAAGGTTGAGTATGTAGTAGATTGCAAACACAGCAAGTCCCGTTGCAAATGTTGGTGTGATGCCCTCAGAGATTATACGGCCCTCAAGGGTGATCCTCCAACCTCCAACTGTGACTTGCCCTGTTGCACCTGAAACTTTAAGTCATAGCAACATGAGAATGCATCTCACCTTATGTAAACATTTGTTAACTCAAGATGAATGACCAATATGCTATATAATATGTCTAACACAGGATCTAAATGAAATGTATACCATGAAGTATCAGGCGAGGACTTGCAGAAAGACTAAGAGTTGTCTCAATGTCAGCTGCAGTGGCAGACACCTGTAGGGAACAAATACATACATGCAACATTTTTAAGATGAAAAATTATAAAAAGGTAAATAGTTTTTAAACAGAGAAAGAAAAAAGAAAACTTACACCTGCAAGAAGGATCAGCCCGGTTAGGTCCTCCCCAAAGTGTGCCATGAGCAGCTGAACAACACGAAGTGCCACCTCATTATCTTCACCTTTAGAGATGACATCCTTGACATCTTTGTTAGTAGGTTTTTCCCTGAAGTATTGTGTGATGGCTCTTCCACATTCCTCCATACTGAGTTCCAAGCTACGAAGCACATTGATGTCTGTGAGCAACTCAAAATGTGTGAAGATCTTTTCTGGCTGCTTTTAAGTGCAACCATATCAGTCTTAATGCTGAAATGTTTAACCTTAACTGAGTTGCAATGTTAAGATTTTGAAAGAAAAACCACAGCTGATGCAAAACGGTTTAACAAAGCCTTGAGGATTCAAGTGTCTCTTTTACCAAACTAGCTTCATTCTGTTAACTCATTGTAAAACACATTTCATTAAAAGTCGACCCAAACTAAATAAAAATAAAAGAAAGAAAGAAAATAAGATATTAATTAACGTACCGTTCAGATGCAAGACCAGAATGTTGGTGATTAAGACAGATTGTGTGTCGTGTCTCTTCGAAGCCCCATGCAATGCATTGGCACTTATATTATTATTCCTCGAACTTTCGGGTTTATTATTCTTCGTTCTTCTTCCGCCGTTTTTTTGTCCTGCTACTCCTCCCACAGATTTCATCGCACATACTCGAGACCTATAAAAAAACATGCGGAATTACGTCGAATCGTGTGCTATGACTTTTCTAAGAATTTCGTCCAATAATTCGCTCAAAAATCGCGAAAACGTGGCCGAAATCGACGAATGGGACTCAAGGTCTCTCGCCCTAAAGAGAGAATTGGCCAAAACGGGCGTTTTTCAGCCACTTTTTCTCTGTTTAAACACTTCTCCTAGCCACAAACGGAGTCCGACAGACATGATTTTTACATCTGGTGAAAGTAGAGTTTGTTTCCTACGCACACATGCCACTCTGACATCTCTCGGTCCAGTAGTTTAGGCTGAGTCAATTTACCGAGAAATCTTTTCCGGTCTCATCTCTCCATTGACTCCCATGTTAATTTTGGGAAAAAAAGTCAGAAAGGAGAAATACAGAAAAAAATTTCTAACTCGCTCCCACGGCCTCATTTCTGAACTCTCTCCCGCCAAAACATATCTGTACGTTCGTGGAAGTCTTGGGATTCTCAAAATGTTTTCATTTCTTAGATAGGACCTATAGTTTTTGAGTTACAAGCATTTGTTTGGAGAGTGGTGCTAGAGCAGCACCCTCTAACTTTTGAATGGACTTCAATGGAGATCACCAAAAAAGATTCCTGATGAGAAAACTAAATTTCTAAATCGCTCTTACGGTCTCATTTCTTAACTCTTATGAAATAAAAACATATGTGGACGTCGGCCAAAGTCTTGTGATTCTCACAATGTGTTCATTTCTCAGATACGACTTATAGATTTTGAGTTAGAAGCTTTTGTTTGAGGGTTGGTCTGAAACCAGTTTTTGTCTCCAAAGTGTGCGCGCAGCAGGTGTTCCTCATCTAATCAGTGAGTAACCATAGCAACCCCATAGACTGTCAGAGGTCAAGTCTCCTCTATAAATTTACTAGATTCAAAGTTTTTGCCACCATCCGCTTTGGCCCAGTGGTTAAGGCACTCGGATCATGTGACGTAAGTCTGGGTTCGAATCCGGGTGAGGGTGGTGGTTTTTGCTAAATTTTGGAGCATATAAATAAAAGTAAAAATAAGCCCCCCCACCCCCCCCCCCATAGTAACTGGATATTACCAGGAACATGTAATGGGCCTTTATTTTGAAAATAAGCCCCCCCCCCCATTATAATAGAATGTTACTAGGAAGTCTATACAGAGTCTTTATTTTGAATATAAAAATAAACAAGCCTCCCCCGTTGTAATAGAATGTTATCAGGAAGTCTGTACAAAGCCTTTATTTTGAAAATAAGCCCCCCCACCCCCCATATTACAAGGAAACATGTACAGAGCCTATGTTTGAGTGTATAAATAAGCCCCCCCACCCCCCCCCCCATAGTAACTGGATATTACTAGGAAACATGTAATGAGCCTTTATTTTGAAAATAAGCCCCCCCCATTGTAATAGAATGTTACCAGGAAGTCTGTACATAGCCTTTATTTTGAAATAAGCCCCCCCATAGTAATAGAATGCTACCAGGAAAGCTGTACAGAGCCTGGTTTTTCAAAATAAAACCCCCAGATGGTTACAGGATGTTCCCAGGGAGATGGAAAAAGAGTGGATTTTCAAAATAAAACTCCCCAATAGTTACAGGATGTTCCTAGGAAGCGTAAAAAAAAGCTAGATTTTCAAGATACAACCCCCAAATAGTTACAGAATGTTTCCAGGAAGCCTGAAAGACACTGGATTTTCAATATAAAATGCCCAGATGGTTACAGGATGTTCCCAGGGAGCCGGAAAAAGAGTGGACTTTCAAAATAAAACTCCCATATAGTTACAGAATGTTCCCAGGAAGCCTGAAAGACGCTGGATTTTCAAAATAAAACCCCCAAATAGTTACAGAATGTTGCCAGGAAGCCTGCAAGACACTGGATTTTCAAAATAAAACCCCCAGATGGTTACAGAATGTTTCCAGGAAGCCTAAAAGATGCTGGTATTTCAAAATAAAAGTCCTGGATGATGACAAGACCTTACCAGGAAGCCCGAAGGAGTCTGGATTTTCAAAATAAAAACCCCAGATGGTTACAGGATGTTCCCAGGAAGCCTGAAGGAGGCTGAATTTTTTTAATGAAATCCCATGGATTGTGATTAGACCTTATAACATGGTTTCTCTCTGTCTCTGAAATTGGTCAAGTCTCTCAGTCACCACTCTGGATCATGTGATCAAAATGCAGCTTTTATACATGTCTTTCTCTCTCACTGTCTCACTCTCTCTCCCAGGGTCTCTCTCCTTCCTCTCGAACTATTACAGTCTCTCTCTCTCTCTCTCTCTCTCTCTCTGAAATTGGTCAACTCTCAGGGTCTCTGTCCTTCGTCTTAAAGGAAATGTCTCTGTGTTCGAAGCAACGCCGGCATCGACGAGCACAAGGCACCCATTCAAAATGTCTCGGCAGGAGAGATTTTCTAGTTCTTATTCTTCTTCCGTAAATTTTCGTCCGCCTACTCCTCCCAGAGATTTCATCGCACATACTCGAGACCTATAAAAAAACATGCGGAAATACGTCGAATCCTGTGCTATGACTTTTCTAAGGATTTCGTCCGATATTTCGCTCAAAAATCGCGAAAACGCGTCATTTTCAAATGAATGGGAGTCAAGGTCTCTCGCCCCCCAAAACGAGAGTGTAGACGATCGGATTTTCAGCCACATTTTTTGTCTTTAAACACTTCTCCTAGCCACAAACGGAGGCTGACAGACATGATTTTTACATCTGGTGAAAGTAGAGTTTGTTTCCTACGCACACATGCCACTCTGACATCTCTCGGTCCAGTAGTTTAGGCTGAGTCAATTTACCGAGAAAAGTTTTCCGGTCTCACCTCTCCATTGACTCCCATGTTAATTTTGGGAAAAAAAGTCAGAAAGGAGAAATACAGAAAAAAATCTCTAACTCGCTCTTACGGTCTCATTTCTTAACTCTCAGCAATAAAAAAGAGATCTGTATGTTCGGGGAAGTCTTGGGATTCTCACGGTGTGTCCATTTCACAGATAGGACTTATAGTTTTTGAGTTACAAGCTTTTGTTTGAAGAGTGGCGCTAGAGCACAGAGCTCGCTGTTCCCCATTGGATTCAATGTAAAGTTGAAGAGAAGATTTTGGAGGGAAAAAACTAAATTTCTAAATCGCTCTTACGGTCTCATTCCTTAACTCTTATGAAATATAAACATATGTGGACGTCGGCCAAAGTCTTGTGATTCTCACAATGTGTTCATTTCTCAGATACGACTTATAGATTTTGAGTTAGAAGCTTTTGTTTGAGGGTTGGTCTGAAACCAGTTTTTGTCTCCAAAGTGTGCGCGCAGCAGGTGTTCCTCATCTAATCAGTGAGTAACCATAGCAACCCCATAGACTGTCAGAGGTCAAGTCTCCTCTATAAATTTACTAGATTCAAAGTTTTTGCCACCATCCGCTTTGGCCCAGTGGTTAAGGCACTCGGATCATGTGACGTAAGTCTGGGTTCGAATCCGGGTGAGGGTGGTGGTTTTTGCTAAATTTTGGAGCATATGAATAAAAGTAAAAATAAGCCCCCCCACCCCGCCCATAGTAACTGGATGTTACCAGGAACATGTAATGGGCCTTTATTTTGAAAATAAGCCCCCCCCCATTATAACAGAATGTTACTAGGAAGTCTATACAGAACCTTTATTTTGAATATAAAAATAAACAACCCTCCCCCATTGTAATAGAATGTTATCAGGAAGTCTGTACAAAGCCTTTATTTTGAAAATAAGCCCCCCCACCCCCCATATTACAAAGAAACATGTACAGAGCTTATGTTTAAGCGTATGAATGAGCCCCCCCATCCCCCCCCATAGTAACTGGATATTACCAGGACACATGTAATGAGCCTTTATTTTGAAAATAGCCCCCCCCATAGTAATAGAATGCTACCAGGAAAGCTGTACAGAGCCTGGTTTTTCAAAATAAAACCCCCAGATGGTTACAGGATGTTCCCAGGGAGCTGGAAAAATAGTGGATTTTCAAAATAAAACTCCCAAATAGTTACAGGATGTTCCTAGGAAGAGTAAAAAAAAGCTAGAATTTCAAAATAAAATCCCCAGATTGTTAAGGAATGTTTCTAAGAAGCCTAAAAAAAGCTGGACTTTCAAAATAAAATGCCCAAATAGTTACAGGATGTTCCCAGGGAGCCGGAAAAAGAGTGGACTTTCAAAATAAAACTCCCAAATAGTTACAGAATGTTCCCAGGAAGCCTGAAAGATGCTGGATTTTCAAAATAAAAACCCCAAATAGTTACAGAATGTTTCCAGGAAGCCTGAAAGACACTGGATTTTCAAAATAAAACTCCCAAATAGTTAAAGAATGTTTCCAGGAAGCCTGAAAGACACTGAACTTTCAAAATAAAATTCCCAAATAGTTACAGAATGTTCCGAGGAAGCCTGAAAGAAGCTGGATTTTCAAAATAAAAACCCCAAATAGTTACAGAATGTTTCCAGGAAGCCTGAAAGACACTGGATTTTCAAAATAAAACTCCCAAATAGTTACAGAATGTTTCCAGGAAGCCTGAAAGACACTGAACTTTCAAAATAAAATTCCCAAATAGTTACAGAATGTTCCGAGGAAGCCTGAAAGAAGCTGGATTTTCAAAATAAAACACCCAAATAGTTACAGAATGTTGCCAGGAAGCCTAAAAGACACTGGTATTTCAAAATAAAAGTCCTGGATGGGGACAAGACCTTACCAGGAAGCCCGAAGGAGTCTGGATTTTCAAAATAAAAACACCAATTATTTACAAAATGTTCCCAGGAAGCCTGTAAGATGCTAGATTTTCAAAATACAAACCCCAAATAGTTACAGGATGTTCCGAAGAAGCCTGAAGGAGGGGGAATTTGGATGGTGATAAGACCTTACATCATGGTTTCTCTCTGTCTCTCTGAAATTGGTCAAGTCTCTCACTGACCTGGATCATGTATGTTTATAAAATCAAGCAGCTTTTGGTAATGTCTTTCGCTCTCACCGTCTCTCTCTCTCTCTCTCTCTCTCTCTTAAACGTAATGTCTCTCTAAAATTGGATTTCATGTAAACCTGGATAATATGCGTCTCTGTGTTCGAAGCAACGCCGGCATCGACGAGCACAAGGCACCCATTCAAAATGTCTCGGCAGGAGAGATTTTCTAGTTATTCTTCCGCTTCCGTAAATTTTCGTCCCGCTACTCCTCCCACAAAGTTTGACGCACATTCACACAAAGTACATCAAACCGTGCGCATTTTTCTCGATCGGTGTGCTATGACTTTTCTAAGACATTCGTCAAACGGTTCGTTCGTAAATCGCAAAAATACCGAAAACCAAATGCATGGGAGTCAAGGTCTCTCGCCCATTTAGAGTGAGCAGTCAAGGTCTCTCGCCCAATTAGAGCGAGTGGGGGAAAAATGGCTGAAAACGGGCGTTTTTCAGCCACTTTTTTGGTCTTTAAACACTTCTCCTAGCCACAAACGGAGTCCGACAGACATGATTTTTACATCTGGTGAAAGTAGAGTTTGTTTCCTACGCACACATGCCACTCTGACATCTCTCGGTCCAGTAGTTTAGGCTGAGTCAATTTACCGAGAAATCTTTTCCGGTCTCACCTCTCCATTGACTCCCATGTTAATTTTGGGAAAAAAAGTCCGAAAAGGAGAAATACGAAGAAAAATTTCTAACTCGCTCCCACGGTCTCATTTCTGAACTCTCTCCCGCCAAAACATATCTGTACGTTCGTGGAAGTCTTGGGATTCTCAAAATGTTTTCATTTCTTAGATAGGACCTATAGTTTTTGAGTTACAAGCATTTGTTTGAAGAGTGGCGCTAGAGCAGCGCCCTCTACCGTTTTCATTGACTTCAATGGAGATCTCCAAAAAAGATTCCTGATGAGAAAACTAAATTTCTAAATCGCTCTTACGGTCTCATTTTTTAACTTTAACCAATAAAAACATATGTGGACGTCGGCCAAAGTCTTGTGATTCTCACAATGTGTTCATTTCTCAGATACGACTTATAGATTTTGAGTTAGAAGCTTTTGTTTGAGGGTTGGTCTGAAACCAGTTTTTGTCTCCAAAGTGTGCGCGCAGCAGGTGTTCCTCATCTAATCAGTGAGTAACCATAGCAACCCCATAGACTGTCAGAGGTCAAGTCTCCTCTATAAATTTACTAGATTCAAAGTTTTTGCCACCATCCGCTTTGGCCCAGTGGTTAAGGCACTTGGATCATGTGACGTGAGTCTGGGTTCGAACCCGGGTGAGGGTGGTGGTTTTTGCTAAATTTTGGAGCATATAAATAAAAGTAAAAATAAGCCCCCCCACCCCCCCATAGTAACTGGATATTACCAGGAACATGTAATGGGCCTTTATTTTGAAAATAAGCCCCCCCCCATTATAAAAGAATGTTACCAGCAAACATGTAATGAGCCTTTATTTTGAATATAAAAATAAACAACCCTCCCCCATTGTAATAGAATGTCACAAGGAAGACTGTACAAAGCCTTTATTTTGAAAATAAGCCCCCCCCACCCCCCATATTACAAGGAAACATGTACAGAGCCTATGTTTGAGTGTATAAATAAGCCCCCCCATCCCCCCCCATAGTAACTGGATATTACCAGGAACATGTAATGGGCCTTTATTTTGAAAATAAGCCCCCCCCCCATTATAATAGAATGTTACCAGCAAACATGTAATGAGCCTTTATTTTGAATATAAAAATAAACAACCCTCCCCCATTGTAATAGAATGTTACCAGGAAGTCTGTACAGAGCCTTTATCTTGAAATAAGCCCCCCCATAGTAATATAATGCTACCAGGAAAGCTGTACAGAGCCTGGTTTTTCAAAATAAAACCCCCAGATGGTTACAGGATGTTCCCAGGGAGCTGGAAAAATAGTAGATTTTCAAAATAAAACTCCCAAATAGTTACAGGATGTTCCTAGGAAGAGTAAAAAAAGCTAGAATTTCAAAATAAAATCCCCAGATTGTTAAGGAATGCTTCTAAGACGCCTAAAAAAAGCTGGACTTTCAAAATAAAATGCCCAAATAGTTATAGAATGCTCCCAGGGAGCCGGAAAAAGAGTGGATTTTCAAAATAAAAACCCCAAATAGTTACAAAATATTCCCAGGAAGTCTAAAAGATGCTGTACCTTCAAAATAAAACGCCCAAATAGTTACAGAATATTCCGAGGAAGCCTAAAAGACACTGGATTTTCAAAATAAAACCCCCAAATAGTTACAGGATGTCCCTAGGAAGTCTAAAAAATGCTGGACCTTCAAAATAAAATGTCCAAATAGTCACAGAATATTCCGAGGAAGCCTAAAAGATGCTAGATTTTCAAAATAAAATCCCCAGATGGTCAAGGGATGTTCCTAAGAAGCCCAAAAAAGTCTGGACTTTCAAAATAAAAACCCCAGATAGTTGTGGGATGTTTTCAGGATGCTTGAAGGAGTCTGGATTTTCGAAATAAAATCCACAAATAGTTACAGAATGTTCCCAGGAAGCCTGAAAGTGGCTGAATTTTTAAGATTAAATGCCATGGATGGTGATCAGACCTTATAACATGGTTTCTCTCTGTCTCTGAAATTGGTAAAGTCTCTCAGTCACCACTCTGGATCATGTGATCAAAATGTAGCTTTTATACATGTCTTTATCTCTCACTGTCTCACTCTCTCTCCCAGGGTCTCTGTCCTTCCTCTCGAACTATTACAGTCTCTCTCTCTCTCTCTCTGAAATTGGTCAACTCTCAGGGTCTCTGTCCTTCGTCTTAAAGGAAATGTCTCTGTGTTCGAAGCAACGCCGGCATCGACGAGCACAAGGCACCCATTCAAAATGTCTCGGCAGGAGAGATTTTCTAGTTATGGGTGCCTTGCCAGCTGGGGGCTCCGCCCCCAGCTGGCAATGCATTGCATGGGGCTTCGCCCCATGCAATGCATTGGCACTTATATTATTATTCCTCGAACATTCCAGGTTTATTATTCTTAGTTCTTCTTCCGTAAATTTTCGTCCCGCTACTCCTCCCACAGATTTCGTCGCACATACTCGAGACCTATAAAAAAACATGCGGAATTACGTCGAATGGTGTGCTATGACTTTTCTAAGAATTTCGTCCAATAATTCGCTCAAAAATCGCGGAAACGCGGCCAAAACTGACGAATGGGACTCAAGGTCTCTCGCCCTAAAGAGAGAATCGGCAAAAATGGGCGTTTTTCAGCCACTTTTTCTCTGTTTAAACACTTCTCCTAGCCACAAACGGAGTCCGACAGACATGATTTTTACATCTGGTGAAAGTAGAGTTTGTTTCCTACGCACACATGCCACTCTGACATCTCTCGGTCCAGTAGTTTAGGCTGAGTCAATTTACCGAGAAATCTTTTCCGGTCTCACCTCTCCATTGACTCCCATGTTAATTTTTGGAAAAAAGTCCGAAAAGGAGAAATACGAAGAAAAATTTCTAACTCGCTCCCACGGTCTCATTTCTGAACCCTTTCTCGCCAAAACATATCTGTACGTTCGTGGAAGTCTTGGGATTCTCAAAATGTTTTCATTTCTTAGATAGGACCTATAGTTTTTGAGTTACAAGCATTTGTTTGAAGAGTGGCGCTAGAGCAGCGCCCTCTACCGTTTTCATTGACTTCAATGGAGATCACCAAAAAAGATTCCTGATGAGAAAACTAAATTTCTAAATCGCTCTTACGGTCTAATTTCTTAACTCTTATGAAATATAAACATATGTGGACGTCGGCCAAAGTCTTGTGATTCTCACAATGTGTTTATTTTTCAGATACGACTTATAGATTTTGAGTTAGAAGCTTTTGTTTGAGGGTTGGTCTGAAACCAGTTTTTGTCTCCAAAGTGTGCGCGCAGCAGGTGTTCCTCATCTAATCAGTGAGTAACCATAGCAACCCCATAGACTGTCAGAGGTCAAGTCTCCTCTATAAATTTACTAGATTCAAAGTTTTTGCCACCATCCGCTTTGGCCCAGTGGTTAAGGCACTCGGATCATGTGACGTAAGTCTGGGTTCGAATCCGGGTGAGGGTGGTGGTTTTTGCTAAATTTTGGAGCATATGAATAAAAGTAAAAATAAGCCCCCCCACCCCCCCCATAGTAACTGGATATTACCAGGAACATGTAATGGGCCTTTATTTTGAAAATAAGCCCCCCCCCCATTATAATAGAATGTTACCAGCAAACATGTAATGAGCCTTTATTTTGAATATAAAAATAAACAACCCTCCCCCATTGTAATAGAATGTCACAAGGAAGACTGTACAAAGCCTTTATTTTGAAAATAAGCCCCCCCCACCCCCCCATATTACAATGAAACATGTACAGAGCCTATGTTTGAGTGTATAAATAAGCCCCCCCATCCCCCCAATAGTAACTGGATATTACCAGGAAACATGTAATGAGCCTTTATTTTGAAAATAGCCCCCCCCATTGTAATAGAATGTTACCAGGAAGTCTGTACAGAGCCTTTATTTTGAAAATAAGCCCCCCCCATAGTAATAGAATGTTACTAGGAAACATGTAATGAGCCTGGTTTTTCAAAATAAAACCCCCAGATGGTTACAGGATGTTCCCAGGGAGCTGGAAAAATAGTGGATTTTCAAAATAAAACTCCCAAATAGTTACAGGATGTTCCTAGGAAGAGTAAAAAAAGCTAGAATTTCAAAATTAAATCCCCAGATTTTTAAGGAATGTTTCTAAGAAGCCTAAAAAAAGCTGGACTTTCAAAATAAACCCCCCAGATGGTTACAGGATGGTCCCAGGGAGCCGGAAAAAGAGTGGACTTTCAAAATAAAACTCCCAAATAGTTACAGAATGTTCAGAAGAAGCCTAAAAGATGCTGGATTTTCAAAATAAAACTCCCAAATAGTTACAGGATGTTCCTAGGAAGACTAAAAAAAAGCTAGAATTTCAAAATAAAATCCCCAGATTGTTAAGGAATGTTTCTAAGAAAAATAAAAAAAGCTGGACTTTCAAAATAAAATGCCCAAATAGTTACAGGATGTTCCCAGGGAGCCAGAAAAAGAGTGGACTTTCAAAATAAAACTCCCAAATAGTAACAGAATGTTCGCAGGAAGCCTGAAAGACGCTGGATTTTCAAAGTAAAACCCCCAAATACTTACAGAATGTTTCCAGGAAGCCTGAAAGACACTGGATTTTCAAAATAAAACCCCCAGATGGTTACAGGATGTTCCCAGGGAGTCGGAAAGAGAGTGGATTTTCAAAATAAAATGCCCAAATAGTTACAGAATGTTTCCAGGAAGCCTGAAAGATGCTGGATTTTCAAAATAAAACGCCCAAATAGTTACTGAATGTTTCCAGGAAGCCTAAAAGATGCTGGTATTTCAAAATAAAAGTCCTGGATGATGACAAGACCTTACCAGGAAGCCCGAAGGAGTCTGGATTTTCAAAATAAAAACCACAATTATTTACAAAATGTTCTCAGGAAGCCTGAAAGATGCTAGATTTTCAAAATAATACCCCCAAATAGTTACAGGATGTTCACAGGAAGACTGAAGGAGGCTGAATTTTAAAATTTAAATGCCATGGATGGTGATAAGACCTTACAACATGGTTTCTCTCTGTCTCTCCGAAATTGGTCAAGTCTCTCACCGACCTGGATCATGCATGTTCATGAAATCAAGCAGCTTTTAGAAATGTCTTTCGCTCTCACCATCTCTCTCTCTCTCTCTCTCCCACCAAAACGTAATGTCTCTCTGAAATTGGATTTCACATAAACCTGGATAATATGCGTCTCTGTGTTCGAAGCAACGCCGGCATCGACGAGCACAAGGCACCCATTCAAAATGTCTCGGCAGGAGAGATTTTCTAGTTATGGGTGCCTTGCCAGCTGGGGGCGGAGCCCCCAGCTGGCAATGCATTGCATGGGGCGAAGCCCCATGCAATGCATTGGCACTTATATTATTATTCCTCGAACATTCCAACTTATTATGGGTGCCTTGCCAGCTGGGGGCTCCGCCCCCAGCTGGCAATGCATTGCATGGGGCGAAGCCCCATGCAATGCATTGGCACTAATATTATTATTGCTCGGGCTTATTATTCTTAGTTCTTCTTCCGTAAATTTTCGTCCCGCTACTCCTCCCACAGATTTCATCGCACATACTCGAGACCTATAAAAATACATGCGGAAATACGTCGAATCGTGTGCTATGACTTTTCTAAGAATTTCGTCCAATAATTCGCTCAAAAATCGCGAAAACGCGGCCAAAACCGACGAATGGGACTCAAGGTCTCTCGTCCTAAAGAGCGAGTTTCCAAAAACGGGCGTTTTTCAGCCACTTTTTCTCTGTTTAAACACTTCTCCTAGCCACAAACGGAGTCCGACAGACATGATTTTCACATCAGGTGAAAATAGAGATTGTTTCCTACGCACACATGTCACTCTGACATCTGTCGGTTCAGTACTTTAGGCTTGAACATTTTTTTGAAAAATCTTTTCCGGTCTCACCTCTCCATTGACTCCCATGTTAATTTTGGGAAAAAAAGTCCGAAAAGGAGAAATATGAAGAAAAATTTCTAACTCGCTCCCACGGTCTCATTTCTGAACTCTCTCCCGCCAAAACATATCTGTACGTTCGTGGAAGTCTTGGGATTCTCAAAATGTTTTCATTTCTTAGATAGGACCTATAGTTTTTGAGTTACAAGCATTTGTTTGAAGAGTGGCGCTAGAGCAGCACACTCTAACTTTTGAATGGACTTCAATGGAGATCTCTAAAAAAGATTCCTGATGAGAAAACTAAATTTCTAAATCGCTCTTACGGTCTCATTTCTTAACTCTTATTAAATATAAACATATGTGGACGTCGGCCAAAGTCTTGGGATTCTCACAATGTGTTCATTTCTCAGATACGACTTATAGATTTTGAGTTAGAAGCTTTTGTTTGAGGGTTGGTCTGAAACCAGTTTTTGTCTCCAAAGTGTGCGCGCAGCAGGTGTTCCTCATCTAATCAGTGAGTAACCATAGCAACCCCATAGACTGTCAGAGGTCAAGTCTCCTCTATAAATTTACTAGATTCAAAGTTTTTGCCACCATCCGCTTTGGCCCAGTGGTTAAGGCACTCGGATCATGTGACGTAAGTCTGGGTTCGAATCCGGGTGAGGGTGGTGGTTTTTGCTAATTTTTGGAGCATTTAAATAAAAGTAAAAATAAGCCCCCCCACCCCCCTCATAGTAACTGGATATTACCAGGAACATGTAATGGGCCTTTATTTTGAAAATAAGCCCCCCCCCCATTATAATAGAATGTTACTAGGAAGTCTATACAGAGCCTTAATTTTGAATATAAAAATAAACAACCCTCCCCCATTGTAATAGAATGTTACCAGGAAGTCTGTACAAAGCCTTTATTTTGAAAATAAGCCCCCCCACCCCCCATATTACAAGGAAACATGTACAGAGCCTATGTTTAAGCGTATAAATAAGCCCCCCCATCCCCCCCCATAGTAACTGGATATTACCAGGAAACATGTAATGAGCCTTTATTTTGAAAATAGCCCCCCCCCATTGTAATAGAATGTTACCAGGAAGTCTGTACAGAGCCTTTATTTTGAAATAAGCCCCCCCATAGTAATAGAATGCTACCAGGAAAGCTGTACAGAGCCTGGTTTTTCAAAATAAAACCCCCAGATGGTTACAGGATGTTCCCAGGGAGCTGGAAAAATAGTGGATTTTCAAAATAAAACTCCCAAATAGTTACAGGATGTTCCTAGGAAGAGTAAAAAAAGCTAGAATTTCAAAATTAAATCCCCAGATTGTTAAGGAATGTTTCTAAGAAGCCTAAAAAAAGCTGGACTTTCAAAATAAAATGCCCAAATAGTTACAGGATGTTCCCAGGGAGCCGGAAAAAGAGTGGACTTTCAAAATAAAACTCCCAAATAGTTACAGAATGTTTCCAGGAAGCCTGAAAGACACTGGATTTTCAAAATAAAACCCCCAGATGGTTACAGGATGTTACCAGGGAGCCGGAAAAAGAGTGGACTTTCAAAATAAAACTCCCAAATAGTAACAGAATGTTCTCAGGAAGCCTGACAGACGCTGGATTTTCAAAATAAAACCCCCAAATAGTTACAGAATGTTTCCAGGAAGCCTGAAAGACACTGGACTTTTAAAATAAAACCCCCAAATAGTTTCGGGATGTTCCGAAGAAGCCTGAAGGAGGGGGAATTTTAAAAATTAAATGCCATGGATGGTGATAAGACCTTATAACATGGTTTCTCTCTGTCTCTGAAATTGGTAAAGTCTTTCAGTCACCACTCTGGATCATGTGATCAAAATGCAGCTTTTATACATGTCTTTCTCTCTCACTGTCTCACTCTCTCTCCCAGGGTCTCTCTCCTTCCTCTCGAACTGGTACAGTCTCTCTCTGAAATTGGTCAACTCTCAGGGTCTCTGTCCTTCGTCTTAAAGGAAATGTCTCTCTGTACGCGAGCGTCGGCGACGAGCACAAGGCACCCATTCAAAATGTCTCGGCAGGAGAGATTTTCTAGTTTTTATTCTTATTCTTCTTCCGTAAATTTTCGTCCGCCTACTCCTCCCAGAGATTTCATCGCACATACTCGAGACCTATAAAAAAACATGCGGAAATACGTCGAATCCTGTGCTATGACTTTTCTAAGGATTTCGTCCGATATTTCGCTCAAAAATCGCGAAAACGCGTCATTTTCAAATGAATGGGAGTCAAGGTCTCTCGGCCCCAAAACGAGAGTGTAGACGATCGGATTTTCAGCCACATTTTTTGTCTTTAAACACTTCTCCTAGCCACAAACGGAGTCCGACAGACATGATTTTTACATCTGGTGAAAGTAGAGTTTGTTTCCTACGCACACATGCCACTCTGACATCTCTCGGTCCAGTAGTTTAGGCTGAGTCAATTTACCGAGAAAAGTTTTCCGGTCTCACCTCTCCATTGACTCCCATGTTAATTTTGGGAAAAAAAGTCAGAAAGGAGAAATACAGAAAAAAATTTCTAACTCGCTCTTACGGTCTCATTTCTTAACTCTCAGCAATAAAAAAGAGATCTGTATGTTCGGGGAAGTCTTGGGATTCTCACGGTGTGTCCATTTCACAGATAGGACTTATAGTTTTTGAGTTACAAGGTTTTGTTTGAAGAGTGGAGCTAGAGCACAGAGCTCGCTGTTCCCCATTGGATTCAATGTAAAGTTGAAGAGAAGATTTTGGAGGGAAAAAACTAAATTTCTAAATCGCTCTTACGGTCTCATTTCTTAACTCTTATGAAATATAAACATATGTGGACGTCGGCCAAAGTCTTGGGATTCTCACAATGTGTTCATTTCTCAGATACGACTTATAGATTTTGAGTTAGAAGCTTTTGTTTGAGGGTTGGTCTGAAACCAGTTTTTGTCTCCAAAGTGTGCGCGCAGCAGGTGTTCCTCATCTAATCAGTGAGTAACCATAGCAACCCCATAGACTGTCAGAGGTCAAGTCTCCTCTATAAATTTACTAGATTCAAAGTTTTTGCCACCATCCGCTTTGGCCCAGTGGTTAAGGCACTCGGATCATGTGACGTAAGTCTGGGTTCGAATCCGGGTGAGGGTGGTGGTTTTTGCTAAATTTTTGAACATGTAAATAAAAGTAAAAATAAGCCCCCCCACCCCCCCATAGTAACTGGATGTTTCCAGGAACATGTAATGGGCCTTTATTTTGAAAATAAGCCCCCCCCCCATTATAATAGAATGTTACCAGCAAACATGTAATGAGCCTTTATTTTGAATATAAAAATAAACAACCCTCCCCCATTGTAATAGAATGTTATCAGGAAGTCTGTACAAAGCCTTTATTTTGAAAATAAGCCCCCCCACCCCCCATATTACAAGGAAACATGTACAGAGCCTATGTTTAAGCGTATAAATAAGCCCCCCCATCCCCCCCATAGTAACTGGATATTACCAGGGAACATGTAATGAGCCTTTATTTTGAAAATAAGCCCCCCCCATTGTAATAGAATGTTACCAGGAAACATCTAATGAGACTTTATTTTGAAAATAAGCCCCCCCAATAGTAACTGGATATTACCTGGAAGTCTGTACAGAGCCTTTATTTTGAAAATAAGCCCCCCCAATAGTAACTGGATATTACCTGGAAGTCTGTACAAAGCCTTTATTTTGAAAATAAGCGCCCCCTTAGTAATATAATGTTGCTAGGAAACATGTAATGAGCCTGGTTTTCCAAAATAAAACCCCCAGATGGTTACAGGATGTTCCCAGGGAGACGGAAAAAGAGTGGATTTCCAAAATAAAACTCCCAAATAGTTACAGGATGTTCCTAGGAAGTGTAAAAAAAAGCTCGATTTTCAAAATACAACCCCCAAATAGTTACAGAATATTCTGAGGAAGCCTAAAAGATGCTGGATTTTCAAAATAAAACCCCCAGATGTTTACAGGATGTTCCCAGGGAGCCGGAAAAAGAGTGGACTTTCAAAATAAAACTCCCAAATAGTTACAGAATGTTCCCAGGAAGCCTAAAAGATGCTGGATTTTCAAAATAAAACCCCCAAATAGTTACAGAATGTTTCCAGGAAGCCTGAAAGACACTGGATTTTCAAAATAAAACCCCCAGATGTTTACAGGATGTTCCCAGGGAGCCGGAAAAAGAGTGGACTTTCAAAATAAAACTCCCAAATAGTTACAGAATGTTCCCAGGAAGCCTGAAAGACACTGGATTTTCAAAATAAAACCCCCAAATAGTAATAGAATGTTTCCAGGAAGCCTGAAAAAGAGTGGACTTTCAAAATAAAACTCCCAAATAGTTACAGAATGTTCCCAGGAAGCCTGAAAGACACTGGATTTTCAAAATAAAACCCCCAAATAGTAATAGAATGTTTCCAGGAAGCCTGAAAAAGAGTGGACTTTCAAAATAAAACTCCCAAATAGTAACAGAATGTTCCCAGGAAGCCTGAAAGATGCTGGATTTTCAAAATAAAATCCCCAAATAGTTACAGAATGTATCCAGGAAGCCAGGAAGGTGCTGGTTTTTCAAAATAAAAGTCCTGGATGATGACAAGACCTTATCAGGAAGCCCGAGGGAGTCTGGATTTTCAAACCAAAAACCCCAGATAGTTACAGGATGGTCCCAGGAAGCCTGAAGGAGGCTAAATTTTTGAAAATTACATCCCATGGATGGTGATTAGACCTTATAACATGGTTTCTCTCTGTCTCTGAAATTGGTCAAGTCTCTCTGTCATGGATCTGATCATGCATGATTGTAAAATCAAGCAGCTTTTGGAAATGTCTTTCACTCTCACCGTCTCTCTCTCTCTCTCTTAAACGTAATGTCTCTCTGAAATTGGATTTCATGAAAACCTGGATAATATGTGTCTCTCTGTCCTTCGTCTTAAAGGAAATGTCTCTGTGTTCGAAGCAACGCCGGCATCGACGAGCACAAGGCACCCATTCAAAATGTCTCGGCAGGAGAGATTTTCTAGTTCTTATTTCTTCTTCCCAAAATTTCGTCCCGCTACTCCTCCCGCAGATTTCATCGCACATACTCGAGACCTATAAAATACGATGCGGAATTACGTCGAATCCTGTGCTATGACTTTTCTAAGAATTTCGTCCAGTAGTTCGCTCAAAAATCGCGAAAACGTGGCCAAAATCGACGAATGGGACTAAAGCTCGCTTTCTCAAAAGAGCGAGTGGCCAAAAACGGGCGTTTTTCAGCCACTTTTTTTGTCTTTAAACACTTCTCCTAGCCACAAACGGAGTCCGACAGACATGATTTTTACATCTGGTGAAAGTAGAGTTTGTTTACTACGCACACATGCCACTCTGACATCTCTCGGTCCAGTAGTTTAGGCTGAGTCAATTTACCGAGAAATCTTTTCCGGTCTCACCTCTCCATTGACTCCCATGTTAATTTTTGGAAAAAAGTCAGAAAAGGAGAAATACGAAGAAAAATGTCTAACTCGCTCCCACGGTCTCATTTCTGAACCCTTTCTCGCCAAAACATATCTGTACGTTCGTGGAAGTCTTGGGATTCTCAAAATGTTTTCATTTCTTAGATAGAACCTATAGTTTTTGAGTTACAAGCATTTGTTTGAAGAGTGGCGCTAGAGCAGCACACTCTAACTTTTGAATGGACTTCAATGGCAAGGGCCAAAAAAGATTCCTGATGAGAAAACTAAATTTCTAAATCGCTCTTACGGTCTCATTTCTTAACTCTTATTAAATATAAACATATGTGGACGTCGGCCAAAGTCTTGTGATTCTCACAATGTGTTCATTTCTCAGATACGACTTATAGATCTTGAGTTAGAAGCTTTTGTTTGAGGGTTGGTCTGAAACCAGTTTTTGTCTCCAAAGTGTGCGCGCAGCAGGTGTTCCTCATCTAATCAGTGAGTAACCATAGCAACCCCATAGACTGTCAGAGGTCAAGTCTCCTCTATAAATTTACTAGATTCAAAGTTTTTGCCACCATCCGCTTTGGCCCAGTGGTTAAGGCACTCGGATCATGTGACGTGAGTCTGGGTTCGAATCCGGGTGTGGCTGGTGGTTTTTGCTAATTTTTGGAGCATTTAAATAAAAGTAAAAATAAGCCCCCCCACCCCCCCCATAGTAACTGGATATTACCAGGAACATGTAATGGGCCTTTATTTTGAAAATAAGCTCCCCCCCCCCCTTTATAATAGAATGTTACTAGGAAGTCTATACAGAGCCTTAATTTTGAATATAAAAATAAACAACCCTCCCCCATTGTAATAGAATGTCACAAGGAAGACTGTACAAAGCCTTTATTTTGAAAATAAGCCCCCCCACCCCCCATATTACAAGGAAACATGTACAGAGCCTATGTTTGAGTGTATAAATAAGCCTCCCCATCCCCCCCCCATAGTAACTGGATGTTACCAGCAACATGTTATGGGCCTTTATTTTGAAAATAGCCCCCCCCCATTGTAATAGAATGTTACCAGGAAGTCTGTACAGAGCCTTTATTTTGAAATAAGCCCCCCCATAGTAATAGAATGCTACCAGGAAAGCTGTACAGAGCCTGGTTTTTCAAAATAAACCCCCCAGATGGTTACAGGATGTTCCCAGGGAGCTGGAAAAATAGTGGATTTTCTAAATAAAACTCCAAAATAGTTACAGGATGTTCCTAGGAAGAGTAAAAAAAAGCTAGAATTTCAAAATAAAATCCCCAGATTGTTAAGGAATGTTTCTAAGAAGCCTAAACAAAGCTGGACTTTCAAAATAAAATGCCCAAATAGTTACAGAATGTTCCCAGGGAGC